>NC_061794.1:29696413-30296413 GCF_021462225.1 Girardinichthys multiradiatus
TGAGCATCTTGATTATCAACTACTGAGTTAAGGATCTATCTTCCTGTGGATTTCTCTCACTGCCGTCTGTACCTTTCGAACACGGACCAAGCTGGTGGCTTCCCGTTTCCTCCAACTCAGGACCCAGGCATCAGCCCTTCCTCCATCTCAAACATCGGCACCTGAACTCCATTTGGCTGGCATCAAGATCACAACAAAGAAGACAACTGAACAATCTTTCTTCGCAAGTGAAGACTCTGAATGGTGGTTCAAGCAACAACAATTTAGTAAGCCATTTCTCAGATCTAAGCAATCATTTACTTCATATCATTCATTTGTTCACCAGTTCATTCTTCTTCCTTCCTGTACAGTTGATGTTTCCAGTCCTCGTCCCAGATTACTTTGCTGACAATAAAATCCATAAAACTTTCTTTTCTGAGTGTTCTCTGTATGTGGGTCAGATCTATACCAAAAATGACAATTTTGGGTTGTAGTTGAAGTATTATTTGAGCTATTAATCAGCAGCTCCCGGTTGTAAAAAAGCATCGTTGCATGGTTATGCATCATAACAAATGTACAAAAATGAAATTGTATCAGCAAAAATCCTTCCAGCTGTACAGCATTTGATACTGGAGAGGATAATTGTCAAAAAAGCACATTTTTATCCAGTACAAAAGGAATTGGGGCTGCACGGTGGCGCAGTTGGTAGCACTGTTGCCTTGCAGCAAGAAGGTCCTGGGTTTGATTCCCGGCCTGGGGTCTTTCTGCATGGAGTTTGCATGTTCTCCCCATGCATGCGTGGGTTCTCACCGGGTACTCCGGCTTCCTCGCACAGTCCAAAGACATGCCTGTTAGGTTAATTGGTCACTCTAAATTGACCTTAGGTGTATGAATGAGTGTGTGCGTGGTTGTTTGTGTGTTGCCCTGCGATGGACTGGCGATCGGTCCAGGGTGTACCCTGCCTCTCGCCCATAGACTGCTGGAGATAGGCACCAGCTCCCCTGCGACCCACTATGGAATAAGCGGTAGAAAATGACTGACTGACAAAAGGAATTGGAGTTTTTAAAAAGAACATATTAGAATGAAAGTAACAGAGCTACTTCAACATGCTGCCAGCTTGAACGCCGCAATTCTAAAAAAAAAATCTGTTAAAATCTAATTAATTTCAGAAACTGAATATTTGTTTGCTGACCGAAGTAATAAAAACACGTTTTTATTTTATGTGTACTGTTACATTCCTAATATTTATTCATGATCATGTCATGTTGAGCATATTTCTAGCTTGTCTTTCACTGAACCATTTATTGATTTAGATTTAAAATACAAGATGAACTTACAAATGACATACTATTTACTCGTTCCAGTTTCAAAATACTCTATATACTCAATATATTCTAAAATGCCCCAATCTTAAATAATTGGAAGCCATAACACCACAAAGACGTATGTGCAGATCAAGTCAGGCAGTTTTATTTTCCTAGTCATTAAATAATTTTGAGCAATTTCTTTTCTTATTTTCAGTTATTGAAAAGTTGAGAAGAAAGATTTAATATCATCTTTGATGTCTCAGCGTCAGAATTGTGTGTGGGTTCTGTCAGCTGTATTCATGAGGTGAAAGAAGATGGTTTATGTAATGACTTTATCTCTTTTTTTTTAATCAAAATTAAATTAGGCTCCAAATATTGTGATCTGCATATATATGAATAAGGAACATTTTAGAAATATCAATTGTTGGTTGATACCTTCACATAGGAAACTAAACTTTTCATGGCTTTGAAATAAAATTGTGTTTCCTTAAAGTCAACCATATTGACTTTTCCTCAGATTAAATTTACCAAACTGTTAAATTTCATGTGAATCTTAGTCAAGTTAAAATCCTATACATGAAACACAGTTAAGTATGGACATGTCTAGTAAACCCTCACTGAATCCAAATTTCTCTAGAGTCTGTCTTGTTCGTGACAGATGAGTATTTTTGCTGCTGAGCAGATTGTCATTGTGTCTGCTTTCATTCACTGAATCAAGAAAAAGGTTTACACTTAGCAATCTAATCCTAATGTCGGTTAATCGCATGGCTATAGGGATTGAGATAAAAGACAAATTATTACACCCCCACCCCACTCTGATTGATTTTGGCATTTCACATGGGGCTTCCCCTTTTCTTATAGCAGTGCCTGCAGGATGAGCTGACTGCAGTGTTGTGGGAAGGGACTTTTTGTTTTGTTTTAATGTTTGGCTCCATAAAACCATTTTAATTTGGTTCTTTACATAGAATTCTAGGTAAAAGTACATAAAACAATGGCTACAATGTACGCAAAATACAAGTCAGTGAAATCTGGCTACAGGATTAGTAATTAACCATTTTCTTTAGCCTTTGTTTATTCAGACACAGAGACTCAAAGCCAGGATGGATTAAAGAAAGAAGGTACCAGGGGAAAAGATTATGTGGCCTAAGTGTCACTGTTATTATGACTTCTCAAGTTCAAATGAAAAAGCCCCCAAATGAACTCTCATGCCACAAGAAAAGGTTTTGTGTTCTTGGGTTCAAAGTCTAAAAGCAATAAATTGCTGCCATACAATTGGCCTTCTCACCACTTGTGTTAACACGCAGTTAAATTGGTGCACCTAACAAAGTGGCTGTTCAGTGTAACTGGCTATAGGTCTGAGATTTAAATTCATGGGCAAAACATTGTAAACATTGATTAGTTTTAAATCAGTGTAAAAAACAATACTTTTCAAATAAAAAGTTAATTTACAGTTCTTGACCTAAAAAAAACACCAGTAGGATTAATAAGGTCTTTACAAGCTGACCAGGTTGAACAAACTACAGCACCATTTGACCTCACTGTTTAATAAAGAAAACTCTATGTACAACACACAAAGTACACACTGGGCTTAAATAAAACAAATACTATTTCAGTGCTTATAAACTAGTAGAACAAATACAGCATTTCTCTGTTTTTATAAAATCATTTATCATCCTTTTTAAAATGCAAATGAACTGAGAAAGAAAACAGTATAATTTACTAATACACCATAAGACTTTAGAGTTAGGATTTTGTAATCAAATGTATTACTATTGCAATTAAAAGTTTTTAGTATATCATTTCTGCATTTTGATCCTATTTTGATTTTTTTTTTTTTTCTCATTGAGGTGAAGGCTTTTCAGTCACTGAGGAATTATTTAATGGGCACTCTGCCTGTTGTCTTTTTTGCCTATTGTGCTGCCAGGCCCCTCTGCAACTTGTCAGTGCACAATTCATCGCCTATATATAATCAAGAGGTCTCTCCTAGACTTCCCTGAAGCTTTCACTTTCACCTTTTTGCACAGATTGTTGTCCTGGAAAGTAATTTGCAAAGCATTATGATCCTCTCTTACAACACCTTTCAGTGTCCAAAGAAATGTATACAGAAAGTTCACAAAATGTTGGAGGTTTTTTTTGCATTATCTGCCACTGTCTTTTTTTATTATTATTTGTTCATTATTTGTCTAAACAGTTTAGACTGTATATAAAAAGCAGGAGTTAATTTCTCAAGGTACTTGTGCATCATCTAATCAGTCAGGTCATGTATCTATTGAGGAGTAGTGAGACAGAATCCATTTTTGACTGAAAGTCACCCAAGAACCTGCTGGGAATTTGCCAAAGGACACTTGAAACACTCCCAGACCTTGAGAATTACTTTATTTTGATTAATCTATGGCAGAAATATGCATTTGGACTTAATGTCCAACACCATTTGTAAAGAAAATTAATAACTGAGCACTACCTCTTACCCCTTTCCCTACCATGACTGTTTTGTTTTTACTTCGCTTATGCTTCGCTTATGCTTCGTTTTTGCCAAGGTACCTGCAGTGTTTTGAAAGTTTTGGATTTTGTCTCTGGATTCATACCTGCAGTGTTTTTGTTACGTTTTGACCTTTTTTAAGAATAAATTATGATGCGGCTACCAAGCTCTTGTCTGCGCTTTGGTCCGACCCAAGATCCTTCTTCGACAGTAACAGCAGACCTCCCGTGATGTCACTGTTTGAATAAAACCCTGCGTTTCTACAAACAGACCTCTTCCATGCAGGTCCCCAGCAGAGCTGGAAGGACAGACACACACCGGGAGCTAATGTCTCCTTGCTGGCAAGCAGATATAACTGTTCAAATAGGATCCAGAGTGACTATGATCACATGCAACAAAGTTAAGTAATGATTTCCTATTCAAGTATCCGGCATTTATTCATATAAAGGGTGTAAAGAGACAAGCTTAACTTGACTTTTCTTCTGAGGCCTCCAGAAGCAGCTCTAATCGAAGCGAATTTCCCCTACGGCCTGGAAAAGGAGGCCGGGACTGCATCACACGCCTTCCTACATGTACGTACAGGTAACGAGAGATACCCCGCCGCATCGCGGCAACTCACGGAGCCAAACGTGCTTCCAGCTAAAGCCCTTTCCCACAGCTACTGAGGTTGGCAGCAAGTTAACCTTAAATTCACCGTGGATGCTTTCTTCAACTTCGTCGCCCCGGACAACTTCTCCTCAGCATGGCTCATGTAAGAGGTAATGTTTGGGCAGAGAAGATTCGTTTATAGGTAAATAATCTAAATAATGTTCATTTAATGACGTTTGTTTGTGTTGAGAAACTCAGCTACAGTAAGTGCTAGCAGACTAGCACTCAGCTAAGGATGTCTTCTGTGTTGTGTTTTTAAAAGTTAAGACAAACTTTATTTAAAGGGTGGTTTTTAAACACAGAAGATTGGCCATAACCGCCATCCACGCTTATGCATTTCAACCCTTTTATTAGTGGTATTTTAAAAGTATGTGTTTGACACATACTTTTAAAATACATACTGGTAACCAGCTTTAAACTTATTTTGTTAGCTCCAACCGCTAACGGCTAAGAACACGTGGTCGCCCACTTTATGCGTCAGCTGAAGATCATTTACCCAGAAAGGTTGTTAGTTTCCAATCTAGGAAGTTATATTTCCTTAAATATTATTTTATTAAATGTGTTAACTAATTAAAAACCATTAAGACCCATTTATCCAGAAAATTTGGTTCTTTTTCAAAATAACATTTCCTTCAATGTTTTAATATTTATTTTAATATTATTTTAATGAATAAAGTCAGCTAATTAAACACCGTTGAGAATTGGTCATCCAGAAGGTTGATTTTATTTAGCAAATCATTCTTTAAAATGCTTTATCAAAATAATGTTTTACCTGATCTTGCATTGTGAATGGTTGTTTTAAGGTATACCAATTATTGCCAAAGTTTGTTCCAAGACTAACGTAACTTCATTTCCAGATTCTTCAAGATAATCCTTGGTTCTCAAACATAAACATTGCATGGTAATATTGCATCACTCTTTCGGTCATGATTTTCAACCATCTTTGATTCACCTGTTTATATTGTACACACCCCATTAGTCTTTGTTATTATTTCATTTTGTTTGGTAGTTTAGTTGGATTGTTTTAGCATAGCAAAGAGTTTGTTGATTGAAATATGTTTGACTTTGAGTAATGCCTGAGCTTGGCTCATCCCTTTCAATTTTGTCCTAATACTATCGCCTTATCGGGCTGGTATTCACAGGACAACCCCTAACAAACCAAAATATTATTTAATAAAATATTAAAGTATTAATATTAAATATTAAACTATATATTTATATTAATAATCACAACAGCTCACATAAAATAGTCTCCTGCAAATGCTAAGAACCCTACATTAATTATACTGACATCCCACTTTTCAAATTTAATTGTGATTTAATACATATTAAATGAGGCACTGTTAACACAGACCTTGTCTCTGTGTTGAAATGTATTCCAGGGCATAGGCAGTAATTTGCACATTAAATGTTCTATTCTATATTTTTTTCTATTCTATATTTTGTCGAATGGAGATTGTTTAGGTTGGAAACAAGGGAACAAGGGGCTGATTATGAACAATCTTAAGCACTTACTGGTATCTATGAGCCAGGTTGGGTTTTCTTCTTAACTTTCTCTTAATTACAAAAACTTAACTGAATCAACACTTTTTTGACTACTAAATCTATAAAACTCTGTGTTAGTGTACATCTCCCATTCATATCTCCAGCTTGACACTCTGTTGATGTCTGAGGACTGCAGCAATATTGACATTTTGTAAAAAAAAGACACACAGTATTCATGAGTTCTGGTAAATGCTGCAGTGTGACAATAACAACTATAATTAGACCTAGTAGAGAAAATGTACACAGACATATGTCATTAATATGACATAAAAAAAAAACAAATAGATCATCAGCCTAGGAAAGACTGTACCAAAACAAGTGCATACCTTAATACTGATTGACATATGACTCTCAAACAATAAGTGTTGAGTGGTGTTATAAAAGCAAAATGGGGACGAACTTTGAGAAACATTGGTTTTTGAAGCTAAACCATTTCTTTAAAAGCTTGGTTGTGGCAGGTTTATGTCACTCCCATCATTAGGTCTCTTCTCGCTGAAGTGACACAAACTGCCAGTTTAAAAATAAAAGTGTGACTGCAACGGTATGCTGCGATCCAGACTGGGCAGCTGCCTCCTCTACAACTTTGTCGGAAACACAGCGTATGTTTGTATGGCTTTCGTCCTAAGTGGTAAAGAAACCAGCGTCTTATTAAAGTTTTTTTTTTTGTTTTGCGGAACGAGTGGCCTTAATTTACTTTTTTCAAGGTAGCCAGACAGGAAGTAAGTGGAGAAAGGGGGAAGACATGCAGCATAAGTCTCCATGGTTGGGACTCAAACCCAGGACCGCTTCGTAGAGGACTGAGGCCTCCTTATATGGGCTTCACGCTCTACTGCTACGCCAAGTGCCATTCAACATTATTTTCATTTTTTTTTATAGTAAATGTAATACACTATACAGGTAATAATAATAAGAATAAGAAGGTAATAGGAATAAATAATTGATATAGGAGGGGGGGTGTCAATACGATCCAACCCTTTAAGACAATATCTGCAAGTGTGGTCAACCCCTCAGGAGTGATATATTCTGAATGACAAGCAACCAAATGTCAGCCATTCTTCCCATCATGCTCTTTCATGCCTTATGCATGACACCGTCTTTCCCAGATTAGACTTTATAAACGACATTAATGAGGCATTCCACACAGGCATCACACGGAAGTCACAGATAACGTCATATTGAAGTTGAATCATGAGGGTAACTTCAACAAACTAGAAATTAAACATAGTTTTCCTTTTTTCCAAATGAATATTTGAAAGTGTGGCCTTTCATATGTATTTAGCCCCGCTATATCAATACTTTTTACAACCCGTTCGCTGCAAATGCAGCTGCAAGGTTTTAGAGGTATTTGCACATGGAGAGAGTACATTTTTTGATCTTTCTTCTTTAAAAAACAGATAACAAAGGGATGGATGGATGGATGGACTTCTACAATTTTTTATTGTTTTGTTCTTCTCTGAGATTTTCCTTTCAGTTAGTGCTTGTTTTGTCCTTGTTTGCTGTTGCTTCAGGATCAGGCACATAGATCACTTCTTCAAGTTTAGGCATTAAAATAGACTATTTAAAAAAAACTATTTGTTTCATCTTTATAAAAAACCTCATCAACAGCATCCAATTTACACAAACAGACTGTTTCAAAAAGTAATTTTGTGCAGATTTAGCTTTCTGTTGGACCTGATCAAAAAAATCATTCAAATCCATATGTGATCAGAAAAAAATACAACTTTGTTTACAAGCTGAATCCATGGCAACAAATTCTGTTTGCTTTTTTTTTTTATTGTCCTTTTTATAAATATTCCAAAACAAATCCACAAATGGTTGTATTTTTTCCACAACGCATTTGTTCCAAATAAACAGAAGATATTATCATGAATAAAAAAACACATTAATGTGCCTACTTGTCTTATTCCAGTCGTGTCAACTTTGCACTTATTCATTTAAAAACAACACTGATTTATCCTCCTGACTTTGGCTTTGAAGTCAGCAAAAGAGATGTAATCGTTTGGAGTCTGCTTCTCATCTCATGACTTTGAGGTTTGAAAGATTACATTGAATCTCTGTGTTATGTTCCTTCTGAAACTGAGCCTCTTATGTCTGTCTGATACACAGTTCGATTCACTGCCACCTTTCCTCTTGCAAAACATCGCTGTTTGAAGCTTAAGGATGGCACAGCATGAAGTTGTTTAAGAGGTTAGGGAAAATGGATGCCCAGCAATTCAAGATGAAATTTAAATGGGTAACAAAAGCAGCATGGAGGATGGAAAGCAAGAGGAGTGCATCAGGTATTCTTATCACTGTTGATAGAAACTTCAGACTGGGAGCAGATGTATGTTGTTCTATCAACAAGACTCATACTGTGTTCCTGACTGTGTGTTTACAACTTCTTGGCTCGCTCTGTTCAAGGGCGTAAAACATAATGTCGAGGTCAGGAAATCACTCATGCCAGCGCTGCTTCCATTGATATGCTGATATGAAAAAATGTCTCAAAGAGTTTAAGGAAGATTGATGAGGCAAAGTATTTTTACTATCCATGGGAAATGTACTCTTGGACTACCATGTAAGTCAACAGACATACTTAAGCCTAAAATCATATTTCTCTTTGCTAAATGTTGTTTATTGTGGGTGATTCATTTACGTTAAGGTAGAAGCTGGGTATTTCTTTCAAGTAGTATTTATGACAATTCTGGGAAACCTGATTCCATGGAGTACCTAAAACAAAATTATGAGGTGGTCTGGGGCCAGTTTCTGCTCAAGTGGCGTTCAGGTATCTTCTCATCTTTGTTTACAAGTAATAGTAGGATGGATCCATAGATCCGTGGCTTGTCATTCTCTTTGCTACCTTGGCGAACACTTTCTCATGCTGCTAACATATTGCTGACCACGCCCATGGCCAATCAGTTAGCAGCAGTATGTTCATGTCACATTTCGGATCTGCTCGGCCACGAAGGGTTCTGCTGACGAGTAGGGACCAAGAAAGCCAGTACTGGGCTGGAAAAGCCAGTAATGGGCTGAGTGGAGTGGAGCTGGCCAAAGTAGAGCCCATGGAAAAGGGGCACTTGGGACACTTTGGGATCTCAACCTGTTACCTCTATGACCTAATCTCAAATAAGCAGAAGATGTCAGATGGATGAAATTCTTTGTGTGGTACTAATAAAAAAAACATATTTGTTTTTGTATATATTGACAATATATATATCCTATAACATTCCATACCTTTGATCCAACACCTAATACGGCAGGACTTTTGACTTTTCCACACTGGCTCTGCTCTAAAGCCTTCCAAATGACTTCATACGTCTTAAAGGGTTGCTTAATAATGTTTTAAAGTAAGGCTATGTGAAGTTATAATTGATAGAAGTTACCTTATCTGTGGCAGAAAGATCGTGTATAACCACAAGCTTTTTGTAAATGTAAGAAGATCCTTAAAGCTGGTGGACTCAACAACCTATTCAGTCAGACTAGTTGGTGCACCTAATTAGCTTTTTTGGGAAACCAGCTAATCATGACTTTGTCTGTGTAATTTACATCTAACTGTGAAACCTGGAAAGCACAAGAACATGTCATGTTTTAATGTTGCTGCACAACTGACACAAAATCCAAGGTTTACTCTGGATTAAGTGAAGCTTGAGTGGGCTGGCCAGTTGCAGCTGATCTAAAGGATTGATGCAGCCAGCAGGCTCAACCAAGGTGACTTTACATAGAAATGAAGACGTTTGGATAGACACGACTGTTCTAGCTGGTGGCCATCCACCAGTCACTCTCATATGACATATTTCCACTACATTTAAGAGCGCTATTACACATATTAACTTTATAGAACCTCACTTGAAAATTTAGAACCAACGCTTTTAGATGTAATACTGACAAAAAAGTTGATCTAGCAACGATATTCTGGCCTATTTGTGTACATCAGAAATACAGAGATTTAATGGGTAGAAGGTTCGATAACATACATAAGTACAACTGATGCATCCAGAATAAATCCAATTCCATTGCATACATACTTAAGTAACATATCTGATGTGAGAGGTATCACTTTAAAATACAATGATAGTGCAATAAAAGTGATCAAAGGTAATCTTTTAGAGTGTTTAGATTTTTTTGGTTTGTATTTATCCCACTATGTTGAATGGAACTGGTAAAGATGATGGTATCAGTTAGAGGTAGCTTCCATAGTGAATAAAAGAATAATTAATAAACAAAATTAAATGAAAAGATCCTTAAAAAATACAATGAAACCCAGCTAGAACCATTAAACTATAGGTTTATGGAAACAAGTCCTGAAACTCTCTTTCACATAGAGGTTATACTCTCAGGAGAGCAAATTCTATCTTGGCTCTCCAAGTTTCACAAGAACAAAGTAATAGAGTGAATGCACGGCTTTGCCAAATAAACACAATATATTTGGATCAGGGAAGCTTTTTGTGCAGTCTCTTCGTGTTATGATTGGGGATTGTTTGGTGTTTGGTTTCTGTTTTTTTCTTATATGTTCTCAAAGTTTTTGAATCATGCTTCGGTTTATTATTTTCCTGGTCATGCTTTAGTTTTTGTTTTGTATTCAAGATTCTCTATTTTTGCTCTAGCCACGTTTTGTTCTGTCTGTCAATTAACCTTATCCGATTCACCTGCTCCAAGCTAATCTGTCTCCTTGCTCCACCTGTTTCACACTCCATATATACACACCTGTTGAGTTATTCGACACGGAAACATTTCTCAGATCATGTCTTCTTGCCAAATCATGCTCACGTATTGTTTTGTGGATCATGCCACTTCTGAGAGTGTGTTTTTGTTTTTTATTAAATAGTTTTGCACTTACCTTCATGCTGCCTGCTAGTCTGCATTCCGGGATCCTCTATCTCGCAAGCCCTAACATTTCGCCCCTGACCCGACTCGTGATTATTTGGGAAGTTTTCTGTTGCTGGAACATCCAGGTAATGCTTCGTTGTTTATTGGAAACAAGTTGTTTGCTTAAGAAATTAAACAAACAGCTATTCCATTATTTAATTTCCACTTATGGACATTGAAATGTTAAAATACCTTAAAAAGCTGAAAAGGAAAATTAGAGTGGTTTAAAGTCAAGCTTCATGTGAGTTGCAATATAAATGGTGTGTGTAAAGTTTATCAGTCTAAGATCTGTGCTTTTGTTAGAAATACATTATCTTTAGCTTATTGCCCTGCAACATTCTCACTTTATTACCTGAGATGGCTGTCCCAGCTTTGTTTTTACTAATTTAGTTACTTGCCCAGTTCTCTAGACAATGCCTGGAGGTTTCAGTCCCTTTGGTTTTTTTCCACAATTAGGAATTAAAGTAATTTGATTTTTGTTGTTGTTTGAATTTTTTTTATTTATGGAATATGGCATGCATACCACTTTAAAGGTTTAAAATGTTAATTTGAAGGTATCTGTGAAATAAAACCCAAATTACTTCATATTGTTTTAATACTCAATCCCTAACTCTATGTAACATTGCAACATAGCAGAATTAATGCACTAATTGTTAATCAGAATAAAGTCTGACATTTTAAAGTTTGCCCTTTGGTCTCTTGATTATTGTCTTTTGTCAAGCTAAAATGTAATGTCCAGTCCTGGTCTAAAAGAGGGTTTCACTGTTCTGCCTGCATTTTATCTTTTATTATTTTTTCTTGGTCCTGCTATTGAAAAACATTTTATCACACAAATGAGGTTCCATTTAAGCATACCTTGGACACGGTATTCTTTTTTTTTTATGTTCACAATTAAAGTCTTTGGTTTGTACCACACACAGTGTTGCTTTCGATGGTTCTAGAAATAAATCTCTGTTTTATTCGACCAAGTACCCTTATTCATGTAATTGTGGAGTGCCGTAGGAGTATTTTGGTACTCCCCGGAAATCCTTTTTTTTTGTTATCCAGCCTATTTCACTCTAATGTGTGATAGAGCATGTTCCTGAAATGGTTTATTATGTACATGGTAAAAGCTAAGTCAAAATCAGTGACAGTCCAGAGTCTCAGGAATAAAACAAGCTTGATATATATTTTGTTTTGAAATTTTTTTACCTTTTCTTAGAGAATTGATCAAGCTTAATACTGAGATAGTCTCACGTATCTACTAAAACAACCAGTTCTTGACAGTGTATGTATTACTTAAGGGCTTATTATAAAAGCTTTCTGCATAATATTCCTGAAGACATTCCTGTGTTTTCTGTGGTGTTCTCTGCACTTCAGTTTTTAATTTACTTCTTTTACCAACTGTTTTTTCTTCTTTTTCTGACTAGTTTAAAGCCTATTTCACAGAAAAAAAAACACATTCCCACATTAAGATGCTGCCTTCTCTGTAAGGTTAAAATACTGGAGGTGTCATGGAGTGACATTTTGGACTTTGTGGGTTCTTTGATGGTTTATTTTGTAATTTAGATTTTCCTTATGGCTCTTTGTTTATTTCTTAGGTTATTGTTTCTATGTTCTCCTCTAGTTTCTCTGTTTACTTTAATTCATAGTTATTCTAGTTCTTTATTTCCTCCTCTGATTTATTCTCTTGCTTAGTTTGTGTTTTCTGTCCTTTCACTCTTCCTCAGCCTTTGTATTTGTTTCACCTGTTCCTGCTCCTTCCCTGCCCCCTTGGGCAATGTTAAAACACCATCAGATAAAACATCAGGAAAAGCATAGTAAAACATGCATATCATGTTTGTGTCGATTGACTGTGCATTTACTGGGAAAGATTTTTCTGTGAAGTTACTGTCTCAGCCAGCATTCCAGCTTTAATTTCAGACTGTTTTTGGTACAATAAGCTTTCCAAACTATAAAAACACCCCTCCAAGCAAAGCTTTATGCTGGGCTCTTTCGGCCAACACAGATAATGTGCCTCTTCTTTAATTATTTTTACAGGATACATCCCACAGGGCAGTGCTTTTATTATTATTTTTTTTAACAAAATAGTAATCTTAATTACTTGAGAAAGGAAAAAGTGCTGAGCCCCACTGAGCTTCAGCAGCAGTCGATGTTCAGTGAACAGTGCTTTCAGTTTGCTTATTTAATCTTAGCTAAAGAGCAAAATTGATTTGTATTTTCACTGTGTTGTTCTATCACCCTGTGGGGAAGCAAACAGGATTTTCCCTCAAAGTGAAGAAGCGAAGACAAAACTAAGTCATGACAGGGTTGATGAATGATACACAGCTGTGACAAATGATGTGGTGAAAGCCTTGCATCTCTGCAGCACAGCAGTGCCCTGGTTAAAAACTGGATGCATTACCCGTTATCAAAATGCTGCTGAGGTTTAGTCCCACTGTTCGCTCCAGACACCAATTTGAATATTGTGTTTAAATTAGACATTTATGGTTGATGCATTTTGCTAAATCTCTTACATAAACATTGCATTTTGGGCAACATATTTAACTTATCCCAATATATGTCCTATTTATAAAATAAAAAAAACATAAATAGGCAAGCAAATTGCTGGATTCATCCACAGTAATGGATTTAGGACTATTAGACTTCCACTGCAGTAGATGTGGTATTGTGAATGAAAGATAGCTAAATGGGATTTATGAGAAATTTTCATAACCAATAAGATGGCAAAATGGCAGCCACAAGTTATGAAATCCTGACTGACATCGTTACACAGCTGTATAATTGCAGAAAACTGTAGGACACCCACCTACATACCCAGTGATGAACAAAATATAACCATTGTTTCTGACAGAAGATAAAAAAAGGCAAATATTTCTTGCCAACCCTGAAGTCACAGTAAATTGCAGCATCATAAAAGGGGGAAAACACTGATGATTTTTCAATGGCAGCTTTGTATGCTTGACCTCATATTCAACCACACAGTGGATGGAAAATAGATAGGGGCAAAATGAAATGAAATCCTGATGATCTGGTGCAATCAGGTTTAAAATGGACTGTACAGTTTGTTCTCCCCGTGGAGGATAAACAGGTTTTAAGATGCAAGGCTCCTTTGTTAAATACTAGCCATAGTTTGTTTGCTGAGTGTCCTCAGAGCTGGACTATTGTTCCCTATTCTGTGGACACAATCAAAGATAAAAGACAATGTGATAGTTTTTGGTTGCAAAGATGGCATTGTGCTCCTCCAAGTAGGAAGGCTTTTGGTCATAAACTTTCTGTGGAATAAATGAGAAATAATCTTAATAATTTTAAAATTAAACAATTTCCACTAGACAACTTTTTCACTTTTAACTACCTTTTAAATTAAATTGCCCACTAAATTTATTCAGTAGATTATTTGAAATTCAGAGTGCTATCTTTTTTTATGTGTTTAGTTTTTAATTTGAACAGCACAAAGTGCAATGGGCTACCCAGAGCAAGAGGTACATATGATAACGTGGTTTTAAAAGAATGCTTAAAAAGCACTAAAACCTGTTACATTCTCTAGCATGCCTAAAATTTCATAAATGTAATCAATCAAACTCTATGTATATGACTATTTAACAGCTCCCACCTTTTCTTTCAGCTATGAACAGGAAATTGAGACAATACTTCATGCAACATTCAAATGATGGGGTCAGAATGTGACGTGAATCACATAAAGCCTTACATTCATTCTGTCTTGCATCAGCTGTTCAGGCTACTGGTGGTTTAAAATGGTTTGGGGGTATTGTCTAAGTACACTTTTGACCCCACTGAGCATTGTTTAAATACCACAGCCTACTAGAGAATCGATGTTGACCATGTCCATTAGTTAAGTGACCACAAATTATTTCAAACTGTTTTTTTAGGATAGTAGTGGCCTTCTGCTACTATCTCGTCTTTACTGGTGGCAACTGCTCATTCCATAGTTTTATTTACAGTACAGTTATTTATTTATATTAGAGCACATGTCTTAAATGAGGCTTGTTTGCCAGTTTAAAAGTACTTTTTGAAAATAACTTTTAAGCAGGTATTGAACATACTTTTCATTGTTCCCACATTTCTGTATTAAAATGTTGTATTTTATTGGTCTGATGTAATATTCTAACCTTAAATTCTGCGTTTGCATTAGCTGTAAATACAAAATCATCAAAATTACCAGAAATAAAGGCTTGAAAACATTAGTCTGTGTGTAATTAATATGTATAATGTGTTTCATTTAGTGGATTGAGTTACAAAAATAAATAATCTTTTCAATAATATTCTAATTTATTGAATATGACTGACAGCTTTAGCAATGCTACCTTAGCCAGCTTTTCATCTGTAGTGGGCACTATCGAAGTCCATTTTTATCAAGGCACATCCATTCATTCTTGTCAGACACTCTATGAGTGGGATCACTATCATTTTCACAAGCACTGTCAGTCTTCTGATGCCTTAAAATCTCCCCTACATGCCCTGTGTTAAAACAGGTAGTTTACACATCTAATGGCTTGTCTGTGTATAAAGTCGGAGAGATAGTGCATAAAGTGATGAAATGCCCAAATGCAAAATCTTTGATTCCACCTGTCCTGCACTTCTTCTGAATTGATTATGTATCTGGAAACATATCACCTTGAATAGTTCATTTATAACTGTGTGCTTTCTAAATGCAATCTTTGTTTAGGTTTATTTTGGAGGGCATTGCTGCTGTTGTTTTGTAAAGCAATGTAATGCAAATATGTGAGAGAATAAAAACAATGCAATGCGCCTATAGGCATAAAAAGATGTCCTTAACAATCCAGAGTTTGGAGAGTAATAATAGCTAGCTGTGGTAGTGTTTCTAATTCTTCACCTGCCCAAAAATCTCAGGTACCAAGGCTTAAAAAAACAGCAGTGGGATTACGTGGTAGAGTTATGATAATAGGCATTGTGTTGGTTAATGTGAATGAACCATTTAAACCATATAGGTATAAGTGGTTTAAATATAGCAAATTTCTACGGCTCTATATAAAGTCGATGGATGAATAAGTACCCACAAAGGAACGATGATAAAACTTCATTCATGTACTCCTACACCATGTCAGTGACCACTTAAAGCTGTGTACAATCATGTTTTCTGTGACAAAAATAAATCATAGCTTTATTCTTTCCTACAACACTTTAACCAGTTCAAAGAAGATAAGAATACAAGCTTTATTTCAAAAGTAATTAAAAGAGAGTTAAAAATTCTTAAAAATAAAGGAGTATTATCTGAGACACAACAGCACAGATCTGAGGCAGGCAGCGAAAACACGCTCAGCCTGTGGCCTGGGGCCAATAAAACATCACCTTTCTAATTCAAAAGGGACTTCTCCTTCAGCTGCTCCATAAACCTGATTAATTGTGGGTTCAAGCCGTTCACTATACTGGCAAGGCTCTGGCTCTACGGTGTTACAGAGTGGCTCTTTATGGGTTATGTCATCAGTTATTTATATAAAGTCAAATGCCTGTGCCTACTTTATAAAACAAACAGGGAGCATGCACTGGGGCAATGGGACACTTCAACCAAGCCATGCCACACACACCCATGGCCGTAGCTAGCATTGAGGACACAGAGGTCTGGACCTCAGTATTTTTCTGCTGTGTATATAATAAAAAATTAATGAAAACAATGCTTTTGAACGACGTGGTTCTCTGAGTAGCTCCACCAGGTTACTGTAGGAGGCGCTTAACTGTGTAAGGCAGCCCAACTCATGTTTACGAAGAAGAGTTTTGCATACCCTTCCCGCTAAAATAAAGACCAGAAGAAGGAGAGTGCAGCTGATGGTGAAACATAACAGGAAACTTGCAAAAAATATTCTACTTGAATTCCGTTCTTCTCCAAATAACAGTTAACTTGTCTCCTTCTTTATTAACACTCCTAAGATCAGCTAGAATAGCTACAGCCCATTGACAATGTTGCTTGATTTGTGTTGGCGCATTGTTTGTGAGCAGCTGTGACAGACTAATGATGTTTATATTTCAAGAGCTAATGTTTCTATCCATTAAATTAAGACAGATTTGTTTTTTCTTTTTTTATAGTTTGACTTTCCTTTTCACTGGTTGTATAAATGAACACGGATCCTTTATTTAATCCAGACGATAAAAGGAGATTAAATGGACCGCTGCTGTCCATCCACTCCAGCCAGGATACATTGCATGAGACCCATGTCCCCGTGTTGTTCAGGAGAGTGTGAGTAAAGAGGTAAGACGTTTGCTCAAATCTTATGTTTTGAATGTGTTTGTGCAGTGTGAACAATCAACATTAATATAAGCTAATTCATGTCATTTCAGTGAGTCCCTGTTGCTTCAGATGATGTCACTCCCCATGGATTCACACACACAACCACACACACACACAAATACATGTCACATTCAAGTATTGGTCTTCATTGTAACTGATGTGCTGGGGGATAATGAGTGGTGGACCTCAGTATTTTTTAAAGTCTGGCTATGGCCCTGCACACAAATACATGTAGAGAGCTGCCAAAATATGCCAAATTTACCAAAGACTGTCTTTAGTTGTAAATAACTTTCTGTCATGATTTGAGGGGTTTGGGTTTTATTTATTCTTATTCCCAGTCTGTGTTTTGGATCCTGCTTCTGTTTATTATTTTCCCTGGTTGTGCTTTAGTTTCTGATTATTGTTTTCTAGTTTATGTTCTGTACATTATGTTTTCCCTTGATTAGTTTGTATCATTGAATTTCTGTTTTGTCTTCACTCCCTGCAACTGTCAACCTGTAATCAGCTTCATTTGATGCAGGTGCACCAAATGAAGCTGATTAGGTGCACCAAATGAAGCACCAAATCAGCTTCATTTGGTGCACCTGCATCATGCAATCAGTCTTCTTGTTTCACCTGCACCATGCTCCATTTATACACCATCATTTTGTTTACGCCTTGTGGAAACATCACTACTTCTTGCTGTCATCTATGCCTGTACTGTTTCTGCCTCCTTTTGTGAGTGATTTGCCTTGCTGAAAATAAACCGTTTTTACTTATGGTTAAGATGTCTGTCCATCTGCATTGTGGGGTCCTCCACCATACCACATCTGACTCTTTCTTTCTTTTTTTATTTTCATTTTACCTTTGGCAGCTTTTTATGATAAATTATTCATTAATAAAATATGCATCACTGATTCCCAGCTGACAACCTGTAAGTGATGCCTTGTTTACACTGTAATGTTATCTACAGTAACTGCTTTATGGAAAAATAATAAAACATTTATTCCTACAGCTGAAAAAACAATCTAACATCTTGATTATTACAGTTATACTTATGTTATTTGCAGCATTAATTTTGATAAAGACAGTTAAGCAAAAATATATTTAATAAATACCAGCTAAATTTAGTATTCGTTTTTAAACTAAATGTGTTTTTTACGCAGAATATTATCCTTTTTTGTGTTTTATTGTTCCGCTTTACCTTAATTGGACTGATGGGTAACGCTCCCTTAGTTTCCACATGACTGTGGGTGTTTTCTCGAACAGAAATGCTTCCAAACAGCCCAATTTTGTTTTTCTTGTAAGCGAGGGAAACGAGTAGGAGGCGTCTTTTATACTGATGATTGGATGAAATGATTTCGGATAAAGGGGAAGACAACTGATGGATAGATGGTACTGTGATGGTGACATATTTGCAACATATTGTACTTCAAAATGACAAAGAACTTATCTATGTGTAGTTTTCTGTCTAGCTATTTCAGTTTCTGATGAACGGTTTTATCATATATGCATGTTCAGAGGATCCTTGGATACAAATATAGCAAATTTAAAACCACTGCAGTAACATTAACTTCGGGTACTGTGCTATTTTTCTAAATTC
The DNA here is from genome assembly GCF_021462225.1 of Girardinichthys multiradiatus. Taxonomy (NCBI): domain Eukaryota; kingdom Metazoa; phylum Chordata; class Actinopteri; order Cyprinodontiformes; family Goodeidae; genus Girardinichthys; species Girardinichthys multiradiatus. The sequence continues at coordinate 29,715,040 of NC_061794.1, forward strand.
TCTTAAGTTTTCGTTAAAAGAAAAAAATGTGGATGTTACAAAGGCATCTTTGTCCCTTGCTTTGACTTGTAGTTTTCAGCTGCACTCCCACTCTGGTCCTGACCGTCACGTGACTCTAAAATAAATTTGCTGTGGAGCAGTGGGTATTACAGATTTCCTACAGCAATATAGACAGCAGGCAACAGCTAAGCTTGGTATCCTAATGTTGGATATTAGACATAGGCTGTCTAATTATTATTACAGTTGACAGGGTTATGCAGAATATCAAACAGTTGAAGATTTGGGATGTCTGCTCTCTCAAACTTCACTTCGTGTGCTGCACATCCTCTTAAAAATTATCACATCTCAGGAAAAATATAACCCCAACACAAGCGGTCGAATTAAGAGTTTAAAACACTTGAGCCCTCCACATGAAATAGATTTATTATAACTCTGATTAAATATGAGCACAAAAAAGGCTTGAAGGTTATATTTGATTTACTGACATCTTTGCAGTTTTGTTGTGCAGCAGTTCAAGAAAATGGCATCGAAACTGTGTAGAATATTTTTAGTTCAGGCAGTTTATCACACAGCATATCAATCATACTGTATTTCTAAAACGCGGAAGTGTCTGAGAAACTAAGTACACCCTAAACCTATAATAGAGACATACAAAATATGTAAAACCCAAGAATTTAAAAAGGGTGTACTTTCTCTTTCCATGTCTGTAACATATTTAGATTTAACTGTAGAGGCAAATCCATTCAGAAGATACAAACTGAGCATAAACACAAGAGAGAGAAGCAGCACCAGGGTTACTTTCTGATAGTTAAAGCTCACGTTGCAGAGGCATGTATATTTAGGCGAGCTGCCTTGGGGGGTTGTGTGTGTATGTATGTGTGTGTGTAGGGGGGGTGCTCTATTTGTGCAGTAGTGAAGTAAATTGCTAACATGTTCATTGGGAAATTTAACAAAACAGCAACTAAAAGTGTTACACCACACTGCCTCTTCATTAATTTATTCTAACCTTTCTACAGATTTTTTAAGCAAGTCTCTCAGAGCTGTCAAACTCCACAGGACAGAGCTTTAACTCAATTTCTCCTGCACAACAAACAGTTAGGATCTGGCTAAGTTGACCTATATGAAATGTGTGGATAATAGATGTCAGGGTCTACACATTCATAAAATCTATTATAAACACCACAATTTGTTGACGTCATAGAGGAGACAGGAGTGTGCAGCTAATAATATCATTCATACTGACTGTACAAGCACAAGAACCAGGAGGAAGCAACTCTGAGGTCATCGTTTGTAAAAATGTGTGCTCATCAAACAATGTTGGGAACAATGACAGCACGACCTACGTTGTGCTCCCTCATTTCAACCCTAAGTTAACAAAGCATGCTTATATAGTAAACACGTCACTGGTTTAAAAGCAGTTTCCTAAATTCATATGTAAATGTATGATTGAATAGGTCAAATGCTGCTTGCACACCAATTAGAGTCAATAAGAAGCTTTGATTCTTTACCTTATTGAGAGGGTATGCCAGAGTTGGCTGGGGTTCATGGGTGTTGAGTCAGATCCAGAGTGAAGCTGGTCAAACCTTCACTTAACTGTTCCAGTGGTGGAACCAGCAGAGGTGAACGCAGGATGAATGCATAGCCACCAGGAAACTCTAGTGTGTGTTGTGAGAGAATCCACTCGCCAGTCAGCAGCAGCAGCCCGCCAGCTCTTTTCATGGAGACCTGACAGGCGGTGGTTAGAAGCAGACTCGTCTCCGATGCTCACTGTTCCTCTGGTCTGTTTCCCTCTCAGTCTTCAGCTCCCACTCTTGCCTTAGTCCCTTCTCTGCTGCTCTGCTCTCGCTCTCCATCTAAATCTCCTTCGAGCACATGAATTCTCCACACTGCATCTCCTCCCTCTCTCACACAAACAGACATGGGCACACAGCACTGTCACTCTCAGCACTTCATGCTCCGCATTATTTGTTTTACAACTTATGCACTCCTCGTTGACCACTTTTGTAGTTTTCACAGTGGGTTTCTTATCTATAGAGATTTGTCTAGGATTGTTTTCCCTTTTATTCTGACATTTCTGTGAGTGTTGGACTGCACACTATATAGAAGGGAAAAGCATTGAGAAGGCAAATATTGAGGGAGAAAGGGAAAGATACCAGAGGAAGCAAGGGAATAACGACAGGATATTAAGATGCCTGGACACAGAGCAGTCTGCATGGAGTGACTGAGACTTTGTAATGCATTGTGTCAATGTTAATCTTTGCCAACATGCACAGTTTATTGCCACCAGCAAAGACACAGTGTTGTATGTGCCGCCGCTCTCCAGATTGTTTGAATGTAATTTCATAATATGTAAGTAACGTTAATTGCTAAATGTCTTTCACAGACAAAACCATCACAAAGCACTGTACAGAAAACCAATAAAATAACAATTAAAAATTATGTGCAGATAAAAAGATAAAATAACACACAATAAAAGTAAAAAATAAACACAAAGCCTGTTCAAAGATGAAAGTTTTTAAATGCTGTTCCTCAGCCTTGGTGCCATGGACTGAAAGGCTTGGTCTACCTTGGTCTTCAATCTAATTTAGTATATTTTGTGACCAGACTAGATAAGTAATTTGTGGCCTGGCTTTTAAATGCTTTGTATTTTAATGTGAGAAATTTAAAACAAATCCTGAAATCTATTGGTAGCCAATGTAAAGAATGTAAAATGCGGGTAATGTAAGCTCGCTTGCTGCAACGTGTTAGTCTGGCTGCAGCATTTTTTATGACTTAGAGGCAAGAAAGGGATGATTTTATCCAATTCTATCCAGTTCAGCTGTCAAATATGTTGAAAGATCTATTGTAAGCAAAAAAAAAAAGAAAAGCAAACAATGGAAAGAAGTCTGTTACGTTAAAAAAAAATCAATACATCCTATCTATTCTGCTGCATCTATTTGAGCACACAACTGACTGTAGAAATATGCAACCATTCACTGCAAAGTTGTCATGTTCTTGAGGGATGTTTGGAAAGCTCACGGTCTATTTTTTCCCATCAGGTTCTCTGCAGTCTGTTTTATGTTGTGTTTGCGTCTAAGTCTTAGCCACCTGTTCAGTCTTGGCAACAATGCCTTGTTTATCCCCAAATCATCAGTAAACATACACAGCAGCAACAGAAAAGCACCTGATGAACAGTCAAACAGCTTCCTCGACCAGTCTGGAGCCTGCATTTTATACAAAAGAATAAAATATGTGATGCAACAACAGTTTAAAGTTCAGTCTTTTTTTTCTTTGCAAATTAAAATAAAACAAATGTTGCATTTAGTGGGGTCACAGGTTTGGTTTCAAAAAGCAGATGCCTGAAACTTAATCAAAAAGTACCATAGACATCCATGATCATCAACACTCCATCTCAACTTTGGCTTTTATTTTGGGAAATGTTAATGAAGAAGCTCTGGTTTAAGAGATTTCAACCCAATTAGAGGACTTCAGACAACATGGTTAAGTGTCCTAGAGCAGAGTACTGTCCCAATTTGACCCTGATGTGCTCAACACTGGGAGTCTATTGTAAACCGTAGCTGTTATGCATACATTGGATGATGATTTATTTACATTTCTTGAATTAATATGAATTTTATTTCCAAATATATACGTGAGTGATAAGAAAAAAGAGCTATAAAGCATGGAAGCCACCAAATCATGTCCTTTTCACTTTGTTGTGTTTATTCCGTGAGAAACATGAATAAAAATCAAAATTAATCCACTTGAAAAAAGCATGTAAGTGCTAAAAGAGTGCAAAGCACAATTAATCAGTGTTGTGTTTCACCTTTCCCTAAATATATATAACTGTTTTGGTGCTCATCCATATTTCCTGCATAAAATCGCACATCTATCTCACATGGTCCCATTAAAAATTATTATTATTATTATTATTTCTTTTTTTTTTATAGAAAACTATCTGTTGTCTTAATAAACAGCTAAAACAGATCAAAGGCTTGTGAAGATTTAAATCAAATATGTTTTGGTTTTCTGGCTTCAAAATTTTTATATATTTGGTCTTTAAGTAACAAACTGCCAGAAAACCATCTCCAAATGTTGGAAGTATTTTCAATATCAAAGTTTTGATCTAAAATTGAGTGGGAGACCAGACCACCAGATTGATCTAAATGCCCCGAGTGGAGCCATAAATCATGTGAACAAGAAGGATGTGAAAGGGAGGAAAAAGTTTGTAGCTATCCCATCCAACCCAGGAGGCTGTGATGTGCTCTGACTTTGACATCATAGAAAAGTACATGAACTGTGTGTAAATGAATTTAATGGCTGAGTTATTGAAATTTTCATTCCAGTTTACTTTTTGTTAAAATTAATAATTCCCTGTGTTTTATCAAGATATTAAAAAGTTTTTTAAACATTAAATTACTCATGCTGCATATTCTTCCTCTCTAAATCAATTCTATGTATGTACCATAGTTTGTATAATGACTGACAATTGTTTTCATACATGAGCTGAGGGTATACTCATTCCTGAAGGTTTTGCATTCCTCTATCCATGTCTCACTGGGTCCTTCTCGCTCAATGTCTCTTTGTCCTATGCATGAGTTAGAGAAAAGCAATTCTTTCAAAATGTGGGTCACTATACCCTGTGTTTTATTGTATAAAAGCCAAGGGAATAACACGCTGACTTCTAGGAATAGAGGAATTTCATGATAGGAGAGAATATGACCACATTGACCCTTTGGATGTTCCTGTTTTGATTCTGAACAATAGCATACATGCTGCGCACTGGTTCCAACCAAACTGGCATTGAGGACTGTAATTTCCAAGCTAAGAAAAAGATTTCCAGGAAATGTTGCATGTAGACAGCCTTGCTTTACAAGGATATGCATTATCAGATCTGATCAAGAGGACATGCGTGGAGGAAGCAATTAGCAAGTTGTCAAAACTTTTGTATTCACTCATTTAAGTACTATATCAACCACTCAGAAATTTATATTGAAAAGAGATTAACACTGTTTATTTGTTTGAACATAGAAACTACTCCTAGAGCTTCTGTGTTTTTGTCTCTTCTCTGTTCTCTTAATCTCCTGTTAGTTACAGTTAGTTGCTCACTCTAAACCAGGTCTTCTGTTGAAAGGCAGTTGTTCCTCTCTGCTATAGACTCAATATGTTCATTCCCACCCTTGCAATACAATGGTATATGAATGAATATTAAATGTCTACACTTTCACAGAAGTTTATTGTTTATCACGTTTTTCTCAGATGAACATTGTCTGTGTTACAATGTTAGAGTTATGTAGGTATATAAGAGAAAAACAGGAACTTGTCGTCTTCAGTGTTGTGTCACAAATGACAGTCTCCAAAAAGTTTAACAACAATCAAGTGTAGGCATGTAATATTTACAACTTAATCATAGTATCCCACAGATATGAAAATTTTCTGTTTAAGTTGTTAAATCAGTGAAAGTGGGCAATCCATCTAACTAGCTTATGGCCTTTCATCATTGTTTAAGATTTCTTAACTTTTGTACAAACTCAAAGAAATATAACATCTGCCCATTGCAGGTAAGGGAATTATTACTGATAACTCAACAGAACCTCCATTTTAAAAATGTGAATTTTCCCTTTAATTATTGGCAGAACCCACTCATAAGTCACACTATACTTAGAATTTTATGGGACCAGTAATAGCAGCTCAGGACATCAGACTACAGTGAAAACTGCCCAGTTGAAAGATGAAATAATCAGATTTATTTTCTATACAACCAGCATATATTTTATTTGGATGGTTCCCACTCAATTCCACACAATCTGTTAAAGGGGCTGGTTGACAAAGCAGCACTAAAAATAAACAGTTATATGAAAATAAAAAAAATAATTACATGCCTATCGAAAGGCAGACAAAACACAGAGTCCTGATCTAAGGTTTCACAGTTCTGTGAGTCCACTAACTTGAATGTCCATTTGTAAGTGAGACCCTTGTGCAGGCAACAACTAAGGACAATGGGAGATGAATTAAACGGTTCATTGACAAAAAAGAGAGAATGCATTTTTCTTCTTTTTCTTCGTTGGGAGCAGCTTCCAGGACGGCACTGAGGAGAAAAGGTACAGTAAGTGATTATTATACGAAAAGATGTTTGATAACATGCAATGACTGTTGGAAGTATGATTATTAATTAATTAATCTTGATCAATAATTATAATTAAAAATCATAATTTGACTAAATTAATTTCTTAACCAAAATCCTCATCTATGAATCGAGACCAGAGATGTCTTCTGGTGTTGTAATTGTGGCTCAACGCCTTTGATAATTACAACCGTTAAATACTTAGTAATAATTGATAACTATTACCAGAGATGTCACTGTTTAATCGACCGTTTCTGCCGAAACGTGTGGAACTTTTAACCTTATCTTGACTGACGAATCACTCTTGCACAAAATAAACACAGAACGCCTTCTCTTTATCTATGTAAATATTTATTAAATCACAGCCTGATACAATCCGTTCTTCAAATTTAATAATCTTCACCTACTCAACATGCAAAGTTCTACACACAAGGGGTAAAATATCTAACTAAACAAAAATAAAGCGAAACAGCAGTATGGGATCAAACCAGCAGTTATGGCAAAATTGATAATATGACGAAAGGGGGTGTGGTGGTGAGGATGTTGGGGCGCAGTTCCACTGTAACTCAGTTATACTCAGTCATAAAACTTCCCCCAACTCTGCCAGGTGAGCAGACAAAGGGTTATAAAACTTTTAGCGGCAAGCGAGCAAGCAGTAAGGTTGAAGACAAAGAAAATGGGGAATTTTACCATGAGGTTATTTTAACAGTCCAGTCTCACAGCGCACCTGCGCTTGCTCCCAGGTGGTAAATAACCCCGCAAAACACACGCAAAGATGAGTAGCGCAGCGGCTTCCAGACGTCAAACACGGCACATCATAGTTTCAATAACAAGGTTACATGCACATATCATTCAAAAGACATTAGATTAAATAGCGAATCTCATCGCATTAAAACCTCCTATTTTGCCCAGGCTTCTAAGAAAGGAATAAAAATAAAGGATGGGTATTACTTGTTGTCGGCTTTCTTCTGAGCGGGGTCGAGAGAGGAAGGGGAAAGTTGGAAGTTACTGTGCGTCCACAGTTAACTTCAGGAAAAGCGGTCAATCTTCGTCCTCTGGCCTCCTTGGTGAAAGGGAAAAATATGATCTGACCATCAAAGTCGACTAGGATAAAGCATGGTGGTGGTTTGTCTCCTCGAAACTCCGTGTTTTTAGTTACGTGTTAAACTCATGTCTTTGATCGGCAAAGTGACATTTCTGGCCTTCTTAGTCCAGAAACCTCAGTTATGAATTGTTCGTTGGCCAACGAGAGAGAATAAATGAGATCCACTCGGGATTCTTCTCCAGGTGATGCTTCAGATGTTGGTAACGGTCTCCAGCTGAAGGCGAGTGTTCAAAATGGAGGACTCCCTATATAGCGTCTTGTGACGTCGGACTTGGGACGTCCCGTCATATCAGTCGCAATGCTCGACGGGATATGTAGGAGCGGGCCGTCCTGGATACAAAATGGCCGATGCCGCTGGAAAGGCATAGTGACGTCCAACAACATGCCAATGGTCCAATATTCAGCAAACAAGTGGTCCAACAGACGATGAAGAAGGATGTGGAGCAGATTGCTGATGGTTTCTTTGTTCCAGAGAAAAGATGGAGATGAGGAAGCAGAGGACTGAAGACCAGAAGACGGACTTAAAGGACTAGAGAACGGTTTTCTTCCTGGAAGGAGGACACAAACAGTAAGCTACAAAAAAGGGAAGTAGAGAACAACAAATAACAAGGCTGCCTCATTACCAATCTGTGAGGAAGAACAATCTGGCCTCTGCCTCAGCATCTGTCTCTTTATGCTCCTCCTGATAGGCTACAACGAGCTCCAGCTGCAAGGACACACCTGCCATCACACCCTGCAATCAGAGAAGGTAAAGCACACACACACATACAACCCGCACCCAGCCCAATGGATATAACATTAAACTTTATATGTATTTTTCCCCAATTTTATTTTTAAAATCCAGATGCTCATGCTTTAGATGAAATTAATATTGATAATTTCAAAGAGTGGGTAAGTCATGTTTTTTTTTATTTACCCAGTTGCATGCTTCAGCTGCAAGTATATTTAATCTGTTCCTCTGTAGTGCTGCTTACACACATCGTGTATTCCAGCTTCTCTGGACACCTCTATAGCTGCAAGTCCGTAATCTCATTTGTGATGAAGCTGTAAACAAGGATTCATCCTTTTAAAATTCAAAGCATGTGCTCACTTAGTTTTGAGGTAAGCATGTATGCATCCTGGCTCTTTACCAACATAGGTTTTGCATTTCCTCTTTGGGAAATATGCAAAACATAAATTCTTGAGCTCCTAATCAGAATCAGTGTGTACCTGTGTGCATTAAAACTCAGCTGCATTTCTGTTTACATCTTAGATTTTATATAGGTTTCACACTCAAGCTTTTTAATAACGCAAACAGACAGACTGAGACTACAGCAGACCGTCATGAATAACCTGTTATACGGTTTATACAATTTGTCAGTTTGCGGCTCTGTGATTTATGCTTGAAGTTACCATATGACCAAATGATGCTGTTTATTGACCTTGGAAATAATACCATGAATGAAATCCAACAAAACTGAGCTGAAACTGTTATATAGCTAATAATGGCCCACCATGTGCTTGATCTGCAGATGCCTCAAACACTTGTTTAAGGTTGTTGCTGCCACAGGAGATCTGGAAATCAAACAACTGACTTTTTTTATCAGGACAATGTTCGATAGGTGTGCTCAATAAAGACTCAAAAGATTATAAAAGATTTATAAAAAACTTCAAATGTCATGTTATGACCAATTAATACAGAAAGCCAAGTCTTTTCAAACAGCTCCTTTTCTAGCCAATGAAGTCGGCATCTGTCCCATCTCTGCAGGAGCCTGGCTGTTTATGTAGACTTGAGTCTCATCATAAAAGGTAGAGGAGATTTATGTTCAACAATTATCACAAAATATCCAAAATCAAAAGACAGAAAATAACGAGAAGGTAGAAGGTTGTATGAGCAAGAAAAAAAGAGTTCAGTTCAAGCAACAAGTAAACATGCAATAGCTGGAAAAAATAACTTACAGAAGAATGTTACAAAACAAGGAAGGGAAGGAATTTGGCAAATGAAGAAAACTATTCTTTTTCCCAATATAGAAATTATAACGTAGCTTTAACAGGCTCTTTATTGGGAGTAAAAGTGAACAACATTAAAATTTATTTTTTTTAAAACAAAAAAAAAACATACATGAATTTTATTTAACTAAAGGCATCAAAGAGGCATTTATCATTTACCATCTCATTTGGCAAATCATTGGTGAAGTGAAATTCTACTAAACTAAATTAACCTTGTTATGGCAAATATATTGATGATCATTCATTCTGGTTTAAATAGCAAGAAACAAATAGATTTAACACCATCTCCCAAAAACATTCAAACAAGAAAACATGTTGCATCTGCCCACAACACTATGGTATTTTAATAAAGTAACATAAGGATATATGCAGGTTTCAGCAAGTCAAATTTCAGACTTTTTTAAGATCTTTTTAATGTCACCTTGAATGAAATTTAAGACCTGAAAAAAAAAAACTGTTAATATAGGGGATTGTTGGGGGGTTCTGCTGTATTACAATGAAGCATAGCATGTGTGTCACACAATGAGACACATTTAGCTTTATTTTGTCTGTTTATTGAACAAAAAGTGATAAAAGTGCTCTCTATGAACAAGTGCAAAAAAATGTGCTCGCAATTTGTGAGGGAACAGGGAACATCAAACGAAACACATCTTCTATCCCCTAATTGTAAGGCTGTTGCTTGACCACTAAGTTTAAAATTGACAAAACCAAGAGTCACACCAAATGCTGCTCTCAGATCAGTGCTAGTAGTAGCAGTGGCGACCATTTTATGAGGAGCTTCGGCCACACCAGGGGAGCAAAACAGTAGAATTTCTGGGGTCTCTTTTGCCCCTTTTCCACTGGCTCGATTTGGCCCTACTTGACTTCACTCAGCTAGCCTTGCAAGTGTTTCCATTACTGTTTTTTCCATACGGGTACCTGCTTTTTTGGTCCCTGCTCCTGAGCAGGTATGATCGGGGCTGAGTAGGGCCTACATGTGATGTGAACAGACTGCTGGTCACTGATTGGCCATGGGACCAAGAGAAATGAGAAGGTTTTCACTGACTGCAGAGTAAAGTTAATAAAACTCAATATCGACTACGATAACATTAAGGACTGCAATGGCCAGAGCAGGTCAAACCAAAATAATAATTTTAAATGTACTGAGCTTATATAGCGCCTTTCCTGTCTTTACACTAGAGCCACATTAACCCAAACACACTCACGAACACATTCATACACCAATGCACAGATCGGTAGGCAATTTGAGGTTAAGTGCCTTGCCCAGGGGCATATTGACATGTGGCGGGAGGAAGCTGCAATCAAACCCACAACCCTCGGTTTGCAAGATGACCACTCTTCTCACTGAGCCACAGTCGCCTTTTACTATTTACAAATCATAAACCATGCCTGAAGGCTAAAAGAAAAGAAAAAGGACACCAGGTCAACTTTCTGAATTACATGCAGGCAGGGTGCCTTATTTAATAACATCCTAAACCCGCTGATCACACATAAAATCAGATCTTCAGACGGACAAACATTTCCCCCAAAACACACAAAACAATACCAGCATGAAACATAGTGTTTGGTTCGGAAATTTATTGACGGTTCTTAAGCGAACCAGTGTCTGCAGGAGGAGGATGGGAGGAAGACCTGCTGCATCCATGGAGCATATCCAACCTAAAACTAACCTCACCGCAGTCAGAACTCCCTGTTTTTGCCATGGCTAAGACTTCAACTTCATCGTAAAACCCAAAATTGTAACTTTTTTAGGCAGACCTTGGAGCTTCACCAGTCCAAACAGCAGCATCTGTCTTCTCAGCTTCTCCTGCACCTTGCAAGTGATCGGCTGTGAATTTAGACGTTCTAGCCTTCACCAGCTGTTCCCTTCCTTACCCCAGCGTAACATCTGTCACATAGCAACCGTGACAGTGTGAACCTCAGAGCTGTGAAGGTAAAAATGGAGCCCGAAGGTTAACCCCGCTGTCTCCAGAGTATATAACTGCATATGGTTTTTATTTACCCTTTTCCTGATGGCTTATAAGCTTGTTTTCTTCAGAATATTCTTGTTTTATTTATCCTTTAATTTCATTCTCGCTCAATAATCAGCCATTTAAAATGTTTAAAATAACTTTTATTTTATAGATATAAAAAAATAATCTCAAATAAAGTATATTGATGACAAATACCACTTAATTTATTGGTAAAACTTTTAACAACTTGCTCTAACCCTAATATAATAACTTTCTAAACCAAGTTTGAATACATTTATTTGAAGAGCATCTTAACAAATAAACCAAACATTAACATCAGATATATTCTGACTGAATGATATCTGTCTTTAACTTCCACTCATTGGTGAAAACCAGCAGGAGTATGAAAACGGTGGACCGGGAGATAGGTGTCTTCCTCCAGGACAGCGAGCCTCGAACGCACGATCAGCTGACAGCTGGCAAGGCGAGCTGGCGGACATCTCTGAACCACCCGCAATGAATCATGGGATAGGGTGGGCCACGAGGGATACACTGACTCATTCTTCAAATCCAGGGAAAAAGAAGGACGCATTTGTCGGCCTCATTAGGAGAAGCCTTCGAATTTGGACAGCCTTTGTCGCCTCGCTACGATGTAATTGTAGAATGTAAAAATCAAAAAATGTAAAATGCAGCCTTTGAAGGATGCAGCTCCTTACCCTAAGCCCATTTTGGCATACTACCGTGCCAAAGTGTCTTCTTTACCCCCTCCAAGCTCCCATTTAATAGCATACAGCAACTAAATTTACACGGGGGTTGTAATCTGTCTTGGGCAGGCCCAAATACATAAATGGGCCAGCCTGGCCTGCCCGGGTCTGACTGTACCTACTTTTGATTGTAAATATAAGCATCATCTGTATAGTGCTTGGTTTGAATCTTAAGATTTTTTTTTCAAATGTCCACACTAACAGTCAGTAACAGGACTGTCAAGCAAACTGTTTTGTCTAACAGTTCGTGAAACATGGCTTTTATGAGCACGGTGAGAAAATTTTCATCTTTAGTCTATTTGCAATTGGCAAATAGAGGAAGAAATGACTGACACACTATAAACAGATGCTAGACAGCCTCTCTGTGCTCTGCAGAGATTAGGTTTTCATACTGATTCAAATCAAGAAGAAACTCAGTACACAAGCACATACGCTGTAGTTATGGCAGTGTTGAATTTGCATGTCCGTTTGAGTCAAATCCCTCAGAAGCAGCTTATCCGCTCAGCCAACCAAAACAAAGTGATTAATTACTAATTGAGTTTTACAACTTGACAAACCAATGACAGTGACCTTGGGCAGGAGCAAACAAACTTTATACATAATGTTTCAGGTTTGTTCAAATAGCCAATAATCACTCCTAAATTATCCATGCAAATACAAGGCCTCATTTACATGAAAGACATATATATATATATATATATATATAGGGACTGCACGGTGGCGCTGTTGCCTTGCTGCAAGAAGGTCCTGGGTTCAATTCCCAACCGGGGGTCTTTCTGCATGGAGTATGCATGTTCTCCCTGTGCATGTGTGGGTTCTCACCGGGTACTCTGGCTTCCTCCCACAGTCCAAAGACATGCCTGTTAGGTTAATTGGTCTCTCTAAATTGCCCTTAGGTGTGTGCATGGTTGTTTGTGTGTTGCCCTGCAATGGACTGGCAACCTGTCCAGGGTGTACCCTGCCTCTCGCCCATAGACTGCTGGAGATAGGCACCAGCTCCCCCATGACCCACTATGGAATAAGCGGAAGAAAATGACTGACTGATTTTTCTAAAGCATGCAATAATTTCATTTATTAAAACATGTTCACATTTAAGGTTTTAACACATCAATGTTAAAGTCATGAATAGTTATTATAAATTATTTCAAAGGTTCCTGACTTTCTAAATGAGCAAGATAAGATTATTCAACTAAGAGCAACTTTGTTATGTATTGACAGGTAAAATACAGTGGCGCCGGATTCATTTTTTATCACATTGCACCAGGCTACCTTGACTGTCAGGTGCACATGCTCTGTTTTGTCACACGGCAATGTTCGATTGTAACCCAGTCTTCTCACAAGCAGATGATGAGTAAAGAAAACAATTCAAGTAATGTTAACAAAAAACTTTACTTTGAGGGAAAAAACAAGCAAATGAACACAAGTGTTTATTTATTTCAATTACTGATTTCCTATCAACGGATGGTTAAAAAGCTTACGTCACCCCAGTACGTAGGGTTTACGTGACAGTAGATGCAGACAAACAGACAAAGAGACAGGTGCAGAGCCAATTCAGATCACAATTTTCTAAAACAATTGAAACTTTGTCAAACTTGGAACTCAGCAAGAAAATTACAATGCAAACTGATTAATACTCATGTCATTTGTAAGTATGTGGCCTTTTAATTGATGTGGGAAGTTACTTGTGAATTATTGACAAGCCCTAATGAAATTACTCTTTCTTCAAAATTTTCCAAGGTAAGACTACCTTCGCTCACTGGCAAAGCAGAAGCTGCGGAGCACTTTGTTTAGGTCCAGGCTATCAGTCAAATCTTTGTGGATGTGTAGGAAGAGGAAATGATTAAGATGCTGTCCGAACATTGTTGACCAGAGAGTCATGTTACATGTAATCCAGATAGTTGCTGGGCGGCATACACATTTTATCACTGTATGGCTATCTTAATTTATCACAATGCGAGTATCTTAAAGTAAATCATGGAGATTTAAGATACTTGATTAATTCAACCTGCTTTCATGGACTTCATATACAAATAATAACATTACTTTGAGTTTTAATAAAAAAAAAAAAAGAGAGAGATCCGCCAAAATAAAAAACAATTTTAGATAATCAAATTTGACCTTCTATTAAATATTCTTTTGTTTTTCTTGCTGTCGTATTGTTGAACATTATAGAATTAATTGAAGCATAATTAATAGTGTTTAAAACATCTACATGTTTCAATTCAGGTCAAAAAAATGTAAATGTCAGCTTCCATGTTGGTTTCATATATTTGTACTTCCAATGCGAGAGGATTCAGGGTTTCACCAGTCATGGACCTCACTGAACTGAGATCAAATATAGCCCAGGGAATATAAAATATTATTCTATGTGCATGCTATAGGCTATTTATACATCACAAATAATCCCATCCACAATTGTATGTCTAAATTTCATTGCCTATATAAATCTGATTTGTCAGATGTAACAATTTCTTACTAAAATGAGGAAAAAAATAAAATAAAAAATGTGTCTTCTGTTTTGTCGTTAAGTTGTTGAACATTTTTTGCCAACCTGCTGACAAAACAACAAATTTCCCTATATTTTTCATATTAACTAATATTGTCTTTAATAAAAGAAAAAAAAAAAAGTTTTCCATTCATTAAAAAACTATTTTGTGCTTCCTGGGTGTCTGGAGAGATTATGCGATGGCCGTTTTTGACTGGCCTTGCATTCAGAAAATGAAACAATGACCTTGACAGACTGCCACAGGGCCAGATTATTTCAAAGATGGTCACACGAACAGAGAAGCACTGACATAATTTGCTAAATCAAAGCACTTAAAGAGACAATTGGTAATGTGTGCATGATAAAGGAGAAATCTAATCAGAAGTCAGAAATGCAGACACTAGAAAGGAAAAAGTAAATCAGAAAAAAAGACAATGTCCACGTGTCAAAAAGAATATATTGGCCTAGTTTTATTTATTCACATCAGCAGAGTATAAGCAGCAGTGATTGCAATTAATCTGATTTCTTGAATGCATTTTAAGCACAACCCATCAGGTCTGAAAGGTTTTGTCTTGCAAACTATTTTAATCATTTCAATAAAAAATGTCATTTATTAAAATTGTGTTTTTATTATTTTCTCTGGTATTTATTGGCTTGAGCTGAATTAGTTTCTTATCAGTTTATCTTGAAAACATGTTGTAGGCTGTAGGCTTACATGTTACAAGCTTTTGATGGATTAGGAAGTGGCCTTAAAAACCAAATGAGTTTCAAGATAATATCAAACAGAGTAAGAGCTTATAAAGGCTTCGATGACACTAACTGGTCCTGGCTTGGCATAGCTTAACATGTATGGATGCTGAGTACAGTCTTATGTTTTGATGGGGCTTTGATTCTTAAATCCTAATGTGGAGGTTCTCTTTTTCATCTCAAGTATCGCTCACCCTTGTGACAGCATTCAGCAGCAAGGTCTAGTACTAGCAGGGTTCTGGTCACAGGAAGACAGAGGTATGGGTTTTGGCATACAAACAGCTAACAGAAGTTGGCATGGAACAACCTAGAGAGCGAACCCTGCACTTAATTTGTGGATGTCTTGCAGCTGCCACAAGTTAATGATGTGGGTGAGTAACGAGCTACTATTGCTCCAACCTCACACACTAAGCGCCGCCTCTGTAATTAAACCAACACAGAAGCAGAAAAAAGGATGGACTTTTATGCAGGGGCAGGGTTCTAAGCATTTTGCAAACGATAATCTTCCCAGTGTTTTATTGTTTTTTACAAAACTTAATTGTGGATGTTGCCAGGGGTGAAAGTGAGCCGGTACGGTCCGGTACTGCGTACCACTCACCGGGAAGAGGGAAGAACGGCTGTCTGCTATGAAGCCGTCATCCAGAACCAGTTACGGCTGCAAAAACTCACGAGCACACAAATATCTGATCCGCTACCAATAGGCAGTCTAAAACACGACCTAGTCTGTTTATAAATATAACTTTTTTCCCCTCATTCCAAATAGTTTCTGAACTGTTCTGCTATGATGGAGCCTCAATGCTCTTGCTTTGCTTCTCTCTCCTCGGAGCTGGAGGCTTTTGTGAACGGCCAGCCTTTAAAACGAGCACCGCTACGTTTAATGTCTGTCTGCTCGCCGCTAAATACCCCAGTTAAAAGCAAAGGGAGAGTAACTAGTTGTGTTTCATGTTATTTTGCTGAATTACAACAACACAGTGTGTGTGTATCGCTGATTCGCTCATTTTGCTGTCAATCAAAAAGGGATTCAGCCTCAGACAGATCATCCAATCATCATGCAGAAGCTGAGCGTCCGGGCCAGCCGAGGCCAGCCCACTGCCCCATAGACCCCCAGAGACGCTGACTGAGCGTCCAATGGGCGGGACAAAGCCCAACATTTTTGCTTCGCTATTGAACTCACTGTTTAAAGCGCTGTGAAGCTGCGGGACTGAGTGAGAGGAAAGCCGCCTCGTTACCAGTGATAAGAAGCTGATTCGGAACAAAAGTTGAGCGCGTTGATCACTTATTTTTTGACATTTTAGGGGAAGCTGAGCTTCCCTTGCAGTCTTAGAGCAATCGCCACTGATATATATATATATATATATATATATGTATATATATATATATATATATATATATATATATATATATATATATATATATATATGCAATTGTCTTGGTTAAAATCAATCCACAAACTAATAGCCATTGCTTCTGCCTCATCAGCCATGTTTAATTACTTTGAACTCGAGTTTTACCTCGGGAGGGTTTGCGAGATTTCCTGTCTGACATCTGAATGTTTGTGAGTGAAATCTGTTCGTGTGTGGTGTGTTGTGCTTTGCCGTGAGGCTGTGCACCACACACTGTAGGACCAAACCTGTAATATCTACAATTTTTATCTTAATATGTGTGGTCTCTCAACTTTTGAAAATCATCCAACAATTTTAAAGTCTTGTCGTGCATCTTCTTAACATGTCTTAACATCTTATCTTTACTTTAAATTTCTAAAATGACTGATTCAATTTTTCAATGCATATTGTTAATTGTAATCTGTCTTTTGTAATATATTTATTTTTTATGTTTTTTCCAAAACTGCAAAAGAGGTATAATTGAAGAAATGAAAACCATTAATCTACCTTTTCAATTTAACTTTTGTTCTCACGTAACTCACCCACTTTTCACATATGTTCCCCCCATTTCAGGTCTCTGAAGTCAACAAGCTGGCTGATTAGTAGACATTGTAAGTTTCCTTTGGCCACTCTTTTTCCAGCAGAATCTCTTTAATTATTTTCCTTCACTTTTTGTGATTATACTTATCTTCATATACATCCAACACTGTGCTTACTTTAATGTAAGAAGCACCTGTACTGTATAGTATGGGCCAATTATGTTAGGATCTCTGGTAAACATATGTAAAAAACATTAAGAAATGTATCTGGAACCATAGGATCATAATCTCCCACCAAAAAAGTAGACAAATTTGACATTTATTTTAAGTTAATTCATTTAGTGGGATAAAAATCACATGTTAAGAAGATACATTTTTTTTACAAAATTATGGAAGGGGAGCCAATAAACGTGGCCAGCGCTGTGTATAGATTTATTACAAATACTGAGGTTATTAAACTACACTCCTGTAAATCATTCAAGTTGTCTAGTATAAGGTCTTCACTTTGCTCCCTTTTAATCGAATCCAGCATGTACCTGGACTCTTACCCACTAGCTATGTCTACATGGACATAAGTAATCAGAATAAACGGCAGATCCAACTAAAAATGTGTCATGTAAACATGTCAGTCGGAAAATTCTGATCGGATTCTGCAGGATCGGAATGAAATTATAATCCGATTGAGAGGGGTGGTTTATGCCGACTGACAATCCGATCAGCATGCTTGTAAACGCTTGACAGGATGAAGTTATTCTGAATGAAACAAACTGACCTGAGGGCGCATGTGCACCTTGCATCAACGTGACGTATTTCCAACTTGAATGGCTAGTCGCTCTGACTAGATGCTGACAGAATATTCCGATTGGCAAATTTAAATTACACATTTTTTGTCCGATTGGCCGTTTTATTCCGATTACTTACATACATATAAACGGTAAAATCCGATTATTTTTTGTTTTTTAATCCAAATGCATTTTAATCACATCGTGAAATTTTGTGTGTGTAAATGTAGCTATTGAAAGCTGAAGATAGGTACCACACACCTGTGGCTAAGGTATGAATGGATGGATGGATGGATGGATGGATGGATGGATGGATGGATAGATGGATGGATGGATGGATGGATGGATGGATGGATGGATGGATGGACGGATGGATATTTCTTACACAAGTGTTTCTTGACTATTTAGATAGGTTGGCACCTTAGCCATCTGCTAGTAAATGCAGATTAGCTAGTAAGAGCTAAAGAAAAGCCAGTTTAATACAAATGTTCTCATCACATCTACTACACAGTTTGTACCTTACTGTAGACACTTCCAGACCTAAAGTATATATAAGCAACATAAATGCAGTGCTGGTGTAAAACATCCAGTCAAGTTCCTTCACATAGAAAATTTTGTGTATAGCTTCACAAAAAGCTATACACAAACACAATGGATCCAGTTGTCTCATGGGAGGAGAAACTGTCATTGAAACAGCTGTTCTTTTATTAACAATATCTTATTTTCATTGCTTGGAAAACAGAAGTTAAGGTGAGCTTTGGGTCTCATGTGGCTAGCCCTGGCCCATTTCTTGTGAGTGTTTTTGAGCGCTTGAGGTCAAGACATATATGAGCAGGTTGACATTAAGTTTCTAGAATGTCCTCCCCAATGCCCTGACCTGAACCCTATTGAAAACTTTAAGTACAGTGATTTAAAGCAATATGTGTGCCAGGAAACCAATCAATTTTAATTAACTAACTCTGCCAAAAAAAACATTCAAATACCTTACCACAATTACCCCTTGTGGATGCCTATTTAAGGCCTGTTTGCTAAAGGAATTAAAACTAAATATCATTAGAGGTGCATGCAAATGCTATGTATAAAGTCTACAATAAAGTCAGATTTATGCAGCTAAGTCTTGTTTTTAAAAATCCTTAAAATAGTCAGTTTTATAATCATTCTGCCCTGTTAAAAGAAGCGTCTAATCATTGCATGACATTTGCCCATGATGAGTGTATGAAAACTTCTAAACTGTAATTCAGGGGGTAAATGAAGAATCTGTGTTTATTTCCACCCTAAAGTCTTGAGGAACTTCAAAATATTAAACAGGAACTGGATAGGAAAACCTCAAAAATGCTTTAAAGAATAAAGCTAAATTAATATTTTTGCATCAAGCAGAAACTGAGTCAATTCACAGCATGAGATGCACAGCACTTAACCGCAAGATTGCCTTTAACATAGTCTGACTAATCACATACCACTCCTACAAGATGCTACTGTGTGTGGCATTTTCTACAAATATTCAGCTTCATATATTCATATTTTCAAAACTCATTTCACTTTGAGAAAATGAAGCTGCAACCAAAAGGCTTAAACATTTAACATTGTAATTAATAAGATGTTTGTGTGTGGCAGTATTAGATTGTGTAGCTGTTTGACCTGCTTGGTGTATGTAAGTGAAGGTGAAAATAAATAAAGAATATACTCTCAACATATAAAAAGGGGACATTTTTCCTGGTGTGAACGAAATGTTCCTCCCTGAAAAGACCCCCTTTAGGCTTGTTTAGCAGAAACATTGTTACTGAATCTTCAAGCCCAGAAGATTGTGAGTGGTTCAAAGAAACATTGAGCCAAAATCTCTTCTGGAGCCAGGCAATTTGGTATGACAGCACTGGCATGGGCACTGTTATGCAACACTGTTGTAATGATAAAAGCTTTGTTGCCATGGCACATTTGAATATGTACCATGTTTACAAGAGCACTGTTTCTGCTGCTTTTTGTGTCAAAATTTTTTTTTTTTCAGTTGTTTCTCTTTAAATTGTCTGACTTGTCAAAAGTGTACACATGGTTGTGTTTAGCAAAAGAACAGCTCACCTTATGCCAGGACTAGAACAAGCCTAAAATCTTTAACAAGGTCTGCAGATTGATGATATCTATGAACTCTGGATTTAAAATAATATGTTTCCTTTATGCAAAGGTTCTTACAAGTCAGAGTGACAGCCTGGTATTCATATTTTTATGCCCATAATCACACACTAATGGGTTACATGCGAGCCAAAGGTTCAAGCTATCAGTTGTAGTTGTCTATCTTACTGGTTTGTTTTCAAATTGTTGTTTTTTTCCACGTATGTTCATTTTCTCTGGCTGTGTAGTTTTAGTGGGAGTTGTTGCTGAAACTCCCACCTCATCTTTCTTTGTCTGCACCTCTCTGAGTTAAATATTAAGGGAAAATTAACAAGAACAAAGATAAATTCTGTTTATCCTGTATTAAATGAGGATAGGCTTAAGACAGAGTAAGTGAAATAAAAAATACACAAAGAAGAAATCTTTTTTTTCAATGTGTTCCAGTTAGATTCTCTACATGTCCGGTAACTGCGCTGAATGCCTCAAAAGCAAAGAACAAGGATTTGCAAAACCAGAGAAAAGTACATTTTATTAAACAGCCCTGCATCCAGTCTCAATCATTACAAAAAAGCACCAAAAGTTATTGTTACTTTGCATGTTTCTCTAATGTTATGAAAAGACACAAGGTTGTGTTGTGGAGATTCAGTATAAAAATGGAAATTATGGTTTTTGATTCAGTGTTTGCATAAACCTTTTTTCTCTGTTGATTAATGTTGTCATGTTGAACCAAGATAGTTTCTAAACATCTCTAAGCCTATCCAACATATATAATGAGCAATATATATATTTAAATGACACAACATTTTCTTAGCCTGAGGTTAACTTTATTATTTTTGTTCAAACTACTTATATTACTTTGTATGGTAGAAATATGATGGGTTGGTAGAAGGAGATACAGAAAGATGGAGGGACAGAGGTAGCCTTGTGTAAGTATTAACATGCTACATGCAAACGATGTGTGGAGGAAATCTAAATCTACACATCACCCTAAAAAACACTTCCACAATGAAACGGCAGCATCTGTGGGGGTGCTTTTTAGGGAAAGGGAAGCTGGTCATATACAAGGCAATCCTGGAGGAAAACCTGTTACAGGTCGCAAAAGACTAGATACTGCAGCAGGGGTTTACCCTCCGGCTGGAATATGATCCTAATTACACTGAAATAGTTTAGATAAAAGTGTATCCATGTGTTAGAATGGCCCAGTCAAAGACCAAACTAAAAGTGAATCGTGAGCCAAAGCAGCGTTGATGCATCTTAGCAGTGGCATAAGTGTCTTTGGGCAACAGCCTTAGATAGGTACATCCTGACCGGACAAAGTTTGCAACAGAAGTGCCTGTCTGATCTGAATTTTTTTTTTTTTTTAAGTACTCACTTGAAAGCTATAGAGAAGAAAAACAAACAAACAACAACAACAACAAAAAAACATCACACTGTCAGTAGTAATAATACCTGCATACATACAATGAAAATAAAATGAGTGAATGAGTACCCAAAAACCTACTGCAGGTGTTAATATTCTTTAGAAATGTCACTGTATTACAGGAAGCTAAAGAAATGCCATCAAACCATCACTGAATAACAATTGATACTATATAGAGAATAGATAATGAGATATAATAGCAAAAGTATTTAGGATAACTCAATCAGATCAGATAACAAGATACTGTTGTGGTTCCTAGCTAACACAAAAATGTCTGACAAGCATGGTGTTGAAAAGAGTAGCAAATATTCACTTTATTTAAATGTGCCTTTTCCACCTTCCTGCAGGTCAACATACAGACTTGGAGAAGAGGCAGGCATGAAAAGTTTGAGATGTAGAAAAGAGGGAAAAAAACATCTATTGTGTTGGGAAATCAAAATGACACCACAGACACTAGAGAGCTGGACTTCCTGTTGATCTTACAGCCCTGTCTTGTCTTTCTATTTTTGCCTTTGAAAATATACCACCTTCTTCACTTGCAGTTTATTCCTCCCCTCTCAAGTGTCCCACATGTTTTGTTTTTTCTTTTGTTTTTCATCACCACCACTTCTAGATGTCTCAGTGCACTTGGTTGCTGCAATTTGATTGGTTGATGAGCTATTTGTGTTAATAAGCAATTCAACAGGTATACCTCATAAACTGGCCAATGAGTGTTACTTTTGTTCATGTACCACAACAGCATGAATCACTTCTCCTGAAGACTCTGTTTGTCATTCCTCTCAGCCTATAGTGAGTTGTAATTCTTTTCCAGTTTGTATTTTCAGTTTTTTAAGGGAGAGACCTGGTGGTGTCCACATTTGACAGATTTTGTTTTAGACCTATTGTACTTGATAGTTTGTGCTTCATATGCCCTGTAATTATACACCACCAGTCAAATCCCCCTTCTCATTTAATGGTTGTATTTATGTTCATGACTATTTACATTGTGCGTAGATTCTCACTGAAGTCATCAAAACTGTCCATGAACACATATGTAATATGTAGCAAACAAAGAATTGTAAAATAACTTTAAATATGTTTTATATTTTAGGTTCCATAAAGTAGCTGCCCTTTGCTGTAATGACTGAGATATTAACCTCTGGCCGTCTCTCAATGAACCTCTGGGAAGTTCTTTCAAGACTCGTTGGAAAACCATTTCAGGTGACCGCCTCAGGAAGCTCAGGGAGAGAATGCTAAGGGTGCAACGCAGTGATCAAAGCAAAGGGTGACTATTTTGAGCAATCTAAAACATAAAAATGTTTAGAGCTATTTCGCACTTTTTGTTTACCGCATAATTCCATGTGTGTTCATTCACAGGTTTGTTGTCTCTGGTAAGAATCTACAATTTAAATAGTCATGAAAATAAAGAGACCCATTAAGTGAGAAAAGTGTGTATCCCAACCTACTGACTAATTTCAGGAGAAGGATATGTAGGATCGTTTCTGACAAATGTCGTGTGCTGTTTAACTGTAGTGTGTCAGGCTGAGCTTGTGTACTTGTTTAGCCAAATAAAATGCAGATGGATTATTGTATTTCCCCTTTGGATATAGTATCCAAAGGGGAAATACAGTATCCACCTTACTGTATTGATTAATTTTTATCCTATCTTTCTGTTGTGGCCAGAGGCCTGATCATAGTGTTAAGTAAACTGTAAATTGTACAAAAAAGGCAAATTGAACAAATATTACATTTTTTTTATTCTACCTGCCATCTCTTAGGATTTCCTTACTGATATCTGTTTACACACATGAGCGTGTCTAGGATCAGGGTGAGCAAAATCAAATTTCTTGCCCTATAAACATTGCAAGGCAAGTTTATTTGTAGAGCACATTTTAGTAACAAGACAACTAAAAGTGCTTGACATGAATTAAACAAATGGCAAGGAAACAGAAAAAAAGTGGCATAGTAAGGAAAGTAATGACAAGTTGGACTACAGAATAAAATTGATGTTGATGTTTTAGTTAATAGTGTAAATAGAGTCAAAGGCAAATCTAAATAAGTGGGTTTTCAACCTTGATTTAAAAAGAACTCAGGGTTTCAGCATTTCTACAGTTTCTGCTAAAAATTCAGTTTCTTCCAAATTAGTGGAACATAAGAACTGAATGCTCCTTTTCCATGTTTGGTTCTGATTCTGGGGATGCAGAGTAAACTTGAACCAGAAGACCAGAGTGGTCTGGAAGGTTGATACAAAAATAAATCAGTGATGTATTTTGGTGCTAAGCCATTCAGTGATTTATAAACTAACAAAAGTTTTTTAAAGATTTTTCTCTGAGGTACAGGGAGCCAGTGTAAGGATTTCGAACTGGGAGATGTGGTCTAAGCAGGCAGCAGCGTTTGCAATAATCATTCCACTAAAGGTAAATACATGGATGAGTTTTTTAACTTCCTCCTGGGACATTATTCCTTTAATCCTGAAAATGTTCTTCAGGTGATAGAAGGCCGGCTTTGTAATTGTCTTTATCTGCCTCTGAAGGCTCAGGTCTGAGTCCATCGCTACACTCAGATTTCTAGCTGTAATAGCTGAAGCAGAATTTGTATCAAACTAATTATGGTTAACTTCTCTGGGGCCGAAAACCCCAACCTAAAAGCTCATGGTTTAAATTTTACATTGATGCCTTAAGGAAAGTCTTATGTTCTCATCAGGTTTCTGATCTCCACAAAAGTAATACAGCTCTGTGTATGTGTGTTCCTATGTGAGGCTCTTGCAAATGTGTTCATCAGTTTGATCCACATCTGTGTCTTTACTCCTGTGAGCAAGGTTACATAATCATAAACCCACCAGACAGAAACAAAGCAAGGGGAAATAGTAAAGAAGACAAAATAAAATGAGTTATTTTGCCTTGTGGCCCAGACCCGGGACAAGATACCTAAAATAACCCCCACGTTTTGCCCAGAGAGCCAATAGCAATCCACTAAAGTCAAACCGAGGAAGAAATACATCAGCTGCCCAATGTGGGGGATTGATAAATTGCGAACAAGATGGCATGCTGGACAACTGTATGTCTTTGCCAATGCAATAATCTTACATCCAAATAGTTATGGATCCATGCTGAAGGTGTGTGTGTGTGTGTGTGTGTGTGTGTGTGTGTGTGTGTGTGTGTGTGTGTGTGTGGGTGTGTGTGTGTGTGTGTGTGTGTGTGAGAGAGAGAGAGAGAGAAACAAAAAGATGTTTCATCACCAAATGACAAACTCTTGAACTGTTTAGTCCTTCACTCCAGAGGAGACATCTGTCCAATGTGGCTCTTTTTTTGTCCTGCCAGCCTGTTATGAAGAGTCTTCTTATTACCCACTCTGATTATTACAGTGCGTATCAACAAATATCCTTAATGAGGTCAGCCTCCTGTCAGGCACTGAGCCAGCTTTCTATGCTAGTTTATCCAACTTCTTAAAGTCTTTTTCACACAGCCTCTCATTAAAACTGCAGTGCAGAACAGCATACTGTCCATCAGCACTTCAATAAATGGGTCCTAACCTTGAAAGAGAGATCAACCAGTTCTACTCCCTTAGGATAAAGGAATCTGTCTTGTAAAAGCACAAGATCTTTTAAACATTTCAGCACAGACAGCTCAGTTTTGACATGCGCCATAACAGTAGTATCATCAGTATTTCTGAAGGTTCCCTGAAAACAAGGGGAACCTAGAACAGTTTTCTGAAGAGACACTCAGTTGCAAACCATGATATAAAGGCCAGAAACTCCCAAAAAATAAATAGAACACGATTTCCAAACTCAGAAAATAAAAAAATGCAATCAAAATACAGTGCTGTGCAAAAATATTCACACACTTGAACATTTTTATATCTGTCATTTTAGAACTACAACCTTCAACTGATTTTATTGGGTTTTTATGTGAAAGACCAATACAAAATGTAGCAGGCATAGCAAACATGTTAGAGGATGCAAGACTTGAGACTGGGGCAGAAGTTTATCTTCCAGCAGTATAACAACTGTGAACATACAGCCAAAGCTACAACGGAGTGGTTTCAATCAAAGCATGGTCGTGTTAGAATGGTCCCAGCTGGGCCTAAATACAACTGGAAATTGGTGGCAACACATAAAAATTGCTGTTGACAGACAATCAAGTCTGACTGAGCTTGAGTTATTTTGCAAAGAACAATGGGCAAAATGTTCTGTCTTTAGATCTGAAACACTGGTAGAGACATACCTAAAAATAACCGCAGCTGTAATTGCAGAAAAGAATGTTCCAGAAAGTATTGACTCGGGGGGGATTTCCTTCCTCTTCACAATTATGCACTGCTTTGTGTTGGTCCATCATATATCATCCCAATATAATACATTGAAGTTTGTGGTTGCCATGTGACTAAATGTGAAATGTGGAAAAGTCCAATGCCGAGGAGTACTTCCTCAAGACACAGTAACTCTTTGATTAGGCTGAGTGAAAATAGGACCCAGATTTGAAGAGTAAAGCATTTCATTTTAGGTGTATTTCTTGCATTCAGACTGCATGGACATGGGCTGTTAACGTGTCATCAGTCTCCAAGCTCCTCTTCTTTTTTACACAAAGCAAGGAATCTAACATTTGTTGGCCACAGTGCTATGCAGTATAGCTATTGCTATGCAATATAGCTATTGCATAGCAGTGAGAAATGTCACACAATATCCAGGCTTAAATCAGGGAGGCATACCCATGGATTTGTTTGAAAACATGCCATATATTCATTGGAATCCAACTTTTGGCCACTGGGAGAAAAAAGAAGTAAGAAAGTGGCGTGCAGGTGAGGCAACGGATGTTAGAATCAGGGATAAGAACCGTTCGGTCTTTTGGCTGACATCCTCCTCGGTGACACCTTCTTCCTTCGGGTATTGTGAAATCCAAAGGAACTTGTCTAAGCAACTTTTATCAGGCTTTGCAGCACATGCACACACACATATAAGATCTCTGCTCAGGGCCCAGCTAAAGAAGAGTGTGCACTGTACAGGTGGGTGATGATAAAACTGCTGTGGGAGATTTAGTTGATGCCCATACCCTGTCAGCACTGACCCAAAAACGGTTATTGTTTTTCAGCAAAAACAAAAAAACTGGGTAAAAAAAGATAAATAGTTTGATTAGAATGTTTTTTTTAATCAACTGACATGCAAATATGAGCTGCATCATGGGATGATAGCTTTTGTATAGAGATTTGTCTCCACTGTGCCAGGCTCTGTTCATGGTTCATTTAAAGGGGGGCTATTTCTGTCCTGCACATCACGTGGAAGGCCCTTCAGCCACACACATGAACAAACACTTTGCATGTGTGGCCATTGAGTACATGACATCTGACACTTGCAGTGCTTGACACTATTGGCACTATATACAACTAATGATGAGACACAGATTAATGTCAAAGGAGTTTTTAATGAGAACTGAAGCGTTTAAAAAACTAGTTATAGTTATTTTCCTGTATGTTTATAGAGGGCATATAATTATTATAGATCATTAATGCTGCAATTTAGTCTTTCAGCATAAAAATACGTTAAATCATCCAATGTGGTTGTATGGTAATATCACGAAAAAAGTAGTTTTGTGGGGTATTCTTAATTTCAAAAAAGCATATAAAAATATTAACCCGTTCTGTTTGGCATCTTGCACTATTTTCCATGACTACATGCTTAAACATAAGCCCTTTTTTGCTGACAGTGCTCCAGCTGCCTAGGGGTTAATGAGTGGAAGGAAATGAGAGATAATGCTATCACACAGAAAGAGCAGAAATTCACATAAATCTCAGTTTTCATAGTGTTTTTAAACAAAAATTATTTCATGGGCCTGGTCAGATAATATAAACCACCCCAATTCAAATGCAGTGAGACATAGCTCAATTTATTCAGCATGTACTGCCCAGAGTTCAAATTATTTAGCAGATAATTCATGTTTTTGCTCGATGCCAAAAAAACAAGCCTGTAGAGTTTATATTAGCCTTACATTCCAGGTGGGAGAACAGTCATGGAAAAAATTATGCACATCCCATTATAATTATAGCGAGACATCTGATCCTCACACAACACCATAATCTGGAAAGAAACTTTGGTCAAATACGTTTTATAGCATTACTCACTACATTTTGGTTTATTGGTTCTCTGGTATATGCAAGTCTAAATAAATCAGGTTGATCTCTTGACTTTCAGCACTTTTACAGGGTCATTACAGTACCCTGGTTGCTTTCTTAAACATTTTCTGTGTGCTGCTCCATCTTGGAAAAGTTAACTTGTTTTTGGTCCAAGCTACAGAGACTTTCATTTTTGATTTTGGAATATTTTAGGATGCAGAGAAGTTAATTGTCAGCTCAGACATCACAAGGTGCTCCAGCATTGTTGCTGTAGAACTGGCCCAGATTATTTCTGCTTTTCAAATATGTTTGGCAGTAATTAGTTTGTCAATATTCAGTAGAGAGAATTAACTTCTTTGGTCTCTTTCAAACAGACAGACTAGCCAGCCATGTTGATTTTCACACACTTGGGGATAATGGACAAATGGTAGAATTTCCATTAAAACTGCTTACACTTTTAATTGACAGGGCAGGTTTATTTGTTTAGCTCATGTCAGCACCAAGACCATCCAAGGTGCTTTACATGGTAAAAACAATTGGCAAAACTGTCATGATGACTTGACCTTCAGTTTGCTTTTAGCTGTGTTTTTTGATCTAGTACTTGTGTTCCTGTGTTTTACTCTCTTTGTGTTTAGTGTAGTTACATTTATTAAAAGTTTATCAGTTTATCCCCTGTGAATAATTGTATTGTTATTATAGCTTTCTGTTATAAGTCCTTTTGCCTCAGCTCCTCCTAGTCCCGTTCCCCAATCAGTTGCAATAAATTCAGGTAAACAGCATTTACCTCCCCAGCATTTAAGACTCAGTTTTCATCTTGTCAGATGTTTTATTGTTATGTCAACTCTGTTGTTTCCTCTTGTGTTCTTTGCTGGTTTCCTGGGTCCTTCTTGTTTACCCCTTCCATGTTCTTAAAGTTTGTTTTCCCTTTCTTGAATCAACTGTAATCCTGCTGAATTTCTGTCTTCATTTGGGTCCTCCACCACATTAATTCATTACAAATAGTTTTATCCCTTGCTCTTTAAATTGTGACTTAAGGTCAAGGATGCTTAAATTTATCATTAAAATTTCCTCTATGCCTTCTCCTGTAGATTGCCATGGCCTGTCATCTCTTCGGTCTAAGCCAGACATGGCCTGTTGTGCCATTAATTTAACAAAGATGTGCAGCAGGGACAATTTCTCTTTTTTTAGCCTGTTTTGGCCTGTACAGCAAACAAGGCAGCCAGACCCACCATACTACTGTCTTAAGCTGTCAGGAAACAAAAATGTATAATTTAATTTCAAATTTATTTTAGATTCAAAACTCCATGTGAATTTCCCTCCATGTGCTAATGTACAGGGGTTGGACAATGAAACTGAAACACCTGTCATTTAGTGTGGGAGGTTTCATGGCTAAATTGGACCAGCCTGGTAGCCAGTCTTCATTGATTGCACATTGCACCAGTAAGAGCAGAGTGTGAAGGTTCAATTAGCAGGGTAAGAGCACAGTTTTGCTCAAATATTGAAATGCACACAACATTATGGGTGACATACCAGAGTTCAAAAGAGGACAAATAGTTGGTGCACGTCTTGCTGGCGCATCTGTGACCAAGACAGCAAGTCTTTGTGATGTATCAAAAGCCACGGTATCTAGGGTAATGTCAGCATATCACCAAGAAGGATGAACCACATCCAACAGGATTAACTGTGGACGCAAGAGAAAGCTGTCGGAAAGGGATGTTCGGGTGCTAACCCGGATTGTATCCAAAAAACATAAAACCACGGCTGCCCAAATCACGGCAGAATTAAATGTGCACCTTAACTCTCCTGTTTCCACCAGAAATATCCGTTTGGAGCTCCACAGGGTCAATATACACGGCCGGGCTGCTATAGCCAAACATTTGGTCACTCATGCCAATGCCAAACGTCAGTTTCAATGGTGCAAGGAGCGCAAATCTTGGGCTGTGGACAATGTGAAACATGTATTGTTCTCTGATGAGTCCACCTTTACTGTTTTCCCCACATCCGGGAGAGTTACGGTGTGGAGAAGCCCCAAAGAAGCGTACCACCCAGACTATTGCATGCCCAGAATGAAGCATGGGGGTGGATCAGTGATGGTTTGGGCTGCCATATCATGGCATTCCCTTGGCCCAATACTTGTGCTAGATGGGCGCGTCACTGCCAAGGACTACCGAACCATTCTTGAGGACCATGTGCATCCAATGATCCAAACATTGTTTCCTGAAGGCGGTGCCGTGTATCAGGATGACAATGCACCAATACACACAACAAGACTGGTGAAAGATTGGTTTGATGAACATGAAAGTGAAGTTGAACATCTCCCATGGCCTGCACAGTCACCAGATCTAAATGTTATTGAACCACTTTCGGGTGTTTTGGAGGAGCGAGTCAGGAAACGTTTTCCTCCACCAGTATCACGTAGTGACCTGGCCACTATCCTGCAACAAGAATGGCTTAAAATCCCTCTGACCACTGTGCAGGACTTGTATATGTCATTCCCAAGACGAATTGACGCTGTATTGGCCGCAAAAGGAGGCCCTACACCATACTAATAAATTATTGTGGTCTAAAACCAGGTGTTACAGTTTCATTGTCCAACCCCTGTATATGTCTTATTAAAGTGTGAATGAGTAACTATGTGACACAACTCTGATCAGAATTCAGTTTAACGGGATTGGACCACATTTCTATCAGACACTCTGTACCGTCTGTTTTTATCACATAATTGGAATTCTGATTTCTGGGCGTAGTCACTCAAAAATACAATCTGCAAAGTGACCCTATCTTTATAAAACAATATCTAGTTTCTCTGATTAATCACATTTCCATTCTTTTGTATTCTGCTCACATATGCATGCAAACTGCAGCATTTAGATCTCTTACACTGCCAGACTCTTTTCTGAATGTGTTTTATGTGACACATCTGGAGGGAGCAAATGTTTCAATGTCCAAGGGGAATGATCAAGGGGTTACAAGGGCTTTTTAGCCCTAGCTGAGAACCAGAGAGAACTGGTCTATTCCTGGGCAGAGAAAAATACTTAGCATCTTTTCCTCAACAACTTTATTTTACCACAACAATCACACACAAACTTAAATGAACAGGAAAAAATAAAAATAAAACACATCTAAAATTTAGATGAGTTTGGACAAAGGTATGTCAAAATCAAATTTTTGACAGAGTTGTGAAAACACATAAAAACATAAAAACATAAAAACGTGTTGGCTTGCCTGTTAGGTAGTTGATGGAGATATGTCAAATCTTTGTGCTGCCAGCTTTTGTGTGGTCACTAAACAATAAAGTGAACATTCATTAACCAATCAGTATCTGTCCTGATGCCAAAGCAGCATCACTCTGCTTCCAGCATCTAGTCTGGTTTTAGCTTAGTGATGTGCCACAAATTCATGTTAATCAGTTCCTTGGAATGAACATTAGCTAGAAAGGGACAAGGGGGTGAGTGACACTTAGGGCAGTTCAGAGAACAGCAACACAGCTAACTAATGGCTACATTTTCCAATGAATGTATTTGCAGTTGCTTCAGTCTTATTAAAGCAACTGACTACTGACTAAACTTTCTCAGTTCTTTCCTGCTAGATTTGGTGTAAAAGACAGAGTTTAAGAACAGGCTTTAAATGCCACCGCTGGGGTCACCACATGGCTCAGTGGCAGAGCAGGCACACCATATGTGTTGGCTACAGTGCTCAACGCAGTTGTCCCTAGTTGAATTCCCGGCTCCGGCCTATTTTGTGCATGTTTTTCCTTTTCTCTCTCTGCTCTTCTTCCCGGCCAGTTACTAGTGAATAAAGGCCACTACTGCTAAAAACCACTGCTCTGGGACCCCATGGTCTTTCTTTGTATAAGCATGAAGCTGTAAAAATGATAAATTAAACAAATAATGATCTCGCTGAACATAAAGACACCACAGAAAATAAATTTCTCTGCAAACCCCTACCAAACACTCATGTCATTCCACATGGAGGCGGAGCCTTTTCGTCTGACTTTGGAGTTTATTAAAGACAATGAAGAGATACTTGTAGCAACAGCAAACAACGGTAATAAATAAAAGTACAGATTGAGTCATCTGAGTCCAAAGAGCAGAACATAAGAATGAACTAAGAAACTCAATGCAAGGGAATAAAAAGATACAGAAATATTTTAATAACTAAGAAACAACCCAAAATAATCCAAATACAAAAAAAAGTGAAAACCATAAACGTAAGTACCACTATCATTACAATACTGCAAGATAAACTAATTATTGACACTGAATGTACCACTCTGAGCTGCTGCTGCTGTCACACTTTCTGGTATTTGAGTTTCTCAGAGCTATGTAGGCAGTCTATACTATAGTCACTGGCTTTCATGCTTTTATGTAGAGTTTCTCTCATCCTGTATCTGATATAGGATGGCTTGTATTTCAAAGCACATCCCAATAATCCAAAATGTCCTTCTATTTCAAGTAGCTCAAAGCACTCACTGTGTGTTCTGACTTCTGGGTACACATCTGTCCACGCTGCTGCTGGGAAAGTTGTCCAAAGGAGAATCTGGTGGGAGCTTTTTTAGCTGACAATTGATTTTTTTCTGTGATGCACCTCATGACCTACAACCTCATGTGTGCGGGAGGACAAAAACTGTCCATTCCTAATAACCTACAATCTAATCCATCACAAACAATCCCCTTAAATCCATCAGTCACACACCAGACCATCTATCCAGGGGCTTAAGCGGCTTTGGTTAAATTTTTTACAAATTGCAACAATGAATTTCAATAGCCCTCTCTCTAATCTACAGAACCAAGCGAAAGTATTCAGAGATAAGAATCTGAAAGATGTATTGTGAATTTGTGTTAAGTCAATATTGTGTACCACCTGTTTTTGCTGCAATTGTAGTTGCAAGTCTGTAAATATTTCTCTACCAGATTTGCACAGATAAAGACTAAAATTACTGTGTATTCTTCTTTATAAAAAAGCTCTAGCTCAGTTGAATTGGATGGAAAACAACTGTGGACATTGATTTTTAAGTCTTGCCACAGATTCTCAATCTGATTTAGAGTCTGGACATGTGTTAGAGTGGCCCAGTCATTCTAACACATGACTATGCTATGATCTAAACCATTCCTCTTTATCTGTGCTTCGAATGTGAACTTCTGCCACAGCTAAATACAGATGCACACTTTCTGGATTTTTATTCATAAAAACTATTAAAAACCATGTATCGTTCGCCTTCTGTTGGTCTATCACAGAAAATTCCAATAAAATAAAATTTCCTCTGGGTCTTCTGTTTTAACTCACATGGCCACATAGGCAGCTGGTCAAACATTCCTTTTACAAGTTTGTGCAAATAGACGAACCTTACAATGAGGAGGTGTTGTGCGACCTTACATTCGTAGCACTTGACTTTTCAGCTCATTGTGAGTCATATCACTTCCTCCAGTAACGTAGGTGCCAGCACCCAGCACTTATTGTCAATTACAATATGTCTGCCACTTTACAGGGAGGTGTTTGGTGGGAATGCAACGGATGTTCAAGGACATGCTACTGTGGAGCCAATGACAGCAGAGCCCTCTGTTTAACTTCACAAGCATCCCCAATACTTTATCCACACTGAAGCCTGTAAAAAGCCCCACTGGTTTCCCTGGACAGTGTTGAAATGCAGTAAAATCCCATGAAAAAAAAATCTGACTTCTTACAGACTTAAAATCAGAGGCTTTTTATGAACTTACCATTGAAAATATTAAGACCTTCTGATGCTGCACATACATTTGTTTTATAAATTGTCTATTAAAAAGATTACAACTTACAGACTTAAAGGGAAGATGGTGCACAAGCAAGATTTGAGAGTTTAACACAATATGTAGTTTTTGTCCTCTTTCAAACCTGCCATATAAAAAAAGCAGTCTTTGCTGTCATCGTGGGAGGCAGATGAAAAGGAGGTAAATAGCACAAAAGATGCTGCGTGCTTGTTGTAGCAACAAGAGGAGGAAATATTGGCTAATGGTGGGGAGCGGCCTTGTGTCTGGCAGTTGTGCGTCCTCCGCTTTTTCCTTTGTAACACACTTTCTGTTTGGTGCTAGATATCAAGTCTTTTCAAGTCAAAGGGTTCAAGTCCAAGTGAAGTCACGAGTCATTAGTGTGGAAGCTATAGTCAAGTCCAAAGCCTATGCGAAGCTTCTATGCCAAGTGACTCGAGTCCACACCTTTGCCATACACATCATATTGTGTATGTAATAAAGCTGGATTTTCCTTGACAGTCTAACTATTTCAACCTTTTACAATGGCAATAACTGTGAAAGAGAGGCTGCCTTGGCTGCTGTAGCTTCCTGTCTGTCTGGGCGTTTTCAGCTAACTCCAGAGAGCTGTCAGTGAGTAAGAGACAAGTCAAAAATTACATTACATCATTTAAAGCAGAATATTTTCTGTACATTTCATTCATCTATGTTTAGCTGACACAAACTGAAGTTCTGTATGTTACGAACCTAGTTATCAACATGTCATATCAAAACACAGAGTAAACATGCTAGCTAGGATTTCAGCTAACTGTTTTTCTGGAAAATATTTTA
This sequence comes from Girardinichthys multiradiatus, assembly GCF_021462225.1. NCBI lineage: Eukaryota > Metazoa > Chordata > Actinopteri > Cyprinodontiformes > Goodeidae > Girardinichthys > Girardinichthys multiradiatus. The sequence goes on from NC_061794.1 coordinate 29,749,046, forward strand.
GTAGAAGCAGAGGTTGCGCTAGACTTTTTCAATGTCAGTCATTTTGACTCACAAGGTCAGAAAAATCCTGTCATAAACTATTTTTGCCAGTCACTTTATTTTATAAAGTGATAATAATAAAAACAATTAGTAACATTTATTTTCATTCATTTAATTCATATTCAGTTTGAACAAGCTGAATCCACACTGTGGTCCCAGTAACTACATATAAACAACAAAATTAAATGATTGCACTAAAAATATGAACAGATCACCTGCTATGCCCACAGCAACACCTGAATTGCTCAGCCGCTTGTGTGTACTGAAATGTCTCAAGTGGGATTGCCGCAAAGGATTTTGTCATGAGGTTTTGGACTTTTGCCTCAGACAGACAACCTGTTGTGGCTGTTTTGATGTTGTTCTGGAGGCTGAATTTGTGCTCTGCCACCACACCAGTGATTGGAATTACAAGCATCATTTTAGCCAAAGTTTTGAAATTTCTCCAAATGAATTGTTCAGCCGTCAGCGAGACTCTCCAAACAAGGGGTTTTCTGATCCCGGCAGGCGCTCTGCTTTAACATCGAACATTTGCTAACTCGCCACCAAGTGGTCTGGGGTGTAAATTGCAATCTGTCAAAATGACTGACGGCCTTCAGATTTTTGTGTCACTGTTTAAAAAAATCAGTCAACAACAGAAAATATTCAGTTAACACAACCCCTGAGTAGGAGCAATATGTGGGTTTATTGAAGAGTATAGTTGTAAATGCCATGTCAGACATAGTTAAGAACAAATAATGGTGCTATGCATGTTTTCAGTGATGCTTTGTCAGCACAAGAAGGTAGGTTTCTTAACAAACTTCTAACAATGCAGAGGTATGTTTTCAAACCATTTTTGTCTTTTGAACCTGTTCAAATGCCCTGAAATGTTTTAGAGAAGTGCAAAAATACAATTACAATAATATGGGAAGTTTTATTTGGATTTAATTTATTTTTTGTGCTAATGTGAAGTTGAACATTGCAAGCTTGTCATGATTTCTAGGCCTTTGCAGTTGGTTTTGTCATCTTTGGTCTTTGGTTGTGTCTTGATTAATCCCTGTCATTTATGTTGTTAGTTATTTAGTTCTTTAGTGCTCCCTTGTGTTTAGTTAAGTCTCCATCACTTGTTAATGTCCCCCACTAAGAAGGACCAAACCTGCCATAGTTAAAATACGTACAGAAATAAATAAATGACTCATTAAAATAATTACTGGGCAAAACGTAGCAAGACATATAAATTAGAGTGCAATTTAATGCAGCAAAATAAGAAAAAGAAGAGATTTATGTAGTCCCTCCTTTTTACGATTTTGCTGCATTCAATGGCACTCTAATTTATATGTCTGCTGACATTTTTGGCTCAGTAATTATTTTTATTGTTTCATTTATTTATGTCTGTATGTGTGCCTAATTATGGAAGGTTTGGTCCTCCATACAATCCTGGCTCTCTTCCAGTCTTTGCTGGCTCCCCCTGTTGCCCTCCTCACATCTTGCATCTGTGCTTTACTTTTTGAATAAGATTAAAAAGATTCAAAACATTTTCCAAATCTAAGTGATTGTTAAATTTTGTCTTGAAATAGCAGTTTTCATATCTGAGACAGATGCTTTATATAGGCCACAAGGAGACAGCCTCTCACTTACCTCCAAGTTTGATCGCAGATCAGCAATGGCAGGACAAACAATTAATAAACAAGATTTTTGTCATATCTCAGAAAAAATAATATTTAAATTAAAAAAGCAACAAAAAATAAGCAGTTAGTTTTTTTCTTCCTTTTACATAAAATTTTACTTCCATCCATCCATTGTCGACAGGTCGCCAATCCATCACAAAACGCAAAGAAACAGAGGACACCTAAATATTGTGACACACACTCACATCTAAGGACAAAAACTATCTAATTTAATAGTTATATTTGACATGATTTTTTAATAACACTAATTGTCCTTATTTTATCAAAGCATATTTTTCTGCTGTTCAACCAGATCTAATTTAGTAGACTTCAACTATTTGGAACACAGAAGAAAGAAATCCAGAAATATTACTGTTCAGTAACGGTTTTATCTATGTTGTCAAGTTTAAAACTATCTGCATACTGCTTTTATTTTATATTAGAACACCAGAGTGTTCTCATATGCACATACAGGTCCTTCTCAAAATATTAGCATATTGTGATAAAGTTAATTATTTTCCATAATGTCATGATGAAAATTTAACATTCATATATTTTAGATTCATTGCACACTAACTGAAATATTTCAGGTCTTTTATTGTCTTAATATGGATGATTTTGGCATACAGCTCTTGAAAACCCAAAATTCCTATCTCACAAAATTAGCATATCATTAAAAGGGTCTCTAAACGAGCTATGAACCTAATCATCTGAATCAACGAGTTAACTCTAAACACCTGCAAAAGATTCCTGAGGCCTTTAAAACTCCCAGCCTGGTTCATCACTCAAAACCCCAATCATGGGTAAGACTGCCGACCTGACTGCTGTCCAGAAGGCCACTATTGACACCCTCAAGCAAGAGGGTAAGACACAGAAAGAAATTTCTGAACGAATAGGCTGTTCCCAGAGTGCTGTATCAAGGCACCTCAGTGGGAAGTCTGTGGGAAGGAAAAAGTGTGGCAGAAAACGCTGCACAACGAGAAGAGGTGACCGGACCCTGAGGAAGATTGTGGAGAAGGGCCGATTCCAGACCTTGGGGGACCTGCGGAAGCAGTGGACCAAGTCTGGAGTAGAAACATCCAGAGCCACCGTGCACAGGCGTGTGCAGGAAATGGACTACAGGTGCCGCATTCCCCAGGTCAAGCCACGTTTGAACCAGAAACAGCGGCAGAAGCGCCTGACCTGGGCTACAGAGAAGCAGCACTGGACTGTTGCTCAGTGGTCCAAAGTACTTTTTTCGGATGAAAGCAAATTCTGCATGTCATTCGGAAATCAAGGTGCCAGAGTCTGGAGGAAGACTGGGGAGAAGGAAATGCCAAAATGCCAGAAGTCCAGTGTCAAGTACCCACAGTCAGTGATGGTCTGGGGTGCCGTGTCAGCTGCTGGTGTTGGTCCACTGTGTTTTATCAAGGGCAGGGTCAATGCAGCTAGCTATCAGGAGATTTTGGAGCAGTTCATGCTTCCATCTGCTGAAAAACTTTATGGAGATGAAGATTTCATTTTTCAGCACGACCTGGCACCTGCTCACAGTGCCAAAACCACTGGTAAATGGTTTACTGACCATGGTATCACTGTGCTCAATTGGCCTGCCAACTCTCCTGACCTGAACCCCATAGAGAATCTGTGGGATATTGTGAAGAGAACGTTGAGAGACTCAAGACCCAACACTCTGGATGAGCTAAAGGCCGCTATCGAAGCATCCTGGGCCTCCATAAGACCTCAGCAGTGCCACAGGCTGATTGCCTCCATGTCACGCCGCATTGAAGCAGTCATTTCTGCCAAAGGATTCCCGACCAAGTATTGAGTACATAACTGTACATTATTATTTGAAGGTTGATGTTTTTTGTATTAAAAACACTTTTCTTTTATTGGTCGGATGAAATATGCTAATTATGTGAGATAGGAATTTTGGGTTTTCATGAGCTGTATGCCAAAATCATCCATATTAAGACAATAAAAGACCTGAAATATTTCAGTTAGTGTGCAATGAATCTAAAATATATGAATGTTCAATTTTCATCATGACATTATGGAAAATAATGAACGTTATCACAATATGCTAATATTTTGAGAAGGACCTGTATTAATTTTGATTTTGCTTAAAATGTTTTTTTCTTAATAGGAATTTACAGGTTTGGATAGAATCTATTTACTTTTCCTTTCAGATCTTTTATTGTTTTGAACTCCAGGGACACTAAGCTGATGCCTTGAATCCTAAATAAATTGATAATGTATTAACCTCCCAGATGGAATGACTACAGAGAAACTGAAACATATTCAGCAGGATTTCTCTGAGACTCAGTTACTCTGACCTTAATTAAGGATGCTGGGATGTTTCTGACTATTCTGTACAGCTCATTACACAAGAAATCAGAGCTGTAGTGTCTCCATAAATACACTATATTCTCTCAAGGGCAAATAAAGACAATGACATTTTTTGCTAGATTAAAGATTTGTGAGATTTGTGAGTAAGGCAGTTTTCCCCCCAAGGCATTTATGGTACATATCCTCGTTGTTTGTGTAATCTGCTCATCTTTAGTTCAGTTTATTTTCTCAAACGTTGTAGCACAATGAAGTCCTAGAGAGCGGAGTAACAGTAAGTGAAATCAGTAAGAAGGAAGCTAAAATGATCTGTTTAGATGAAGATAAAAAGTATTTATTTTTTATGTTTCAATACATTTTCCCTTTTAAGTTAAAATTAATATATTCCACTTGTGAGTCAAACATGTTCAGGTTACAGGCATCTTTAATATGAGAAAAAGTCTGTTTTAAATTTGTTTTAGCTGATTGGAGAGATAATCTAATCAATTCAATTCAGTTTATTTATATAGCGCCAATTCACAACACATGTCTCAAGGCACTTCACAAAAGTCAGGTTCATTCCAATTAATCCTAACCATTGAACAGTCCAGTCAAAGTTAGTTATTTATTCAAATTGGATAAAAGTTTTTCTATCTAAGGAAACCCAGCAGATTGCATCGAGTCAGAGATTTGTAGCATTCACTCTTCCTGGATGAGCATGTAGAGACAGTGGACAGTCACTGGCGTTGACTTTGCAGCAATCCCTCATACTAAGCATGCATGTAGCGACAGTGGAGAGGAAAAACTCCCTTTTAACAGGAAGAAACCTCCAGCAGAACCAGGCTCAGTGTGAGCGGCCATCTGCCACAACCGACTGGGGGTTTGAGAGAACAGAGCAGAGACACAAAGAGAACACAGAAACACTGATCCAGGAGTACTTTCTATGGGAAGGAAAAGTAAATGTTAATGGATGTAGCTCCTTTAGTCGTTTCATCTAGAAAGAAAGAACAGATAAACTTTGAGCCAGTTTTCAAGGTTAGAGTTTGAAAGAGAGCACATATAATTAGTTACAGTAGAAGCTCAGTCAATAGCCATGTCTAGGAGAGAGAAAGGGTTAAACACTGAAAGACAGGTCCATGTGGATCATCTGTAAAAGGTGAGCATTAAGTTGTTGCCAGCAGAAGCTTGGACGATGCCCCTCTCCAAAAAGGTGTCACAGGTAGACACAGAGTCTACCTACAATCTACAATCATATTCAGTAAACTAGAGTACGTTCAGATGTGGCTTGTTTATCAGATTAAAAATACCTTTAAAAAAAACCTTTAAGCAGGTGTTAAACATACTTTGTTTTAAGCCTACAATTCTGTATTGAAATGCTATTTTGTATTGGTCGATTGTAATATTTTAATCTTAATCTAAAAAATAAAGGCTTGAAAACATCAGTCTGTGTGTAATTAAACAATATAACGTGTTTCACTTAGTAAACTGAGTCACTAAAACAAATAAACTTTCAAATAATGTTCTGTTTTATTGAATGGGTCTGTATGTTATGATGATGTCCACATAAAAGAAAAGCTTTATTGGAATCAGTAGAATTTAAATTTATTGTTTAATACTTAATTTTATAAGCCTTTAAGGATGAAAATATATGGATTTCTTTCTTGTTTTATTATCACACTTGCTCGTGACCCACTGTGGAACAGCCAGGCACTATCCGGACCATGAGCACAACCTTGGCCTTAAAGTCAGATCACGGTGACAGCAGCCTCTAGGCGTTTTGCAGCAGAGTGTTTGTTTGGATTTCTGTTCTGCTGACAAGGTGGCTGATCTGTTTTTTTTTTTTTTACCTTTAAGCGATTAAAAATGTTTTTCTGTCAATGAAAATAATCATTATTTGTATTCAAAACTATTACTTTCATTTCACTTTAGCAATAAAAAAAAACATTTCCCAAGTCAAACTATCTACAGCAGAGCTCCTAAGTATTAGTTAAAAGTTTTCTGCTTGCAGCCATTTGAACTTATTTGTCTATATGTACACAAGTATTTATTGTGTACACAAGGGAATTTATGACCTGAATGTGATTTCTGCAGTTTTCATACACTGAGGAGTATTTCTGTTAGTGGAAAGAAACCAGTGTAGCATTTATAATGCCAAGTCTAGTCTCCATCACAACATAGTTTTTTTTAAACTGAACTGTTCTTTCATGAGGTTTGCGGCTTCATCATAATAGAGGACCATCCATGCCTGCAAATTATGGATGGAATCAGTAATTAATCGATGTCACCATCCTGTTCTCATAGTACAAAATTACAGTAGAAACATTAAGATCAGATATAAGATTATTACAGATAACATTATTATTCAGTTTAATAATAAAGAACGAATACACAACAAACGTCATCTCCAGATTCTATACAAAACAAAATATGAAAGATGAACTGTCAGTGCAGTCTGAGGTCATGAGCAGCCTGGAGTGGGGTTTTCACTCTGTCATTCTGGAGAAGGTTGTCATTCTGGAATGAAGAAATCTACAGATTAATACCTTTCTCAGATTTTTGCCTAGAGACAATCCTTTCGGGGAGGTCTACAGACCATTTCTTCGACTTCATGCTTGGTTTGTGCTCTGACATGCCCTGGTAACTGTTGAACCTTGTATAGACAGGTGTGTGCTTTTACAGATCCTGTCCAATCAACTGAATTTACCACGGGTGGATTACAATAAAGTTGTAAAAACATCTCAGGGATGATCAGTGGACATAGGAAGCACCTGAGCTCAATTTTGAGCTTCATTAAAAAAGCTGTGATTTGTTTTTGTTTTTTATTAAAATATGTCTTTCATGTTATTATTGGATATGCAGAGTTTTAAAACGAAAAACAAATATTTAGTGAAGTGCGGTGAATACTTTCGGGTGCACGTTACCTGGAGTGGACTTTAGTCAATTCGCTCTTTGGCCAGTTCATACCCTGGTTCTTCCCAACCTCCTTACATTTCTTACGCATTAACAAACCTTTTCATTCCCATGTACTTGACCATTATATATAGGTTTGTTCCTCTCATTTCTGTATTTTGATGAGTTGTGGTGATAAATAATCATGAAAATGTTCAAATCTGACAAATAACATAATTGAATTTTCATGTTTGTCTAAAGGTTTTATCTTATCCACCTATTATTTTTAATATAATATGTATTTGGTTTCAATTTTGAGGCAGTCAGTTCATACAATATAAAGATTATGACCCCTGATTAAACCCATAAAACTCTGAGTGACCCACTGCTGGAAACAGACAGGAACGGATGCAAGGTTGGTATGAAACGTTCTATGGTGAAAGGCTCCGGAAATCATGTTGGAGACATGACAAAAGCAATGAAAATTACAAAGAGGCTAAATGGCCATCACTCATTTAGAACAGCGGAGCAGCTAAAGAGCTAAACATGACCTGTAACAACAAATGATAGTCAATGATTTTACAATCTGCATGAAATGTTTGCAGAACGACACCTATTAGCTAAATGAGACTACAAAAATCTCACCGAAGAATATTTTGGAACTACAGGAACTGGTTAGGTTGATGATCAGAATACAGATGGTAATGTCTATATTTTTGGATGTAATATCACCCTGTGTTATGATCCGCATAGCTTATTCTTGTGATCTTCATACATTTGGAATATTTTCTGTCAAATCCCAGGTAGATTTTTTCCCTTTGTTTGATATTTTATTTGTATCTAACTTCATCTTCACTCGTTAATTATTCTCCCTCCCTCAGCTTCCCTGCTTTCATTCTGCCGCATCTGCTCCACATTTCCTCTGATTAGCTCATCTGCTTCCTTTGTCATCTTCAACCCCTGCCTCTGTATTTATGCTCCTGACTTCTCAATGTTCTCTTCTGGATTCTTTCGTTTACCACCTCATAGTTCTTCTGTCAGTGTGCCTGTTTTCCTGCCCGTGCTGTATGTCTAGTTCTCATTGTGTCTCTACAACTCCAAGTTTGTCTATTTGAATTGTTATTTAAGAACTCTGCCAGTAGATCTGCACTTGGGTCCTTCTCTGACAAACATGACTCTCTGCAGTAAAACTTGCACATGTTGTCTCAAGGAACTTTACAAAGTCAATTCAATCGAATTAGACAGATTCCAAATCAAGTACATACATTGAAATTGATTCTAGTTATCAAACAATGCAGTCAAGTTCAGATTAATGTTCAAACTGATTACAATGTTTTCTATCTAAGGAAATCCAGGAGATTGCACCGAGTCTTTGACTTTGCTGCATTCACTCCTCCTGGATGAGCATCTAGCGACTGTTGACAGTTTGCTTGCATTGTGTTGTTGACTTTGCCGCAATTCCTCATACCAAGCATATATGTAGCGACAGTAGAAAAGGAAACTCCTCTTTAACAGGAAGAAACCTCCAGCAGAACCAGGCTCATTGTGAGCAGCCATCTGCCACAACTGAGGGATTGAGAAGACAAACATCCACACAAAAAAAACACATACGTAAGAATCCAGGAGTACTTTCTATGTGAAAGAAAGGTAAAACCTTAAAGGCAATAGTAGCTCCTTTAGTGGGTTCATCTAGGAATGAAAGAAAGCTAAACAGATGAACTCGTTGGCAGTTTATAAGTCTAGAGTATGAAAGAGAGCACATTTAAAGGCCAATTTAATGCAATTCATATTAATTGATTGACTAAACAGTTTCTTTTTCAAAGACCCCAGTCCAAAGACAACAACTTCTGTCTTGTCTGAATTTAGAAGCAGAAACTTTTAAGTGGTTTACTGTAAGAATAGTCAAACTAAGCACTAAACAGCTGAAGTCAGACTAATCTCAGCTGTAAAATGTGGCATCTCACCATCAGTCAGGATAGATAACGTCAAGGCTACAACTGAGCTTCATTCCACAGTAAGGTGTTCTTTAACCTTCCATCAAAGGAAATGAATGCAAATTATTTAGACATGATAATAAAAACATCTCTATCATTTCTTGATAACAAATGCACATTAGCTCAAATAATCAGCAATGCTAAATAGGCTCTCCTTGTTTCTATGTTAATTTCATTTATGTAAAAGAGAGACTACAGATCTAATTGTTTACAGCTTTACTGAGGTGAGAATTAAGATAACCTTATTCGTATTCTTTTTAATGGTGACAGTCAGTCAGTCAGTCATTTTCTACCGCTTATTCCATAGTGGGTCGCGGGGGAGCTGGTGCCTATCTCCAGCAGTCTATGGGCGAGAGGCAGGGTACCCTTAGGTGTAAGACAATCTATTCAAATTTCAATTGCCTTAAGAGAGTCACAAGTACTACTCCTTAGGCCATCCAAAACAGGCATCTGTGCCGTACTTGAAGAAGCAACCTGCAAAGTAAAAGAAAAAATAAACTTTTTTTACACAGTGAAGTTAAATGCATTGTTCTGTAATCAGGTCTGTGTTCCATGCACCCTTCTCACATGACAACATTCAATAAAAACTAAGGTGAATGATGAACTACAGGAGCAATGACCTCAGTTCAGCCTTCGAATGTCCAATTTTTAGTCTGAAGATGATGGGGTTGTGATTTATTACCTCAGCATCCGCCACATGACAGTAAAACACTGCAACCGCTGCAAAGTTAAAGTCCTGCTCATAAAAAAAGAACAGTTTCATCTCAGTGATGTCACCTGGGAACGTGACCATAAGGGTATGCAACGCCATGGCCTTCAGAGAGGGGACATACTGTATCTCTGGTAGCTCTCTCCCCTGTTTTGTCTATTGTTCCTGATGTATTTTTCTTTGTTACTCATTCTGTCAGCCTTCATACTCCTCTCGTTAACACCTCAGCCTCCCACTGACTTGCACAGTTCTGCTATAACACTTTGTCATCACATTGGGTCAGAGCAATTTGTTGATGATGCAAAATCCAAGGTTACCTCAACTCTGTGGATGCTTGTTGGAAAGATTTTGAACTACATGCCGCACAGGGTCAGTGTTTTGGAACAAAGCTATGGGATGCTTGTTCCTCTTAATTTAGTCACATTTACATAATGCAGCAGATTTGCTGCCCTCACAGGTTCTGCTTCATGACATTTAGTGAAAGTTCCCAGGATATGAAACCTAGTGGTAAATAAGGTTTTTCAAAGATAACATTATTCAGGAAACAAATGCCAGGTAGCTGATGGTAACTCTGGAGGAGCTGCAGAGATGACAACTGCCCTGAAATTACAGCCAGCGATGCAATGGGATGGCATTGGATTAAAGCATATCCATGTGTTAGAATGGCCTAGACCTAGATCTAATTGAGAATTCTTGTAAAGAAAAAAAACTATTTATAGACATCTTTTGCCTGACCTGTCTGAGCTATTTTGAAAAAATAAAAAAGGAAAAATATTTCCATCTCTAGATGTGCAAAGCTTGTAAAGACCCACACCCAAAAGACCTGCAGCTGTAATTCTACCCAGGTGGTCCTACAAAGTAATGAATCAGGGTGGCTAAATACAAGGTCCACCTTTCAGATTTTTATTTGTAAAAATCTAAATAGCATATATCATGTTACACTTCACATTTCTGCACTACTGTGTTTATCACATAACATCTGGTTTGTGGTTATAACATGACAAAATATTAAAGTTTAAAAAGGTACACCCACATTGCTCATTGCTCAACCCTATATGCTATCTTAAAAATTATTTAATCATCCATGCTCTAATACTTGTTGAAGTTCTTTAAATGTGCCTAATTTAATGACCTTTGGAACAGCATGATCTATGGTTTATGAATGAATCACTTGTTTCACAGGCAGGACCAAAGGCAAAATTTAAGAGCATGCAGACATAATAATTCAAGTTTGCATATCAGGACATAGTAAAATGGATCTGCTCCTTACCGGGTTCTAAAATTATTAACCTCTAACCTCAAGCATCCAAGAACACACAACTTTCCAGCTGTCAGTGTTTAGTAAACAACAATGATGAAAAAAAAATGGAAATGCAACGTAAATGCTACATTAGGATTTTACTGAGGAAGTAGCAGCCAGGTGCTGCTAATGAAACGCACTGTGACCCTATCAAAGCAAGAGTTTCATCAGTTTCTAAGCAGACATATTTGCGGTAACATCGTGTCAAGATGGAAAGTCATCAGTAATGATCTTAGTAAAGCAATTGTTGGTTTCCATCAATCCCGGTCAAGTTATAAAGATATTTTCTGTCAATTTAAGGTGTTGTAATTAAGAGTTGGCCAAAATGTCTCCATGTAGACCGCGAGAGAGAGAGAGAGAGAGGGAGATACTTGTAAATCATACATAAAATATTCAACTATTGCAGCTGAAATATGCCTTACTGTGTTCTGTCCATGTTTTGCCAGAATATATTCTGAGGTTTCTGGCTGATGCAATCCTAACGAGAACAAACAACTTTTCACCGTATGTTAGATTTCATTCATTTGAATGCTGGGTATTATATTTCTATCTGTTTTAGTCCACATGTCAAAGTGTCTTTTGCTGCACCACAAACCTTTATCTTCTTCAATTTGTTCAGCAGTGTGTTGATACATATATGATGGGGAAACATGGGCTAAAACTAACGACAAAATCAGAGCTCTTACCATCTTGTTCGAACAAATCGGTTATGTAATGCCAATCTCGGAGCCAACATCCTGTCAGACTCTTTGCCTCATATTTAGAGGTCCATGGAGAGTTAATAAGAAAGATTTCATCAACCATTTCTTATGTCTTTTTGATGTATCCTCATGCTAGCAGAATAAGCCTAATCTTAATCCCTTTATCCATGAAGACACAACCACCAGTTTCTCTCCGAGCATCGCAGCTGACATTGTATGTGCCTGAACCCTCAGAGCACTAAAAGATATGTTGTGTAATATGATAGTGTGACAAGTATGAGACAATAAAACTCACCCATTATCTGCTGGAGATCATTTGTGGCAGGAAACAGGGACTTTAGTCGTTGATGTTGCATGTCAGTGTCAAAATTTGGTCTGCATTTATTCTTAATGGCTTAATGGCGGTGAACAAAGCTCAAATAGCATCTTATTCAAATCACCCACCCTAAATGTGTTTAATTAAAGAACAAGCTAAAATGAAATTAAAACAGACATTTGACAATGGTAACTAGAGTTACCACTTCCTTAAAGCCTTATTTGAACTGTTTGGAGAATAGAATCTGGTACTCCTGGATATATCATTGAAATAAATGGAAAAGTGTAAAAACTAATAACAGAAGCATTTTTGTCCCTCATTCCAAATGAAAAGGTCTTATAAATGCACATTAGTTTATGCAGTCAGCAGGAATAAATGCACTCTACTTGTTTTTTGAATTATGTTACTTTTTATTATGTTATTTATCAACTATAAATTGTGTCATCTTCTCTGAAGAGTCCAAATTATATATTGAAAAGATGAGAAAAATTAACTTGTTCATATGTGTGCATCTCAAAAAATGAGGATATCAAAGAAAGGTTCATGCATTTCATTATAGTGAAACACATATTTGAATTATTTACATACACAGTGATATATTGTAAGTTTTTCTGTTACTGTTTATAACTCCTGATCAATCTTTAGACATCCCACTGTGCACAAATATGACCAAAGATCTTCTCTTTGTGTGATGCACTATGGGAAGGTTTGTGTGGACAGAACAAAAATCTAGACTGTGTAGATTGCTTGAATACTGCCAAGCTGACCACAAACTGCCTTTAAGCAGTACTGTTGTGGCTACTTATATTGGTATTCAGAAAGGTTAAAGATGTTATAAAAATAATTACAGGAACATGGCTGTTTTATCTGAAGTCTTTGAATTTGCGTTTGAATGTTAATGGCAGAGTTTTATCGTCAGTCTAAAGCCAGCCTTGAAGCTTCTGTGCTTCTTTCAAATAATTTAAATAGACCATTGAGACTACTGAGCTGTTGCATTGACTTTGTGAAACTCTAAAACAACTCAAACAGGGAGGACTTTGAGGAGCTCTTAATCTTCATCACTATGTTAATAAACCTAATGAAACACAATCAAAGCACCAAAGAAAAATTGATCTGTGTACTTTGTGGATTAGTTGATCTCAAGAGATAAACATTTGATTTCTGCTAATTATCCCTCAGTCTTGTATAGGTGAGAGGCATAATGGTCACTGTTCACTTTGCTATAAAGATGGATTTAGTTTACCTGGAGGCACAGAGAGCATGTCCTCATGGACTGCCAATACTGAGTAGAGGAAAGCAACAATCTAAATTACTTTTCTCAGAGAACATCGAGGAAACTCAAAGAGTTGTAAGACAGAGTACATGGATGCTAGACTCTACCTAATAGGCTGATCATCAGGCAAAGTTTGCCCATCCTGCTGCTCCTTAAATCCCTAGCAGTCAAATAAGCAGCCCATTTTTGGGCCATCTGCTGCAGAACAGCCACACACCCCATCAGAGATCCTCTGTTCAGAAGGAAAACTCACACATACACAAATACACACCCACACACCAGGGTCATGACACCTTTCTATTTTGTCCTAATGCCATCGCCTTACTGGGCTGGTATTCACAGGACAACCCTTAACAGACCGAAATATTATTTGATAAAATATTAATATTAAATATTAAATAATATTCTCAGATTCATAATCACAACAGTCTTATATTCTAGGTTCTTCAAAGTAGCCACCTTTTGCTTTGATTACTGCTCCGCACACTCTTGGCATTCTGTTGATGAGCTTCAAGAGGTAGTCACCTGAAATGGTTTTTATTTAATAGGTTTGCCTTGTCAGGTTTAATAAGTGGGATTTCAAGCCTTATGATTGGGGTTGGGACCATCAGTTGTGTTGTGCAGGAGGTGGATACAGTATACAGCTGATAGTCCTATTGAATAGACTGTTAGAATGTGTATTATGGCAAGAAAACAGCAGCTAAGTAAAGAAAAACCAGTGGCCATCATTACTTTAAGAAATGAAGGTCAGTCAGTCCGAACAATTGGGAAAACTTTGAAAGTGTCCCCAAGTGCAGTCGCAAAAACCATCAAGCGCTACAAAGAAACTGGCTCACATGAGGACCGCCCCAGGAAAGGAAAACCAAGAGTCACCTCTGCTGCGAATGATAAGTTCATCCGAGTCACCAGCCTCAGAAATCGCAGGTTAACAGCAGCTCAGATTAGAGAACAGGTCAATGCCACACAGAGATCTAGCAGCAGATACATTTCTAGAACAACTATTAAGAGGAGACTGTGTGAATCAGGCCTTCATGGTAAAATAGCTGCCAGGAAACCACTGCTGAGGATAAGCAACAAGCAGAACAGACTTGTTTGGGCTAAAGAACACAAGGAATGGACATTAGACCAGTGGAAATCTGTGCTTTGGTCTGATGAGTCCAAGTTTGAGATCTTTGGTTCCAACCACCGTGTCTTTGTGCGGCGCAGAAGAGGTGAACGGATAGACTCTACATGCCTGGTTCCCACCGTGAAGCACGGAGGAGGAGGTGTGATGGTGTGGGGGTGCCTGGCTGGTGACACTGTTGGGGATTTATTCAAAACTGAAGGCATACTGAACCAGCATGGCTACCACAGCATCTTGCAGCGGCATGCTATACCATCTGGTTTGCGTTTAGTTGGACCATCATTTATTTTTCAACAGGACAATGACCCCAAACACACCTCCAGGCTGTGTAAGGGCTATTTGACCAGGACCTGAAATCAATCGAGATGGTTTGGGGTGAGCTGGACCGCAGAGTGAAGACAAAACGTTTACCTACTAACCTGGAATCACAAAACAAACTGTTCTTCTCCCTGATCCAGAGAAACATTGAAACAATAAACAACATCAAAGCAAAACCCCCAACACTGTATATTATGTTTGCCATCATGTGTATTGTGTAATATACACCCATGGGGCACAGAGGACAAAAACACATATCACAGAGATGAAAGAAAAACTATCTCAAATCTAAAGAAAAAAGAAATCCAAAAAGCAAGGAAAAAATGACTGATTGCTTTAAAAGAAAAAAAACAGCACCACTACACAGCAAAGCTTTAAGCAACCATACTGTGATAAAGGGATTTCCTTACACCTATAATATATCCAGAGAAATTTCTCTCAAAAAACTTTAGTGAAATGAGTTTTGTTGGCAGTTTGTAGTTTTTATGTTGAAAAGCAGAGAAATATACAAAGATTTACTGTAGAAATAGACTTGCAGAAGCCACAAATACTGTGAAACATTGAGGTTTTAAGAATTTATCAGGTTCATTGACACAGTTTCAATTTTATAATTTTGGCTTTAAAATAGACTGTTAGACATATTATTTCAAGTTCTATTTTTGAATAAGAAGCAGCTAATGTAGTAGCCTACTTACTATCTTATCAATCTAGCAAAGTGAAGGTGCTAACTGTTCGTTTTTTGAGAAAGAAATGAACTAAAAAACTTAACTTTAAAAAAAACTAAATGTCACAAAACAAGTTCACAATTATTGCTGTTCCACTGCAACAGAAAACCAAAAAAACTGAAACTGAATTCCATATATCTAGATTTAAAAAAAATTGAACAAATTTCTTAAATATTTTTGTTCTTTCTTCTAAAGGGGACCTTGGCCTGAAACGTTTGAGAACCGCTATTCTAGATTGGACAATGCCAGTCCATTTACATCTTTGTCATCATTTTACACAACAGCATGATAGTTATTTGTCCTTGGGAGAATTGACATGATATATATTATAATGTGAAGACTGTGTGAATTTAAGGTTATGTATAAATCAATTATTATAAAGCAGCTGTCTGGTTGGCTGACTTTGTGAATGTTACATTTCTCCAGCTAATTAAAGGACTACATAATGTGTCTGATGGTGACTTATTTCACCTCTTTAATACATAGGACCACAAAAAAGATAAGAACACAAGGTGGCAGTATGTAATTTTCATTATGATTTGTTCTTTTTTTAAAAACTTTAATTCCTCCTTCTTGGCTGAACATTATTCCCTCTGGTATTTGACGCTGTGCAGCTGGAAGGATTTTTGCTGATACTTTTTTCCTTTTGATATGTGTTATGATGCGTAACCATAGCAACAAGGTGTTTTTGATTAACATCTCAGAATCTCAGATACTATCTTGACTACAGCCTTAAATCCCAGATGAGTTAAAAAGCAGGCACCATGGATGCAGAGCAGAAGCAAAGAGGAAAGAGAGAGAAGGAGGAAGTTCAAACTATCTCTTCCATCAGTTGTGATGGGCAATGTAAGATCGTTGGGAAACAAATTGGATGAACTTCAAGCCCTCTCAGCCAGAGCAGGCAGGAAGGCAGTATTATGTGTACCACTTGGACATGGGTGCAGGATCATATCTCTCACTCCAGCGTCTCTCTGCCAGGCTTTCTGATCATACGAGCGGAGAGAGATTCAAAGAGGAGCGCCAAAAGCTAAGGAGGTGGACTAGCAGTGCTGGACATGTCACTGTGAAGTGTCATCTCTGCAGCCCAGATATTGAACTGTTAGTTTTTGTCCATTTTATTCATCAAGATAGTTCACCCGTGTTATTTTGGCAGCTGTTGCTGAAACTGCATGTGATGTCATCAGTTCAGTTGTTGCTAAGCTACAGACACAATACTACAACATGGCAATATCTGGTGATTTTAACCATGCTTCACTCTCTGCTACACTTCCAACGTTTCAACAGTTTTTTCCAGCTGCTCCACTAGAGAAACCAAAACGTTTATTTTATGTAAATGTCAAAGATCCATACATCTCTAAAGCAGTTTTTACTGGTATGTAAATAAGTGAAATGCTAAAAAGCACTTTTGAATAGCAATGTTTTCAGTTTGGATAGTCTTGGGCTAACTCTCATTGAATGTAGGGGACAGTTCCAAAAGTAGAAAGCTGTGAAGGATCTGTCTCCTCAGGTTTGGAATGTGTCAGATGCAGGTGGTTAAAGTTAGAGAACCAGAGCCAGCAAGTCTAGGAAGGTGCTGGTTTTATAGTTGCTATAAAAACATCAAAATTATAAAAATACTACTGCTATATAATATAATATAATATAATATAATATAATATAATATAATATAATATAATATAATATAATATAATATAATCTTCTGGAGGAGTTTCTCCCCATTTTGATATGGTTGTGTTTGAACAGCTCAAGTGCATTTATTGCACGAGCTGTTTAAATAACACAGCTAGGTCTCCTGATCAGATCCTAATCATAAAGACTATCATCATCAAACAGCTGAGATGCAATTGGGGAGCCTGGAAGTTCCTGTAACACAGCCAGACAAATGGCCTGAGGCTCCATCTTTTCCTCTGTTGCGTTTAGCCAGTTTTCACACCAGTTTCTAACAGTTCACATTAGAAGATAATAAAAAATTGCGCAGCTGCTCTATATCTAGCCTGCATTTTTGATTCAAATCAAGCTATCAATGAGAAATAACACAACATTTATTATTTATGGGTTTGAAGATAAAGCTACAAATATAATAGATATAGAGTTAATTAACTAGAACAATTAAGATAAAAATTCATGTATATATATTTATAATCTATCATAGAACGTTTTTAGCAAATTATTTATTGATTCATTTTGACTCTGGAAATTAATAAGTATCAGGGGCATGCGAATTATGCATATCTTCTAATAATTGACCACTGACATGCTAGATATCTGCTCTGTGAAAAAACAAGCCTGACTTGGCATTGTAACTTAACAATACTATTAACAGAAAGTCCAAAGAATATAAATTATCAAAAGCGATCCAGCATTGACCCCAGATTATGAACCCAGTTTTCCTGACAAGCTCAATTATATTTATGCATTCTTTCTGATGCACATGCAAGCATCTTTCTCCTTCATTCTCCTTTAATATTTCCTTTTGAATTATCAAAATATCATATTTGAATGACTTGGATCCAAATATAAATTACAACAAATGTGACACTGTTGTTAATCTAGATTCACATCAATATCTGCAATAGCTTAAATTTACCATTTATCTTATTCTGGTTGCAGATTTTGGTCACCTTTCCATCCTGGAAGCTATCCCAGGAGTCTATGTACACACTGGACAGTTCCCCAATCTATGAAAGCGATAACACAAATGAAACAAACAAGCATGCAAATGCAAAAACACACCTAAGGACAATTTGGAATCGATTGGCCTACCATGAATGTTTTTGAATATTAGGAGGAAGGAAAACCCTTATATCTGAGGGGAGAAGACTACAAAAACTTGTGGTTTTATACCATTACATACAATTATTCCTAACGTAAGTATTATTTCCTTTTAATTGATTATTGTTTGGATTTACTCAATATTTTCCTCAATGACCCAGTTTAACCTTTTTGGATTGTAAATAAGATTGCAATTGAAAACAATCTCAGCCATTAATTAGCATATTTAATATTCAAACCAGATCCAAGGCAGTAAGCTTCAAGGTCAAATGGGTTGTGCAATCACTCTGCAGCAAAAAGTCTCTTAATAATTCCAATACAGTGACAATAACTGTTTACCTTGGACCTCAAATCAAAACGTTGATTTTACTCTATCACCAACCACAGACAGATTTTCTTTCAAATTTCTCAGGACTTGAATTAATTTGACATAAAGATATTTAGAAAAAAAAAACAATTAAGGTCTTATCTGGCTTAGCAAACTGAAGCACAGCTAATTATCTTCTTCTTCAATCCCTTCAATGGGCATTCTTACATACCTTCATTATTCTGGTGTTAACCAGGTTAGGACTGACTCTGAAAATGACACTGCAGTTTCAAAAGCCTTTCCTGATTATTGTAATTTAAATGGGATCAGTGTAAGTCATCTAATTATGCAGGAGTATGCGGATCTTAGATACATTATTTTATTGAGCATAAGCAGGTATTAATAGGTAGAATTTTGGGAAAACATATTGTAATCCATCATTTGTTGAGAATATACAAAGTTTCTGTCCCCCATTACAAACTTTTGTGTAGCAAAACTTATCTTTTATTGTCAATGTCTGTGTTTTTTCCCTCTTCTTTATGCACTAGAACTGAGCCAAGGTGCTACCTGGATCATTACCCCTCTATGAAGCAGTCTATCTCCAATGATCTCGCATAATTCAAGGGAAATCAAATTTACACAAAGCTAAGGCTGCAAGAGTCTGGTTTTTAAAACTGCAACTAATGTTCCTGTATCCATGTGCAGCTAACATAAACCTATTAGCATTATTATGTGATTGCCACCAGAATGTTATTCATTAATCTGTACTGTGCACCATTGATTGCTCTCATTGCCACCATTGACTTTATGTCTCTTTCTGCTGAGTGGGTGATTCAACCTACAAACATTCACTCTGTGCTCTCTCTCATTTACACCAGTTATTAAGTAAGCACACAGTCGAGTGCCCACAGAGCACATGCTTAGTGTTGTTCGCATAAAGGACTGTTTTATGTGTGGAAAGCTGTTAGTTGATGTCATTAATACAAATTCCCATGTCACAAATATATCACCTCTAGTGCCAGGACAAATACTGAGTCTCAGTGTGAACTTTCTCTTCCACAATGATGGGAGCCAAATGACCCCAGTCCAGGGTGTCCAGCATCTGTAACCCAGTACAGCTGCCTTTGTAACAGACACAAAAGGATTAAAGAGCTGCACTCGAATTTTTTTTCCAATGACATTTAAATACCTTGATGAGCGACAGAAAATAAGCAGCAGAGATTCCAAGGTGAGAGTTTTTATTTATTTTAATAGATAATTCAATATCTCAGGAAAATACACCTACTGTCATATTATGGGGGTGTTTAGCAGTACCAACTTGCAAGCAGAAGCATGGGAGCCAAATGGTAATTGAAGTTTTTAATAATAACAACTGAACTGACAAACCTACAGGAAACATCCTGGAACACAAGAAGATTACAGACACGGAATAGGTAAAACAAAACAGGGAAGTCAAGTCAACAGACATAGAGCAGATTTTCAACAGGAGGATCCAGAGGCGAAAAATAAAATCCAGAAAATATAAATAGAAAAGCGGGGTGGAGAAATGACCAAAGAACAAGAAGAGCTAATCAGATGAGATGTGGAGCAGCTGGTGGCATTGAGAATGCAGAGCAACTGAAGGAGGGAGGCTAGTAAACATAGATGAGTAGGAACTCTGAGAAATTCAGGGACGTAAATATCTAAACACAAGAATGAACCAAAAACCTAATCTACCATGAATGAACTAAAACAACCGCAACCAGAGAACACAAGCAGGGAAGCTCAGAGAAACAAACAAGAAACTCAAACACAAGTGAATCAGGTCACCCACAATTTTTAGTTTAAAATGAATAATTGCAAATTGCAGCATATTTTATGTATTGTTAGTGGGGTTTTTTTTTTTTTTTTTTTGTTAAAGGCAAATTAGCTAGTTTCATTAAAAGGCATTAATAATAATTATTGCCACTTTCATGCCGGAGGATTATGGCTGCCCTTTACATCTATCATGCTTTTCATGTGTCATGCTTTAATATACAGTCATATTCAATAAATTAGAACATATATTCCAATGAGGATTGTTTGTCAGGTTTAAGCAGGTATAAAACATACATTTCAAAAAGCCCACATTTCTGTAGTCCAGAAATGTAATACATGTAAAATGTAATACATCTGTCACATTTATGTATGACAGACTCCTGTCATCTGTAGAAATACTTGGATGATTCTGCAGTCGTGGGGTGGATCAGAGATGGACAAATAGATGAGTACAGGAAGCTGGTGGCCGACTTTGTGGCATTGGGTAGAAACAATCATCTCATCTTGAATGTGAATAAAACAAAGGACATGATTGTAGATTTTAAGAGAAATAAATACATTCAAAAACTGTTTCCATCATGGGAGAAGAAGTAGAGGTGGTGGTGTATAAATATCTTGGAGTTCGACAACAGACTGGAGTGGAGATGCAACTGTGAAGCCGTTTACAAGAAGTGACAGCAGACTATAGTTCTTGAGGAAGCTTAGGACCTTTGGTGCTTGCAGTAAGATGCTCTATGTCTTCTGTAAGTCTGTTGTGGAGAGTGTGATCTCTTCTGCCATCATCTGCTGGGCTAGCAGCATCAGAGATACGGACTTAAAAAAGCTCAACAAGCTCATAAAGAAGGTTGGCTCTGTTATGGGGACTCCTTTGGAGATAATTGTGCAAAGAATCTTCATAAGAAAATGAAGAACATCATGCAGAACCCTGAGCATCCTCTTCATGAGACTGTCATACAACAACAGAGTGTCTTCAGTCAGAGGCTTCTTCAAATCTGCTGTAGGACAGACCGCTACAGGAGATCCTTCCTGCCCACCGCCATCAGCATCTACAACAGCTCTTTGAAGAAACCTTCATAATATGAGCTAAAACAACATTTAATTTCCCTTTGGGATGAATAAAGTATTTTTTAATTAAAAAAAACTTTGTTTTATTGCTCTGATGTAATACAGTGACCTTACACGTTTTCATCAGGCTGTAGGCAGAAAAGTATAGTCAACAAAAATAAATGTTTGAAAATATCAGTAAGTGCACAGTTAATCTATATAACGTGTTTCACTTAATGAGCTGTGTATAATGTCTCTTCACATGTTTAGGTTCACATTTAGCCAAATTCTTTTATAGATTAATGGTATATAACACTATAAAATGGTCTTGTGAGAACTACAGCTTATAAAGCTTAACCTTCCTATTCTCTGTCAGTATGCAATGTTTTTTTCAAGATGACATTCTGAACTTTTTTAAATCTTGCCCCTTTGTCATGTAAGAGGTGTGCCTTGTGTGTCTGTTTAAATCCAACTTTTGCTCTATATCTCCCAGAGCTCCACAGCAGGGTCTAGCTTTGGGCATCTCAGCTAACTGGCTGTGCAGCTTATTCTGGTGTTTTTCTCCTATTCCTGCACCTGTGCGAAGTCCCTCTGTCTGACAACATGTTATCATAGCAACTCCCAAACACCTTTCAGTTCAAAAAAAGAAATGTACATCCTGTTTCACCAAGTGTTTTACCAAGTCATTGGCCAATTATTAAATCAGTCAGTCAGTCATTTTCTACCACTTATTCTATAGTGGGTCGCAGGGAGCTGGTGCCTATCTCCAGCAGTTTATGGGCGGGAGACGGGGTTCACCCTGGACAGGACGCCAGTCCATCACAGGGCAACACACAAACAACCTTGCACACAGTCATCCATACACCTAAGGGCAATTTAGAGTGACCAATTAATCTAACAGGCATGTCTTTGGACTGTGGGAGGAAGAAGGAGTACCCGGTGAGAACCCACGCATGCACGGGGAGAACATGCAAACTCCATGCAGAAAGACCCCCGGTCGGGAATCGAACCCAGGACCTTCTTGCTGCAAGGCAACAGTGCTACCAACCGTGCAGCCCTGAAAAAATATGTTTCACTCACAATTTGTTTAAAATATCAAAAATATCAGCTCTGAAAAACTGCCATTCCTGCTTTTAGTATTGTCTTCTTTATTTAAAGGGGGGAAAATATACATTAAACATCTACAACTGACTTTTAATGATAAAGATGAGAGTTAACCATTCAACAGTTTTAAAGTATAAATACAAAATATGAAATTAAAATTTTTTGTCTTACAGAAAAGATGGATAGAAGGAAGGCAGGAAGGAAGTCCAGACTTATCCAGACTGCGTAGAAACACTGAGCTTCATATTAACATCGCAGGACCGAGAAAGTTTAGGTCCACAGCCAAAACTTTGAGACAGTTAATATACAAACTCACTGAATAACTAAACAATACTATAACAGTTTGAAATTTTTTTTTTTTTGCTCGTGCTTTGAACATTTAAAGAAGGACTGATAAAATGTTAGTAATTAACTAAGAAAAAGAGATTTTCTCTCCCAAAGTCTACTTTGGTGTTCTGCGATTCCTGCTTTCTAGTGACTGAGTGAGTCATCCAGTCAGTACCTTTAAACAGAACCATGTGGAGAAATGGTAAATGGCCTGAACTTGTATAGCGCTTTTTCAAGTCCCCAGAGATCCCAAAGCGCTTTACACTAGAATCAGTCATTCACCCATTCAATGCACACATTCACACACTGCCAGTGGTGAGCCACATTGTAGCCACAGCCACCCTGGGGCAGGCTGACAGAAGTGAGCCTGCCAAACACAGGTGCCACCGAGACCTCTGACCACCATCAGCAGGCAAGGTGGGTGAAGTGTCTTGCCCAAGGACACAATGACTGAGACAGACAGAGCATGAGGTTCAAACTGGCAATCCACCGGTTACAGGGCAAACTTTTACCACCTGTGCCACAATCACCCAAACAGAACAGGAACACAGGGCCAAAAGAACAAAACAGTAATCCAGTTCAATATAATTTATAAACGAGTTTTCCTTGCAGGATGAATGCTGTCAGGAAATCTGGATTCCTTGAGACTTGGCGACAAATAAAAAAATCATCACACATTCTCTTGTCCAAAGCAAGACACATAACTAACATGCCCAATTAAGAACCATCCATGTGTGACTGTGAATCATGCAGTGTCCAAACTGAAATATAATATCCCTGCTGCTGCCGTTCCTCTTCCTGTTTGCACAGCTAACGTGGCGATATTTCATTTTTGGCAGAGGCTCTGGCATGATTAATTGACTGAGTAATTATTAATCTTTCATCTTATCTTTCATTTAAAAAATGTGTAGGACAACATGAGTCATAATCTGGGCTCCATTCAGTCAGAACATTTGGCTCAAGCGAAGGATAGACGAATAAATCACGGATTAGAAGAAAAGGTGGAGTGGAAGAATCAACGCAACAATATAAAATGTGGTCACTGATGCTCTCTGGTCTCTGTGTTAGATCACTGAAGCAAACACAACAAAAGGAACGAATGCAGACATGAAGAAATGCTCTAGCTCATGTAGTTTGTGAGTGAAACATTCTGGTAAAGAAAACACTAAGGAAGTGCTTGGTGATAAATCACGGCTGTAATCAGTCTGTTCTAAAAGGAAGTCATAATTAATTTAAAAAAAATCACAATTCATACTCTTCCAGGGGTGTAAGGTCACTGGTAATTTATTGGATATAACTGGCTAACGGACCATCAGTTATAAAGCATTATTATCCGCTTTTATGTGCTGTCATTAATTTTTTAGACTAATGTAGTGGATTAAGACGCCCCCTACTGGTTCTAAGTTATTATTACAAAATTTGAATCAGCAGTTTGGGGGTTTGCTATTGTTTATTCTACTCCAGCACATATTTAAAACTTTTATGGTTAAAATTTTGAAGACCTTCAAAAAGCAGAATGTGTACTTGGAAACAGATTTATTATAGTCTCCTTTATTTGTAGCAAAATGCAGTCAGTATAAACTGCAAAGATCTCCTCCTACTTTAATAAACATGCTCATCCTTGAGACGCATCTGTACCTGTTGCCAACATTAATTATGCTGCAGACTTGAAGAATGCACTATGACATTTTATTTATTTATTTTTCTGTCTACCACCGGCACATCCTCATCAAGATCCTAATGAGATCTCAGGAGAGGTTTTTCAAGCCTTTACAGCGTGGTGCTGAACTTGGGTTGAGCATAAAAGGTTTGACTATAGATCACAGGATATTTTCTTCAGCAGGACCATGCATTAACCTTCTTTGTGTCTTTTAATTACTCTGAGCAGCAGGTTGGTCCAACTCCCTGTCTCAGCCAGGCTCCTTTGTAATCTCTCACTTATTCTTCATGTAATCTATCAGCTAATTAGCTCAGGCATCTTATGAAATGAAAATGGAAATGTGAAGGGAAAACCATCAGAATAATGATCACTGGGTATAAATGAAACTTATCAGCTTAAGTGCAATCCTAATTTATTCAAGTCTTTTAAAAGGTATATAAACTTATTTTCTTCAGTGACATTATATAATTTATACACAGATTCATTACAAACGGATGGTATATCTTAAGTATTATTTTTTGTTAATTTTGATGATAAAGACTTACAGCTGGTGAAAAACCCCAAAATGCAGTTTCCCTAAATATAGATGCTACATAAGATCTTTTTTCCAATACAGAAATGTTATCTAATGAAGGAAGACTGCAGACTTGACAGATGTCCATCAGACAGTCACTGACACCATCTGCAGCCTTGAGAGGATTGCATGGTAAAACCTTTTCAAGAGTTTGGAGGAGATCCAGGCGTGGACTACAGCTGGATTCAGTGGTTCAAGACCCACCACTCACAGACCAGTAGTCAGGGCATGGGCTGAAGCTGTTGCATCCCTGTGTTAGGCCACTCCTGAACCTGAGACGTCAGAAAAGCTCTAAGGAGGAAAAGGACTAAACTGTTGCTCAGTGGCTCAAAGTCTCATTTTCTTCCAGATATAACAGATTTTGGCATTTTTATTTGGAAATCAAGGTCCCATATCTGGAGGAAGAATGGAGAGGCATGGAATCTATGTAATCTAGGGTGAAATTTCAACAGTTAGTGATGATTCTGGGAGGCATGTCATCTACTGGTGTTGGTCCACTATGTTGCCGCCTAACATGAGATTTTAGAGCACCTTATCCTTCCCTCTGCTGACAAGCTTTATGGATATGCGGATTTCATGTTCTAGCTGGACCTGCCAAAAGTACCAATACTTGCTTTAATGACCGTGTTTTAATGTGCTTGATTGGCCACTTAGCTCCTGTGACATAAACCCCACAAAGAATCAAAGTAAATACAAATACAAAGTATTACAAAGAGGAAGATCAGAGACACTAGACTCAACAAAGCAGAGGAGCTGGACACCACTATTTAAGCAACCTGGGCCTTCTTAACACCTCAGCAGAACCACAGGGTGGTCGTCACATTGTCACAAACCATTGATGCAGTAATTCAGTCAAAAGGAGTCCAGATCAGATTTGAGACAATACACTGAACAGTGCATTGACATTGTGGATGAAAGCTAAAATTTATTTATTGAATTCAGCGTCAGTCCTTAACAGACATGACATTTTCTGGGATTTCATTTCTGACCCTTTTGGAGATTGTATGACATTTTATGAGTATAATGTCAGTTTCTCTGACTTTTTGTCTTCAGTCTGTCCTGTGACCTTCTGTTTGCAGCTGTGTTTGACGTCTGTGGAAGGAGGGCTGTGACTAGTTGAATGTGAGTGTGTGACCAGGGATTGCTTGTGATTCTACAAATGTCCCAGGAAAACCGCTATTTTTTGGGGGCGCTGCGGTGGCGCAGGGGTACAAAGCGTGACTCATATTTAAAGGCATCAGTCATCGACAAAGCGTGTCGTGGGTTTGACTCCCAGTCCAGGTGACTTTTGTTGCATGTCTTCTCCCTATCTCCACACCTTTCCTGTCAGCTTATTGTCAAATAAATGAGAAAAATAAGGGCCACTAGTGCCGCAAAAAAGACTTAAAAAAATGGTTGGATCTCTGTGGAATCTGACCTACTAAAGCATATTAAAGACACAAGAGCTAGCAGACAGGCAGACTTGTCACTAAAAGGCTTTTACTTCTTGACCTCCACAACATACATTTCAGTCGGCTGGAATTCCTTTATTAAAGATCTTTTTTTTCTTAGTCTTATGTAATGTAACTTAACTCTGTGTGTAAAGAATCAAAAAGTTCAAAATGTTTAACTCCGTTACAAAACACATGATATTTTAATTTCTTGAGATGTACCTGTATGATGCTCCTAAAACATTGAAAAAGAAAACTTCAGAATTTAGTGCATATATAATCTCATTTATTATAGACTCTTTCTGTTCCAGTAATCCTGTCATGACCACAGAACTCGTACCAAATCCCAAAAAAAAAACAGATAAAGCTCTGATAAATAAATAAAGAAAACAGTAGCAAACGCAGACATTACACCAACGCCATCTACCCCACATTCATTTGTACGCATCCGTATGCAAAATGCATGAGGAACCCTCAAAGGCCAGCTTTTGACAGTTCAGATTCAGGAAGTACACCAGAAAATGAAAATAAATGCAGGTATCATAAACAGAAATGAAAGTAATTTCCAATTTTCTGGGACATAATCATGCTCCCGTAACTAAGCTTTCTAATTAAAATGATTAGTTTTCCTCGACACGTCCTACTTGTTTTAACTCTCTTCTGAATTTATCTTGACTGCCTTGTTGCTGAGGGGGGAGCTCATTCATCATTTGCATTTCAGCTTCAAGGCATGTGTTTACCTATATGTTTTTTAAAAAAAGAGAATATGCAAACATGTAGCTTATTAAAAATTCCACTTTTGAAATCTTGCTTGAAGCAAGACTTTAGTTTTTTCCCCTTTCTGATCCCAAGTGAAACCTTAGCTTTAAGTGGAACTTAACCAAATATTCATAAGAAAAGACAACATTCAAAGACACAGAGGGAAGAGTTGCCGCAGTGTTGATAAACATAAAAAAATTCCCTTCACAGTTTATTTGCTGCTTTCCCGTTGGACAAGAGCTTCATGAAAGTAAAAAAGAAAACAGGACAAGTCCCTGTGTGCTGTTCATAAAAATATGGAGCCTACTGAAACAGACAATCTAGTCAGTATTTTAAGAAACTAAAAATATATTAAATCTTCTGTTTTTACCCAGTGTTACAATTAGCTGAGAAGATGATTTCTCACATTCCCAACCCAGAAAAACAATTCTCCACAGGCAGAGATTTTTTACCAACATGACCTTAGTAGCAGGTGAAGAAATTAGAGCTGCCTTTGACTAACTGATCTTCTTCAATGATGGATACACCGACAGCCCGTTCATTGTCTTTATAGGAACTAAATTGTTTACAATAGCTCTGCTTCATCGTCGTCATCTTCAGACCCCGACGGTCCCTGGCGGACTTCTTCGTACCACTTATTGGTCAGCGTCTTCATCTGGATCCGCCCGTGTAACAGGTCCTGTGAAACACATGTCGCACACATCAGGAACCAGGTAAAAAGATAATGGACACACTAATATGCAGAGGAAGTGACAAAAACAATGAAGCTTGAACATAACAGCTCGGCATCGAAACTGAATTTTGTTTTTTTGTCAGTGATGTGAGAAATGTTCATAAAATATTAAATCCTGTACGTTTGACTGAACTTGGAGCCTAACTGCTGTGTAGAAACTCATGCATGGTTACATTTTTAAGGCAACCAGTTGAAATGAAGAAAAAACTGAAACATTCCCATTTCAAAAATCAAAAGGGCAAATTATCCTTTCTAAGGCTGCAAAGCTTTTTATTTTTGCATAATGTTCAGTTTAGCAGCACTTTAGCACGGTGTGACGAAAACTGTAAGAGACGTCCTTTGCAGTGAAGATGGAAGACATTAAAAGACTAAATATGGACCTCGAAAAACCGAAATAAAACTGTGACTTTAATAATAAAATATGAGACGCAAAAGATGTCATAATTACGAGTTGTGTTTTGCATCACACTGACTAAGAAGTAATTGTCCTCAACTCCCTTAATCGTCCTTTTCGTAGAATATACCCTTTTAGATGATGCTAATGTAATCATATACCCATACAATTATGAACCATAAAGAGAAAGGAAATTGTAGCTCTTAGAAATAATATAGCATTGTGGGTCGTTAACTCTTTAACAGATAATACAATGTGGTGCCATTCCAACTGGAAAGTGGTTAAAAAAATTAGGCTCCACTACGACGAGATGGTCTGGGATTAATGGAGCGAAATGTCAATGAAGGTTGGTTACTGTCTGATGAGCCTGCAGCAACCTGACCGACACATTCAGAGGTGCGACAGGCAGCAATAATTTAGCAGGTTTTTATTCTGCTGAAACTTCTAAGTTACGTCGTCACTTTTTGTTGCTTTAAACTAGGTCATCAAAGAGAAAAGCACTTATCTTCAGTTTAGCACATTTTCTACTAAGGTGTGTATCGGGGTGTGTGTGTGAGTTGCTGCAGAGACTGATTGTCACCTGTCCGCTGATAAAACCTCACATAGACAGATGGGCGGATGGAACCAGGAGCGTGTCCACAAGAAAGAGCAAAATGTTTTGTTTCGTCTTTTTTAAAGAAAAGTAAAAACAGGGGGAAAAAAAGGACTAATATAATGGGACAATCTTTGCACATAATATATGCTTTAATAGGAGAAAGATGTCAGTCAGTCAGTCATTTTCTACCGCTTATTCCATAGTGGGTCACGGGGTAGCTGGTGCCTATCTCCAGCAGTCAATGGGCAAGAGGCAGGGTACACCCTGGACAGGTCACCAGTCCATCACAGGGCAACACACAAACAACCATGCACACACTCATTCATACACCTAAGGGCAATTTAGAGTTACCAATTAACCTAACAGGCATGTCTTTGGACTGTGGGAGGAAGCCGGAGTACCCGGTGAGAACCCACGCATGCACGGGGAGAACATGCAAACTCCATGCAGAAAGACCCCCGGCCAGGAATCAAACCCAGGACCTTCTTTCTGCAAGGCAACAGTGCTACCAACTGCACCACCGTGATGTTATTAATAAAATCATGTTTACACTAAATAAACTCATAAACTTCACACTATAGTTGTGGCCAAAAGCTTTGAGATGGACAGAAATGTATTACTTTTTTTACAAACTTTACAGATTCATTGTTAAGTACGGTTTATTTATTAGATGGATCTGTGCTTTACTAAAATTGATCAATAAATAGTTTATATGATATTTTAAAGACTTTAATTGAGAAATTAATCATGTTTATGGAAAGAGTTAATCTTTCTCTTTCCATCTGAATCAAAACCTGACTGATGCTGATGTGTTCTTGCCCTGAAGGTTGTCACAATGTTTTTTAAGGATTGATCACAGGTTCTAAATGACTCTGGACAGGTTCCTGGACAGGGACCCAAAATGTCAAGTGTTTTAACCCCTAAACTGCTTAGTTATCTATTTTGCCACTGTGGTACCTGCTTCGGGAATAAGTTGATTATCGCATAATTTCTCCGTCATCGTTGGCAAAGTTTCTCATAGGCGATGCTTTGATTCTATTCTTTATTATTCAGAGCAGCAATTTTCGTCCAAGTTGTGAGTGAGCCCACTCCATTGGATGAAAAACAAAACTAAACACATGACTGGTGTCATGCCAGTATTCAACCTTTCTTCTCTGCACAGTCCTTTCTTCCAGATGTTGCAAACAGTCTAAAGGAGGCTTTACCCCAGTCCTCTGCATTTCTGGTGCTTTGTGTTAAATGTCAGTCCTCCAAGATGCTTTTGTTTTTCTCGGGGAGAGAAATAGATTCTTTGTGGCTGCCACCACTGTTAAGGAGAAAACCGTGGCTCAAGCCATCTCAGTTATTGTACTAACTATAGTTAATCTTAAATAAAGATTATTGTGGGGAAAAAAGGGATTTATTGTGATAATGATAAATTCTAAGCGATGACGTCTGCGAACCTTAAAAACTGAAAGCATGGCCAGCGTTGTTACTTTGCTGTTTAAACAAGTTTTTTCTCCTGTCTGTTCCATGACAGCATAACTCTAAATTGTCAATAAAAAACTCAATACAATGCAGTTATTGTGTCTTGTTAAAAGATACAGTTGCATTATTTAATGTCATTGTTGTTTGGAGGAAGCCTCCTTAATAATAACTTCTATTTTTACAGCAGTATTTGTGTCTGTAGGGGTTCTGATGGTATAAAGTTATCCTTTAAATTTCACTTTCAGCGCTTTTGCAATAAATACCACAAAATATTTTGATAAATGTTTAAGTCCATATTTACCAACTACTGTCAACAACCATTTTTCTGGGCAACAACTAATTTTTCATGCAGACAAAAATTTGCACCAATGACTAAGAATGAGACAAAAATATTGGAGGGAGATGAAATCCAATCAGATGTAATTTTAGTAGAGTGGGAATCTTTAAGCCCTTGATGATTAGATTATAATTCAGAAGGTTACATTTAATATTGATTAAATATAGAATAACTGAGATGTGACATTTGTCCAGTCGATTTGTCCATGTCTGCATCTTCTTGCATTAACCCATTCCTATTGGAAAAGGTGGAAAAACATGGAAAAATAACCAGCCGGACTTAAGCTGAAAGTTGTTATACGACAACAACATTAATCTGTGTCTGTGTATCGCTGAGTATAACATTACATGCACTCTATCCTAGCATAAGTTATTTTTCCTAAAGATGCAAGAGGCCCCTGAAGGTCGGATACCTTCATGAGTTTTATTTGACAAAATTTCATTTTGTTAAATCTACAAAGATTTAGTCGGCTACAACTTAAACGACCAAAGAGGATGAAATTGTGACAGAACTAAATTTAAGCCAAAACCCTCTGACAAAAATTAAAGGCAAGTTTGCTGTCAAAATGAACACTGCTCAGTAAGAGGTATTGATTTGGTCACTGAAATTATGGAATCAGGTCATTTTGCAGCAGGGCTAAACAACAGAGCAAATTAAATTTCTGTGATTAAGTAGAATTTAATTAACTTTGCAATTAATTGCATTATATCCAATCACCCTCCAAGGCAACCCAGATTCAATGCACATTGCCATCATAAAACCTAAAGCAGTAAAGTTTGTGAGAAACAAGATTTGTCAGTGTGTGTCTCCAGGTGCAAGAGACCAAAACGAACACCCAAAGGCTCTAGGTGCACCCCCGTCAGAGACTTTGTTTGGTAAATTATTACACTAATGGTTTTAATGTTACATTTGATCCATCTGGACAGCTCCTGAGCAGCTCATCCAGTCTTCAGGATTAATGCTAAATGACCTGTTTATCATAATTAGCTCACTGTAGTCTCCTGGCTGCAATGATCTGTGGTTCCAACACTAAACCAAATGTTACCTTCAAGTGTCTCTTCCTGTCTCTCACCACATGTCCACAGAGAAAAATAAAAGAATCAAAAGAGTCATTTTTAAATATTAGAGTACAGGAATGATGTACATCATGTAATTCGTTGCATCAATAATCAACAAGCGACCAGAGACAGGCTGTCTAGTTCTGTGTGATGTTCCTGCGTTTTTAATGCTAAGGTACCTCTTTGATTCCACTGATGTTTAGGAAAGTTTTCATGCCAACTTCTGTGCATCATTCTCACAGGCAAATGCACAAACTTCTTCCATTTTAACACAGAATACATCTGAGGGGGTGATAAGATGAAAATGTGCTTCTCTTTAAACCACGAGAGCAACATTGCTGACTTCACCACCAAACTCCCCCAATCTTGCCTGCTGGGTGCAAACAGAACTTTGAAGAACTACGTGATGTAGCAGACCCTAGTGGAGTAGCAAAGATGGGTAAGGACCTCTGAACAAACTTTAACTAGGCATCAAGAGTTATTTTTTAGAGAGACATAAAAGGATTGTTCTCTCTGAAGCAGCATATCTTGATGTGTTTGATTATATAAGAACCAGGAGCTAGTTAGGGAGCAGGCAGATCATGTGGAGGGTTTAATTTGTGCTACAGCAGTTCAGCCCACAGAACAAATACAGGTCCTTCTCAAAATATTAGCATATTGTGATAAAGTTCATTATTTTCCATAATGTAATGATGAAAATTTAACATTCATATATTTTAGATTCATTGCACACTAACTGAAATATTTCAGGTCTTTTATTGTCTTAATACAGATGATTTTGACATACAGCTCATGAAAACCCAAAATTCCTATCTCACAAAATTAGCATATCATTAAAAGGGTCTCTAAACGAGCTATGAACCTAATCATCTGAATCAACGAGTTAACTCTAAACACCTGCAAAAGATTCCTGAGGCCTTTAAAACTCCCAGCCTGGTTCATCACTCAAAACCCCAATCATGGGTAAGACTGCCGACCTGACTGCTGTCCAGAAGGCCACTATTGACACCCTCAAGCAAGAGGGTAAGACACAGAAAGAAATTTCTGAATGAATAGGCTGTTCCCAGAGTGCTGTATCAAGGCACCTCAGTGGGAAGTCTGTGGGAAGGAAAAAGTGTGGCAGAAAACGCTGCACAACGAGAAGAGGTGACCGGACCCTGAGGAAGATTTTGGAGAAGGGCCGATTCCAAACCTTGGGGGACCTGCGGAAGCAATGGACTGAGTCTGGAGTAGAAACATCCAGAGCCACCGTGCACAGGCGTGTGCAGGAAATGGGCTACAGGTGCCGCATTCCCCAGACCTGGGCTACAGAGAAGCAGCACTGGACTGTTGCTCAGTGGTCCAAAGTACTTTTTTCGGATGAAAGCAAATTCTGCATGTCATTCGGAAATCAAGGTGCCAGAGTCTGGAGGAAGACTGGGGAGAAGGAAATGCCAAAATGCCAGAAGTCCAGTGTCAAGTACCCACAGTCAGTGATGGTCTGGGGTGCCGTGTCAGCTGCTGGTGTTGGTCCACTGTGTTTTATCAAGGGCAGGGTCAATGCAGCTAGCTATCAGGAGGTTTTGGAGCACTTCATGCTTCCATCTGCTGAAAAGCTTTATGGAGATGAAGATTTCATTTTTCAGCACGACCTGGCACCTGCTCACAGTGCCAAAACCACTGGTAAATGGTTTACTGACCATGGTATCACTGTGCTCAATTGGCCTGCCAACTCTCCTGATCTGAACCCCATAGAGAATCTGTGGGATATTGTGAAGAGAACGTTGAGAGACTCAAGACCCAACACTCTGGATGAGCTAAAGGCCGCTATCGAAGCATCCTGGGCCTCCATAAGACCTCAGCAGTGCCACAGGCTGATTGCCTCCATGCCACGCCGCATTGAAGCAGTCATTTCTGCAAAAGGATTCCCGACCAAGTATTGAGTGCATAAATGTACATGATTATTCGAAGGTTGACGTTTTTTGCATTAAAAACACTTTTCTTTTATTGGTCGGATGAAATATGCTAATTTTGTGAGATAGGAATTTTGGGTTTTCATGAGCTGTATGCCAAAATCATCCGTATTAAGACAATAAAAGACCTGAAATATTTCAGTTAGTGTGCAATGAATCTAAAATATATGAATGTTGAATTTTCATCATGACATTATGGAAAATAATTAACTTTATCACAATATGCTAATATTTTGAGAAGGACCTGTACATTCTTCTGAAAGTCTTTTTTTCATGTTTCACATTTTCTGTTTAGACGACAGTTGTGTTACAGCAGATGTAAAGCCTTGCGAACAATAAAACTACAACCTTTTTATGGTTTTAATGAACGTGAGAAGCGTTTCCTGTATTTACTCTTTTGCTATCAGCCCCCCTGTGTCAGTACTTTGTGGAACCAACTTCTCCAACACCCGAATCAAATGGCTGAATTTCCTCATCGGTATCCGCCTGGTAACGAGCATAAAGTGTGTTGGAGAAGGGATCCAACTAAAGGTTGCAGGATAGCAGCTCTCAAGGACTGGACTTGGGCACCCCTGATGTATTGAATAAAACCCCAACACAGTACACTGAGGTTTAAGTTTGTAATGTGACCGAATGGAAAAACAAATGTGTTTAAATGCTTTCACAAAGTACTGTACATCAATAGACTGAATTTATTGTACTTTTCCATTCATATCAACCACAAAGCATTTTACTCTAGAGCCATATTCACCCAAACATGAACACAGTCATACACCGATACGCAGATCTGTAGGCGACGTTAAGCTGCACTGCCCAGCAGCACATCGACATGCAGCACGATGATAGAGTTGAACCCACAACTTTCAGATTACAAGGTCACTACTCTTCCCACTGAGTCACAGTCGCCCCAATATGCAAAAGACTTCTATTGGAAACTTATATTCACTCCTAAACTTTACATCTCAACCGGAACAGCTAAAGAATACACAGAATGCATAATGGCAAACCGTCAAATGCACATCAGTGCATGTCTTAAAGGAAACGGATCACTGCTGATAGTGTTGACTTTCTCATGATAAACTCAAACAGGAAAACGACTAAATATGACATGTGTGGGCGCTGTACTTGTATAGTGAAAAAAAAAAAAAAAAACATAAAAGATTTAAAACTGACAAAGAGGACTTTGGTTTTTCTCACCTCTTGTGTAAGTCTACGAGTGAAGAAGGGGTTAAGATACTTCGCATCAAGCCACATGAAGCCCTTCAGATCTTGTCTCTGGTAGATTTGAGCCTCATACTCTTCCTCTGTCAGTTCGGATAGGTGCTCTGTATCAATGGTGTTACCCTGGAGACAAAAGCCAAGGAGATATAAGGTAGTCAGGGACATGCAAGAGAATAAAAAGAAAGAAGCCCTGGAAATGAGTGCAGGGTGAAAAACGTAAAAGAGTGAGCTGGAAATGTAGGGAAAAGTTAAAAAGAATGGATGAATAATTTATTTCAGACATTCCACCAAAATATCAAAATGAACACATACAGACATATTCCTCATGTTACATATTTATATATGAATGCAACATAAACACAAATTCATTAATTTTGTAAACATGAACTATCTGTTATTATAGGGAAAAAATGCTTGTTGCCTCCACCTGCAAAACCACTCCTGTTTTTGGGCTCGTCTCATTGCTGCCCCTTTAGTGCACCTGTTGTTCATTTCATTAACTCCCTCTACTACTTTACTGACCAGATTAATATTCAGACTTACCTTACACACATGCACAACCCATCAACTGTAATTAAATCTTATCCTGTTCCCCTCTTCATCCCAGTACCTTATGATAATAACCAGTTGGAGCCTTTTCTTAAACAGAGTCGTACTTGGATATTGCTTCTGCTCCTTGCAGAGTTTATTACAAACCTTCACACTGCTGGCTATTAAGTTTACAATTCCCAAATATAAACTTGGTTTTATCTAAATTTAAAGATAATTTATTCGTATCAAACCCCTTTTGTTTAGCTTACATAACTCTGACTTAATGGCTGTAGGAGAGAATAAATACAGGAATAAATACATGAGTCAATAAAATAATTACTGGGCCAAAAAGTAGCTAGAAATATAAATTAGTGTGTCATTAAATGCAACAAAATAATAAAAAGAAGAGATTTATTAAATTATTCATCAATTCATCAGTTATAAAAATATACATATTTCTATTTTAAACCACTATTGTTATTTAAATCACAAATTTTCTAATAATATTTTTTTTTACCTGTATTTTTCCTTTATTTAATACGAGTGGATTTCTTGCTGTTTTATTTTTCCTAGCCCTTTTTTCCAATTTATTACCACTCAAATATATTTAAAACATGTTTTTTTCCTTAAAAATATATTATTTTTCAAATTATTTTACTGTCCTTTATTTCTTAAGCACCGATATATTTTCCCCTCTAATATACCCCCGTTGTATTTTTTTACCCAACGGTTTTCCCTGAGCCCATTTATTTTCATCTTTCTTTTTTACATTACTTGGTCGCTGTAGTGTCTTTTCAACTGCTAGGGTCTTTGTGAACTAAATCCACACGGGCTCCAGTTTATATAGTGACATGACTTCATCTCTTCTGGAAATGTTCCAGTTTGAAATGACAGGTTACAGATGAATGTCAGACGTCAAATAACTTCCTCAATCAACGTCCTAATTATTTGTCATATCAACGCCATCACAGTCTGTTGACCTTTTGTTCACATTTACTGACGATATCTATAATGTCTCTTCTACTAATAATTGTTTCATTCAGTACTCCCGCTGTTATAGGGTCTGGGATTTTTTCTGCTAGCTGGGGTCCCAGACTTACAAAACATTAGGATAATGAGCCACATCTTTTATGTCATTAAAGTTATTATCATTGTTTGCAAAAAACTGTTAAAAACTAAATAGTATTTCCTAATAAAATGTAATATACTTCAGATACCTTTATTATATTTTTTTTATTTCTAATAATTTGCTACAGTATTCTTGTGTACCTATCCATAAAATAACAGTTACTTTATTCTTATATTTATTGCATTTATTCTCAGCATCTATTGATCAATGTTGATGAAATCTCTATTTAGTGTTTTCTTTATTTTTAGGCATTTTGCTGCACCTTAATGATCCATAGAGCTTCTGCATATTTATCTTTATGAGTAAACATTTTAATTGGACAGATTCTCACATATTAATTTCAAAATATTCAGAAAAATGTTATATGCTTTATCAACGTCATCTTCCTTCAATAGTGAGTCTAAATTGTGTTTCGATAAATCATATTTGAATATATTTAAAGTAGGGTCAGGACAATCGACTGGAACCGGGACCAACACTGCGATTCTCTCGGAATCAGTAACATTTTGAAATTTTGATTCCTAGTTTTGATACCCAGTCCGCCAACCAGAAGAAGAAGCCGTCGAACACCAACGGAGAGGAATCCGTAGAAGGTATGCACAGCCATGAACAGTATGTGGTGGCTTAACTTTAATAAAAGAAACGGACGGTCAGCTCAGTGCAACACTTGCAATAAGATTATATCAAGCATCCTTTGCTTGGAGGATGCACAACCAACGTGAGCCCACGTATTTCATAGACAGCTTGCAACATCAGACATTGGATATGTGTAAATCTGTCTTCATGGTGTTTTAAAAATAAAGCGTACTCCTGTGAAAAGAGACTCATAACATTAATATTCAAGTTCATAAGTTTGATATTTATATACTGGTTTAAAGTAACCCTATGGGAAATTTACACTAAAGTTCATGAAATGTAAAAAGTGCATAGAATAAAAACTCAAGAGAAAAGTTCAGACTATTTCATCCAGAAAGAAGTCTGGTTAGCTGGCTGTTTTAAAGCCTGGAAATGTTTTTGGCTCTGCCTCTTAAACGAGGAACCAGAATCGTTCAAATTCAAACGATGACCAACCCTAATTTACTCTTCTGTCCCCAGTCTTTTAAACTTTGGATTAGACTTCTCCTTTTTTCTCTGATATCATTAATTAATAATCCACTTATTTGTAGATTTATTATCTATTGATGTTGTACTGCTAGATGTGATCCTGGGTTTAGGGATTTTGTTAAAAAGGCTCAGACCCATACATGGTATTAATAAACTCCTCATTAGGTTTGTGATCATTTGATTTAAGTAAATCAATATTAAAGTTCCCACAAATAAAAAAAGACCTTCTGATGTGTAGGTGTGTGTGTTTCCTCAAACAGGCAGCAGTGATGGCTGGGAATCAACGTCACAGACAGATGGCAGACAAAGAAAAAACTGGAAACCTACAAGGGATTTCATTCGAACATGGTGGAAGAGTTACGAGGGAA
Organism: Girardinichthys multiradiatus; assembly: GCF_021462225.1. Classification (NCBI taxonomy): domain Eukaryota; kingdom Metazoa; phylum Chordata; class Actinopteri; order Cyprinodontiformes; family Goodeidae; genus Girardinichthys; species Girardinichthys multiradiatus. The sequence continues at coordinate 29,787,040 of NC_061794.1, forward strand.
AATTAAAATTAGCTTTATCTGGCAGCTGATACCTCTGAGGGAACACTCTGCAAATACTAGACATAAGTAAGGCAGACACACAACCCGAAGCTGACAGTGACCGCCAACAATAGAATGTACATCAATATATGATCCATTATCTAGAGTAAGAGCCAGCAGAGGCAACTTAAATATTAAACACAATAGCTTGTCCTCTTATTTCTGGGGAACAGTATCGATGCCAGGGACTGCATCTGTGTGGGGAAGACAGCTTTGCTCCCTGCTGACTCAGTGTCCTTCTCACAAAGCCCCAATCAACACCTTTAATGTTCCCCAGTCTCTGGCGAGCAGAAAGAGCTGGATTACAGATGAGAAGATGGCTAGCATCGATTCAGAAAGCAAACTGACCAAAGTGCTGCTTTGATTTCTTTACCATTTTCTGCGTCTTGCTGAGATTGACATCCTTCTTGTTCTTCCGTCGTGACTGGCTGTCCTCAATGTCCATAATGCGGATGAGCGGCATTGTCCCGGCCCCGAGGAAGAGGATGGTAAACAGCACGATGATGATGGTGGTGGTGCCGATTAGCTGACGCTTCTCGATGGGTTCCAAGCCCAAGTGAAGGCTCAAGGCATAAGGGATGGCACCTCGCAACCCTGGCAAAAGAAAGACAAGAAGATTTATTTGAAAAGCTGCAGAGCTCCATTACCCAGACCAAGGTTTGCTATCTCGAGTCTATAATGATGTGGTTGTAAGTGAACGGGAAGCTGGAGTTAGAGGACATTTTCTCTGTAAAAGTTACTGAAAGTCAATAACTGCTTATAATGGCAGATATTTTTCTAGCTTTAAAATAAATAAATCATAAAACAGCTGATTAAACCAAAGATCAGACAACCTAGAGATTCTTTTAACTGAATAAATTATTTATATATAACAAAAGGGCTGAATCACTATTACCTGTTTTAACAGTTTTTTGTTCTGCCTGGCAGTATGGTGGGGTTTCTACACTCAGCAACAGAATGTAATTAACACATGCAAAGGCTCCTACTGCAATATATCTGTACTGGCAATCACCATGATAATAAAGAAGCAGTAAAGAAACAATAAAGAAGCAGTAAAGAAACAATAAAGAAGCATGTCTCCTAGCTAAATAATAATAATATGAAACAACACGGAGTCTGAATTCTGAAATGGGCCAGAAGAATGGTGTTTGAAATGATCCACATCTAATCTGCCCACATCCAGGGGCCAATCAAGGGGTACAGTGAGGACTAAATATAACTCCCGATCCATATTTCTGGTACACTGTCCTAAAATGTATGTAAGAGAAACAGATATTTTGAGTGTTAGACTGGGACTGATTATTGGCTAACACTCATCTTACCTGATGTGGATTCGTAAAGGTGACAGAAAAATCTAATATTTTCTTACTTTAGAGGGTATCTGAGAGACATTAATAATTAGAATTGTTTGTCATATATTGTTTTTAGCAAAAACCTATGATAATGATCGGCATAGTCCTACTACTGTGGAACCGTATACGTAAAGCTGCTCCTGCAGTGCATGTGACTTGTGTGTTGTCTGACTACAGGGTCACAAGCGTGGAGCAGGAAATGCGAACCTTTTATAATCAAAAGTTTGATAAAAATGCCAAACTTTAAATGCACAAGAGGAAAAAAAGACATCTAAAAACAGATACAAAATAACTTCCTGTCATTCATTTGCTTTTACCTCAACAACGTTGATTGCCTAAATGTTGTAACAGGAAGCTGATTATCCAGCAACTTTAAAATACATTAGTCAGCAAGGTCATTTTTTCATCTCACCACTAAACCACATGATGAACATCATTTTTGGCGTGATCTTGTGGTCTCTGAAAAAGTTCAGCAAGAATGACAAAGGGAAGATGTTCACTGCTCTGCCAACAAGTACCAGGACCTACAAAAGACAAACACAGCCGTCAATCCAGTTAAACTGACACCAATGTTTTACGCTGGCCTTTGCATAAAAACAACTTACGATGCACCAGATGACAAAGGATATTTCAAAGTTATGTGGAAAGCTGAAGATGGAAAGGCCGAGAAAAGCAAACACACACGTCTCTGTGGAGAGAAGTTAAAAATAGTAACTGAAAATGTCCGATTAAATGAAATAAGGAAGAAACCAGCAGGCTACGCAGGAAATAACTCACCGCACATGAAGGCGACTGTGCGCAGCGTCTGCTGCATGAGGATCTGTGTGATCGGAGAAAGGTTGTGATGGGTGTAGTGAGACATCACAATCCCCGCAAACAGGATAGACATTATTCCTGTTGATGTGAGGAGGAGGTCAGCGAAAAATGCAGACAAACTGAATTCATTCAACAGTTTTTATAAATGTATGTCTTTTCATAACCGTATCCACCAGACAGTTTGAGTCCCTCTGCCAGGCCGTAGGGAAGGTATGCAAAGATGATCATCATGCCAAACTCAAGCGATGGCGTCTTTCTCAGGTCGAAGTGTTTCAGAAACTAAGAGCTCAGTTAGGGAATTTAAAACTACAGCACACATGTCCAAAGCAAAAAGAGCCACACTCAGTTAATGAGTCAGGATACAACAGCTGAAATGAGTCCGGTCAGAGTTCCCAGAGCAGCAGAACCGAAGAACATCTTAAGAAAATACCCCAGCGCTTGCACAAAAGTCTCCCAGCCAGTTACCATGGAGTTATCAGAGCGGGAAACGAAGCCCTCCGCTGTGCTGAAAGGCAAAAAAAAAAAAAGGAGAATGTTATTTGATGGAAAAATCCTGTACATTCTGAATTGTAATACCTCAGTCTGACAATAGAGGGCAGTAAAGCTCCACCACTGAAACTGGTGGAAGGGTGCATGAGCGGATTAAAATATGCTTGTAATCCAATCAGCAAAATCTTGTTGGGTAAACAATAAAAGATTACTTCACATAAACCTTTCATATATTTCACGTAATGGAAAATTACACATCACCGAATAAACATGGAAACTATCAGAGCCACAGTAGTTTATTTTTATATGATCGGCACTGTGCAAAAGTCAGTAGTTATGCCTCATTTATTTATATTTTGCGTATATTCTGTGCAGTCCTTCAAAATGGCGATGATTAACATTTTTTAGGCTTTTTGAGGTCTTTCATTGATATTTAGGTTGCTGTTTTTCTTTTTTTAATGTAACTGCTGACCACTTCGAAAAGAAAACTATGGTTTGTTAAGCAACTTAACTGTGGTTGATGAATCAGGGATAAAAGCCTCTTCAATTTAAAGGACTGGTTGTTGTGTCTTAAAATACACAGCATAAGAAAACAAAAACATTTTAAATTGACTGTATGTACATACCGGACATAAGGTTCCAGTTTTATTGGCTGCACTGATAAAAAAAAAAATACATTTAATGGATATCTCAAATAATGTAGCAAGTTTAGGACAACCAGATGATTCTAAAAGAGCTATTAGCTGAAAACTGGACCTATGTTAAAAAACCAACTAAAGAATGATGCATCTCTAAGGTTCTGTCAGGTCTTTGCTGGATGTTTTTTGTATTTATATAAGACTGATAAACTTCTGCTGCCCTTAATTTGGCCAGTTTAATCATTTTTAGAACAAACTAAATAAATATGGGTAGGTACTAGAGCTAAAATAGGGAAACAAAGTAAAAGTAAAAGAATTAAAAAATTAAAGGCCAACAGAACTATTGATAAAAACAATCTTAAAAGGTAATAGGAAACCCAGAGTCTCTGGAGCCAAATTATAACTAACCAGAGACAACGAAAGAAGAGAAAACTTTGGACAGTTCTATACAGTTAAAATGTTTATTTTAAGAATATTTAAGATAAAAACGCAGCAGCCAAGAAATTCTGAAGCAGTAGATCTCCTTTTTTCAATTCAAACCCACAAGATACTGGAGGTTTTGTATCAAGTGATTACAGTGCATCCAGAAAGTATTCACAATGTTGCTCCTTTTCCCCAGTTATGTTACAGCCTCATTCCAAATGTTATCAAATGAACCTCTTTCCTCAAACTTCTACACACAATAACCCATTATGACAATGTGAAAGAAGTTTGTTTGAGATGGTCACAGATTTATTACAAATAGAAAACTAAGAAATTCAATTCAATTCAAATTCAATTCAAAAATACTTTATTAATCCCAAAGGAAAATTAAATGTTGTTATAGCTCATATTATGAAAGTTTCCTCAAAGAGACGTTGTAGATGCTGATGGCTGTGGGCAGGAAGGATCTCCTGTAGCGCTCCGTCTTACAGCAGATCTGAAGACGCCTCTGTCTGAAGACAATCTGTTGTTGTAGGACAGTCTCATGAAGAGGATGCTCAGGGTTCTCTATAATGTTCTTCATTTTATGAAGAATCCTTCTTTCCACAATGATCTCCAGAGGTTCCAGAGGAGTCCCCAGAACAGAGCCAGCCTTTTTTATCAGCTTGTTGAGTTTTTTTTAAGTCCCTGGCTCTGATGCTGCTTCCCCAGCAGATGATGGTAGAAGAGATCACACTTTCCACAACAGACTTATAGAATATATGCAGCATCTTGCTGCAAACACCAAACCTAAGCTTCCTCAAGAAGTACAGTCTGCTCTGTCCCTTCTTGTAGATGGCTTCACAGTTGCATCTCCACTCTAGTCTGTTGTCCAGGTGAACACCGAGGTATTTATACTCCTCCACCACCTCCACTTCTTCTCCCATGATAGAAATAGTTTTTGACTTATTCCTGTTTCTCTTAAAATCTACAATCATCTCCTTTGTTTTAGTCACGTTCAAAATGAGATGATTGTTTCCACACCATGCTACAAAGCGGTCCACCACCTTCCTGTACTCAGCTTCTTGTCCATCTCTGATCCACCCCACGACTGCAGAATCATCCCAGTATTTCTGCAAATGACATGAGTCTGTCTTGTACTGGAAGTCTGAGGTGTACAGAGTGAAAAGGAATGGTGAGAGCACAGTCCCCTGTGGTGATCCTGTGCTGCTGACTACCTGGTCAGACTCACAACCCTTCAGTCTCACAAACTGTGGTCTGTTTGTCAGGTAGTCTTTGATCCAGGAGATTGTTGAGGCCTCCACCTGAGTCTTCTGGAGTTTCTGACAAAGAAAATCAAGTTGGATTGTATTAAATGCACTGGAGAAATCAAAGAACATGATCCTCACAGTGCTGCTGGCTTTGTCCAGATGACAGTGGGTTTGTTGAAGCAGGTGTATGATGGCATCTTCAACTCCAACTAAACAGCGATAAGCAAACTGAATGGGCTCCTGATGGTTTACTGTTTGCTTACTCAGGTGGACCAACAGGAGTCTCTCTAGGGCCTTCATGATGTGAGATGTCAGGGCAACAGGTCTATAGTCATTGAGGACTGATGGGTGAGTTTTCTTTGGTACCAGAACAAGACAGGAGGTCTTCCACAACACCGGAACCTTCTTCTGGGCCAGGCTAAGGTTGAAGAGGTGCTGCAGAATCCCACAGAGCTGCTCTGCACAGGCCTTCAAGACTCTAGGGCTGACATGATCTGAACCTGCAGCCTTATTCCAATTCAGTCTCTCCAGTTGCATCTTCACTTGACTTCTTGAGACACACAGGTGGAAGGGGGAAGCAAAGGAAGCATCAGCATCTTCTGATATGGTTGAAGGCAAACATGTAGAAGCAGAAGGGTCTAGGGCTGAGGTAGAAGATAAAAAATGTGAGGTGTTACTGGACAGCTGTGGGTCCTGTGGGTCAAAGGAGGGTGGAATGTCTGTTTGGCTGTGAGCAGGAGAGGAGGATGTGAAGCTTGTTTCTGAACTGAACCTATTGAAGAATGTGTTCAGTTCATTGGCTCTGTCCAGACCTCCATCGGTCTGATCATCCTTCTGCTTGAAGCCTGTGATCTTCTTCATCCCTGTCCACGCGTCTCTGATATTGTTTTGCTGGAGCTTGCTCTCGAGCTTCTTCTTGTACACCTCCTTGCTGTCCCTTATCTTAACTTTAAGTTGCTTCTGTATAATCCTCAATAATTCTGTCTCCCTCTCTGAAGGCTCTTTTTTTCTTGTTAAGCAGGTCCTTCAGGTCACAGGTGATCTAAGGTTTGTTATTGAGGAAGCATCTCACGGTTCTGGTGGGGATGATGTTATCAACACAGAAGTTGATATAGTCGGTTACACACTCAGTCATGGCATTGATGTCCTTTCCATGTGGCTGGCACAGTGCGTCCCAGTCTGTAGCCTCAAAGGAACCTTGCAGAGCTTCTTCAGCTTCCTGTAACCATTTTCTCACAGTCCTCTTTATTACAGGTTGCCTCTGAACAAGGGGCTTATATTTCGAGCAGAGAAAAACAAGATTGTGATCTGATTTGCCTAGAGGAGGTCTTGCTGTAGAGATGTATGAGTCCTTGACATTTGCATAAAACAAATCCAATGTTTTGTTTTCTCTGGTAGAGCAGCTGACAAACTGTTGAAACATTGGAAGTGTAGCAGAGAGTGAAGCGTGGTTAAAATCACCAGAAATTGCCACAAAAGCATTGGGGTTTTGTGTCTGTAGCTGAGCAACAACTGAGCTGATGGCATCACATGCAGTGTCGGCAACAGCGGAAGGTGGAATGTAAACTGTTGCCAAAATAACACTGGTGAACTCTCTGGATAAATAATATGGACGAAAACTTACTGTCAACAGTTCAATATCTGGACTGCAGAAATGACACTTCACAGTTACATGTCCTGGATTACACCATCTGTTGTTCACAAGTACTGCCAGTCCACCTCCTTTACATTTGCCGCTCCTCTTTAAATCTCTGTCTGCTCGTATGGTTAAAAAGCCCGGCAGAGAGACGCTGGAGTCGGGGATATGATCCTGCAGCCATGTCTCAGTAAAACACATAATACTGCATGCCCGGTACTCTGGCTGGGTCCTTTGTAGGGCTTGGAGTTCATCCAACTTGTTTCCCAACAATCTCACATTGCCCATCATAATCGACGGAAGAGATGGTTTGAACTTCCTCCTTCTCTCTCTTCTCTTAGCTCCTGCTCTGCATCCACGGCATCTCCTTTTCAACTCATCAGGGATTTGGGGTTGTAGTTTAAGTATTATTTGAGATTTAGAGATATTCATCAGCTGCTCCCGGTTGTAAGAAACAACCCCGTTGCCATTGCAATGCATCATAACAAATGTCCAAAAATAGAAATAAATAAATCATATTTATGTAAGTATTCACAGCCATTACTTAATATTTTGTTGATCTACCTTTGGCAGCGATTTCAGCCTCAAGTCTTTTTGAATATGATGCCACAAGCTTAGCACACCTGCCTGTAAGTTTTGTCGCCTTTCTTCTTTCCAATACATCTCAAGCTCCATCAGATTGAATGGAAGATGTCTGTGCACAGCCATTTTCAGATCTCTCCAGAGATGTTCAATCGGATTCAAGTCTGGACTCTGGCTTGGCCACTCCAGGACACAGAGTGATTCTGATGCCACTCCTTTGAGATCTTGGCTGTGTGTTTTGGGTCGTCCTGCTGGAAAATTAACCGTTGCTCCAGTCTGAGTTTAAGAGCACTCTAAGAAAGGTTTTCATCCAGGATGTGTCTGTACATTGCTGCATTCATCTTTCCCTCTATGCTGACTAGTCTGCCATTCCTGCTGCCAAAAAACATCCCCGTAGCATGATGCAGCCACCACCATGCTCCACTGTAGGGATGATATTCGCCTGGTGATGAGAGGTGCCTAGTTTCCTCCAAACATGACGCCTGGCATTCACACCAAAGAGTTTAATCTGAATCCTTTTTGGAAGCACTGTAGACCACATGCAGATTCAAATCGAACCATAATTAATATTATAAACAGCAATAAAACACTCTATAATTAATATTCTCTTTGTCATGTTTATTCTCAGTTTGCCAAGTAAAGACATTAGCTGTCCTGCTTCTGCAAACAACCTGGTTCCACTGTCAAGTAGCTTTCTAAGAAAGTCACCCAGTGAGGTGTTAACAGACCACAAGCTGCCAGATCCGTTTGGTCCATCTATTATTAATGGTTTCATTTACTCTGCAGGGGCACCCTAACACTTCAGGTCAATTTACACTATTAAGCAACTGTGAGATAAGGTGGACATAAAGCAAGCCCAAAGACGGAGGACAAAATGACACTGATGCTTACAAACAAACAGTAAATTTTTAGTTTCCATGAAACTTGCCTGACAGGTTTCTGTCTGTGGCTCAGTTTGCTGATAAAGTATAAACAGTCTTGCAGCTCTAAGCAGAAACTCCAAACAAAGAACAGTGTCTGGTGAAACGGGTATGTAAATCAACATTTCTCTAGATATCTGTGGAAATCTACAACAAATAAAAACAAAAATAAATCCACTAATTATTAAACATTAATAACATCAGCCGTCAGATAAATGAACTTTCAGCAGATGACAATGTGGATGTGTCTAAAAGTAGGGCTGTGTCACACAGTTTTTGATGACATGTATTTTTTTTTATGTAACAGAGGTCACTGTTTCTATTCTCATCCTCCTTTCCCATCACATTTTAATGCGCAATCCTGAAGAACCAGATGGATTAAAAAAATGTCAAATGGTAAATTTTACAACAAAGTTGATCTTAAAATAAAACCTGAACAACTTCCTGCATGTGTGAGTATACTGGACTTAAGTAAATAATTAAACTTTGAAAAGAATGTCTTATGTTGATATAGGATCATATAAACAACAGGTACATTTCACACAAACTATTGACCTTAAATAGTTTTTATTATGCCGCTGGCGATGCACAGCGAGAACGTTAAGTCCTGGCTGTTAAATTTATCTTATCAGGAAAGCCATCATTATATTGTCCATAGTTCAGCCTAACACATTGATGCACGTAGTAAAATATTTGGAAATTATTAATATTAGGAATATTCTTTTATATAAGACATTACATATTATCCCTGGCTGTATTTGTAAGGGTTTTTTTTTTTTCCTGCAGGAGAAAGTCTTTTAAAACATTAAGCAGAATTGCCCTGTATTTAGTTTCAGCAATATTCCCCATCAACTTCGATCAGTTTTCCTGTCCCTGATAAAGAAAACTACAGGATCATGCTGCCAAATGTTGCCACGTTTCACAGTGTGGATGGTGTGTTCAGGGTAAAGCGTGGTGTTGGTTTTCTGTAAAAACCAACATTGTGCCTGAAGGTTTATTTTTGTGTCCTGACCAGAGCACCTATTTATCTAAACAAGTTTTTCCTCTTGCCACTCTCCCAGATAGGTCCGATTTGGGGAGTGGATGATTAGTTAACCTGTCAATGGATTCTCCTCCTGAGCGGTGGATCTCTGCAGCTCATCCAGAGTCATAAAGAGCTTCTTGGCTGCTTAACAGCCTGCTGGTTTAGTGGGTGGCCACATCCTGGTTGGTGTGCTGTCATGTCATACTCTTTTTAGTTTTGAATGCTAGATTGACCACATCATTTCGAGATGTTCAAAGCTTGAGATCTTTTTTTTACCTAACCCTTCTTCAAACATCTGCAGAACCTAATCCCTGATCCCTGTTGTGTTTTTCTTGGTCTTAACAATGCCTTTAGTTCACCAACTTTCTCAAACAAACCTCTATAAATTGTACAGTCGGACTCTATTTACTAAATAACTATAAATAAGTAACTTTTCAAGGCAGTTGGACACACTGGACTTTATTTAGGGATTATCACAGTAAAGATGGCCGAATCCTAATGCATTCACCTGCTGCGTTCAATTATTTTAGCTCTTTCAAAACTATGTCTTTGACTTCAGTTCTCAATAAAATATACCGCAGAATTGTCTCCAATCTGATAAAAAAATATGTCAAGATAAAACATTATAGGGTATAGGCATAACAACAGTGTACAGGAATTTATGTTGCAGATATGCACTCTCAACCCTTTTAAGCCCAGTATCTATTTTTGTAAATTACAACCTATATTGAAACATTCCTCAAAAAAGCTATGACAATTTCTGGGCTCTTTTCTGCAGTTCTTTTTTTATTTGATCATATTCTGTGCTTCAATAAATTATAAAATCCCACTTTATTCCACTACACCCAACCGAATGTGACAAACCTAAACAATGTTATTGGTTTCAGCAAATGGTTCTGAATTACAAAGCAGTAAATACATAAAGCATGTTGGTAAGTACATTTAGTGTTATTAGATGTGCAGTGCCTTGCAAAAATATTGAACTTTTCACATAGTCACTTTTCAGCCACAAACTGATTTTTTCATTTGAATTTTATGTGATAGACCAACACAAAGTGGAGCATAATTGTAAAGTGGAAGGAAAATTATACATGATTTATATACAGTTTTTAAGAGTAATATTCCCCCGTTATTGAGACTCATAATGAGTCAGAACAGAGATAAACACTTATTTTATGTTAAGAAAAAATTGACCTAAAAGCACTGCATCCATTAATTTCAGTCTTCAGTCCAATTTATCGATACTTCTACACTTCTTTCCTTTGCCACTTTACATGCCACTGCAATGTACATTTTCATACTGTAATCATTTGTATCATAATATAAATAAACTTGCCTTGCCAAGAAACTTTTAAAGAAAATAAAAATATAAAAACTGTGGCCTGCATTTGTTTTTGGCCCGCTTTACTCTGATAATTCAAAGTAAAATGCAGTGAAACCAATTACCCCCAGAAGTGACCTAATAAGTGAATAAAGTCCACCCGTGTATAATTTAATCTCAGTATAAATACATGTGCTTGTTCGAGGTTTGTTAGATAACATTGGTAAACAGCATGATGGTGACTATGGAACATACTAATTAGGTCTGTGATAAAGAGGTGCAGACATTTAAAGTAGGATTAGGTTATAAAAGACTATCCCAAATCTTCAACATGTTGAAGATCAATACAAACCTAGCAATACATCGGCATTCACCTAAACGGACAGGCTGTGCAAAGAGAGAGGCAGTCAGAGAAGCAGCCAGGAGCCCCAAGGTTACTCTGGAGGACCTGCAGAGACACCAAACTCAGGTGCAAGAATGTTGACTGAACAGAAATTAAAAGTTGTGCACTCCACAAATCTGCCCTTTATGGAAGAGTGATAAAAAGAAGCCCATTGTTTAAAGAAAGCCATACAAATTTTCACTTGTAGTTTGTAAAAAAGCCATATTTGGGCAACAGCAAACATTTGGAAGAACATCCTCTGGACCAAAGTTCAACGTTTTTGCCTACAGACAGAACGCTATGTGAGAAAGGAAACTAACCCAAGACATTTCTCTGAACACACCCAAAGAGAAGCATGGTGATGGGTACATTATGCTGTGAGGTGGGAAAGCTGGTCAGAGGTGTTGGTAAGATCAACGATATAAATATAGGGCAATCCTGGAAGAAAACCTGTTAGAGGCAAAGAAGAAAGGTGCAGAGAACACAGTTCCAGCAAAGTCCGGACCTATGTTTGATAATTTACTGGCAAGACTTGAAAATTACCATTTAATAAAAAGAAATGTTTTTTGTAACTTTTACTTTATAATCATGACCATCCTTGTGTTAATTTATCACATAGAAATCCAGTGTAACACACTGTGGTTTGCAGCTTTAATGTGACAAAATTTAAAAAATGTTCAAGTGTATGAATACTTTTGCAAGACACTGTACCTATAACTTTAGGCTAACCCGGAGTCTTTGCTGATATTTTGCTCTTTGTGAGTCATCATCAAGGTAGTTGGTAATGGAGACCTGTGTCAACATAACGCCTGGACAAATGAAAATGTGCAATGTAAAACAAGCAAGCTTCGGGTGACTATTGGGAGATTCTTACTTGGTGAGGACAATGGAGACTGCGTCGTTCAGGATGCTCTCCCCAAACACCAGCATGTTGAGAACTGGGTCCACGTTGAGAGCATTAAATATGGCAATAGTAGCTACAGGGTCCACGGCTGAGATCAGAGATCCAAAGGCAAAGCTACATTGGGATGAAAGGCAATGAGAAAGAGAAGGTTAGGCTTTCACAGATGAAAACAACTTTAGGGTAATAATATCTGTGAAAGGAGCTAAACATAAGTACAGGCAGCTGCAAAACACGTTTTGCAACTTTAAAGAACTTCAGAGTTTGCATGAGGCAGAATAAATCATTCATTTGTGGCCTCAAGAGGAAGTTGGATTAAACTGAGAAAGCACATTTGAATTTACATTATCAGAAAAACATTTGGAAAAAAGTAGGTTTTGTACTGTGCAAAGAGGAAATGTAAAAATATTTTACCAAAGCTGAAAAAGCGAAAGATCTTTGGGAGCAGAAAAAGAGTGCACTGATTCAGAGCTGTTCATTTGTCGGCTATATATCAGGATTACTCTGCAAATTCTATCAAAATGCCTTGAGCAGTTTGTGACCAATCCTACAAAAAAAATATATATACATGTCCTTCTCAAAATATTAGCATATTGTGATAAAGTTCATTATTTTCCATAATGTCATGATGAAAATTTAACATTCATATATTTTAGATTCATTGCACACTAACTGAAATATTTCAGGTCTTTTATTGTCTTAATACGGATGATTTTGGCATACAGCTCATGAAAACCCAAAATTCCTATCTCACAAAATTAGCATATTTCATCCGACCAATAAAAGAAAAGTGTTTTTAATACAAAAAACGTCAACCTTCAAATAATCATGTACAGTTATGCACTCAATACTTGGTCGGGAATCCTTTTGCAGAAATGACTGCTTCAATGCGGCGTGGCATGGAGGCAATCAGCCTGTGGCACTGCTGAGGTCTTATGGAGGCCCAGGATGCTTCGATAGCGGCCTTTAGCTCATCCAGAGTGTTGGGTCTTGAGTCTCTCAACGTTCTCTTCACAATATCCCACAGATTCTCTATGGGGTTCAGGTCAGGAGAGTTGGCAGGCCAATTGAGCACAGTGATACCATGGTCAGTAAACCATTTACCAGTGGTTTTGGCACTGTGAGCAGGTGCCAGGTCGTGCTGAAAAATGAAATCTTCATCTCCATAAAGCTTTTCAGCAGATAGAAGCATGAAGTGCTCCAAAATCTCCTGATAGCTAGCTGCATTGACCCTGCCCTTGATAAAACACAGTGGACCAACACCAGCAGCTGACACGGCACCCCAGACCATCACTGACTGTGGGTACTTGACACTGGACTTCTGGCATTTTGGCATTTCCTTCTCCCCAGTCTTCCTCCAGACTCTGGCTCCTTGATTTCTGAATGACATGCAGAATTTGCTTTCATCCGAAAAAAGTACTTTGGACCACTGAGCAACAGTCCAGTGCTGCTTCTCTGTAGCCCAGGTCTGGGGAATGCGGCACCTGTAGCCCATTTCCTGCACACGCCTGTGCACGGTGGCTCTGGATGTTTCTACTCCAGACTCAGTCCACTGCTTCCGCAGGTCCCCCGAGGTCTGGAATCGGCCCTTCTCCACAATCTTCCTCAGGGTCCGGTCACCTCTTCTCGTTGTGCAGCGTTTTCTGCCACACTTTTTCCTTCCCACAGACTTCCCACTGAGGTGACTTGATTCAGCACTCTGGGAACAGCCTATTCGTTCAGAAATTTATTTCTGTGTCTTACCCTCTTGCTTGAGGGTGTCAATAGTGGCCTTCTGGACAGCAGTCAGGTCGGCAGTCTTACCCATGATTGGGGTTTTGAGTGATGAACCAGGCTGGGAGTTTTAAAGGCCTCAGGAATCTTTTGCAGGTGTTTAGAGTTAACTCGTTGATTCAGATGATTAGGTTCATAGCTCGTTTAGAGACCCTTTTAATGATATGCTAATTTTGTGAGATAGGAATTTTGGGTTTTCATGAGCTGTATGCCAAAATCATCCGTATTAAGACAATAAAAGACCTGAAATATTTTAGTTAGTGTGCAATGAATCTAAAATATATGAATGTTAAATTTTCATCATGACATTATGGAAAATAATGAACTTTATCACAATATGCTAATATTTTGAGAAGGACCAGTATATATATATATATATATATATTCACTGCTCAAAAAAATAAAGGGAACACTTAAACAACACAATATAACTCCAAGTAAATCAAACTTCTGTGAAATCAAATTGTCCACTTAGGAAGCAACACTGATTGACAATCAATTTCACATGATGTTGTCCAAATGGAATAGACAACAGGGGGAAATCTTTGGCAATTAGAAAGACACTCAATAAAGGAGTGGTTCTGCAGGTGGGGACCACAGACCACTTCTCAGTACCTATGCTTTCTGGCTGATGTTTTAGTCACTTTTGAATGTTGGTGGTGCTTTCACACTCGTGGTAGCATGAGACAGACTCTACAAGCCACACAAGTGGCTCAGGTAGTGCATCTCATCCAGGATGGCACATCAATGCGAGCTGTGGCAAGAAGGTTTGCTGTGACTGTCTCGTAGTGTCCAGAGCCTGGAGGCGCTACCAGGAAACAGGCCAGTACACCAGGAGACGTGGAGGAGGCCGTGGGAGGGCAACAACCCAGCAGCAGGACCGCTACCTCCACCTTTGTGCAAGGAGGAACAGGAGGAGCACTGCCAGAGCCCTGCAAAATGACCTCCAGCAGGCCACAAATGTGCATGTGTCTGCACTAACGGTTAGAAACCGACTCCATGAGGATGGTATGAGGGCCCGACGTCCACAAATGGGGGTTGTGCTCACAGCCCAACACCGTGCAGGACGCTTGGCATTCACCAGAGAAAACCAGGATTGGCAAATTCGCCACTGGCGCCCTGTGTTCTTCACAGATGAAAGCAGGTTCACACTGAGAACATGTGACAGTCTGGAGACACCGTGGAGAGCGATCTGCTGCCTGCAACATCCTTCAGAATGACCGGTTTGGCAGTGGGTCAGTAACGGTGTGGGGTGGCATTTCTTTGGAGGGCCTGCTATATAATATTACTTTTTGGAACTGTTCAGTCATAAAGGACTTTGTGTACAGTATGCAGTTAGTAACAGTAAAGGACACAACTATGATATACTATTCTAAAATTACATTTAACGTAATTATGGGGGAAAAAAGGATGTTTATGTTTTTAGTGACATATTTTCCGCATAAACAGAATACAATCGCAAAGAGTTCAATTCATAACATAAAAAAAAAAACTTACCTATCAGTCATGGTCATCTTATAAATCACATCAGCCTGTCAGAACACAAAAAGACACACCGAAACCCAGCAGAGAAACGTCAGTGAGATTCTAGACACAATGATGCCGACATTAGTCCCATGTTAATATGTGGCTTTTTAATACCATGACTTTACAGTCTTTGCCTGAACATTTTGTTTCAAGAAAAGCAGTGGTAAAAATCTGCTTCTCCGAATACCAGACTAGTTGACAGCTGGATGTCTCACCTGGCCAAGGAAATAGATACCTCCACCGACTATGAAGGCAGAGATAGCTGTACCAATCACAGCGAAGAGGGTGATGGAGCCAATATTCTGGAAGAAGTTACCCTAAATACATACACACAAACACACACACACAGCTCAGATTTTCATGGGCTTAACAGTGTGCCATGTCAAACAGCGCTGTAATATAACAGGTTGCCTGTATTCAAATAAAAAGTAGGCCACAGTAGAGGAGCATAAAGTAAAAAAAAGTATGCGCTTTCAACATAGAAAATGGCTGGTGCTTCATCGCTGTGCTGGCAATAACACACTGCAACTCCTCTACACCTATTGGCCCATGTAATAAAGATATGCCTTAATAATACAAAATATTTTTATAGCTGTGGTATATTAGCACACTCAAAAAAAAAAAAAAATCAACTTAAATTTAAGCATGCTTCAATGGGCCATGTAATGGTCCATGTTCAGCAGTTTCCCTGTCAGAACTAAGTCTTTTCAAACTGGTGGGCCAGAAGATGAAGAGAATATGAACCCACAGAAACTAACCACACCCAGCTGTATTGACTTTTCAGTCATAAGGCAGACCAACCCAAAGCCATATGATACATCATTCTTTGTGACCTGCCTGCCCATTCAGCACACTGATGTTTTACTTTTCAGTCAGCAGTTTTTCCTGTAATTATAGTTTTGCCACATACATAAACTTGCATTTTGTTTGTATATGGCACTATTTTGTCCACAAAGGTTAAACCTGGAATTGCCATTTCTACTCACAGAGGAAAAAGCCAGATTTAATCATAAAGGTGGCCATACCTTGTGTAAAGAGTATCCAGATTCAAAAATGATGGGTGGAAGAAGCAAGAGGAAAAACATGTTGGGTCGAAACATCTCTTCCTCCTACAGTAGAAAAAGGGGAGAAAATGAAGAAGCATGTTGAAAACACACATGAAAGAATCTGCGAATCCAATTTTGGCCCAGGGTTGTACAAAGACTAACAAAAAACAAACAAACAAGGTTTTGTGAAAAAATACTCAAGAATTAGGATATGGGTGTCATTCAGAAACAGCATCTAATAAACAAGCAAATTAAACAAAATGAAACAAAAGTGAATGTACTGAGAAAACATATGCAGTTACTAAAACCTTTCATCTTACAAAGCTGGCTCCAGGATGACCATAAACAGGCATCAGCTGCTTGTCAAGGGGCATACCTGCCTGCCATGCCATAAAAAGGGCCATAATATAGTAATCCCTGACTGTCTTATTCATTCACAAACAAACACACACGCACACGTATACACAGCATACCAGTGACCTTAGGTCTGTGATTATTTCTGCAGTATAATGAAATCATTGTTGCTTCCCCGCAAAATGGGCCAGCCAACTAGATAAGGCTTTGGCATCATGTGCCCATGTACCACTCTCAGGCTGCACACGATGCACATGTGTGTTTGTAGTAGCGATGTGTGTGTGTGAGTGTTTGTGCCTACTCTGTGCATAATTCATGTTTGTAATACAAAATTCAAAAGACATTATGCACACAGGAGTTTTTCATCTTCTTATTTCAGGTACACATTTTCATTGTTTTCTGTTAAAGGAAACAATGAAAATGTGAAAAAAGGCGAGTCAGTCTGTTTTTCCTGCAGCTGCTCAACAATCTCCCTCTTTGTTTTATGAAAGTCAGTTTTGACAGCTGGTAGAGCCTGAATCTCGACCTCAAAAAGCCCACAAGCAGCTGGAAATGACGTCAATCACTGCTATATTTCCAGATTCACAGATTTACAGAAATACTTCTAAGATCTGAGCCATACGTTTGCCAGACACAAATCAAAGCTTAAACCCATAAATATCTTCTAACTGCTGTGAAAAAAAAGAAAAATAAGGTATACGAGTAAGATCATGGCCACATTATAAAAACTTTAACATGAGCAGGTCTAAAGGTTTTTCTAACTATTTATCTACCCAAGTAACTCTTTTGCAGCCAAACAATCCTGTTTAACAGTCGAGAGAAGATGTGTTGATAAAAAGAGAAACAAAGGAACAACACCACATAACATTGTGTTGCAGAACTCCTTTCTAATGATTCATTTTCCAGTTGAAAAACACTCAACAGCAGAGAATGTGTATTGAGATAAAAGGATAAGGTTTGACTCAGTTTCTCTAATAATAATTCAAATTTTAGGAAAAGTAGGCCAACCATTGCATCCAGGTTAGAAAAGTTGATTTTAGTAACTTGACATTTATCTCCATCAGAGCTCTGCCTTTCAGTCCATCTTACAACCACAGATACAAGAAGGCACACCATGCACGAACTACAACTTGACATCTACAGCTGTACTACCACATGTACTGCTGGATGCATGCATCTACATGTTCCACTGCCACATACATGAACGTCGACTGGAGTTACGTATCAAGCACATACAAAATCTCTTCCCACAACCACCTAAACAGAGAATGACTTAAGGAGAAATGGATAAATGTCTCTCGGGTTTTGGATGTACTATCTGCTCTTTGAATAAACCTAAAAAGGTTTCTTTATTTTCTCATCACAAGAAGGAATGCTTAATTATTGGATCCACTTCTGTCAGAAATATTTAAAAAATTGAGACCAAACAGCGTAGGAATTGCTCCGCCCAATGTGGTTGCATGTTGGAGTATCTCTGTTACTTTGATTCTAAAATTCTGTTGAGAACTCTAATTTTTCTTGTTGTGGATAAAAAAAATATGTTTGGATGATTAACCTCTCTGGTATTGGATGCCATCCAGCTGGAAGGATTTTTGCTGATACATTTTTACTTTTGGACATCTCTCGATGTATAACAACAAGGTGGTTTTTTTGTGTGTTTTTTTTTACATCCGGGAACAGCTGATTAAGGGTTAAAAAAAAAAAAAAATTGTAAAAAAATACTTTAACTACAACCCAAAATTCCCAATGAGTTGAAAAGGAAGCGCCGTGGATGCAGAGCAGGAACACAGAGAAGAGAAAGAACGAGAAGGCTCAAATCATCCCTGCCATCTGTCATTATGGGCAATGTGTTTTACTGAGACATGGCTGCATGATCATATGCTCTATATACCAGCATCTCTTTGCTAGGCTTTCTGTCCATGCAAGCAGACAGAGATTTAAAGAAAGTGGCAAACGCAAAGGCAGTGGATTAGCAGATGGTGTAATCCAGGACATGTTTCAGACTACAGACTAGGATGCACTGTGCCAACCACATGGAGAGGACAAAAATGCCATGACTGAATGTGTAACCAACTATATAAACTTTTGTGTGGATAACACCATCCCCACCAAAACAATAAGATGCCTCCCCAGTAACAAACCTGCTTAACAAGAAAAAAATACCCTTTATAAAGGGAGATAAGGCATAATTGAGAGCAGAAGCAACTTAAATTCAAGATAAGAGAAAGCAAGGAGGTGCAGAAGAAGAAGAAGCTGGAGCACGTGCTCCAGCAAAACAATATCAGATAGACAAGAAGATCAGTACAGGGAGCTGGTGGACCGCCTTGTGGCATAGTGTTGAAACAATCATCTCATCTTAAACAAACGGAGATGATTGCATATTTTAAGAGAAATAGGAATAGGTCAAACACTATTTTCAACATGGGAGAAGATGTGGAGGAGGAGTATAAATACCTCGGTTTTCACTTGGACAACAGACTGAAGAGGAGATGCAAATGTGAAACCATCTACAAGAAGGGACAGAGTAGATTGTACCTCTTCTGGAAGTTTAGGTTCTTTCTTGTTTGCGGCAAGATGCTGCATATAGTCTATAAGTCTGGTGTAGAGACTGTGATATCTTTTGTCGTCATCTATTGGGGTAGCAGCATCACAGCCAGGGACTTAAAAAAGCTCAACAAGCTGATAAATTTATACAGCTTGTGGAAAACTGCAAAAAGGACTTCTTTTGATTTTTTTCTTATCACCCCATAAAGGCCAGATTTTTGTAGTGTACAACTAATAGTTATCCTCTCAAAATGTTTTCCCACCTCAGCTGTGGATCTCAGCAGCTCATCCTGAGTTGATGTGGGCCTTTTTTGTGATTTTCTAAATAATGCTCTCCTTGCCATGTCTGTGAGTGGATAAGCAATAACTTAACATGTTTAAAGCTTGTGAGAATTTTGTTTTATAATCTAACCCTGCTTGAACTTTGTTACAACTTTATTCTTTACCGTTTTGCTCTGGTCCTCGATCTTCATGATGCTGATTGTTCACTGACATTGTCTGGTTGCTCTGGATTTTACTTTGGGGTGTTAGAAAAAAAAGGAACATATGCATGCTACACAATCCAGATTTTTATTCGTAGATGGTTTTAAATTTAAACCCTTTCCCTTTTACTTTACAGTAATGCATTACATTGTGACAAAATGTAAAGAAAAATAAGTTTAGAGAGTTGAATACTTTGGTAAGGCACTGCATATTTATAGACAGTAGAAAAGTATTCACTTTAGAAATAGAAAGATGAAGTGGATAAACCCAGAAAGCAGAGGGTTGGTATATTCTTCAGATGTGCTGAGTGCAAAGTTAATGAAAAAAGATGAATGTCTAAAGATGAAGGGAATGCAGTTAAAAAGTAAGCCGAGAGAAACCAGGAAATAAATATGAGAGGGACCATAGGAGAGAACATTGTTCAGAGAGGAGGGTCCCTGGAGGCTTGGCTTTGACAACCAGTGACATCACCACATGGGAAAAAGGCCCCTGAAACCACAATTAAAACTTGTCTCCATGTGTCAGTCTCTCTCTCTCTTTCCCTCTGTGGCGTGGGAGACATCTATTAAAAGTATCCTCTGCCCTTTGGGGCTTAAAACACACCACTGCAGCCACTGAGGGAAAATGATGCACCTATTTATCCCAGAACAGACAATACAACACTATAATGGAGAAAACGCAAAATATTTTGGGGGGTTGGAGGTGTAAATATAATCACCGGTTTATCTCTGTTAATGCTCTGCCTAGGAGATATATTGCTCCTAGAAGGTTACTTTGTACCAGCACACTATTTCTTCTTCAATCTGTGTCAGAGCACAAGGGAGAAATCGGCAGATGAGAGAAAAAAGAAAGGAGTAACAAGAAAGAGAAGAGCACACAAGCTAACATTTCTGTTCCTCTGAAGATCATGGAAGAGATAATTGCTAAAAGAAAGTTGGCAGTTTTTTTGAAGCAACACTTTACTGCAATTAATTGGAAAGGTTTTAGCAAATTTGTTTTTTTTAAGTCTCTCACCTGTCATTCTCTTTTATAATTAAAATCATTAGTATTTTTTGGTAACTACCACATGTTTAAAATGGCTAATCTGTTTCTTCATCATAATAAAATACAGATTACGAAAATAATCTCAAGGGCATCAAGCTACAGATATCCAGGCTTATGGACAGATTTTATGGTACAAAAACACCAGCTCACAAATAATCAACAGCAGTAAATCATAAATAGGTCACTGATCTGGTATATTTCAAAATGAGAACATCTTCAAGCAAGAGCAGAACAATTCATAAAATCTTCAAGCACTAAACTATCAGAATATACTCACAGCTGTGTCACATTGTCTGTGAAATCTGTTTACAAGCACACCCCACCCTCTATGAGCATTGGAATCCCCCTGTTAATGATATCTAAAACACCTTGAGCTAAATTAATGTTATTGTAGTAGTATAATACCACACTGAAAACTTCACATACATTTTCTAATTTAAGTGCACGTTACGAATTGACTGTTTTCAGGAATAAAACAGTGCCACAATAACTGAAAGTCCAAACATTTCCTATAAAGTAAATGTAACTGAAGCATTTTGGGGTTTTTTTCTACTTTGTTTTTTAAGAGAGCAAAATTTCTTGGAATGTTTAATTAGTAATAGAAAAGGGCCCATTTCTCTCAGCCAAACTTCAATCAGAATTCACAAATATCCAATCAAGTAATTCACCCATAACCAGACATTGTTTCAGCCGCTCACAATGCACGGCCCTTCCCGCCCGTTTCAAACTCTTCTAAGAGGTTTTGTAAACTTATTGCTTAGAGAGGATAAGTCTGATAAAAATATTTGTTACTATCACCAAAAACAGCTCAAAACTGTGAAAGACGTTTTTCGTTTTGGATTCCCATAGCATTACATGGCAGTCTGTTACAGACTGGTACACCAAACTGGACCAAACCATTGTACCAAAGTGGGCGGCAAGGTATAAATGCACATTTTTACCTTGATGGGGTTCCTGTTATAAATTATTGGGGGTGGACAAATCTAGACCATTCCGTCCCCCTTATGATGTATAATGTTTGTTATAATGTTTGTTGTTCTTGGTCAATCAGGAAATACCTGAAAGAAAATAGTTACTTATCTAAACTTGCTCATAATCACATTGAGACTAGTATTTAAAGGTTTAACACAGCTGGATCTGTGACAAACAAGAGGAGCCAAGTTTATCTAACTGACACTCACAGTGAGGAGGATGATATTGGAGGTTAGAAGCAGTCTCACTGTTAGCAAACTGCAGCAAGAGATGCATGTTGGTGGTGAACATTTGCCTAAACATGTTTAAGGCTTTGGTAAACAGTGCTTAAAAGGCAACAATAAAATGAGAAGGGGTGCTTTATGAAAGCAATTTCTTTCGGACCATTAGGAGACTCTTGCAGTTGTCATCATCTAGGTGTGCACAGGACATTACTGCTACAGGCAAAGAAAACAAAATAAAACAATAATTCACTTTCATTTCTATCCTTTAAAACACTTCTCATGCACGTTTATGTAGCTACAACAGCCGGATGCTTCTGCATGAATCTTTAAGTGGCTTGTAGAGCCTAAGGGCTTGTAACACGGGCCAAGTAGGGTAACTTCACAACCAATGTTGTAGGACGAGGCAGTGCCAGCAGAAAAGGCACATATAAACAGGCGTTTGGATTATGCATGACGAAGGAAACCATCACACTAGGGGTGGGTGATGAGACCATCTTAGATCAGGGGATTAGGAAATGTTGACAAGGCAGCTAGATGGTAAGATCGTCTACAGGGCACAATCTATGCATTGCAGATCTACCATCATGCTGATGCATAAGTTTAGTATTCCTCGATTCCCCTTAACTTAAAAAAATGTTATGCAAGTGCGATGAAGTTAAAAGTGGTTTTAATAATTACCATGGTTGTAGTATAGTATTAGTATAGTTAGTTCAAACTAAAATTACCATTAAAACTGTATTTTGTGTCGTAGTCTAGCTAGTAAATAAAAATTGTTAATCTAACATCCTAAATAAAATTGAGTGCAGTGAATTTCTTCGGAAGTGCAATCAGCAAATACAGTTCAGCAGTTTGTAAGCCTAAATGCAGCTGTTCCGTCAAGGCCTCAGAGGTTTCTTAGAGAACGTTAGACAACAAACAGCCTCATGAAGACCAAAAACAGCAGTAGACGTGTCAAGGATAAAGTTGTGGAGAAATTTAAACAAAGGTTAACATTTCAAAAGGCATTGTTCAATCCATTATTCAAAATGACAAGAGTATGGCACAACTACAAGGTACCAAAATATGACTTTCCAAATAAACAGGCGTAACAAGGAAAGCATTTATTAGAGAGGTAGCCAAAAGGCCCATAGTAACTCTGGAGGAGCTGCTGAGATCCAGAAGTAGTGCACTCTACAAATGTTACTTTCATGGAAGAGCGGTGGAGAAAGACAGTGTTGAAAGAAAGCTATGGGAGGTCCTCTTTGAAATAGATGTGTTCTAGTCCTGCCATGAGCAATAAGGGGAACACAACATCTGGAATAAGGTGCTCTGGTCAGATGAGATCAAAATTAAAACTTTTGGCAAACATGCAAACGCTATGAGGGACATAACCTAACACTGCAAATCTTGAACCCACCATACCCCAAGGTGAAACATGGTGTCAGTAGCGTCATGCTTTAAAAGTACTATTCTTCAGCACAGGGAGAGAAGCTGGCCAAAGTTGATTAGAAAATGGATAATGTTTAATACAGTACAATCAAGGTTCACCTTACAGCAGGACAATGACAAGCGCAACAACAAACACAGACGGTCATCTACAGATTTATAGGATGGGGCAACATGCGGAGCGGGCCCGTGGAATCTCTAATTACTTGGGCTGATAACTCAGCAACGTCCTAAGACCCAAAGCTAGAAAATAAAAACAATGGGCCCCTGTGTGTAAGAGACATTGACAACCTGTCCACTTTTCCTCCTTCCCCACTCGGTTTGCAGAGAGAGAGTGAGAAAGAGAGAGAGAGAGGTGGCAGAGAATGAGGAAGGTTAATTAAAGGCGTTAAAGTATGAGGAGTGATAAACGGGAAGAGACAGCCACCAGAGTGTGAAGTGAGACACAGAGAGTGGAATGAGGTTTGTTGCTAAGTGATAAGGAAATTGACCAAAATGGGTGCTTTCTCAGGAAATGAGCAGTGTCATAAACTTAATTATGCTAAAGAAAAGTTATTCTATGCAATCAGCTTAGATCCCTTTGTACCTACCCAATCCTTCACATTTCAAATGTCTGGTATATTTTACTCTATTTGGTGTACGGCTGTTTCAATACATTAAAACAAAGCATTTCGGTTTGTTTCCAGTGATATGTGTCAAAAAAAAAAAAAAAAAGCCATCAATCCGGTTTGTACAAATGACTGAAACGGTACCTTCCAGTTGGCCAGTTCCTGGAACTCAATGATCTTAATGAATCCTCCCATTAGGATTCCTGGAAAAAGCAAGGACAAGAAAAATGACAACTGATTAAATAGTTTAACAAAAATAATATCACACAATTTTAAGATAGTTCATTTTTCATTTGAATAGCATGCCAAAGCTTAGTTTTATGCTGGTGGTCTCTTTTGGTTGTGCAGGTGCATTAATGAAAAAGTAAGGGGCAAAGCAAATGAAACAGAAACAAACAGAAAAAAAAAAAAAAAACAAGCTTTAGTTGCAGGTTTATCGTGAGATGTTATGAGATAACATAGACCTATACAGACAGTGGACAGATGGAAGAAAGGAAATGATGAAAGGCGGCCTTTCTCCTGATTCGTTAACCATGTGTTATTTGTCCACAGCAGAGTCCCTGGCTGCTCCGAACACTCAAGCAAGCTCTCCTCCTGTGCAGCGTGCAGGCCTCAAAAAGGGAAAAGCCCTTCAGGGTCAAGACGCATGTGTGTCACTGAGGTGTAGATAGAACAATGCACGAGCATGGTAAGAGGGACTTCATCTAGGAGGAGAATTAACCTGAAGTGACCTTTTTAAAATGCATGGAGCCCTATCGTTTTTTGTCATATAACACAGCACTTCTTAATTCTTAGGCTGAAAAGGCCATCTGTGGGTTAACTTTTGCTGAGCTTTTATAAAGGTTGTGTGCCCTGCTAAACACTGTCCTCAGTGATATCTTGAACTTTCTGACATCTTTTCTTCTAAGACAACATAAGCCCAGAACTGGGTCATGGCTGAACAGTGACAGAGATATTCTTAACTTACAGTAATGGTAAAAAGCATGAATACAACCTTAAAATCTAGATTTTTTTGTGACTTGAAAAACTCTTAAGTTTGTGGGCTGAAATTAGCTTTTCACAAACATTTCCATTTTTGACTTGTCTTTGTTTAGTTTGTTTTAATGTTTACTTTAGAACCTGGTAAATACCAGCTTGTTTATTTATATGCTGCAACGCTAGAAGTGATAAGAGAGTATTCATCTATCGATGACTGACAGAAGAGCTAAAGGTGAGTGGACAAAATATTCAGCTCTTGGTCAGGGGTCAGCAACCTTTTGTATTCAAAAAGTCATGTCTGCTTCAACTCCAAAAAAATACAATTAGCCTATATCCAAAAACAAACAATTTGAAAAATATACAATAAAAATTATTTCTATTATAAGATTTAAGAAAACATCAAACATTTACAAAGAAAAAAACACTACTTTATAGCATGAGGCTGAGTCCTTCCCATATTTATGTTAAATAGGCACTCCACTTTAAATAAAGTAAATACTGTAATTTGCAGCAAAATGGCAGAAAAGGGCTAAAAAGATCCCTTCATCACATCATTAGGGTCATTTTGTTGTAGGAATTCACAGCAGACATCGTGTAAAAACATCCGAACTGCTAAAAGGAGCCTTCTCTTTATCTTGCCTTTAAAATTTACAACTTTGCTTGTTTCTACATAATTTTGGTTTCAAGTCATTAAGAGTCACTTTTAAAGGTTTAAATAGCCGCATGTAACTCTGGAAAACCCTGCTTTAAGCCAAATATTGAAAAGCTGTCTGACAAACTATCAGCTGGCTGTAAAAGTTGCAACGTTAATAATTTTGCTTATAATAAGAAAGTCTACCTTAGTTTTCCCCCAAAGGATTAGTCCTGTTTTGATTCTTAATACCTTTTCTGACCTGGGCTGATTAACACGGAAAATCTTATTACTTATTTTTTCCAAGTTTAATCACATGTGGTTAAATATCCAAAGACAGTCGTATGGTGCTTCATCTTGTCTGTTACTGTTGTATTATTCATGAGTTTTTGCCTATTGTCTATGGTCTAAAATAAAGCTGCTATATGAAAGTCGTTTTTAGACATATCTTTTTAAAAGAGGTTTTTTCATGCCTTGGTCTCTTTACTTTTTTATTAACCTGCATGCTTGAACAATTTATTCTGATCTCAGCAATCAAGAAATCTTAAAAAAAAAAAGAAGGTTAAATGTTTTTGGATTACTTATTGGGATTATTAGGTTATTGATTGTGAAACAAAATAGCTCACAGTTCTTCCTAAAACAGTAAAAATGTGAAACTAATCATGTCAGGTTTCACAGCCCAAGTCTCTAAAATGACTTCTATCTTTTAATAGTTATAAATATGAGGCTTCATTTATTTTGTAACCTGATGTATTTTTTAAATACAGTTGACCATTGCGTCATTCTGAACCCTCTCTGGGTCTCGGTTGACATCTCAGGTACCGTTCTATAACAGAAAGATGTTCTTCCTATTAAAGAGGGGTTTTTCAGACATTTCATCCACAGTTGTATATTTCTGCCAGAAAAAAATGTGCCTTTGCTTTGGAGAGTTGAAACACAATGAAAACCGCTGACTTTCAGGTACATGCAACACTCTTGACTGGCTGCGTTTTTCATTATTGCTGTCAATTTTTTTATTTAGTTAAAATATGCTATGACTGTTTTCTTAAACACCTGATGTTTATAAATACTAACAGACAAAAATACCTCACAACGTGTGCTGCGAGCTCATAGGTGCAGTAATATTGCCCAACCACTCTTTCACTGTGTCTCACAAACAGAACATGGATGTGCAATTAGGACACAATAATCTAACCTTGCCCAGTCTGACCTCCAAATGTTAACCTGCCCTCTATATTTGTATAGCATAGAGCCTTTAAACACTGAAACACTGTTTAACCAAGGACATATTAGTGCACAAAGCAGCAGGTTACATGACAAATACTCACCTAGAGACACAACTGCCACACTCTCAGGAAGAAAATGCAGCTTGAACTTGATAAGCAGGTGCACCAATATGATGCAGATACCTGAGGGAGACAGGATGTAGGAGACAACTGAATGAATATTTAGGACAAATACATCTTTGTTCTGAAGATGGTGTCATGCTGGCTCACATCAGGCCTAACCTCTCCTCCCATCTGCTATTACAAAGGCTTTTCTAGAAGAGGCTTTCATTTAGATTGCTGCAGAGAGGAATAGTAATTGTGTGTAATGAAATTTAAGCAAAAAAGAAGAAGCCACCCATTTATAGATATGGCACAGAACTGTTTTCTTTGCAGCTTGTTTTGTTGCTTTTCAAAATAATATTTAGAAACATAAAATGATCAAAATATGCAGCTATTAATACTTAGTTATTCTTCAGCTGGCTTTTCTGAGAGCACAAACTCTTTGAGGCCTGAACTTGACTACTGAAAATCTATATTTATTGTTTTCCACAACCGATTTTCAGTCAGACTGAGATCTGGAAGTTATAACCCTCTTTGGTCAGTGACAGGATGCATTTTTATAATTTATAATCATGATTAATGGAATGAGAATCCTTTAAAAAACTGAAATGCAAAACTGGCATGTAGCTCCATTTCCTTATTGACTGTGGAGATGTGCTGAGAAGGCATCAAACAAACGTTCCACAATCTTATCTTTGGCCGATGCCCCCTCTGATCATCGTCCAACACAGTCCACGAAGGCTTATCTTTATCCCATAATAACCTTGTTGTGATCTGTTTCCTTCGGCTGAATTCTTACAGTTTGGACACAAACGCCGACTCATGTTTCTGCTCATTCGTCTTTCATTTCTTTTGTTGAGTAGACATTCAAGGCATATCGCTTTGAGTGTTCTTCCCTGACACTTTAGGACCTTCATGGTTTACTTGTATGTTTCTTTTTTCCGACCTTCCCAGTTTGTTTGTACTTGCTACAATTTTTAGACCCAGCTGACTGGAAACAACCAATTTCTTTTGTCGAACTCCATGTTGATTTACCTTCTTGAAGAAGTTTTATAATTATTTTCATTGTTTCAACAGACATCTCATATTGGGGCCATGTTTCCTTATAACACTTCACCAGCAGCAGCTTAGTAAGGTCTGTAAACTCTTTTAGCCGCATACTCAACTGTATTATTTAGAAAACATGTCCAGATATTTTTTAGAAATGTAAAAATAAAGGTAGATTTCATAATTGTTCCTTCAGCATTTTTTTCGCTACCCAATATGAAAACATATATTTGTCAAAAGTATGTAATTTACTTTTTCTGAGACTGTCTTGCAAGGCTACAATGCTAAGTTGTTAAATACAATTATTTTGTGCCATAACTGTGAGGCTTTTCTTGCTGCAAAGTACAACCACTTACTGAGTGTAGTGATTGTATATTTATTTGCCAAGGATTGCTCAAGAAGACAACATGTTATCTCGTATAAACATTATAGTTTGTTGGCTGCTTGAGAAGAAATAGTTGCAATAAACTGAAAAAAATAATGAATGTATTACTCTTTCACAGGCCGTAAAAAAAAATCAAAGAGTTAAATCTATCTGTATTAATACAAACATAGTTTTTTATAAATATAAATACTAAAATAGTGATGTCAGTTACACAGTTCATTTCAATAAATAAAATAAAAATGCCCAAAACTAGATAGATTAGCAGGCCGGTAAATAGACTTAACTAGAGGGTCAAATGTGGACTGCTTTACATCGGAGACGTTAACTCAGAAAACAAAAAGCAAAGTTGTGGTAGCAAATGGCACATGTTATTTTTACTGCAGGAAGTGCTACTTAGGCCTAATGTGTGGTTTCTAAGACTCTCTTCACTCTGGTTTATCATATACAGACCTTCAACTACTGATGATATTGTCTTCAGAATCCAGATGATATTGCTTCTGGACACTAGCTTTTTGAAACTCCTTAACACAAACCCCTTTGTCTTTCTTAAAGAAAAACTTTTTATCCAATTTGAATAAATAACTGAATCTGACTGCACTGTTTGATAGTTAGGATTAATTGGAATGTATGTACCTGACTTGAAATCTGTATGATTTGATTGAATTGACTTAGCCCATTTTAAAGTTAATTCAATTAAATTCAGTTTTATTTATATAGCGCCAATTCACAACACGTCATCCCAAGGCACTTCACGAAGGGTTTGGAATGGTATAGGGTTGTTGGGGAGGTTAGAATAAACTACTGAGTGTTAGAGTTTGGCCATTTTAGAATAGTTACCCACCTTTCACACTACGCAACATAAATCAACACTCTCCAATTATTTTTACCTCTGCCTCCCTCCCTGTTGGATGGAGTAAGGGGGAATCAGATTTAGCCTAAACCGGCTCAGTTATGGTTGAGGTGCAAACACACCCTCCATTTCTGCTACCAGTATGACCCCTTTTCTTTTCCAATGGTTATAATCAGTCTGACAGAGAGAGGCACCCCTATTCCTTGTGGTTTATAGTATAACAATGGCCACCAGTGGGCTCCAGATGGACAAACTTTAGCAGTTTATTATTTTACTTAGTACCCCTACATATAGGCCATTCTAAAATGTCCAAACTCTAACACTCAGTAGTTTAATCTAACCTCCCCAACAACCCTATAGCATTCCAAACCCTTTGTGAAGTGCCTTGAGACGACGTGTTGTGAATTGGCGCTATATAAATAAACTGAATTGAATTGAATTAAAACAATTCCACAGAGTGAAAAAAACACATAACTTTTTCAAGTTTCCTTGACCTTAGTTATGATGTGATAAAGTGTCCTAATGTGCACAGTGGTCAATTTGTGTGACTGAAGACACAATTCTCGACTACAGTAAGTAAACATGTTTCCCTTTGTCAACCTCTTACACCACCATTTGCAAACTAAATCGTATGAAACACTAAGAGGTATGCCTACTGTGTGAATCACTCTGTGCATATTTCTTGCGGTGCATTTACATCTTTCATTCTTTCCTTAGTCCTGATAAGGGGTAAAAGCATTTTGTTTTTCCTGGAAAGCAGTTATCAGAGAGTGAGTAGCAAAGTCAACAGCAGTTAATCTTTTTAAAATAAACAAAACTAGAGTCAGAGTAGGCATGGGTTAGTCACTAGAATGAACATTTAAAGCAAAAATGTCCTTTTAAATAGATGTGCCTGAGTGACCAGTGTTGTCTCTCACTGTATGCAGCCTAGAATAAGGCAACACTGACTCTCCACCACATGTAGCTGTACACTGCCGATCAGCTGGCGGTTAAGTTTTCCCCCCACTTTCAATAGTGGGTTGGCTGGCGGCACATATTTGAGGTTACCAACACATTGACAGTCATGGCATGGAGGTTAATGCCTGATTCACATGGCAAGATTTTTATGCCAATTTCTGACCCGATCTTCCTCTTCTGACATGCCCCAATAATTGTGATTGTTCTTAAGATAATGTTATAAGATATTCCTGCTGTGTGTGGTGTGTTAAGAATGATCTAATCTGCTCGGAAGGACGTCGGGACTGCTCAGACCTCAAATCGGGAATATTCAACATGTTGGATTCTCTTGGCCAGATATCCTATCGTCCGGCGTCTTCCCCAAGGACAAAGGAGCACGTGACCTGTTTAACGTGACGTATAGCCAATCAGAAAGCGAGGTGACAGAAACACAGAGGGGAATTTCTCTGAACGTTTAATCACGAGAAGTTTTGCGAGATTTCCCGTCTAAAATCTGAATGTTTGTGAGTGAAATCTGATCGTATGTGGTGTGTTGTGCTTGTCGTGTGGCTGGGCACCACACACTGTAGGACCAAACCTATTATACCTACGATTATGTATCATCACATTTGGGGTCTCTCAGGTTTTGAAATTCAGCCGACAATTTAAAAATCTTGCCATGTGAACCAGGCATAAACAAAACAAGTCATTTATTTTATTGACGTGACTCTGATAACAAGTGCAGGTGTGTTAAGCAGCCAAATGAAGGCTGTATCCCTGAGCACGCAGCCAGACAAATTAACCAACTATTATCAGCCTGTCATGCTTCAAGATTTACTCAGTAAAAGGAAAGATGACAAAACGATACAATATTTTGTGTAATAAAATAAATGACCTAAAAAACAACCAAGTTTAACGAAGGTTTTTTCAACATTTTTGCTTTAGTCTATTTCAAAATCAAAATAACAATGAATAAATTATTTAACAGTATTCATTACAGCCTACTTTTTTGCAGGAGTATGAAAATGTTTTGCTGTCTGCTCTAATTAAAAACAATTAGATCAATTATACATTTTGTTTTATTTTTTCCGTGTAAGTTTTCTGAAACTGATATTTTTCCTCACAGATATTCTGTGAGAATAGCATGCCAGCCCATGCCAAAGTCAGATCGTTGTCAGTAAAATGAATGAAAAACAGCCCACCAATTACAAGCAGGCTGAAGAAAATTGTCAGCCCACTTGACTGTTCTTCCTCCTGGGCCTTCACCCCTGTCTGCACAGGCAGGATTGGCTTCGGGGTCGGGGGTGCTGGTGTGGTTGGCTTGGTGGCAGCCGCTGTAGAGTGGAGGGTCTCATTGTTGTAGTCCTCGGTAGTTTCATTGGACTTCCTGGAATGGGACAGAGAGGAGGATAGATTGATGATTGTTCTCTGGCTTCTAGTGAGCTTTACCTGGCAAAACTGACCACGTGATCCAACAAACAGGCAAAACTGACCACGTGACCCAACAAACAGGCATAAAGTAAACACACCTTTAGCTGTTAGCACAGCTAAAGGTTGCCGGTAAGCGTGGAAAGTATGTGTTTAAGTCGAGAAAGTGCCCAGTTTAAAACAAGACAAGAACAAACTCTTGCTAGCTAAATTACTTTCGACAAAACAGAAAAGAAATAAGACGAACAACATGACAGACTATCCGTACCCCGGTGGTTCACTTAACCCGAGTGTATCTTTTTTCGGATATTTGTCCTTATTATGAAGTATCTGATTGTTCTCCTGGCCGTTGTCATCGCTCTTGTAAGAGTCCACAGAGTTAGCCTTTTCGAGTGCCTCTGAAATGCTGATATTCACGAGCAGCAGAAACAAAAACCACGAAAAAAGTTTAAACCTAACGTCTTTCATCCTCAACCAACTGGTTTTAGACCCAAAGATAATATATATTGCATTAAAAAAGACTGACGGATTCATGTCTCCAGCTTCGCATATCTGTTGACATTACGGCCTTCACATCCTAGTGAAAGGTTTGCTGGGAGTTGTAGTCCTTACACGCTTTCACTGATCAAATAAAAAAAAGTAAACAGACAGACGTGATTGATTGTGTTTTTCTTGCAGAAATGTGCACATACTTGTATGTTGTGGACAATGTTAGACGCCAGAGATATATGTAAAATATCATGTCAACGCTTAGAGGGTTTTCATTAACTCAATTTCCCATGCGGCATTGCAACTGCACCGTCAACCTTCCTTCGAACGCCTCAGAGAAAACTCTAGACCTCAAGAAATGTTTCCATGTAAATTAATCGTTGTGATTTTTTCCGCTGAATCTAATTTCCCATATTCTTTTATGGCTCATTTTGATGTCTTATTATGATTTTACTATTGGTACATATGTTATGTGGGTTCATTTATAAACTTGGGGTGGTATACTAAAACACAGCAGAAAAAAAAAAAAGAAAAAAAAACTGTATTATTCATACTGTGTTACACTTTTTTTTAAATTAATATTTTAAACCATGTATTATTTATGTACACATGAATGGGCAGTGGGGGTGGCTAGCGGGTTTATGTGCAAATTTAAACAAGATGCAGAAAGGGGGTTGTA
Organism: Girardinichthys multiradiatus; assembly: GCF_021462225.1. Lineage (NCBI taxonomy): Eukaryota > Metazoa > Chordata > Actinopteri > Cyprinodontiformes > Goodeidae > Girardinichthys > Girardinichthys multiradiatus. The sequence continues at coordinate 29,819,564 of NC_061794.1, forward strand.
TTTGTAGTAAGACCCATTATGTGGTGTGATTTTATATGTAAATCTGCCCTCCATCACACACCCCAGTCTTCCCGACAGCAACAAAGCCACTCAAAGCACGGTGCTGGTGATTGCCATGGGAGGGGGATATTTTGGGAGGGTTGGAGTGGGGGTTTTAGACTCTGTGACTTGCACAAACTAAATACATTTAGTGAAGTAATCACGCATCAGCCATATCAGAAATGGAAACCTACTCCACCAATCCACTATATTGAGAGCCAAAAGTGCTAATATTCAAACTAATTAAGTAATTTAATTCCCATAGACTTTGTAATTGTATTTTTTTTTATTATCCCTTACATAAACTTAACAGATTATTTATTTATTGCATTGCGACACCCTTGGTTCATGTTTTGTCATGTTTGCGTCATAGTTACTGTATGAACAATAAATATATACCCTCATCGAACAATTATTTCTGCGTGATACTAGTGACAAATTAGCTTTAAGAATCGAAAAGTTTGACACAACTGAAAAGATTAATCAGTCAGTAGAGTCTGTCATATAACCTTAGTTGAGGCAAATAGCTATCCTCTGATTATACCACAGACCACGAGCCTTCCAGTAACGTTGAGAAGGTTATCAAGAATGCTTTTTTTATTCAAACGTTGGTTGCCAGGTTACGTCGTTCTACGCCGTACGTACTTGGCGATGAGTAGGAGCCACCGCGTTAACGCCCACTTAAGGTATTGCTCTTTTTTTTTTCTCTGCGGAGAGACCGCTCCATTCATAGGGCTGGATAGGCAGGCAGGCAGTCAGGCAGCATAAAGATCAGAGCGGCAGAAACACCATCTGCGACCTAGAGTGGAGCCGAAAGGATGGTTTCGCGTTGAACCCACCAGGCCCCTCTTAACCCGCGAAATCTTCGCTGGCCGTTTTTTTGCCATCGGATACACCCCGAATTTAAACCGACACCTTCTCTTCAGGAATGGGACTCTAGTGTTTCGGCTGAATGCTGGCGTTCCCATCCTTGTTTTTCGCAACGTGCCGCGGAAATAGACTGACTTCCTCGTCGCCTGTTCATCTGGTGCTGCCGCAGACCTACCCCTCCATTTGACTCATTTAGCCTAGATCGTCCGCGGACTCGCTGGCTCAGGCATCTGGACACATCGGGGCTGGTCTGTCGTCGTTGGAAAAAAGCAAAACGTGCCTGTGTGTTCTTTTGCTGCCTGTATGATGCCGACACATTTGCGTTTCCGGAGAAGGTCATTCCTTGGGCTTTTATTCCTTTTTTCACTCTCCACCTCGGTACTATATTTCATCTACTCCGCCCCCGGAATCGGTAAGTCACATCAGATGGATGGATTTGTTCTGAATTGGCCGACCGCAGGAGGATGATGATGATGATGATATGAGGTTGTTTGTATGGGCCGTTAGGTCATGTGTGACACCTCCGCCATACGCCTCTGCTTAGCCTGGGTATCACTCAGTTGATGATGAGACTCGACTGGATGCTGATCCCATAATATCCATGTACCTGGCCGTGATAATAACAGTGCGACTGATGAGCATGGCTGTTATAATCTGGCTGATGTTACTAGGCCTTTTGGCTGTGATCACAGTACTTGCAGTGGCCTGATGTCTGGAGACAAATCAAAATGCAGCATTTTGGCCTTGATTTTTAGATCTACTGTACATTTGGAAACCATTAAATAATCACTATCAGCAACTGTGACTGTGATTGGCAGGCCAGAGGTCTCATTATGAATGTACATTCTTAAGGCCAAACTAAATTTCAACCTAGCAATGCATTATTTGCATCATTAGCTGGCTGTTAGTCACATGCAGTTGTGTAATATCATATGTCCAGAATTCTCCGATATTTAATTCATTAATTTATCTTCTAATCTGCTTCTTTGTTGCTCTCTTTATCTGTTGGAACACAAGTCACCTCAGTCTTTTTGAGTACTTGACCCATCCTCTTTTTAAAGGTGTTCCAGTGCAGAGTATTGTCTTATCAGCCCTTATACATTAGGCCAATCATGTTTGCTATTTTAAGTCCTTTCACCAGATGCGGGTCAAGAAATGCATTGACGGGGTACAGCTGGGCCAAAGATGGTGAAAATAGGTGGTAAATCTGAATGACTCATGGAGATGGTAAACGATAAAAACAATTGTACCCAAGTTACCATATCTAAGAGACATGTTCATTGTAAAAGAAAGCAAGATTTAACAAAATGCATTGCAAAATGTACTTTTTCATAATTAATTTTGTTCAGAAATATGTTGAATCATATGGTGTCAGAGACAATGATTTGATTTTAAACCACTGTAGTTTAGAGCCTTAGGAGAAGGGAAATTGCATAGATGTAGATTTCATTGATCTATAGTAATTCAAATGGTGCTGCTGAATGACCTTTTAAAAGTTTAAACATGTAGTTACAAACACAAAGATAAAAGTTTTCAATAGGGATGTGCCAACCAGGCTTATCTTGGCCTGTACCGGTTACAGTTTTCTTGAAGTCTTAACTCTGATTTTTTTTATTTTTAGGACTATCTCATATCAGTGACTGAAATAGGTGGGGTGCTTATTTTTATGTATTTAAAGAAATCCCGTTTCTCTAATTTGTCGACCCCAGATCAGAGATGATCAAGGGACAAGTGGCTGATTGGTGTAAATGTAGCTTTTTAGCACCCTTCATTATTTGTATAAATTATTATGTTGCATTCTTATTTATGTACAAAATGAAACCTAATTTGTGAGAGTGTCCTGGCCAAAATAGACATAAGCTCAAAACACTCATCCACATGGCACATAAAAACTTTACACCGCAGATCAAACCAATTACTAATACATCACTTTAAACATAGCAAACTAAAACATACAACAAAACATAGACTCTGTAATTCATTGTAATAGCCCTACGAATAGTGATAGCCAAAGCGTTTATCAAGTCGAGTCTTTGGAACAAAGTCAATGTTGTCCTGTGCTTTAATGCTGCACCAGCAGGTGATTGACCAGGTTAAAGTCAGTAACCTGAAGCTAACAACATGAGTAAGCCAAGCAGTGATCTGTAGCGATTTAAGACACTGTTGCAAATTTAGTTCAACTGCAATGCTGAGGCTTTGTTTCCATCCTGTGGTACAAACACCCATACAGATCTAGATGCAGTTGCATTGAACATGTTTTACGTTAGGTAAAAAAGCCCAGTTATATAACATGATATATTTTGTAGAAATAGGTTTCTGCCATGTGGATCTAAATCCAGAAGTGGTAAACCTCTGTCCCCCACTACTGGACAAAACTTAATCAGCCTGAACATTGTATTTCTTCTTCCCAAGTAAAGAATCATCAATAATTTCAGATCCTTGAGTTCTCGTATTCTCCTTTCCTGCTTCTGTATCTCTACAAGCTGGTCCAGAGAAAATAAAATATGTGGAGCTAGTAAAAGACTTTACAAGGAGTAAACACAGTAGTATTCTGTTTTTCATATCCTACTATAAAAGGTAAAACTGTACTACCATGTATCACTACCGAATTTTAAATATGGTTTCATAAATTCAGTGCATTTGACTTCAGTGCAGTTTAATTATATAGTGCCAACGAACATAGGAATTAAATGGAATCCCATTTTAGTTTAAATTGAAGTCAGATTAATATTCCAATGTGAGGTAGAAAGTCCGTTCATTAATGAACGGTCAAACGGGCGAGGGAGGAGGGCTTGCAACGTAACTCGTATTCTGGCTTCTAACCTTGTAGAAGCTAGTTTAGGGTGCATCTGAGCAGCACTCTTGCCCCATGCTTGCTTGTAACTAATAGCTGCAGCTTTTTGAGCACAGCTTGACTTTAAATGCTTGAACCTTAAAAATGGGAAATACATTTGTTTTTATCTTTCAGTCTTAGCCAACCACACCATATCAAAGGTGTTATCTTACTGCTTTCAAGAAGACGGACAAGTGTGAAGTTGACGCCTCACCAACAAGGTTGACTAAAAGCTGCTAGAGTAACAAGAAGAGTATTTGTATTCTGTAGGGTATTTCCGATGGAGTTAAAAAATAGCCATACTGGTATTTTTTTTTTTATTCATTGCTTAAGCCATCATTTCTTGCATGCTTATGCTGTTGTTTTTGCCCTTTGTTCTTGATAAGGATGGGCTTTTTTCCAACCAATCTTTCAAGGTACAGGAGCTGATACGCATAAGTAGAAATGAACCAATCAATTGGGCATGGTTCGATATCTGCCCGATTTCCATTGATTGGCTCTTATCAGCAGGTCAAATACAAAAAAAAACAACAAAAGTTTCCCTGTTTGTGAAATGCATCAAAACTAGACCGTCCCCCTTTTTTGGTCTATAAGCCAGTCTTACACCATGGACGATGCATTGTTATGTTAAGGACCCGAGGAAAAGAATACATGAATGTTCAGACGTTAAAGACAATCGGTATCGCCTAGAAAAAGCTTGAGTGGTGCATCTCTAAGCAGTTTTGTAAGTAGTAAATGCTTAGCCCTTTTGAAATAAAACATGAGAAAGGGCATCCATATTCAGAATGGGTATCAAGTGGTTTCTACTTTTTACCAGCTGAGAACAATTTAGTCGATCAATCAATCAATCAATCAATTCTTAAATGCAGAACACATGACTGACATTAAGTCAGTTACGGAGAGCAGTAATTCTGCTAAATATGACAGAAATAAACAAATCTCTGGCATAACATAATCTTTTATTTAGTTGCCCTCTATTTTTCTAGCTGGGTCATAGATCCTGTCCAACTCAGAGCTGCACTCGGCCATTTTCATCCTCCAGGGTGTTGACTGTTGCAGGGCTTTAATGGACACATGGCTTATTGGGAGTTAGTTTAAAAAGGGAACAAGGACCAGCAGCACCAGTCCATTAAATATACATGGTAACCGGGAACGAAGCAGGTTTTTTTGCTGCTGTTACTAAATACTGCCATTTAGGTGCGTAGGGGTTTGTGTGTGTGTATTTTACAGCAGAGCTTAGCCGGGAAATCATGTGAGGGTTTGGGGAGGAAGCTTCGCAGAAAAGGGACTCAGGCAGTGATATTGATTCACAAGCATTAGTTGAGGTTTTTTAATCTATGGTCAGAAATGCACCTTTGAGCTAGTGTCTCATAAAACTAGAACAAAAGGTGGACAGTGAAAAATGTTAACAGTATGTTGTAGATGCCAGTGTAGCAACAGAATATCATTTTCTTTTATTTAACATATCTGTGGCTGCAAGGTGGCGCAGCTCGTAGCACTGTTGCCTTGCAGCAAGAAGGTCCTGGGTTTGACTCCTGGCCGGGGGTGTTTCTGCATGGAGTTTGCATGTTCTCCCCGTGCATGCTTGGGTTCTCACCGGGTACTCCAGCTTCCAGTGGTTGGTTAAGGCACATTTATGTTGAGTTGTGTAACATAGACATTAGTCCAATGAAAATATTTCTTCTTAAAAAAGTGCAACCTTGTTAATATCTACAAAAAGCAATAAAGAGGAAATGACCAATCAGTTCCTTGGAACAATGCATCTCCAAAATGCATCTTTATTGAGAGCTTGTCATCATGATTGACTTAAATTATGAAGCATTTTCATCTGGACTTACAGAGGAGTACAACTCGGACAGAGTAGATGAGGCAAAGATCAGACAGAGGCAGATTTTTGAGCCACATTATTTATCTGACCATACAAATGATAAATGTATGGAAACATGAATTCTGAAGCTGAAATAATTCATGACAAGGGCAATGATTTTGTTGGAAATTCAAACTGCAGCAAATTTTCAGTTTTATGGATTTTGACATGTTTGCCATTAATTAATACACGTGTTGGCTTGTACTGCCTCAGCTAGCTGTCAGAAGGCTTGTGCAGCAGCTATGTAAATCCCATATAATACACATTTAATACTCAACAAAGAGCATAAACAGAGCAGATGATTTACTATTGTGACCTGTGCATAAACAAATCAGAAGCTCTGTTCTAAATGTTTGGTCTTTCCCTTGCGACAACACGCCTCGCTGTGTTGCCGTTAATAAAGTACCTTGGATCATATTTTCTTTTTCTTTGGTGTTGGCCGTTCTACAAGTTGAGGCTTTGTGCGGCTAACTGGTTCAACTGGACCCACCCTAAACCTCTCTGATCTGTGATCACTCCTTACAGGTTAAGCAGATGATCCGACAGTTTTGTAGGGCCAAGTAGAATACAAAATTGCCACCTGAAAATCAAATTTGGCTATTTCAGGATGTCCTGGTCTTCTTCCCAAGCCGATTCCATGGAAAAAACAAATGCTGTGAGCGCACTAGCCGTGTGTAGCAAAACTCAGGTCTGTAAACTGATGCTCTCCATGATGTTGCAAAGTGATTTGCACAGATCGTGAAAATTGGTTTGTTTAAAGGTTATATTTAGTCCTGTTAAATAATGATATACAAAGCAATAGTAGTCAAAAGTCCGACTGTGGCATTTTTTTTCTTATAAAGGACAGACTAAATGTTACTTGAGATAGATTTTTAAAGTAAATGTGGCTTGTACCTTTAAGATATTTGATAGTTTCCCCAGTCACAATTTTGTTTTTTTGCTGATTTCTGTTTATTATTGTTACATAACAAATGCAGTATGAGAGATGTGAAAGGAGCACATAAGTAGTTCGTGTGTGTGTATGCTGACTACACTCTAAAACTGAAGCATCTTAAGTCAGGATTTTAAATCAGCCTCTGCAGAAAAGCTGGAAAAACAACCTCTACTAATAAAAAAACAGCAACTTTGCGGCTGGTAAGTTGTTTACAGGCCCTCTGCAAATTAAATTTATAACAACGCACACTGTCATCTTCCTCTGCTCAAAGCTCCGATCATTTCTGCTTCATTTTAAACCCCAGTTCTGAAGAGCAGAAATGTGTGGCTTGGCACCAAAGCATGCGGGCCAAGGCCTGTTTGAAAAGCGTTGGTGCTACACTCACAGCTGCTTTGTTTGCTGCCGCTGCAGAAAATGGGATCCATTCAGCCAGGAAATGTGTTAGCATCAGGTCTGAACAAGGTGTTTATTTGGTTGACCATGCACAGAAGTTAAGAAAATAAACCAGATGAGAGGGTGATACTGACTTCTGGTCATTTCTGGTAAAACAAAGGTGTCCGACCCAACTTTATATAATAGTAATGTTTTTTCCCCTCCACACTGTGAAGGCTACAGGGCATTGCAAACAGTTTTTATAATAATTTTAGATAAATATAAATAAAAAAAACCACAAAATATACCACAATAAAAAAAGATGATGTGGGAGATTGATGAAAGGAATAATTCAAGCTGCCGGTTTGCACATTGGGGAACCCAATCCAGAACACCTGAACAGGGCATCCTTTGATACCCAGGTGGCCTCTGTGCAGAATGCCCTAGTTTTACTTCTCGGTTCATGACACGTTCCCCTTCGCCATCTGCCTGCGTCCTCATGTATTCAAATGCACCATCGCCCTGGCCTCTACAGCGCACGTTGCCCCTGAGTATGGATGCTGGCTGATGCAGGCTGGGGATGCAGGGCACAGCTGGGCCTTATTGCTGCAGTTTATTTAATTAAAACATGTGAGGATCCCACTGGAGCGAATGCTAGGGAAGACGTTTCCTCTATTTATAGATTTTAATACAGATAAACACACACACACACACACAACGGCAGATCCGGAGAGTACAACAGATACAAGAGAGCAGGTGCTTCTGCTTTCTCACAAGAGACTGGCTACATCCACCTGCCTAAATGACTGTGTGGTGGTTTGTATCCATCAGTGGGACTGTGCATGACTTGGCTTATAAGCATTACTGATTCCTTTGTAGGTGTGACTGGCTGCATTGCAAAGTCTCGACAGTGTTTTGGGTGGTTCTTTGGTGCAAATAAAGCAATGGCTGCACAAAGTAAGCAAGCATAATAGAGATCCACTAGGGTTTTAACACTACCACAGAGAATTGTGCATAGCTGTCTTTCTGTGGCGAAGTACGCAAACAAATCCCCAGACAAAGCTGTTGCCTCCACTCAACATGTAACAACACACTATGTTGGCAGTAGTGTAAGCGTTGTTTTTATATGTGTGGTGGACTGTGAGTGTGTGTGTGCGTGTGTGTTAGGGGGGTGCGGCATGTAGAATCTTAACTGCCTATCATAATTGCGTTGGTACCTACTGTAATCACACCTACTCATCCCTTCCTAAGAACTGAGGAGCAGGAAAGTACACCTCTCAGAAGCCAGTTGGATGAGAAATCATTTCTTTTCACAGTTTTGCAAATATCACAATGGTGAAATAAATTGGGAAGTGTTTACTTTAAAATGATGTCTCAAAATATTTTCTTTACGTTTTCCTTGATTATGCCATTTAGTTCTGTCATGCTGCATGAATTTAAAAATGGGGTTACGTGATGATGACAGGAAAACATGCGATGATGTTGGTGAATGTTGTGATGGCGGCATGACTAGCGGTAAATAAGTAAATACGCAAGTCTACAGTGTTCATATATTTGTGTGCCAGGACACTATATGGTTTTATTGAAAAATTTGCATTTTGCAGCTGCTAAATTGATAAAACAACCTAGTTGCATGGGAGTACAGTTTCTGTCGGCTCGCCAGAACATTTTAAATAACCTCTTAAAACTATTTCTGCTGCCTTAAAAAAAAAAACACACAGACACACACACAAGACGTAAGGAGATTTGTGTTGTGTAAATGGTGCCACATTTGTAAGGAAAATAACTTTTTTGGTTGTGCAGTAGAGTTGAGTATGCAGGTTGTGTCCATAAAAACTTGACAGATCCTCTCAGCAAGTGCCAAACAGCTAATGAGTCTTGTTGGGTTTGGTTTATTGGGCTGACTGAAGAAACAAGACACACTGTAACAAAACTGTAGTGAAATGAAACACCATACACAACTGCCACTGCCTGGCACCTTCTCCTCATGCTGGTCACCAGCTTGGTCCCAAGCTGCTGTGGGATGGCATCCCATTCTTCAAACATTTTCTTCACACATCAGCCAATGTGGTTGCGTCGGTCCCTATGGCATGAACAGCATGCTCAAGCTGATCCCGCGAGTGTTGGCTGGGAATTGAAGACAGAAGTACAGGCAGGCCATTCCATCTTCTCTACTCCCAAAATCAGGATTCAGTATGTGATAGACCCTGCTCTGTGTGGGCAAGCACTTGCATCTTGGAGGGTAGTGATTACGTCCTCCAAGGTACCTAGTGGGGATACAGGAGTGTCACTGTTTGAAGAATCTCATTTCTACTTCTATCTGTAGTGAGATTGACTCCAAAGATGACAAGCCTTGGCTTTTCAGCGAAAAAAATGTCACTACCTCCACCGAAAGCTTTTTTGGGTTTGGCAGAGAGGATTCAACAAGTTTATTTTTTTTCATGGAAGAATTCCACATACTCAACTCTGCTGCTCAACAAACAAATGCATTTTCCTCTTAATTGTTGCACCATTTTAATTGGAAATAAATAGGCCTTCCAGTAGAATAAGATTTATTGGCAAGAAGCTTTTATTACAACATAAAATTAACCAATCATAAGCGTACTTACTTTGTGTTAACTTTATATTACTGACATGCAGAGCATAAAAGCATTGCTTTGCATGCATAATTAGCTAGTATGTTGTTCTTTGCGATACTGATATTGCTACGCTGATAAATTTGTGATATTTAAACATATTATAGCATTATAGCGAACATGGAATGGTACTTGAATAATCCCTAAAGCATAGTCATAGTATTCCAACATATCTGCTTAAAACTGTTTACACAAAAAAAGCAAATTTAAAACATAAAACAGAAGCAAGTGTGATTATGTTTTGCAGTTGCAGCGGGTAAGTCCTCTTATTGCAGTTAAAGAGGAAGAAAATAGTTTTTGTCTAACATTTTCACAAATAAATAAAGGATGTATTTTTTTTCTCATATAAAACAGCTGACAAACAGTTGGGAAGCTGCAGCTGTAGCAGAGAGGTAGGCATGGTTGGAATCTCAAGAGGCCGTCTTCAGTTATTGTGATCGTAGCCTTGTCACAGCCAAGCTGATATCGCTTGCGGTGGCGACAGCAGCATATTGCGATAGAGAAAGATAATACAAACAGCATTGCTTTTAGTATATCAAAAGATCATACAATGCGTTCTAATTTACACTCTTGCTCTATGTTTCCAATAACAGTATTGCTTATTTTAATGAATTTTCACTCAAGTTCAGTTTAAATTAGTGGGCTAATAATTGAAGCTGAATGTTTTCTCATGCCTCCCTCTCTTGTCTACACAAGTGGATTAAGCAGCAGAGTGTAGCAGTAGAAGCCTGTTTTTGTTTAAGTGCTCTGGCTTTTGATCCAACACCACTTTTAATGCCAACTTAGTGTCATCGTGCTTTTTTTTTTTCTGCCCTCGATGATTCAGAGAAACCTGTTTTCCCAGAAGTGCTTTCACGTTTACAGTAGACACACCCAGTTTGCTGGTCTCATGGCCACATACGTGATGCTACAACTGCATCTGTGTCTGCTTATTTGTTCAGCCACTTCCTGTCTTTTTCCAATGTAGCCATGAATATGGCCACCTCACCTAAGGAGAATTTGAATCCTAATTTGTTTACAAAGTAATGTCTGGGAGTGAAAGAGTTTGACAAAACAGAGATTCTTATTGATATCAGAGAGAACATCTGTGATTATGCTCAGTTTAAGACTTTAGCAGAAGTGACTGTTTATAAAAGGGTAGCTCCTGGTATATTCATGAGACCTGTTACCCTGGTTCACGCTGATAATTTATGCTTTTGTTTACAAAGAAGACAGACTGTTTATGTGTCACCTGCTAGATATTTTAATCAAATCTGACTACTTTGTCTCTTTACACTGCTTTTATAAACAGTACTACATGTGGTTTACTGGAATGGAAGAGTCAGATCCACATGCTTGAGGTAATAGTCGTGTCTGCGTCTGTGCACTGCAGTGGTGAGAGAGTGTGTCTGCTTTAATGTGCAAGTGTGTGCCAGCGAATGACATGCTGTCGTCTGTGGCTCTACTTCTGTGCTTTGTGGTTCTGCCACTTCTCTGTCTGTGTTCCTGTTGTGTGAATGGCTTTTAATGTCCAGCCCTGAAGGTTCAGTGTAGTATAATTATTACTTCCTCTTCCTGCTGACTGGTGCTGCTGAATAAGTTCATCCATTTTGCTTGAGTCAGTCAGCTTCCTCAAACTGATTTACATATATTAGAGATGTTTTACTCGTACTGCTTACACTGGTTCCGACAGGTTCGATCAAAACAAATCAGCAACACAATGTAAGGAAAAAGTAGGATAAAAAGTAAGAATAGAGAAAGCTGGATTCTGGCTCTGTTACTCTGGCTTGACTGCTGGAGGTCTGCTATTTGACATTTTCTCTGTTGTTGCCATGGTTCCCTTAGGACCTGTTCCCAATGAGAACCAACTCCTTTTTATGCAATCACAGAAACATGCCATCCTTGTTCCCATGATGATCTGGCTAGCAGCATGTCCGCCAAAGATACAGTCATTTTAGATATGGGCATTTCTTTTTGTTGCAGACATCCACACAGCAACCACCCATAAATGTCATAATAGCATATATAAATAACTTTAAGCTATGCTGGATGTGCTCTACATTCTACCAGTGACCGTTCCGGATAGCCCTCGCATCCATTGTTTAAATAAACATGTCAAAATGGTTAGTTCTGCTTCTGTCTAGAGCCTTTCTGGTTTTTTAAATTGCCCTGCTGTGCTGCTGCAGCTCCGCTCTCCCAATGCATGCACACGGTGTACAATCATGTGATCCTGAGCATTCTATTCACAAAGGAATTTGGTTAAACGTCAATAGAGCAATAGTCCACTGCACCTTTTTTAGTCAGTACAGAGCAACATAAACCCGTGGCGCCTGTCACTGCCTGCATGACAATTCACCTAGTGTACCAGTTAGTCCTAACACTTTCACACATGCATGCTGTTTTACAGTATACCTGAACACACAGAAACACACCGCAGAAAAGATAAGGGTTATGTAACTGTTTTTTGACTCTCTAAAATCTAAATGGCTGCATTAGGAGAATCGAGCTCTTTCTTTTTTTTTTCCATAGCCTGCTTGTCTTATTTTGGAAACTACTTGACCTGAGATTTTTGAGAAAGCTTATGTTTTAGGTTGATAGCTTTGTCATAATTGCCACATTTCAAGTGCTCTATCTCCCTCATACATCATTGGATCCACTTTAAATGTAGTATATATCATCGTGGATCAATGCTGAACATGTTGGCACAGTCAATTGCTGACATTGCTTTAGCTCCGCCCACTATCAACCATGTGAGTGCAGCTTTCTTTGGGAAGGTCGTATTTCGGCCAAATTTTGAACTCATCTCACCAGAGCAGAACTCTGCGTGACCAAAGATCGTATTACAGATCACTCACAGTCCACCTAGTGGCGACGTGTGGAATCAAGCGGCGGCCTCGTCAGTGGCATGTGGGCGGCAATGCCAGGCTCCTGCTGTCACAGCACAGGCCGAGTGGTGCTGAGTTGCAAGGGCCCACAATGTTGCTTGCAGCTTTCATTGATTTTGTGCTCTTTAGTATGAAAAGGAACCCCCAAAGCAGATGCTAATTTAACATCCTTAATGGCAACCAGCTAGCCAGTCGGCATTCTCAGTGTGGAAAAATCCATCATATATTTTCATTTTCACAGTTTCTTTTTTTTTCTGCCATGTACCTAATATACTACCAGATTGATGATGTAAAAGTGATTGAGGCTTCTGTGACTGTTTTGTCAGCCAGCCTGACAAATGGTCTTTATTTGTCAATTCTGTCATCACAACAGAGCAGCTCGAGATATACTTCCTGTTTTTAAAATTCAAAATAAGAGTCTCAAAGGTGGAAAAGGTGTCCCACTTAAAGCATACACCATTACATCCTGGGTTCGTAAATAAAACATAGATTTACTGTACCAGGCCATGTCACATTCTGACAAAACCTGGATATTAGTTCATGGGACAGCAACGGTACACTGCTGCTCTGTTTGTGTGGTTAAGGTTCCTTTGCGAAACGCCTCACAGGCTTTATTTATGAAATATCTGTAAATGTTTTTGAAAACATTATAATATGGTTTCACAGTGTAAACGCTGTGAAATGAGCACACATTTCTAGCTGGAACACAAGGATTTATTTCCTGACTGGAGCTGTGACCTTTGTTGTTTCGTCTCAGAAGCGATTGAACATGAAGATCTTTATCTGTGAAATCACTTTAAAATTTGTAGGCATTAGCGACTGTATAAGTCACATAGTGCATTGCTATGACAGAATCCTGTTATAATTTTGTTGCTAAAAATCACAGCTTTTAATCACATGTTGAAAGGGTCTCTCTCATTCATAGCTGATGATGACAATGCAACGAAAAAAATACCCTAGGTCTCATAGTTAAAACCTTCTTATGTGTCCATGATATGTTCTTCTGAGGTTTGTATATTTACAGTATATGCTAGTCTCTAACTTCCACAAGTAATTGTTGGACAAGTTGTTAAACCTTGCATTTGAACATTTTGTTTTTAATTGCTTTAACATGTATAAAAGAAATATAAATTTAGTTTTAATTAAATAATTAAATGTAAAAAATGTTGGCTTTAAAATAAAAGCATATGCCCCTAACTTTTATTTTAAATTTTACTAAACTCAAGAAGTGAAAAAGCATGTTCTTTCAACATGCTACTTGTTTTTACAAAACAAACAAGTATATGAATTTCCTGATGCATTTGGAGAACGGGGAAAAAAGTCAGATTTTTCAGTATATCACCACCTAAGCCATTCGAAGAAAAACTGGCTAATTTTAAACACTCACTGATTGATTAATGGATCACTAGTTGGCATGATGGAGTATAAATACATTACTCGATGGATTTTTGTTAGCTGTTAACCAAACTGTCAAACGTAAGATAAAGTTGCTTCTTTGGTTTTCTTTCAGTTATATTCTGAATTTCTTTTATTATTAGAAAAAGTCAGAAGCCTATTCTGAAAAGGACAGCAGTACATTGTTTCAACGATTGATTTTCATTTCACTAAGCTGTCCTGCTTTACATAGACTCTGAATGACTTCTTGAGTTTTTAAATTGTGTGCTGTACGTAAAGCTTCTGCTTCCATCGTGCTTATTGCATGTTCCTGTAATAAATATGATTCAATCGATACAGCAAACGCTGCTGATTCAAAGGTTATTCCTACGCACATGGCTATCATGCTTTTATGTTTTAAACTGATGTCTGTAAGATGAGCCCTATCCAACCCCTGTAGTCTTGATATTTGACCGTAGACAGATGGCTGAGCCGAGTGTAGAAGAGCTGAGGGGGTGGAGGTGTATCACTGCTTAGACAGAGAGTGGTGAGTCATTTCAGAACTGGATGTGGGGTCTTGTGTGGAGGCACTAATCATTTATGTAACCTAATCATCCTGAGGAGATTCCCGGTCTTTGTTAACCCATACTAAGCCTTCCTTTGTTATTGAGATGGTTGCCTGGTTACTTTTAGTCAACCGTTTGAGGACTGTCTGCAACTGCAGCTTGTGATAAACTGGTGAACATTACTGATGTTGCTGGTGAGGCAGAATTCAAACACACAGTGAGACGATGGAGAACTGCTGACGTTCAGGAATCTTTATTGTGAGGTTTTACACCTAGCTCTCGATAAATGTTCACTAAACAATATGTCTAATCCTTACTTCTGAACAAGCATGGGAAGCCTGATGTTTGCAAATCTGCTGAAAGTATAGGTTTTCTTTGAAGCACGATTTGATCACCTTCAAACATGGTAGTTTGCTTTATTTGCGGAAAACACAACATTTGCACCTTTCCTTTGTCCATCATCAACATTTTTCATGTCTGCATTTAAATTGTCTGCATAGAAGCAGCACTCATCCACATGTGATGGTTGAAACGAATGCATTTCGACTAATAGCAAGGGGTACCCTCTGAGCTTAGTGGGGAATGAAATAAAAACTGCATGCTCCATGAAGGTAATATGAATCTTCAGTAATCTAACAGACAAGTCTAGGCAGCATCTTTCCGTCTTTTAGGTTTTTAGTAACTACTTCTTGGTCCCTATAGTTTTTTTTTTTTTATAGCCAAAGCTACATTGCATAAAGAACCATGCAGCTTTTAATGTAAAGGCACTTCAGTAGATTGAGAAAATGTGAATACATCCTGCATTGTTCTGCTTTGTTTCAAAATAGCATTGTCAAATTTCAAATACACATTTAAGAAGTAGTGCCCTGCTAAAGTGTCCTCTGAGTAAACTGTTTTTCACCTATTATCTTTTTCACCTACTAAATCTTTAGCGAGGCAAGGGTAGTTTACCAGCTTCAAGTTTTAAAAAGTCTAAAAACATTTCACATCACGCCATTCCTAAAGTTTTAAGTTGTTTTATTGAGCTGCTGGAGATAGTGCCAAAGTCAGTTTTCTCTGGCTGTATGGAGCATTAAGTAATGCAATGCATCCCCACCCCCAATCTGTTACAGCGCACTGTTGGTCATCTAGCTTAAAGAAAGCTACTCCACAACAGAGACATTTG
The DNA here is from genome assembly GCF_021462225.1 of Girardinichthys multiradiatus. NCBI lineage: Eukaryota > Metazoa > Chordata > Actinopteri > Cyprinodontiformes > Goodeidae > Girardinichthys > Girardinichthys multiradiatus. Next base: position 29,835,084 of record NC_061794.1, read on the forward strand.
GCTGTTTTGGTCCCACACTGAGAACTAAAGAAGCACCACCCATCACTCTTAAGGTTTTTATCTTGAATTTTTGACTATACAGTCAAATCTCATTGAGACACAAGGTCTCATTTCCACGAGGGACCTGTTTAAACAAGGTAACAATACTGCTAATACAACAGATAACGTAATGCATACAACAAATAACCTGAAAAATTTAAATGAAATAAGCCGAGCCTTTAGCAAGCCTGCAGTTTGCTGCTTAACAGGCAGTCTGAGCAGATAGCCCAGCTAATTAACCAGCTGATATCAGCTTCTTGTATTTACATGTCTCTACATGTGTCTACATGCTCATCCGGGAGGAGGGAATGCTGCAAGTCACTGACTGGATGCAATCTGCTGGGTTTCCTTAGACAGAAAAACTCACTGGCGTTGACTTTGCAGCAATCCCTCATACTGAGCATGCATGTAGCGACAGTGGAGAAGAAAAACTCCCTTTTAACAGGAAGAAACCTCCAGCAGAACCAGGCTCAGTGTGAGCGGCCATCTGCCACGACCGACTGGGGGTTTGAGAGAAAGAACAGAGCAGAGACACAAAGAGAACAAAGAAGCACTGATCCAGGAGTCCTTTCTATGGGAAGGAAAAGTAAACAGAGACATGGGTCTCTTAGTCGCTCTGGCTTCCGTACCTTCGACCAGAATCCGAATCGGGTAACGGCGGTAGGGGCTCTAGCCTGGCTCGTATCCATGAGCACCATGGCACAACAGATAAATGCGTGCCCGCTCTCAGACCATCACTTAGAGTAGCGGCGCGTATGTTCCCTGGACAGGTGGATGGACAGACTGATCAGCAGATGTTACACGCTGCAGTTCCTGTCACACCCCCCACCGTTCAGAGGGATTTTGGAGACAGTCCTGTCCTCCCTGGAGCAGAGCTCCACCCTTATGTCAGAACTGCTGGAACCCCTGATAAAAACGTAATTTCCAGGTTTCCTCATGGGGAGGAAAACACAGGGTTTTACTCTCGATATTTTGTGGTTCCCAAGAAAACAGGAGGAATGAGACCGATTCTCGATCTGTCCCTGTTCAACAAAGCAATCATGGAGAGACGTTTCCACATGCTGACAGTCAGACAGGTGATGGAGAACGTTCGCCAGAATGACTGGTTCACCTCCATAGATCTGAAGGATGCTTATTTTCACATCCCCATCATTCCGAAACACCGCAAATATCTGCGTTTCGCTTATCAGGGGATCTCATATCAATACAACCACCTGCCGTTCGGTTACTCTCTTGCGCCATGCATGTTCTCCAGATGTGTGGAGACGGCGTTGCAGCCGCTGCGCTCGGCAGGAATAAGGATCCTCTTTTACCTGGACGACCTGCTTTTGCTCGCTCGGTCCAGACAGGAAGCGGCGGTACAGACAAAGGCACTGGCCGCACATCTAACAGTCCTGGGGTTTTCCATAAACTGGCAAAAAAGCTCTGTTTTCCCTTCCCGGATGATCATTTATCTGGGGGTGGTGCTAAACTCAGCCACAATGAGAGCCCGGTTCTCACAGCCGAGAACAGACGCGCTGTCAGCGCTTCTCCGCCATGTCAATCCTCCCAGCTAGTGACAGCTCTGGTCATTGGATCAGAATCTTCTTAAAGTCCCTTACACCCGTTTTAAGACTAGAGGAGATTGTTCCTTCCAGGCCGTTGCGCCAAAGCTTTGGAACAATCTCCCGCTCTCGTTACGTTCTCTTGATTCTGTGGAAGTTTTTAAGAGCAAACTTAAAATCTATCTCGTTTGAAAATCTTTTTAACAGTTCCAGTGCGTTATGCTACTATAAGCTTGTAGGCTTATAGGCTAAATATAATAGCCTATAGGCTTATAGGCTATTATATTTACCACTACCCTCATAGTGATGGTTTTTATTAAATTTTTTGTGCCTTTATTGTTTTATCTTAATGTATAATTGTGCACTTCTGTAAAGCAACTTGTGACCTTTAATGTCTGTGAAAGGTGCTATATAAATAAACTTTTACTTACTTTACTTTACTTTACTTACTTATGCGATTACTGGGAATGATGTCAGTGGCTCACCTGGTTGTTCTGCTGGGTCTGCTTCATATGAGATGTCTTCAGAGATGGTTCATCCGCCTGCACATAGATCCTGTGCGTCAGAAGAGGCGGAAGATCTCAGTCCCTCCTTCAGTGGGACCCGACCTGGCCCACTGGGGAAATCCCCGCATCCTGTCAGATGGAGTTCCCCTCAGCAGACTGGCGTCACACGTCTCAGTGTTCACAGACGCATTCCTGTCGGGATGGGGAGGAACGTGTCAGTTTCAGGCGGTGGGAGCACAGTGGCCAGACCACATGTCTCTCTACATAAATGTGCTGGAGCTTCTCACAATGTGGAAGGTGACACAGCATTTTGCTCTTCCGCTGCGGGATCAGCATGTTCTGACCCACACAGACAACAGAGTGGCAGCAGCCTACATAAATCGCCAGGGAGGTGTGTGCTCAGCTCAGCTGCTAAACATCTCCAGACGGCTGCTGCGCTAGGCGCTCATGAACCTGCTCTCCATCAGAGCAGTGTACATCCCCGGCGTCCTGAACAGTCCTGGGGACATCATGTCCAGAGGTGGTCCTCGTCCCGGAGACTGGAGTCTCCACCCCGAGCTGATTGTTCAGATCTGGAGCAGATTTGGAAAAGCAGCAGTGGATCTTTTAGCCACACGCAAAAACCCACAATGCCTGTTGTGGTTTTCACTGAGCCCACGGGAGGATCCACCGTTAGGAGTGGACGCCTTTGCTCACAGCCCGTGGCCGAAAACGCTCCTTTATGCCTTTCCTCCAGTTCCGCGACTCCTGGATCGAGTCCGAGTGGAACAGCTCTCAGTGATTCTTGTAGCCCCCGAGTGCAAAATCGCGCCATGGTTTCCGAGCCTGCAGCAGCTGGTGTCAGGTCGCCCGTGGCAGCTGCCGTGGAGAGAGGATGCACTCCTCCAGACGGGAGGGGCGATCAGAAGCGTCACAGAGTTAGGACAGCGTCTCTGGGTCTGGCCGCTGAACGGGAGCGCTTAGAGAGGCTGGGCCTCCCGCACAATGTGGTGCGCCCGATTGAGGGCGCACGAGCCCCCTCTACCACAGCGTCATATGCATCAAAGTGGGCAGCTTTTCAGCGCTGGTGCACAGAGAAAGGCGTGGAGCCCCTTTCATGTCCAGTAGGCTGCGTACTGTCATTCCTCCAGTAGCTGATGAACAGAAATTTAGCTTTCAGCACCTTTAAAACTTATGCACAGGTATTTCCTCCTGTAATGTTTCTTGACAGAACGGTCTTTAACCACCTGCTGATGAAGCGTTTTCTGCGGGGTGTATGTAGACAAACCTGTGTCACACCCTCTAGTCCCTCATTGGGATTTAGCGCTCGTCCTGCGCGCACTGGTTAAAGCACCATTTGAGCCCTTACATCAGGCTCCACTTAAAATGTTGTCTTTTAAAACAGCCCTGCTGTTAGCTCTGACATCTGCGAAGAGAGTGAGCGATTTATCTGCGCTCTCTGTCGCTCCTACATGTCTCAGAATACGAGCTGACGGCAGCTCAGCTGTGCTGCGTCCTAACCCTGCTTTTACACCTAAAAGCATCACGAGTTTGTTCAGATTGAGAGTGATAACTCTGGATGGTTTTTTTCCTCCTCCTCATAAGAGGAGGCAACCTCTCATCTCCTCTGTCCCGTACGCACGCTTTCGTGTTACGTGGCACGCACGGCTGCACTGCGCCGCTCCCAGCGTCTGTTCGTGCATTACAGAGAAAACTCTACAGGACATCCTCTATCTGTCCAGCCCCTCTCACATTGGCTGTGTGAGGCTATTTCACAGGCTTATACTTCCTTTCGATTGGATCCTCCAGAGAATCTCAGAACTCATTCGATCAGGGGAATTTCAACCTCCACGGCTCTGCATGGAGGAATGACAGTGGAAGACATTTGCACAGCAGCCTCATGGTCATCTCCATGCTCATTTATTCGTTTTTACCTGCGAGATGTTTCAGGTTTCTCCATGACTCATTCTGTTCTCAGGGTTCTGACAGAATGATTATTATTTCGTTGCGTTTATTATTGAGTCACCTTCCTGCATGCAGACGCAGGGTGCCATAATATTTATTATTAGCCACGGTTCATGACTTATGATGTTATTGTCACTGCAACTGTATTTCATTAAGCCTCCGTGTGAACAGAGGTTATTCTCCTATGTTGTGTTGTCTGTGGCACACGAGGTTGTTATGCTGCATCATTACGCATGATCCAGCTGCTGATCTGTCTCCACGTTCCCTCATGGAAATTTTTTGACCTGCTCTGCTCATCGTTACACTGTTACAGTTCGTAACCTTCATTTTCCTATTTACAGCGGCAGGTCTGTTATCTCAGCCTTTCCCTGACCAGATATTTTCTCTGTTCATTGTGATATGCAGGATGCTTGGAGTGCGTAATTACGCATTCAGAAGGCTGAGTTTGGTTTCACTCATGCGAGCAGATGCTTCAGGTTGTGGTCTGGATGGACCCAGTGAGGCATAGACTACATCCTGCTTCGCCTTTAACCCACTAGCAATAGCCTTAAAGGGCAAAGCCTATACGAAATAGAATGTTGGTTACGTACTGTAACCCCAGACTCTATCAGTATAGGCGCAGCCCTTTAAGCTCTGGGCCTCACTGGTTCCTGAATGGCTGAAGAAAGAAGCAATTTGAGAGCCATTTGTCCGGTCTCACCGTAATTTATACGGACCGGGGTGGGGCCCACACAGCAGGTGGGCGTGGAGGGGTAAAGCGAAGGGATAAACCCACTAGCGATAGCCTTAAAGGGCTGCGCCTATACTCATAGAATCTGGGGTTACAGTACATAACCAACGTTCTTGAAAAGTGAAATTGAAACTTGAGACAAGATGAGACATACAGGTCCTTCTCAAAATATTAGCATATTGTGAAAAAGTTCATTATTTTCCATAATGTAATGATGAAAATTTAACATTCATATATTTTAGATTCATTGCACACTAACTGAAATATTTCAGGTCTTTTATTGTCTTAATACGGATTATTTTGGCATACAGCTCATGAAAACCCAAAATTCCTATCTCACAAAATTAGCATATTATTAAAAGGGTCTCTAAACGAGCTATGAACCTAATCATCTGAATCAACGAGTTAACTCTAAACACCTGCAAAAGATTCCTGAGGCCTTTAAAAGTCCCAGCCTGGTTCATCACTCAAAACCCCAATCATGGGTAAGACTGCCGACCTGACTCCTGTCCAGAAGGCCACTCTTGACACCCTCAAGCAAGAGGGTAAGACACAGAAAGAAATTTCTGAACGAATAGGCTGTTCCCAGAGTGCTGTATCAAGGCACCTCAGTGGGAAGTCTGTGGGAAGGAAAAAGTGCGGCAGAAAACGCTGCACAACGAGAAGAAGTGACCGGACCCTGAGGAAGATTGTGGAGAAGGGCCGATTCCAGACCTTGGGGGACCTGCGGAAGCAGTGGACTGAGTCTGGAGTAGAAACATCCAGAGCCACCGTGCACAGGCGTGTGCAGGAAATGGGCTACAGGTGCCACATTCCCCTGGTCAAACCACTTTTGAACCAGAAACAGCGGCAGAAGCGCCTGACCTGGGCTACAGAGAAGCAGCACTGGACTGTTGCTCAGTGGTCCAAAGTACTTTTTTCGGATGAAAGCAAATTCTGCATGTTATTCGGAAATCAAGGTGCCAGAGTCTGGAGGAAGACTGGGGAGAAGGAAATGCCAAAATGCCAGAAGTCCAGTGTCAAGTACCCACAGTCAGTGATGGTCTGGGGTGCCGTGTCAGCTGCTGGTGTTGGTCCACTGTGTTTTATCAAGGGCAGGGTCAATGCAGCTAGCTATCAGGAGATTTTGGAGCACTTCATGCTTCCATCTGCTGAAAAGCTTTATGGAGATGAAGATTTCATTTTTCAGCACGACCTGGCATCTGCTCACAGTGCCAAAACCACTGGTAAATGGTTTACTGACCATGGTATCACTGTGCTCAATTGGCCTGCCAACTCTCCTGACCTGAACCCCATAGAGAATCTGTGAGATATTGTGAAGAGAACGTTGAGAGAGACTTAAGACCCAACGCTCTGGATGAGCTAAAGGCCGCTATCGAAGCATCCTGGGCCTCCATAAGACCTCAGCAGTGCCACAGGCTGATTGCCTCCATGCCACGCCGCATTGAAGCAGTCATTTCTGCAAAAGGATTCCCAACAAAGTATTGAGTGCATAACTGTACATGATTATTTGAAGGTTGACGTTTTTTGTATTAAGAACACTTTTCTTTTATTGGTCGGATGAAATATGCTAATTTTGTGAGATAGGAATTTTGGGTTTTCATGAGCTGTATGCCAAAATCATCCGTATTAAGACAATAAAAGACCTGAAATATTTCAGTTAGTGTGCAATGAATCTAAAATATATGATTGTTAAATTTTCATCATTACATTATGGAAAATAATGAACTTATCACAATATGCTAATATTTTGAGAAGGACCTGTATAAAAAATAAGTTAATGAACAGTTTGAATGACTCATGAGTGAACATACCTGTAATTATGTACAGCTGCAGATCATATGAAGTGCAACCAACCTGCCTTTGACAGAAGCATGGAAAACCATCCAACATGTTTTAACTAGATTATTTAGATTCTGTTTTGGATTTTACTTTTTAAACATGGCTATTGTTACCCAGCAGAATCCAGGAGTGCACCCACCCTGTGTTGTAAAATGTAAATACTTCATATTGTGAATGATTCTGTAATGGATGCTTTGGTGCAAAAGGAAAAAAGCTACAATTCCAGAGTAGGTGTTAAGCAGGTCTGTTTTTTGTGGACTTCCTGTAATTTTTAGTAATTAATTAAACTATGTGTCTTTGGCACAAGCAAGTTGTGGTAGTTTCTGGAAGTTTTTGCTGGGAGGAAATAACAGCTTCAGAACATTGACTCAGGATCAGAACGGTAAAGGACTTGGCCCATCAGATCAACAATGTACAATTTCCTGTTAAGGAAAGGAAATTGCTACTAATCAACTGCTACTTTAGCCATTTTTTTAAAGCACTTTTCAGTTATAGATGTAACTCAGACCAGTGCCAGACATCAATTAAATAGAGAGAAAAAATATGACAAACAAAATAAGTCAGGAAATTAACTACTGATAAAGAGGCAAGATGGGAAGTAAACATTTACTAGACACAGGAATATAAAAGATAAAACAAATATTGTCTCCCCTTTTCAGTTGGTAGTGTGTAATAAAACCTTTTATATCACTTTAATACAAGTAGCAGATGCTTTTACAAATGCAGATGAAAAAAATCAGCTGTTTTGACAGCATATTTCTCTGTGCTGTCATGGGGGTTATTTAAGAGTTAAATAACCCCCATTATCTGTGCAGCCCTTTATCTTTTTCCAGACTACGTTAACGGACAATAGATTTTGTCAGGAGAAGAAAGCCCTTTTCTAACTCTCCTAGGCTTACACATACTTATGTACACACAATCTTTCTGTCCCCTTCTCTTCATGTTTGTTTTCTCCCCTTAGATCTGTTTCCCAGTATGTGCCTGCAGCAGAGTGAAAACTGGGGGCTCTGGCACCACTGTGTCATTTATGTAATTCTCCTCGTCTGGTCCTTGTGTTTCTCTGCCATGCAGTAGCTCAGCAACCATCATGGGAGCATCGCACGTGCACAAACCGTTATGGGCAAACACACATTTAGGACAGCAGAGCAGATGGAGGGCAGAATATGACATATTCTAAGCTCATACATATATGAAGGACTGGAACTTACAAAATCTAGAGTAACCAAATTGATTAAAATGTACTTTTTATTTATTTATTATCTGTTTATCTATGTGAATCTGTTTTTATTTATTTCCTTTTAGAAAGTACTTTTTAAATATAAAAGTCATTGTTGTTTTTTGTTTATATTCCTGTGATTGCTTTTAACACTTCGGCATGCTTTCCTGCCTCATTATGCAATGGAATTAGGCTGTGTTTTGATGTGTCAATGGAGGAGTGTACAACAAAGCAACAGAGACAGCGTTGGCTACTAGCACAAGCAATGTTGTTGAAATGGCTTAAAAGCAGTAAGCCTTGTCACATAGCTCTTGATTCCATTTGTACAAAAACCGTTGCGCTTTATGCAGATCACCTAATTACTGTGAGAACACACTTTTTTGGTATTATGGCAGTGCAGCAGAAAGTGTTTTTTCTGATTTTGTTTCATTGCACTACATTGTGAAATCAAATCACTCTACTTTTATAATTAACCAACAAGGTGGCAGGAGTGCCTTCTTTTTTTTTCTTTTTTTTATTACTACCCTAAATTTTCCATGTCACACATGTTCCCATTACATAAAACACTTCTGATTGTAAAGTACCAGGTTTTAGACGTTATCAGCCTTATTTATTATGTCCCACTATTGGCACAGATTAAAAATGGAAAAATTATAACCATTCCATTTGAGTTACACCAGGATGTTAATGTATAACCAATTATTTCTTTGCTAGGAGACTGTTCCCTGTTTGGAAACTAAGTCCATTAGTGTCACTGATTAACACTGAGTCATTCAGTACACTCTTAAAAGTTTTCCAAGGCAAAAAACGAATGAAACCTCTCCAAAGTGAGTTAAGAGGCAACAGTTTATCGCAACTAGCTGTAAAACTAGTTGTCCAGTCTTGGACATTTTTTTCATACCATGGCCAAAAATAATTTAATTCCTCCTGTTTTTCCTGAAAATGACTACCAGGTAGCTGTTTAACCATTAGACTAGTGAAGTCATTTCTGGTAACATTTAGCTTCATGCTGCTTCCATTTTTTTTACCATGGGGCTATTTTTCCCCCTGTTTTATATAAATTTATGTTTTAAGATAAGTTGACATTGACTGCATTGTCTTTTATTTAGGGATCTGATTGTGATTTCTTTTCTCAAACATACAGCCAGCATTTTTTAGGCTTCCAGTGAAGTAAACTGCCTCTTTGTGTATGCCTCTAACTACACCACAGTAACTTGTCTGAAGTGTTTTAAGACAATTTTGGACAATGCTGACATCCTTCATAAAGGTCACCACTAATAGATTAAAACAGTTTCTAATAATACTAGAGTTAGATTTAATCAACAGCATAATGGTCTTGAATTATGTTACAAGCCATGCACAGGTAAAACGACAAAGGTTAAAACTGGCTATGCAAATTTGAGAAACCAAAATGTGTTATTTTCTTTAAAATTTTAAGATGCATCTTTTTTTTTTTTTTTTTTTTTTTTTTAACAGATGAGCAGGAGAGGGCTTTCCTCGCCGAGACCTTCTGATTGCTGTAATTTTCTTGTAACACCCCGTGTTTTAATTTAAGGCTTTTTCTTGCCCACACAAGTCAACATCCTTCTTTTTTACTTCTACAGGATTGGGTCGACCTGTGTTGGAAGAAATAGTGGAAGAATGTAACCCTTCGTTATGTAATCACTGCTATGTCTGCATAACAGTCTCACCCTTACTTGTGGAAAAATGTGGAAGCCGTATTTGATTAATGTATTTGGGCAATATAGCTGTTGGAGTTTTTGGGTTATTGTGAATGCAGTTCTGTGTATAGCTGTGTTTGTGTGTTGCTTTACTTTGTGAGGTTTGTGGGTGGAGGCAGCTAAAAGCAATGTGGTGTTGAGCAGCAGCTCCCAGTGTGTAATATAAAACTAATTTAGAGACGTACCTACAGTTCTCCAGTCTGCTTCAGCTGTTTTCTCCTCAGTTGACTCATAGGGATTGTTTAAGTACACTCAACTTACCCCGCACTAGCAAGAATATGCTGGACTTTGGACTCACTTTAGGCTCCTCTTTTACACAAAATATATATTTTATTGCCTTAAAAAAGGTCTGGTACAGCAGAGACCATGTTAAGAAGTTGATGATAGTTTCATTCAAGGTTTCTTTTACTTGTTCTTTACAGGAAGCCAGTTAACTCCAGTGAAGAGCAAGTAGGGAGAAATAAAAGGAAGAACTCTTGAGGGTGACATATAACAATGGCTGAGTGACACTGACTGTCCAAAAGGGAAGTAGGAAGGAGGTGAGATGGAATTGCTGTGCTAGTGGTTTGAATGCACTTCTGGAAGTGGGAAACCTGCCAGGAACCCCTAAGTGCTGACGTCATTTCTGTGGCGATAAATGAGCACTCAGCATGTCAAAAAGACATCTGCTCTCAGAACCTTGTCTCTTTTTTCCAACTACCATTGGCCCTGGCTTTTTATGTCTCTGCCGTTCAGTTGGCCTCTCTGCTTGCCTTGTTCATTTGAGAAATGGAGCTTGCTGGAAAATTTTTTGGATTGCTGTGCACATGAAGATTCTTGTCAGTGCAGTCATCATGGCTTCTTCCTGCCATTGTTGTTGCTCACTCAACACCACCCCCCGACCCCCGCACCAACACCACACACACACATTTGTATTTTCTGTCGCTTCAGAGACAATCTGAAAGGGATGAATGCCAGCCTGCCCGTGTGTGCAGTAAAGTGGGTTTGGAGGGATCCTCATGATTCATGCATGACTGGATATCATGTGACCACTACTTCCACTAGACTAATATTGCCTATAATTGCTGCCACTGCTTGTGTTTTTTTGTGTTTGTTTCAGGAAACAGACCAAGGTTACACTAATTTGCTCTTAAGTCTTGGTCATGAATCGTCTCTGGCATCATTAGTACGTCAGTACTAATCCCATGTTACACTAACAGTGCATTGTCCAGTAATAATGAGTTATTGGCCAATGTGATATTGTCACAGTGTGATAACCTTGAGTAAAAACGCCATGGTTTTATAATTTCAGAGTTTACTCGAAGATCTAAAGCAAAAATGCAAATGTTAACAGATTTCTTTTAAGAAAAGCAACAACTATTGTTATTGCTGCTAATATTACATAACGTGTTGATTATAGTATTGATAATGATCTACATTATTTATTGTTACTATGATTTTCATTGCATAACTTAAAAAGAAAGTAAAATGTTGTTTTGAGGTGAGAATTTTCAAAAATGCCGTGAGCAATGAGTAACTAAAATCTTGTATCAAGAAATCCTTAGACCATTGGAAAGCTAACAGCTAGTCCAACTGACCCATTGTTTGAGTTGGTGTCACCCATTTTAATTGACGTTGCGCTCGTGCAAAAGACCTTAAAGTTTGGTTCTTTTTTCAGGCAAAAATCATCTGTGGAACAAGACTAATGTTATGTTGCCAGATGCTGCAGCTGCTCATGAACTTGGACAACTTCCAGTCAATAAGGAGGCCTCAAAAAGCATACAAACATGCCATTCTCGAAGTTGTTACACATATGGCATATTGCGAAATCCAAACATTTACTTCCTGTTAGTACTGATAGCGTGCATCATTTTAGGCTAAATGCTATGATACGGTTACCAGCCTCCACCAATGAAACTAGTATGAAGTAACAAACATTTAACTAAGAAAACAGAAACAAATTTAATAACTGTTGTGAATATGCAGATATTTAATATTAACTAAAGCATTGAAATCCATGAATATAAATATCTGTAGCTTGGGTTTTACATTGCTGAAATACATTTATAAGATAAGCTTTAAGCCAACTGCTCTGAAGATGTATTAACCTCTCTACAAACTCATAGATATTTCATCTTTTAACAACAGATTAGGAAACTGTTACATGTAAATGTTTTCCCAAAACTTAATTATAAAAGTTCAAACTATTCTCCTGCAAACTAGAAGTGTGGAACAATTTGTGGGTGGGGAGAATGTTTTGCTTTGTCCTGTTTTTCACAAAAGGATTTGAACTATATAAATAGTTTCCCCAGAACTTTTAGCTTAACTTTAAAACCTTAATATAACTTTATACCAGTAACCCTCCCTTTTCCAACAACATACTATTGCTTCTATTAATCATCAGGATGTTGATGCAGGAGCTTTGGTCTGCATTACTGTTTAGATGCATGTAGAAAAGTAACTACAATGAAGACTCGAGGTTTCCCTGCACAGCGCCACGCTACAGGAACACAATTGCTCATTAGTGTTTTCATTGTCATGACGGATCAGCATCTGTGTCTCTCACATGGCACCATATGGTCCTTTGGGAAAGTATTACAGATGCCACACACTCCTGTTTACATAACCTGTAGCTACCCCTGGCCATAAGACTGCCACTGTTACCAAAACTATTTCACAAATAATATCTAATCGGCGTGTCAAACATTTAGAAATACCAGAGCTGCTATCAGAAGAATCTACAAGTAGAAGTGAATGTACACTGGCACAAAGGATTTGCTTAGATTACGATAGGATGGTTTTCCACAGAAATTTAACAATGCTCCTTGCTGTAACCTGACTTGGCAAAGCATATCCTTGTCCTTCCCAGAAGGGCTTACAGAGACTTTCTGGGTTCTGTAAGCCCTTCTGGGTTTTGTGAGCCTAGAAAGGCTTACAGAACCCAGAGAGTCTCTGGTGATAGTCAACAGTGGATCTTGTTTGACAGTAAAATCAGTTTAAAAGTATTGCAAAATGTGACTTTGCGTGCAAAAGAGTGGAGGTGAGTTTTAATTGACGTATGGTGGAAACAGAGTGTAAACTTACCTCTGTGTGTATGTCTGACACTCTGACGTAGTCGCCTACAGTTACAGGAAACTGGGAAACCACAGACACAAACGGAAACAAAAAAAAATCTTCCTTCTTCAGAATTGTCATTTGACCATTGAACTTTAAAATTATGACCATTGATGGGGAAAAATAGCCCTACTCCCGTATTTCTGGAAAAACCAGTATCAATTCAACTAACTTACTTTGCTTTGGTGGGTAATAAAGGGCAATTTTTAGTCTGGGGACGTTGGTCCCGGTTTTCAGTTGATTCTCGGGGCCTGTTACCTGTCCCTAGTTTTTTGCCCGGCAGATGTGCCTATGCCTCCCTCCTTTGTTGGGACTCGGCAAACAGGGGTGCCTATTGGGGTCAGCCGGGGAGCTGGCTCCCTGGGAGAGCGGTTTGCCCCCCAGTCCTTCCCTCCCCATCCCCGGACACCTCCCTCTGCCAGCTCCATCACAATACCACTCATGGAGGGCCTTGGGGTGCGGGTGCGACATCGGAGTGCCGTAAGGGTTTTCCATCTCTGCGGTCCCATGGCAGCCTGTATCCCAATTTTATTGTACAACTTAGACACTCTCACTTATAACATTTTCATGACATTCACATGGGGGGGGGCAGACCCTCTTCCCCACCATTTTTCTTTTTAAATGCACACTACAACAACACGCATCAACACCACATTTGAGCTGGCGGAGGCAGGCTTGGGGTCTTTTCACACCCCGTTCGCTATTTCCCATCTGTGGTCGGAGGCCTGGAGAGGGAATGGTCCCTCTAGTCGGGTCTGAGCTGGGGGGTTGGGGGTCGGGTCTTGGGGATTGTCTGGTGCTGGGCTGGCGTTTCGGCTCTCTCGGGATCGCTTGGGTTCCCTTGGATCTCAGCCCGTGGCTTTGGGCCCTGGTCTGCCGGCTGAGGGGGTGCCGGGCTCCGGCGTTTATTGGGATGTGGCCCCGCTTTGATGGAGGGGCTGGCCAGCTGGACTGCTTCATGGCCATGCGGGGGTGCGGGTGGCCGGTGGGTTGGGGCGCCCCCGGGTTTGGGGGTGGGGTTGGCGGGGTGCCCGGTAACTGGGGCCACCATGGCCTTCTTTCCACGGCTTCCTTCTGTGGTCCTGGCCCAGGGTCGGGCGCTGGGACGCGGTTGGCGGTCGGGTGGGTGGGGCGGCAGAGCATGTCTTGTGACTGCACCGGGACAGCTGGCCTGGAGCGGTTGGCCTGCATGGCCCAGGTCCCCGGCCGGTGCATGTATCCCTCTCGTGGACTGGTGGGCTGGGGCTGCTGGCACTGTCTGGGGGGGTTGGGCGGGCTTGGAGGTGTGCTGCTCTGCTGGCTGTCTTGTCCGAGGGGGGATCGGGGCGGTGGACTGGGGGGTGGCGTGGAGGGGCTGCGGCCTGTGGGGTGAAGGGGTTGTGTCCACTTCTAGGGTGTGGGGTCACTGGCGTTTTGATCGGCTGGGCGGCGATGGTGGAGCTGAGCTGGATAGTGTTTCTCCCTGGGCGGTCGTTGCAGTGGCAGTGATGTAGTGTTTTTTGTTGCTGAGGGGGGCGTGGTGGGGTCACTGGCCCTGGGTGCCTGCCGCTGGCCGGGGACCTCTTGGTGGATGAGTTTGTCCCATCATGGTGTGGGGTCGGGGGTCCGGTTGTGGGTGTGGTGCTGGGTGGGGTCTGCCCTGTTGCGCCGGTGGGCGGGGGTGGCGTTGCACAAGGCCCTTGCCTTGCCGTTGCGGCGCGCTGTGTGGTGGGGGAGCGGGGTGCGGCGGGGGTTCTTAGAGCGGGGCTGTGTGTGGAGCTTGCGCTGTGTGGGTGTGGCTTCTCGGCCACGGAGTTCACCTGTGGGGGTGTGCCCCTGTGGGGGTGGGAATTCGTGCCATTTGGGTTCGGGGGGATGTGTTCGATATCGGTGTCCTTGTTGGGGGTGGCCCTGTGGGGAGGTTCTTGTTGGGGTTCACTGGGGGTGGGAGACTCATGGGGTTTGGATCGGAGCTCATTGGGGGGTCGGGACTGCTCCGTCCTGGGGCGGCTCCGGTTGGCGGGTTGCTTTGGGCCATGTGGACCCCTCTTTTGTACATAGCCCCCTCTCCGGAGGCGGATGGGAGTTGTTGGGGACTGGGTACGGGGCAGGGGGGCGGGAGCTGGGCCGGGGTCACCCGGGTCTGGGCAGTACCGGCGCTGTCTGCCTGCCTCTGCCCCAGGAGGGAAGGGGACCACCTCCTGGGTCCGGTTGCCCCGAGGGGGTACCGGCGCCTGGACCTGGGAGTATAGAGTATGCATGGGGAGTGTGAGTGAGTGTATGACGTCCATTGTTGTTTATCCTTATGTTGGGTGTGAGTGATTTTATGTGTATGCATGAGGGTGGGGGTGGGTGATTGTGACTGTTTGCCTGTTTTTTTTTTTTTTGCGACCGGTTGGGTCTTGAACTGCTCCTTCTCCTGGATCAGCTTCCTCCTCGCCACACCGCCTGCCGGTGGTTGGAGTCTCTGCCCGCTGGTGTACTTGTGGTTCTCGGAGTCCGCGGCCGGGTGCTTTGGTGTGGGCTGGCTCACTCCCGGTGGCTGCTTGCCGGGGCCTGGCCCCCTGGGCTCTGTCGGGCCTCTGCTTGGGGGATGGTGTGTCCCTGGGGCTTCTGCACTGTCGCTGCTGGGTGGTTCCCCTGGGACTCTCCACTGCTCTTCTCTGGGGGGGTTGCGGTAGTCCCGGCGGTGGTTCTCCTGGGGTTCCTGTGCTTTGGGGGGGCTTTAAATGTCTGTGACTCAGATCTCCTCAGTGTCCGTCCAGAGACCATGGGGGAGGTCTGTGGGTCCTGACACTAGCTATTGCATATTTTTGTGGAGAAACCTTGTATACAAAAGCGCGTCCACACCCATACTCACAGGTGTTAAGCTTCAGGTGTTGACAGATACACAGATGTTCTATTTTGGGCTGCACCTCTCACTAAGTACATTTTACATTCAGAATTACCGTGTACTATTTTGTTAAAAAAAAAAAAAAAAAAACAGCTGTAGGTGTATAAGCAAGAAGGGTGTAATCTTGTATTCTCTTCATCCTTCTTTCTCTCCTCCACTCTTTCCTCCTTTTCTCCCCTTTTTCCCCATCTCTCTCTTTTTTGAGCTTCTTTTTTCCTTTTCATTTCAGTCTCCGTGTCCGTAACAATTGAAATATTCCCAAAGAAGTTTATAATAAAGTTTCTTTTATAAATATCAAGCAGAGCTTCAAAGCATTAGCGGTGATGCTCTGCTTGTGAAAGTAAATCTGTTGGGCAATTTCTTGGCACTCAGACAACAATTCTGAGCGATACTCTGTCGGACAGGACACGGTAACAAATAAATAAATAAAATTAATTATTTATAAACAATGCATTTATCAACTCCCTCCAACTCACCTTTTCACAGCAGAGCAGCTATAGGCGCTGTAAAAACTGAATAGCAATGTCCCAGTGGAGTCTGAGATATTTACACAGCCTTTAATCTCCCCTATTACCATCCTATGGGTGTTTTGATGGCATATGTAGTAACAAAGCCTAATCTATAGAGAGACACCCCATAATTATCAAGTTGAAAAGGATGTATTGCCATCCACCAAGGATCAGACATTCAAGGACATGTTCTTTGCCGTTCTGAGTTGTCAGACTGGTTTTGATGATGGAAAGGAAACCCATTCCATTGTAGGCAAGGGTTCAATATTATGGCTGATCGGTATATGTATGCAGTTTTATCTTATACCTTGTTTCACACAACACCTCTGTCACAAAGCCCGTTTGGAGGCGTGCGGCAAAATACTTTTTATGTATAAGAACCTACACCGATTGATGCATAGTGAATGTCCCACCACATGAGTCCCTTTCTAAAACATATTGAGAAGGCTAGAAGGCATCTTAGTCCTGGCCAGGCTGTGTAAAAGGGGTTTATGATTGCTAGTTGTAAGATTCAACAAAAGTGATATTAATCCCAATTAAATAAACCTGTGATCATCAGATGAAGGATTTCAGCAAAATACAATTTTTGCTGTTAATAACAAGGAGTCAACGAACTGGTGTGTATCAAAGTGACGAATATGTAATTCTAATTTCTGTCTGCACACACCAGTCATTTTATTTTTAAAATCCATAGCACAGAATATATATTTAAGGCTTTTATTGGGAAGGTAAAAGGAAGTATTATCTCGTATCATCTGCTATATTGATCCTTTAAAGGAAAAAAACGGTTGTCAAACTGCTTTTTGCATAAAACCTTGCACTATTTCTTGCCTGTCTTGCATAAGCAGATTCTCAGCTACTCTAATGCTAGTCCAAGAAATCTGGCAAGCTGGTTACCAGTTAAATAGACAAACCAGACCGTTTGGAAGACTGCATACATCCAAATACAATTTAACTTTCTTAGACAACTAGTGGCAGCTAAAAGCAGAGGCCTACTTGTGTCATTTCCCTCTGCATAAAGTAATGTCATGTGATGAGTGCATTTATGAAAACATGGCCATATGTAAGAGTTGGTGCCATTGGTTTAAATGTGGGTGCAATAAAGTGCCGGTGATGTTGTGTTGATGGACAGAGTAATCAGAAATGTTTTATTGGTAATTTAATTTTAACACGGTAATTCTAACAACGGGAAAATTTACGTGGTAATCTTTAAAACTAGTAATGGTTTTGCATTGATCGAGAGGCTGTGGGATGCAATTCTTGATCCATGAAGGACAACAGGTTTCTCTGCCTCACTTAGAGTTGATCAAGAGAGGCAAAATGTTCATTTAAAAACTAGAGTACATATTTTATGTTATTAAAAAAAACGTATGCTGCCATCTGCCAATCCCAACACCACAGGTGGATCAATATAGATTGCAGATTGCCGCAGTACCAGTTAATTGTGGGGGATTTACTCTTAATGCTGTGAGTAATAGCCTGTTTACGTACCAATAAGGTATTTAAATTGACCTGCTGAGTCATTTTTAGGCAATGTAATGGGTTACATTTCTGATAGTGTAGATGACAACTAAATTAATTACACCATCATAATATACTCTCAGCATTCACTCAAATTTGAAGAGCATGTGCCTGTACTGTATAGAGTCCTCCTCCTCTGATTATCTCCGTGAATGTCTGGATCTGTGGGTGTCACTGATAGGCCGCGGCATTAAACTGACCCTCTCCCAGAGTGACAGCTTTAAACCCTCAAAGCTATGAGAGTGAGTGTGGCATGTGTGCCCACAGAATCCAATTCAGCATGGAGTAAAGAGGAACTGCCTTTCAGCTCTTATCAGGGAGCCAGCAGAACGGGACAGATCACCTCCCACTGCTGAGCTATCAATGTAGAGTTAATTGCCTTGCAGAAAAAAAGCAGAAAGATGCTGTGTATCTTCTCTTTCTCATTGTTTGCCGGCTTTTTTCCCCTGTCTTTTAACTCCATGTAGCATGGCTATGGGCTTGGTCTTTGCCTGGAGTTGTCCCCATGAGCCTGCAAGCCACCCTTCAGATTATTCACCTCAAAAATAAGAACAATTGGGTTTGACATAAAGTGACACAAAGTACCACTAAGAGAAAAAGAGTAATATAGAGGGATATACAGATAAGTGGTACAAGGTAGTAATGTAGAGAGATACAACAAATCTAGGAGAAATGGGCTTGGTGGGTGGACATTATGTCCTGTGAGAGCTGCTGGAGGACAAGGTTGTTCAAGGTTTACTGCCATGCTTGATGGGTTACAGTGGATTGGAGGCCCTGATGGGATAAACCCCACTAGTGGTTCTGTATTGTTGCTGACTGCGACGCATTAAATTGCTGCGCATGTATTTGTGTGCATTATATGTCAAGTGCTAATGGCCTCGTGTTGTAGCCTATTATGTGAGCTTTCTTCAAGGTCCAGGTCTCCTGGGTCTCATTGCATCTGTCACAGTTTGTTGCCTTGAGTATGTCGGCAAGAACCATTTCTCCAGAGTATGGAGAGAGCGTGTTTAAAGTGCAAGAAATTGCAAGCCCAATGCCTCATATGGAGTAGATCACTGGTTTTCAAGTTTTTTTTCATACCACTTCAGTAAATACATAGCTTTGCAACTACTAACATTTTAAAACCATAAGAAGACAGGACTTGAACTTTTTAAGTTTAGTGTTGGGATTGAATTTAGCCATGAAACCTGGAGACACTGGAGATTTAGGATCAGGGTAGCATGACGAATATATTTTGCAAAATGGAACAGGCTTCGCAATGTTTGGCTTCTTTAAACTGCTTCTTTTATTATTCTTTCCTTGTTAACAATTTCTCCTGCCTTTGAAAAACTTTGTGTCTAAAAGCATTAATACGTCACACCTCTCAGAAGGTTTCATACTGCGTTACTAACAGGAGCTGTAACAAGTTAATTTCTCTATTGTGAGATTAATAAAGTCTGTCTTATCCTTTCTTATCTTATTGTCGTGTAACTCAACAAATCGAGCTCCATTTCGTATCATCATTCGTCACTGCTTTTGCAACAGCTGCACTGTACTCTTTGCATGCTGCAGAAGTAAAATGGGAACATTGATTTCAGTTAGCGCTTAGCTACTAGTCTCGAGTCCTGCAAGCCTGGCAGTTTGTATAAAATAAGATGAATGTGATGGAAACTGTAATACAATTACTAATGACAAATCACTTTCTCAGGATTTCTGGCTCAGCATTGTTCTACTTGCATGCACACACAGCTTTCACATGCACATCTATTGTACTGAAGCGTGTAGATCATATTGGGATTGATTTAAAATGAATGCTAATTGTATTTTTGGCCGGTGATTGTGCAGCTGGAAGTAGATTCAAAAAGACTGGCATTCCTCAGTGTGGCAGCACTATGGTGTTGTGCTGTTATAAAGTGCAGAATACCTCTTGTCAGCTATCCTGTATGTCAATTTTATTTTATTTCTTTTTTTTTAGCACCTTTGCTCCTCCAGAAACTGCTTCAGTGAATCAGAACTGCAGATTTTTACAATGCATACATATTTGCATGTAAGTACTCATGGGAACAGAGGTGCTTGTGGTTTGCTGGGGTTTTTAAATGAAATTGTTGACTCATTTAGACCACAAACCGCCTTACTGCTCAGTCCTTTTAGGCAACCTTTGTGGTGGTAGTATATAGGTCAGCCCACTTTCACTAATTGGGTGCTGCTTGTTTTGACAAAATATTTTCCATGATAGCTGTCATCCAAAAAGTTCCAAATTACAAATATACAGTAAGGTTTTGTGAGATGCACTGATTAATGTTTGAAACCTTAAGCCTTGCAAGTTTTTATTAAGTCGCTATTTCTAAGAAAAAAGGAAAAACACTTAAAAAAAAAAAAAGCTTTTACTGCCCTCCATCTTCACTCTACCTTTCTCCTGCCTCCTTTTATGCACTTATTCTTTTTGTCCTGCTTTATGTTTTCCCATTACCAGCAGATTTGTCAAAAAATATATTCAACTATTGACAGTGCAAAGTAATGAATGGAAATCGTGGCGCATCATAAGATGGAACGTTCCCATTATCAAGCATTAAAAGCAGTAACCAGTCAGTTAATTTAGCTGCATCATCTCAGGCTCTTCTTCCTTCCTTGTCTCTTCCCTCTTTAAAAATTAACCATTCAGTAGTTTCCTTCTGTAAACTGAAAGCTCCTTGGTCTATGCTTAGGAAGTTCCCATTATTAAATCATCTCTACACCCAATATGTTTGTGCTTAATATAGAGGAGTATTTGCACATTACAAAGTCTTTTCCTTAAATATGTGTTGACCTATTCAGTAATTTGTGATTAAGTAAAATGAGGAAGGTCTTGAACAGAATAAAAAAAACGATGAGGTATTTAACATTTTGTTGGTTTGAGACCTTGTCTGAGTGTAATAATTTAGCTCAACTGTATGTTCTTTCTTCTGTTTACAGTGAATGAGTATGTGTTCATGGTCCAAGCCAGAGGCATCCAGATCAGAGAGAACGTGAAGAACATTGGGGCTCAGGTTCTGGAGCAGGTGGTGAGAGGGGCCTACAGCATCAATGGCACAGGTAAATACTACTTCATACAGGCACATCTTGATAAACTGGATTTCAATAGTTATTTATTATAAAGTTATTTAATTTGAATAATTCATTTCAAAAAGCAAGGCTTGGATATAGTCACTATGCACACTGTGATATATTTCAGGTGCTTATTATGGCGTTCAGCCAACGAAAATGAAAAGGTCGGTTTTTAGAAAATTTGAATATTTCATAAGACCAATAAAAAGTGATTCTTAATGTTATGGCCTACATAATTATGTGGAAGAATGCTGGCTTAACAGTTATCCAGCAGACAGACATTGACACCCTCCACAAGGAGGGTAAGCCACGAAACACAATTGCTGAAGAAGCTGGTTGTTCACAGGGGCCCTTATCCAAACATATTAAACATTTTAAAGCAAAGTTCAAGAGATTGAAGAAGTTTTGTAGGGTATTAACCGCAGCTAAAGTTGCAGTTTGAATAGCCACAACACATACACATATCCAGGACATGGAAGACAACTGTGGCATTCCTTGTGTTTGGCCGCAATGGGTGGGATTAGGAAAACACATGCACTGTTACTCAGTGGCTCAAAGTCTAGATTTTGTGTTTGATTTCTAAATCAAGGTCTCAGAGTCTGGAGGAAGAGTGGAGAGGCACAGAATCCAAGTTGCTTGATGAGGTTTCCATGGTCAGGGATGATTCTGGGAGCAATGCCATCTTCTAGTCTTGGTCCACTGTGTTTTATCAAGTCCAAAGTCAAATCACCCATTTACTAGTAAATTCAGAGCACTTCATGCTTCTCTTTGCTGACTAGCTTTATGGAAATGCTGATTTCATTTTCCAGCAGGACTTGGGACCTGCCCACACAACCAAAAGGGACTTGACTGGCCAGCAAACTCACCTAGCCTAAACCCCAGAGAGAATCAATGGAGGATTGTCAAGAGAAAGATGAGACACAATAGAATCCACTATGCAGACAAGCTTAAGGGTGCATTTTAAGCAGCCTGGGCTTCCTTAATACACAGGCTGATCACCTCCATGCCACGCCACATTGATGCAATAATTCATGCAAAAGGAGCCCCAACCAAGTATTGGGTGCATATAATGTACAGAACAATAGGCGCGGTTTTCAGTAGACTGACATGCCTGTATTAAAAATAATATATATTGATCTTATATAATATACACATTTAGTGAGAAACAGAATGAGCCATAATCATCAAAGTTACTGGAAACGAATGCTCATGAAATGAATCTATATGTCATGAGTTTGACTTTTTGGACTGAATTACTGAACTAAAAACACTTTGATAGTATTTAGTACGTTGACATACACCCTCACGTAAAAACGATAAGAGAAACTTAGATCTGCTGTCATTTATAGACTGCAATCCTGGTTGTTGCTCGGTCAATTTAAAAACTGTTTTATTTTGGGGGGGTTTCTGATTTACTGTTAATTGCCTGTATATGAGTTTTAATTTAAGTCGTGGGAAAAGAAATGAGAAAAATTACTAAACACCTAAATTCTGCCCAATGACAGAAAGAAAGATGAAACTCCCTCTGATCTCTTGTTGAAACTTTTTTTGTTGTGGCACCAGATTATTCCTATGACTTCAACTTCAGCGAGAGTGATGCTCCTTCCACCACATACCTGCCTGAGGGTTTCACATACCTCCCTTCCCAGGTTTGCCCCGAGAGGATGCCCTCTATGAGTAAGCACATTGTCAACATTCTGGATTAGACTTCTGGTGTATTTCTTTGCTTGGAAACTTAGTGCACAATTATTGTTGGTACTGAATCATGACAGATGAAGATATGTTGTAACATGAGTATTTAGCAATTTATGTCCAACATTGTTTAGCTACATTCATATTCCTTTGTCTCTCCTCTGTTCTCTCACTGTTATGGCACCATTTGCCTCCTACAATCTCTGACTTTTATTTCTCCTTTCCCCGCCTCCTTCCGCTCTCAGAGGGCAGGTTGGAAGTGAACATGAGTGAAATATCTCTGGAGGAGGTCGAGAGGTCCTTGTTAGAGCGAGAGCCCGGCATGGCCCTGGGAGGCTTCTGGAAGCCCGAAGACTGTTTACCTCGCTGGAAGGTAAGTGTGTTTGTGGCACTGGCCAAAGCAGAGCGGTTTTACAAGCATAAACAGACTGGCCAGTGGGATCGGTAAATGCATGATTGCTCCTGCCTCACTGTTTGTTAGACTTATTGGAGGAATACTGTTCATCTTTTCTGCAAAGTCCAGATAAAAAAAATATATGCTGTGTAGGTTTTAAAACCTCTTGAATTTATTTCCCCTTCAATAAGCCTTATTCACATATATCTTCTTTCTTTTCCTTTCACATCTTTCCTTTTCTACGATATAAAAGTCCTTTTTTTATGTGAGGCCAGAGTAATGCATGGAGCCCAAAGTAGCACATAAATGTCCCTCCCCGACATGTTGCTGTTACATCTGTTGAGGTGGCTGAAAAAATCCAGCAACATGTGTCCCATACTTACAAAATAGACAAATTCTGATATTTGGAAATATTTCTCTTCATGAAAAACACAGCCATGGTGAAAGCTATGCTCGTATTTCGGTACCTACCATTGGCAAGCCACTGGTACCATGTCTCTGCAGCCAACTTGACCGGAGGAGATGGCATGATTAATTACTCCATATCAGATTGGCAAAAATAAGAGGGGGCAATAAGTTTGCACAATAAGCTCTTGAAAACTACCATAGCACACATGTTTATGTGAAACCCGCACGACTGTGGTATCTTTACAAGGATATCATGCCAAATAAATGTTAAAAAGGCCATAATCATAGCTGGTTGATTACCAAAAAGTCTGATTTCATGCATGGTTTAACCTTCGGATGTCATTACCCTCAACGCAATGGGTTTTATGTGCACAACTTGCAAAAACAAAAAAAAAATATTTGTGATAATAATGTGCTATAATGTTTTGCTGTCTAGCACAACTGGCAAAAGTAGACATTGACTGTAAAAGATTTAAGAGGACTGGTTCTGCTTTATGTTTGTAACTTCCCCATTAGTACTGTTTAAAGGGGATGTTAATCGGCTGCAGGTTGAACTGTTGAACTGCGAGGCGTTACATCTTCAGGTATTTCTGAATACAAACACCGTTTGTTTTTGTTTTTTTCTTTGCACAGAGCAACTGTTTTTCAGACAAGGATCCTGTGTTTCACCTCAATGATTATATAGCAGAATTAACCAGCATAACATTTCTTATATGCTCTGTTCACTTGAATAGTCTGTTGTATATTCTTACATGTAGAATTATGCGGCCACTGTGTTTGCCACACAAAAGCAACAACATACACACACAGTATAAGAAGCGGGCAGAGCAATTACACTCTTTCCTTGTCTCTAAATGCAAAAAAAAAAAAAAAAACACATTACTGTGTGTTAACCCAGCCTTTTTTACTACACATTTTTGTATTTAACGGGGCAATCTCACCGTCTTCTTTTTCTATGTCTTTATAGCAATTCTACGAAGTGTCTAAAAAATCTGTCAGTAGTTTGTTAGTAGGCAACAGCTACTTTGTCATCTATTATGAGCTACTTCTAAGTAATTTTATCCTTTTCCTTCCTCTCAGACTGGCACAGCTTAAGTTTGTTTTGCTTTTTACTTAAGATTCTTGCACCATTATCACTCAATTTGTAATAGAAAATCATCCTTACCACTCACTTGTGGTTATCAGTAACAAATGCCGGATCCTATTGTGCAAATAAGATTTTACAGTCCTGTATGTTTGCGTTTTTAGAGCAGTTGGTTCTCACTGTTTCAGATTTCCCTCCTCCTAAGATATCAACTCTGTAATCAAACTTCCTCAGTTGAGCATATCAGACTGTTCTGTCTCGATAAGTGATCCTGTATATTTTTACATTTGTGTTCCTGTAGGTTTTTTTATTTTTTAGTTGCTATCTTTTGAATTATCGGCTGTTTTGCGTCCCTAGGTGGCAATCCTCGTTCCATTCAGGAACCGCCACGAACACCTGCCCATCCTACTGAGACACCTGGTGCCTGTGCTGCAGAAGCAAAGACTCCAGTTTGCCTTTTATATCATTGAGCAGGTATGTACACATACATGACGAACAGAAACCTCTTTAAAGGCACATACTTAAGAAAAATGGCACTAGTGTTTTTCTGTAGAAAATGTGTGGATGTGTTTTTAAAATTTTTTTTTATTTCCTTTTGTTTTATTTAGGGAGGGACAGAACAATTTAACCGAGCCATGTTGTTCAACGTGGGATTTAAGGAGGCCATGAATGACCTGGACTGGGATTGTCTGATCTTCCATGACGTGGACCACCTCATAGAGAACGACAGGAACTACTACGGCTGCACGGACATGCCTCGGCATTTTGCGGTCAAACTTGACAAGTACTCCTACATGTGAGTGTCCGTACTGTCTCTATGGGGAAAAGGATTATTTTGTACCAAATCAGTCAAATATGTTTGATTTCCCCTCAAGGCTTCCGTATAATGAGTTCTTTGGTGGTGTCAGTGGCCTGACGGTGAAGCAGTTCAAAAGAATTAATGGATTTCCCAATGCGTTCTGGGGCTGGGGAGGCGAGGACGATGACCTCTGGAACAGGTAGAGAAAACACCACACAAAAAAAACACAGACTCCAGCTTATCTGATGGAACTGCAGCACGAGACTGGCTGCTTTACTGGTTTTAGATGCCCTTACAAGATAAGTTAGGCCAGTCTGCCCATAACAGGCCTTTGTGTTAGTTGGTTTTTTTTTTTTTTTTTTTTCCCCTTATGCGGCTGTTTGCCTCACAGCATTTCCCCCCACCTACACAACACACAAGCAGCTGCATACATATGGTCTGCTGACTTTAACTGATAGATGTATGCATTTTTTTTGTCCTGCTTGTAATGGGAATCAAATGCCCAAACCACATTATATTGAAAACTAATAATAATAGCACAGTGGTTTATGGAAATGTCACATTGAATGCAAATAATGAAAACCCTCTTCTTTTCTGCCCAACTCCCTACATTACTAATTAAAAATCATTATATATGTTTGTACAGGGTTCAGTTTGCCAATTACAGCGTAAGCAGACCGTATGGAGACCTGGGACGCTACATGTCAATTCCACACCACCATCGCGGAGAAGCCCAGTTCCTGGGAAGGTGAGTGTTCAAATGCACACACTGCTCTTTCCCAAAGACAAACCCTTGTAAAAGGCGTTGGGTTAAAGAAGGAGCTGATAACTCAAGCGAGGCTTGCACTCGTGATTTAAGCCAGTCACATGAGAGAATTTCAACTCATTTAAAGACTTTTCATGTGATAAATGCTTTGGGGCTGGTTTCTTATGTGACTTAAAATGAGCAGAGGAATAATTGTTACTTTGAGAAACCTTAAGAGGGGTTAAAAAAAAATTAAACCTATAAAATAGAACCGGGGAACTGTTTTTTTTTTTTTTTTTACATCTTGTTACGTTACAGCCACAAACGGTGTGTTTTATTAGGATTTTATACGACAGACCAGACCAAATAAGTGCATTATTGTGAACTTAATGGAAAATGATATTCCAAAAATGTAAATCCGTAACAGTGGTGTGTATTTGTATTCTGCCCCCATGTCAATACTTATAGAACCACCTTCACTACAATTACAGGTGTCAGTTATTTGGGGCATGTCTATCCACTCCACTTTGCACATCTACAGAGTGATTTATTTATTTATGTTGGTTTTTTTTCTTTTTGCAAAATAAACAAAAGTCACATTGGATGATGAGCGTCTCTTAATAACAGTTTTCAACCCTTTCAACAGATTCACAATAAGATTTAATTTTTTACTTTGACTAGGCTAATCCAACATATGAATATGCTTTAATCTAAACCATTCAATTTTACTACTGACTGGTCATCGCTTCCAGGACTGCCCTGCATTTAGTTCCATCGATGTTCTCCTCAACTCTGACTAGATTGCTTGTCTCTGCTATAGAAAAGCATCCCCATAGCTTGATGCTACCACCACCACGTT
Source organism: Girardinichthys multiradiatus (assembly GCF_021462225.1). Taxonomy (NCBI): domain Eukaryota; kingdom Metazoa; phylum Chordata; class Actinopteri; order Cyprinodontiformes; family Goodeidae; genus Girardinichthys; species Girardinichthys multiradiatus. The sequence continues at coordinate 29,861,665 of NC_061794.1, forward strand.
TCACCATTGAGATGGTGTGTTCAGGGCCATGTGGAGTGTTAGTTTTCTGATGCACATATTTTTTTATATAGACCAAAACGTTACATTTTGGTCTCATCTATCTAAAACATCTTCTTTCAAATATTTGTTGTGTCCCCTACATGGCTTGTGTAAACCTGGAAACTCTTATGGATTTCTTCTCACCACTCCTCGATAAAGGCTAGTTTTGCTGCTTGCACAACTAACAGTTGCCCAGCCAACTGATGCTTTATCTTGTATGGGGCTTCCCTGCAGCTCCTCAAGACTTCCCTTGGGTCACTTGGCTGCCTTTTTCATTCACTTCGCAATTATGCACTACTTTATGTTGGTCAGTCACGTTAAATCCCACTAAAATACATTAAAGTTTGTAGTCGTAACGTAACAGAATGTGGAAAAGTTCATAAATACTTCTCCACACTGCTGTATTTACCTGAGGTCTCCCTGTGTGACCCTCACATTGTACCTTTTAACAATATCAGTTAATATATAATGAAGTTAGTTCCTCCACATTGTGTCTCATTGTTTCCCAATGCTCCGTTAAATGTCACCATCTATTGCCACTGTGTAATTTGGGCATGCGCTGTTCCAGTTTTCTGATGTCCAGATTAGTTATTTATTTCGCTTCTGATTTTTTTTTTTTTTTCTTTATTTGCAGATATAGTCTACTACGTCACTCAAAGGAGAGGCAGAAAGTGGATGGTCTTAATAACCTAAAATACTTGCCACTAATTTCAAGAAGTCCCCTCTTCACCAACATCACAGTCAGCTTGAGCAGAATGCTTGCGCCCGTGGCTGACTACTGACGTAGGCAGAGCTGGACTGCAAAACACCTGGGAATCAAAAGTCCTCTGGGACATCAGCCATATCTCACCAGTCGCAGCACTGCTTAGGACTTTTTTTTTTTGTTTTCTTTTGCTTTGTGTTTGTTTGTATGCAAAAAAATATATATGAAATGGAGACTCAAATTAGTATGTTTGATAAATCATCTGAAAACAAAATAGGGATAAATGCTGCACTTACTCATGCCACAGTTCATTACTCTTCATCTGGGCTTGTGTACACATCAGTCTCCACATGCCTTTTGCACCATTTTGGCCTTCAGCATCCCATTTGTCAAGCTTGTTCCTTATTTTCTCTCTGATTAGCTCTGCCCTGAGTTGTTGTGCTTGATTACTAAATTAGGTTACACATTCGAGCACACACACTGGCCACACATGTATACACACAGGAGTATGTACTTGCATGTGCTGACATAGGGGGGGCGCTGGGGCTTAGATCTTTCATTTTAGTTTTGCTCTTCTGATTTCATGAATGCAGTAAGCCTTTGCATGCACATACAACCCTTACAGCACCACAGAGCAATTTCAGTTGAGTTGATTCGCGCAGCTGGTTCTGCAATAGGTATGTCAAATCGACAAGTTAAGATAGTTAAAGAAAATGATATATTGTACAAGAAATAGTTTATTTTAAGTTCAGAAAATATTATTTCATTAATCATCCGTATTCCATCTAGTGAGAACATACCATTTAAAGACTGTGATGTTTGTGTTTGCCTCGTTCCACTGAATGTTCTGGCTGCCTGCTAGTGGCTGTATGTTGGAGTGCAATGCTCATCCTGTTAGCAATAAGCTGTAATATCAGACAGCAGAAATTAGGCCTGACTTCCCTATTGTAAAAATGCAATAGCATGGGTGCTAGCATTCCCTTGTTGGAAGTACAGGAAAGGAGTGACTGTGTATGCAAACTTAAAATTCAGTTCAGCTTTGCTTAAGCAAAACTCGGCGCCCCTTTTTCTTTCCAGAACTTTTGTGTGTCTTGTGTCCACGTCTGTGTGCGAGTGAGGGCAAGCTAGGCAAATAGCCTACATGCATTTGGTCGCCGGGGAAGGAGGAAACGTCTGGGCTTGTGTACAAACTTTTGTCTGGCCGACTTTAGACCTCACTCAGCGTGCAGCCTGTAAATCTAGGCCAGAAAGAAAGAAGGTGCAGGTGTATTTTTAGACCCATTATGTTATTGTTTACTCACCTTAATTTTTTTACAGCAGAGAATGGGAAGTAGTGAATACTTGACTGGTGTTACTATCACTGGTGTTTACAGAAGCTTTAGCTTTATTTTGCATATTGTCTAGTGTTTGTAACCAGCCCACCTCTACATAGGGTGCTGCAAACATTTTATCTGCTCAGCAGCCCCGTTGCAGCTGCCTTTGTTCCCCCTTTTATTAAACTGACACTTATTTGCTTGCATAGAAAAAAAGGCTGATCTGAATGCTTATTGATGGTGGCATGTGATAACTAGTGATTGGTTTTGTGTTCAGGCTTTTCTTTGTTTACATCAAACTTTGAAATGTTGATCTAGGTAGAGATTTAAAAAAAGATTTTTATTTTTTTTTTAGAGGCATGCAGCCTGACACAGACTGGTACTCCTCTCAAGACACACTGCAGCTCCTCTCTAATGTTTAACAGTGTTGATTTTTGGGGTCAGATATCCCAAAACTAATGTAGTTCCATTGTTAAGATATCACACAGACATACTCTCCTCACTGTCTTCTTGTCATGCAGCTACAACATTTCACATAAATCGCCTTGTATACATTTCTAAACACGTATCTCTTGGGAGGCATGTTCGTAATCAACAGAACTGTTGGATTTCAACGACAAAATACGAACCAAAGGGGCTGGACCTCTTGTCTATTTATTTGATGAATTACTTACTTTTAATTGTTCAGTTTTTATTTTTCTTGCGAGTTGACGTGATAATTTAGAAAGTGACAGTGTTAGATGCACTGAAACAATGCTGTGTGTAATAGTGTGGGATTCTGAGGTTCGGTTCTGTGTAATTTGGGGCACTTCCATTTCATTTAGACACAGATTTCTTTCCTCCCTAGGAGTGGCGCAAATGGCGTCGCCATAATGAGCTGAAATGAAATGGAATGGCACCCGTACTGTAGCTTGGTGTTATTACTCTTCTGAGCAGATGTGTTGGAGGAAGCCATTTTGTGTGATAACCACAGGAAGAGCAAGACGGTTTTAAATTGCTAGTGGCCACTGTCTTTCACTGATCACCTCCATTAAACTGATGATGGAGCTCTTACTGGAGCCAATTTTACCATCAAGTAGCCTGATATTGAGCAGGAAAAACGTTACTGAGACTTCTGGCTGTTTCATGTTGTTTAATCATCCTTTAAGTCCTCGTGAACTAGATTTCATTATATCTTCCAATGAATTTATTTATCCAGCCATGTTTAACTAACCCATGTATCAACTTAGAAGTGCTCACACCTCTGTTCAAATACTAGGTTTGTTATTTTTTTTAAACTAGACCATCTAAATGGTTTTAAAGGTTTTCTTCACCTTTTAAAGCCAAATATATAATGTATAGTTGAACTAAAAAAACAAATAAGTCTGTTTATAGGAGGATGTAAAAAACTAAATAACCTGGTTGCGTAGGTACGTCTAAGCACCTTTTGATTCCGTATCAGCATTCAGTCTTCTTTGTAGGAGCCGATCAGCATTCCATGTTTTAATTTGGCAGTATTTCTGCTCTCTCCCGTCTAAAGGTTCTCCAAATCAATTGGTCGGCGAAGACTTCGCTTGTTGACAGCACCCCTCCAGTGACCCCTTACATTTTCTGTCAGTCTTAGTTCTGGACATGGGTTAGGCCATTCGAAAACTTCAGAATTCTGGTAAAGCAATTCTATTGTTGGTTTTAGAGTACGGTTGGACACACATTAAGGTTGGAAAAATAAAATCCCTCATCTTCATAAAAAAAAAAAAGAGATTTTTATGATTTCATCCACCTTGCCAAACAAAAACCATTTTCATCTGAAAAAAGAAACTCCACAGCATGATGCTGCCACCACCGTGGCTTCATGTGTGTTGTGTTGTTTTTGTGCTAAACAGCTTTAGTAGTCAAAATGTTGAAGTTTGGTATCATGATACATTTTACAAGACATTGGCAAGGCTTCAATGTTTTCTTTGGGAAAATAAATCCTGTTTTCTTGTAGCCTGACTCCATAGTTTGGACGTATGGAGAATACTGTTGTCACATTTGGAACAACTCCAGTACTTGGCAGGAATTCCTGCAGCTTTTTCAGTGTTACTCCCAGGCTATTGTCAGCCTCAGTGACAACTTACCATCTTGGTGTATCTTTGGTTTTGAAGAAATGTCCAGTTTTTGTTATGACACTGTTGCCCCTTCTTCTCCAATCACTGATGCCATGGGGTACATATAATGTTGATGTTTTGTACCCTTCCTCTGACTGATAACTCCATACAATGAGAGTTTTCTGTTGTAACTAATCTGCAAACTACAAAAAGCTATATCCTCCTTTAGCTTAATGCCACAGATGTAAAAAAAAAAAAAAAACATCCAGTTAGGAGAGCTGACCTCTATTTCTGGTTCATCAGATTCACAATAATTGACAGCAAGCTTGAACTCAGGAAGAATGAATGCTGAAACTGAATCAAGATGTGCTTTATCAAAATAGGGTGCACACTTAGAAATGAAAAGAGAAGAAATGACTAATCAGTCTTTTTTTTAGCATTGCAGCACCCTGGCATTTTAATGGGTGTTCGTACACTTTTTAGAGCACCTTTATGTATATTTAGAAGAGCTCTGGTTCCTTCCCAGAAATGAAGCAGACGTTTACTTCCTAGCTCCAGACTAAGGAGGTGCCCAGTGGCAGCCATGGACAGTAGCAAGCAGTTGTGTTAAGTTTTCTTTTCCATGTGTGTTTGAGTGAAATGGCTAAACCTTTCAGAGGTGCAACCATCCTCCATCTAAACCTTCTAATCAAGTTTTTTATTTTTTGCATTTTGTTTACCAGCACTGATAAGAACATGTCGGTTTTTTTTTCTGGTAGTGAACAACTGGCAAGTTCTCCTTGTAGTTCCAGACATTTACATGATACGCTGTATATATTATCTCTAAACGCATATATATATATATATATATATATATATATATATATATATATATATATATATATATATATATATATATATATATAAGCTTTCAATGCTTTAAATTAAAAGCTAATTGGACATTATAGCAAAGCCAAATGGTTTTTAGTGTGCGTGTTCAGATGAAGATTCAGACTGTGAGTGACACCCTCAATCTAAGAGGCCCTCAGCGTTCTCAGAGTCAGTATTGGGCTCTATAGTCACAATTCACAAGCAGCTGCATCAGTTCTACACTTACAAGATTCATTTTCTTTGGTAACTACTGAACAGCTTTGGCCACTAGTTTACTCATTTGGAGACTTGTAGTTGGATTGGTGAATATTTGATTCCAGTGTGATGAGAGCAGGCCCGGACCGCCGCTCTCTAAAGAGACTTCTTCATATCTCAGTCTCGCCTGTCCTGATCCGTTCTGTGCCAGTTTAAATGAAGGGACCATTCCTTGGGCATCTGACAAGACTGGCAGCCTTAAAGCTTTTTAATTTATTGCAGTTATTTTAGTTTTTTTCACTTGTTTTTATTTTTTTTATATAAGCAAGAATATTTAAATTGAAAAGAAGTGCATATCAAGAAATGATCATTGTAAATATCGTTGTTGTGTGTAGTGTTTTAGAAATTCTATTAAGGTCTTAAATCACTACAGATGCTAGCATAAAAACAAGGCTTCAAGAGGGATGGGGTCTGGGGGGTTGGCTCGGGGAGGTTATCTGGTGCCATTTAGGTGCTAGCGGAGCTTACACATCAATGTTTTTACATCACTGCTTCCAAGCACAAGCTGTTTCTTTGTTGTTGTTGTTTTTTTTGGTTTTTTTTTGACAACAATGTTCTATAAAATTTAAAAATGCCCACATAATCTCAAGAGTTTTGCAGTCCCAGGGTCTCCATCCTGTTGGAGCTCAGTGTGGGTTCTGTGTCGGAGGGACGTCTCTTTGAGTGTGTCAGCAAATGGATTTAGGTCGAGCTCACAAGAAACCACTGCAAGATCATTTTCTTGTTATTATTGTTTCAACAAAAAAAAGAAAGAAAAAGTCTTACATCACAGAGGTACTCAAAGCAATGACACAATCCACTACAAAATGCTCACAGATATGCTCTTTTTTTTTGTATGAACTATTTAAGAAGAAACCCAATTAAAGGAGACCGATTGCTAACATCTTTAAAATATTTATTCTTTGATTGTAAGGAGAGACGCGTCTCCTTGAATTGAAGCCATTCGAAGCCACTTGTCAAAACTTGATGTCAGCCTTATGTGGATCTGTTTGTGTATTGGCATATTATCTTTTGATTATTGAAATTTGTATGATGGAGATTTTCTTTTATACCATCATTGTTATTGTCAGAAGTACACCAATAAAACGGAAACTTGTAAAGTATTTCTGTACGTCGTGTCTATGTGGGGCGGGTTTGGGGTTATTTTTTTTCAGTTACCTCGTAGTTCCCCAGAACCGTCAGTGTGGCGTAGATGCGCCTATATTTTTTTTCAATGCCGCAAAAGACGTGGTTTTAATGCACAGTGTGCGCATATACACATGCATGGCATTCATTACTCACAACAGAACCTAAACCACACTGACCACAGCTGGGGACATAAGCTGCTGGTAAAAGTTCAAATAGGAGAATTACAATCTCATTAAAACGACGTTGATGTCTGCTTGGATAATGGCAGGTGATTATGAGGTAGATGCAAAACGTATACGCACAATAAAGCTCATTTAAACGGGCTAAAACTATCTGTTAAGATCCTCATTTGACTTAGTTAAGAGGGCTTCACACTTGCACGACCACAGAAGAGCTTTGCACTGCAGCAGAGATATAAACATCACGTCCTCTCTTAAACGCCCTAACAAAGGTTTGTCTGTTCTTTTGGCTCAAAGACCCACCTCCTTTTAATCCAGTCTCTAATCAAATTCCCAGCATTTTGGGAGCAGATTCCTCCTGAGTTTGTGAACTCTCTATAATTGTCCTATTCTACTGTCGTGTCACTGCATAACACCCCCTTCACCATGCATGCACAGATCCGGATCCGAAGACAGAGGTGACGCTTGTTCGCGTCCTACAGTGAGTAAAATAAAACGCAAAAACAAAATGCTTTCACCAGAGTTCACTTAAGATTCATTGAATCAGAGCAGCTCCAGCCCTGTGGGGTTTAGCACATTAGATGCGCATCTCTGCTGGTTAACGGAAGTGACAGCTAATGATTTAATTATGCTCTCGGGAAAGAAAATGTTGTGTGGCAGGGATCGGACATGCTACTTAGAGAATTTTTGCAGGAACTGTTCACCCACAGTAAGCTTAAAACTAAAATGTAAAAAAACATGGCTGTCTGTTCATCTAAAAATGAAAATTGCAACGTATCAGTGTAGTGTGTGTGTGTTTACAACAAGAAAAATACCCATCTTAATGTAAGGTGAGGAACATAAGGCTGAGTATGGCAGGCCGTTTTGACATTTATTAGCTTGACTGAATATGTATTTCAGATATCTTAAATAAAATTCATCCTAGTCAAAATGAACATTCCAGATATCTTGAATATAATACATACTAGTACAAATGACGTCACTTTCCCCATTCAGGTTTATTGGACTTTTACTTCCTCCTATCTAAAATAAACATTCCAGATATCTTGAATATAATACATACTAGTACAAATGACGTCACTTTCCCCATTCAGGTTTATTGGACTTTTACTTCCTCCTATCTAAAATAAACATTCCAGATATCTTGAATATAATTCTTACTAGGATTAACTCTAATTTCAGATCTCCATAATCCACTTAATACTAGTCATAATGACCATTTCAGATATCAAAAATGAAGAAAACGTTCCAGATATCCAGAATAACAATCCTTGCCATTACAGATATCAACTACTGATTATATGACTAGTTAAAATGGAATTTCAGATATCTGAAATTTTAATAATGCCTATACAAAATGCAATTATAAATGTTTACAAACATATTTTGGCTTACTTGCAACAGAATAATGGGGCGCCATTTTAACATAAAATAGACAAGCTCACTAGCCACATTTCTATTATAGATAGCACTAAGGCATCCTACCTAGTCATAATTACAATATTTCTAGCCAGAATTGTAATACAGATATCAACAATTGCATTTATGCCTGTAGAAACCAACTTGATCTGAAATTAAAATTTTACTAGTAAGAATTAAGTTTCAGATATCTACAAAGCTTTACTAATTTAAAGTGGCCGATTTAACATGTATTTGCTTGACTGGGTATGTATTTCAGATATCTTTAATAGATATACCATTGAGCAAGGTGCTGCCATGACACGGTTTTAGTGGGCAAAATTATGACAGTGTGTTGTGCCCTGGTGCTCGCGGAGAGGAAGCAAAATTTCTTCTTCTTGTGTTTTATGGCGGCTGGCAAACCAAGTATTGAGGTGCATTCCCGCCACCTACTGGACTGGAGTGTGGACGGAAGTTGAATTTACGAAATTAAAAATGAGTTCCTAAAACGTAGCACAAGTTTCACAGGTGGTTCACAAAGCTATTAGGTTTTACACTTTCAATACAACACCTGTCTCAATTCCCACACTACACCCTACGCCCCTCTATGAAAGTGTGTACTTTGTACAAGTGCATTTAGGGGTTGAAGTGTGCAGGTTACAAGCTGCAAAATTGGAGAATTGGGACAGTAGGGGTTACGTCATCGACTTGCACCTCTGCACCGTAACTGCAACATCAAAAAGGGAGGGAACCAGCGCTGTTTTCACAGTCTTGCTGCTAAAAACCATATTTTAAAACTGCAACAAGCAATTGTTTTGAGAAGAAAGTGCAGGAAGCGAAGGAGGCTTACACACCAGACTCTCGCCGCGCCAGTGTTTGTTTGAAAGGTAACTTCAGTGTTATGGCCTACTGACTGCCCAGACTCACTCTGAACCCAGTGGTATTGACGGCAAACCCTCAGCCAGGGTCGAACAATAGACGGTTGTGTGAAAAGCAGAAGTTCCGTTCATGTCTGTTTCCATTTTAGCAAGTCCAGAGGGAAAAATACGCCGACAATGCTAGAAAGCGGGAAAGACGACTTCCTGCATGAGGTGGTCAAAAAAGTCCCACCCACTATGACATGTCCAAATGTCGCATCAGTGATCAGTTACGTACATGTAGTCATTTAATTTGATATACGTATAGATAGGAATAATGACAGTTATGGATATCCACAACTAAATTGTTCCTAGTAAAAACTTCAGAGTAGATATCTGTAATGACATTTTTACTAGTAACAATATATTTTTGATGTTAGAAATTATATTGTAGATATCTGGAATGTTTTCTTCATTTTTGAAATCTGAAATGGTCATTATGACTAGTATTAAGTGGATTATGGAGATCTGAAATTAGAGTTAATCCTAGTAAGAATTATTTTTAAGATATCTGGAATGTCATTTTAGATAGGAGAAAGTAAAAGTCCAATACACAGGAATGGGGAAAGTGACGTCATTTGTACTAGTAAGTATTATATTCAAGATATCTGGAATATTCATTTTAGATAGGAAGATAAGTTTCTGCTAGCAAAAATGTAATTGCGGACATCTATAATTACAGTTCTGACTAGCAGGAATGTAATTTTGACTAGGAAGAATCCTATTTTAGTGATCTACAAACGGAACAACAGACCGGTGTGCGCTTTGAATAAATGTTAAAACGGCCTGCCATACAGGGCATGCTTGCTCCAGTATCACTTCCCTTTCAGAGGGCAGCTTTTGAGATCCCAAGACTTTCCTTAGTATGTGTGCACACACATGGACACACACTTATGGATCATCCACACACATCCCTTGAGTGTTGAGCCACTCAGATACTTTGATGTCATCTGTGGCGCCTCAGCCTTTCTGCTTAGTTTGTGGATCTCTTTCAGTTCAATTTTCCCTAGAGGGTGTCTTTAACTGGAATCTGCATCAGAATCTAGCTGTGTTACTGAATTTGTAGCTTTCAGTTATGCAGAATAATGTTCCTCCAGTTTTTTTCCCCTTCACTTCCTCTGTACTCCTGCCTCTGTGCATTTATGTGTGTGGATCTAAACATAGGACGCACAAAAGGAAAAAACCAGAGACATGTCTTCTGGCTTTCCACAATTTAAAGCTTTCTATTTACAATCTGCAGTGATTCGACAGTTTGTTAAATAAAAGATGCAGCTTTCTGCACTTAGTTGTATACCTGTTGAAGAAAATTACTTAAAATTACCTATCAGCCGCTAGTATTGCTCCTGCACATCATCTTGTGTAATACTATAGTATCGTGTGTAATACTATAGTATGTAGTACTATGCATGACCTAGAAGGGTTTCCCTAACTTGAATTGTTTAGGTAATTTAATTGCATTTTCACTGAATTAAATTCAAATTGCTATTCTTAATGTGGTCATTCACTGAGCTGCTTTAATAGCATTATTCGGGAATATTCTGGATTGCCAAATCCTGCTGGAAAGTGAAATCAGCATCCTTCCAAATCTTGTCAGCAGAAGGAAGCATGAAGTATTCCAAAATGTCCTGGTAGATGATTGCATCTACCAGCAGACGAACATCAGCAGAGGACATGGCTGCCAGAATCAACACTGGCTTTACACTGGATCTCAAGCAACTTAGATTCTGTGTTTTTCCACTCTTCCTCCAGACTTTTTGACCTTGTTTTCCAAATGAAAGGCAAGTTTACCTTCAACTAAAAATAAGACTTTGGACAACTGGGCCACATTGCAGTGTTTTCTTCTCCTTAGCCCACTTAAAAGGCTTTATGTATTAAAATACAATTTTGTTAGTCCATACATCCATCCACTTTCTATACCCACTTCTTCCATGTAGGATCATGGGGGAGCTTGTGGCTATCTCCAGTGGTGTGCAGGATACATCCACGCCAGTCCATCGCAGGCCAACACAAAGACACAGAACAAACAACCATGCACAGACACATTCAAACCTAAGGGCAGTTTTACAGAGAACAATTAACCCCACAGTCATGTTTTCAGACTGTGGAAGGAAGCCGGAGTACCCAGAGAGAACTCACTCATGCACGGGGAGAACATGCAAACTAATGTTTTTAGTCTTAATTATCAAATTTTCGAGAAACTAAATTTGTGGGGATTTTTAGCTGTAATCTTTAAACACAAAAGAATAAATCCTTAAAATAGGTCACTTTGTGTGGAATAAATCTATCCAAAAGTAGTTTCACTTTTTTAATTGAATGACTGAAATAAAAAGTTTGTCTTTCACATCAGAAAGACAAACTTTTCTTTCTTAAAAACTAGTATGTTCAGATGAACAAGATGGATGGAAACTATTGGTATATTTTTGTTATTTCTTACTTCCTGCAGCAAAATTAGCCTAAATCATGTATTTTCTCCACTTGTAAAACATCCTGACTGACTGACCATCTTTTTGCATGTTTCCACTGGTGTGATAGTTCATTGATGGTGATGAACTACAAGTTTTTAAGGTTGGAAGGCCTCCTTGCTATCACCCTCATCTTTAGCTCCCTACCCAGGTTCTTTGTGTGTTCAGATTCAAGTAAGGACTCTGGCTGAGCCACTTTAATCGTTGGTACTTCCAGTCAGAAGAAACATGTTGGTAAAATGAAAAGATTGGTTTAAACCTGAATCTGCCTGGAGTCTGAATAATTTTAATCTAAACTTTATATAGGCATTTTCTGGTGTCCTTAGTTTTGTTTTTTCTTGTTTTGTATTTCTTTAATGAACTTTTTAGTTTTTGTTGTCATTGGTGTTTAATAAAGATTGACATGGTCAAATCTGTGTGGCATGCCCATGTGAGGTTAGAACGTGATCAAGATCAGAACATTTATACATAAAAAATCTAGAGATGATGGTGTAGTTTCTGTTTACCTTAAATATATGCTGGGAGAATGCTATTATATGGCAGGTGCATTTAATGACAAATTGTTACCATCAAAATTTCCAATCTCCAACTGGGGAAATTAAAGAATAAATGAGCAGTCAAGCTTTCTCTTTAAGGTATGACACATTAAAGTATTCAGAGAAATAAGCAGAAACAATTTTTTTTTTTTAAGTGTGAAGAAGGCTTTGACTTTCCATTTCTTACGTAATGTGAATGCAACATGATTTTAAGTTGATATTGTGCTGAGATAAAGATGGGGAGGCTAAATAGTTCTGCAACAAATATGAAATGCAACGCCTGCAAATTTGAAATGCTCTTTGAAGGAAGTCATTTCTAATAAAACCCTGAACCATGTCAAGCTGTTTTCTTCTTCCTTTCTTTGGAAGCTTAGATATTTATGATTATTTTGTTGTTTCATAAATATAGTACATTTTTATAAAATGTAAAACTTTCAGAATTTGCAGGATTTTAAAAATGCAGTTTACATGAATTCAATTAACCTTGCTCTCATGTTGGATTAAATCCTGTTTCATGTGTGTGTGTGTGTGTGTAAGTGTGTGTGTGTGTGTGTGTGTGTGTGTGAGTGCGTGTGCACAAACCCCAAGCAGGAAAGGAGAGAAGGCAACAGAACCACTGTGGAGGCCACACGATTTTGAAACATTGTTTGGTATTACAAAACCATTTGTCATGTATTAGCATTAAGAAAAAAATAAATCATTCCCCATATGTGCTTCTCTCATCACTAACAACCTCCCACCCCCATTCCTACTTCATCTTCTCCAGGTCACAAACAGGACAATCCCTTGTGTGATGCTGTTTCCGAGGGTTGACAGGGAATCCAGCTGCTTTTAGGCCCCTGAGGTTTAAACCCTTACTGCTGCTGCTTGCCCTGCTTTAGCTCACTTGTTTCTGTGTCTTAGCAGGAAAGTGTTTTCTTTTTTGAAGCCTGTGTTGTGGCTTTCCTGTCAGGACACAAGGCATACAGTTGAGAAACAAGGAGGCTGTAAACACATCTACTTACACCTCCCACGTTGTTCATCGTGCTTGACACTGTTGTGCTTTCTGTCTTGGTGTCCATCCTTTGGCACCCCTGTCTGCCCCACTCTTGTCACATCCCTGTCTATCAGCGGGAGTATTCCTCATCAGTGAGTCTGGCTCATTCGCTCAGCTTGCCTCTTTCTCAGCTGACTGTGACAGGGGTGCTCACTCTCCTCACACTCCTTCTGACTGTATCTCCTCATAGCATTTCTACAGGATATATCATGCCCCCCATTAAAATCCATTATTAGCAAATGGGTTGTCATTATTGTTAAAGCTTGTTACCTTTACATAATGATTTCATTATTGATTATTATTTAATGATCAGCTTTAGACCCATAACATAAAGTGATTGTATTTACTTGACATGGAAAATAAATAGCACTATGTGTATGTGTGACGTGTTGAAAGGATGACGAAGATTTATTGCACAAACAGCCGGTTTATTATAGAGCATGAATTCTGAATTGTCACTCACAGAAAAATATAAATAAATGCTTAAAAACACGCTGGATGTCCCAGGCCATAAGGCTGCCACCGGAACTACCAGTTCTGCCTGCCACTGCCAATTTCTCGGCACGTTTGCAATGCAATGCAGACGTGCACAGCGCCCCCTACCGAACAAGATGGGTAGCTCGGTCAGCAGGGAGCTGAGGAAGAGCGGCTGCTGACGTCACTCTTCTGCGCCCGCCGCTTGGAATGCTTTTTCGTTTTCGAGTTCTGGGCAGTACTTTGCGGGCAGACCACAAAACGAAAAAGCAATGTCTGCTTTGTTTTGTTTTTGATTATGGCATAAAATGTGCAGTCGTGAAGAAGAAAATGCAAATAGGATGATTGATTACTAATTTTATTTATGGGTCAAATAATGCAGCCACATTCTTAAAATGAAAAAGCATTTCTGGAAATGCTTTTTCATTTTCAAATTTTACATTTCAAATTGAATTTTGGTATCTATTTGCTGGGGTACATTTTGAAAAATAAATCTCAAATGTCTTTTTCTTTTTCATTTTAATTAAGTGAAAGAATGAGCAGTCTTGAAGAAGAAAATTAAAATGCAAATAGGATGATTGATAACTAATTTCATTTATGAGTCAAACAATGCAGCCACATTCTTAAAATGAAAAAGCATTTCTGAAAATGCTTTTTCATTTGAAATATGGTAACGATTTGCTTCCATAGCTCTCTAGCTGTTTGAGAAACATTTACTAAATGAGCACAATGTCCTTTGTGTTTTAATTTATTTGAGTCTGGGAAAGCTGTGCAGCTGTTCCCCAGATTCCTCCAGCCCATATGCTCCACGCTGTATATTAATGACATTTTTCTGGTTCCCATTACATCCCTGTCTATCAGCGGGAGTATTCCTCATCAGTGAGTCTGGCTCATTCGCTCAGCTTGCCTCTTTCTCAGCTGACTGTGACAGACGTGCTCACTCTCCTCACACTCCTTCTGACTGTATCTCCTCATAGCATTTCTACAGGATATATCATGCTCACCTCTTCCACTCCCCCGTTAAAATCCATTATTACTTTAATAGTTGATCTTTCTTGGTAAAACACCGGTTAATAAGGGGGCCTTCTTTTTCAATAAGGTGAGGGGAAAAAATGTTCATATTTGCATGTTTGAAACTAATATCTGCACAAACATATATTTGTAATTGCTCTGCAGAAAATAGACTGTCTCTATAGATTTCATATTCTGTGAACTTTTTCAAAATTTGTAACGATACAACCACAAACCTCACTGTGTTTTGTGAGATTTTAAATGACAGACCAAACAAAGGTAGACCATTATTTTGAAGTGGAAGGAAAATAATGGTTTGCAGACCATACGTTTAAAAAAAACCATGAAGCTCACAAGAATTGGATGGAGGGCATTTTTTTAAAGAATTTTTTCAGCACTAGAGGCCTATATTTTTGATAGTAGGCAGACAGGAAGGAGGGGCAAGAGAGGGGAAGATATTCGGCAAAGGTTGCCAGGTCCGGGACTCAAACCCGGGACGGCCGCTTCGAGGACTATAGCCTCTATATGTGGTCGTGCACTAACCCCTACACCACCTGCGCCGTGCCGTGGAGAGCATTATTTAACATCAGTGTACAGTTCTGGCCACCGATTATTTAAATGGTTCCTTTCTGGACTTTGATTGGGCCACTCTAAAACATGAATATGTTCTGATCTAAATCATTCCAGTGTAGCACTGGCTGTATATTTAAGGTGCTTATCTTATAGGTTGTTTTCAACAATGCAAATAAATAAATAAATAAATAAAAAGAGTACCCACCGGCCATCTTGGAATAACAAGCGAAACCATAGCAGCATATTCAAAACTAAATGAGAAAACAAGTTTGAACAAGTTATTAACAGAAGATATAAAAATTTATTCGATGGACTAGAACCTTATCAGAAGCCAGAGATCAAATGTAGTCCAAAGGATAATTGTTTAGGGTAACAAACATTTCACTCATTGAAATGAAAAACCACTTTGTGCTGTCAGTGAAGCATAGGTCTACAACTAGTTTACATCTACTTGGCTAATAAACGTGTCAGTGGCCGACACAAAAGTAAAGAATTTTCCATTTTTTTTGTAACTAATAAGCAAGCCCCACCTGCCACTAGCTTGAAAGCTAAAACTCTGTAAGCAACATTGCAGTAAGCCTAATTTCAACATGTACCCAGCCTTCCTAAAACTATAAAACAGACAGCAGCTGTTCAGGCTTTTTTTCTCAACATTTATGCAGATCAGGTTAAACAATATATTTAAGATTAAGTTTTGAAAATAGATGCTCTGCTTACATCTATGAAAAGTATTTTCTGTTGGCTTAGGCCTAGATCTAGCCCCCCAGCACTGACCAGGTGATATCTGTGTTGGACCACTTGTTTGCTGAATATTGGACCATTGGCATGTTGTTGGACGTCACTATGCCTTTCCAACGGCATCGGCCATTTTGTATCCAGGACAGTCCGCTCCTACATATCCCGTCGAACACTACAACTGATATGACGGGCGTCCCAAGTCTGATGTCACAAGACGCTATATAGGAAGGCCTCCATTTTTTGAACACTCACCTTCAGCTGGAGACCGGGTCCGGTTACCAACATATGAAGCATCACCTGGAGAAGAGTCCCGAGTGGATCTCGTTTATTCTCTCTCGTTGGCCAACGAACACTTCATAACTGAGGTTTCTGGACTAAGAAGGCCAGAAATTTCACCTTGCCGATCAAAGACGTGAGTTTAACATGTAACTAAAAACACGGAGTTTCGAGGAGACAAACCACCACCGTGTTTTATCCTAGTCGACTTTGATGGTCAGATCATATTTTTCCCTTTCATCAAGGAGGCCAGAGGACGAAGATTGACCGCTTTTCCTGAGGTTAACTGAGGACGCACAGTAACTTCCAACTTTCCCCTTCCTCTCTCAACCCCGCTCAGAAGAAAGCCGACAACAAGTAATACCCATCCTTTATTTTTATTCCTTTCTTAAAAGCCTGGGCAGAATAGGAGGTTTTAGTGCGATGAGATTCGCTATTTAATCTAATGTCTTTTGAATGATATGTGCATGTAACCTTGTTATTGAAACTTTGATGTGCCGTGTTTGACGTCTGGAAGCTGCTGCGCTACTCATCTTTGTGTGTGTTTTGCGGGGTTATTGAACCCCTGAGAGCAAGCGCAGGTGCGCTGTGAGACTGGACTGTTAAAATAACCTCATGGTGAAATTCCCCATTTTCTTTGTCTTCAGCCTTACTGCTTGCTCGCTTGCCGCTAAAAGTTTTATAACCCTTTGTCTGCTCACCTCACAGAGTTGGGGGAAGTTTTATGACTGAGTATAACTGAGTTACAGTGGAACTGCGCCCCAACATCCTCACCGCCACACCCCCTTTCGTCATATTATCAATTTTGCCATAAGTGCTGGTTTGATCCCATACTGCTGTTTTGCTTTATTTTTGTTTAGTTAGATATTTTACCCCTTGTGTGTAGAACTTTGCATGTTTGAGTAGGTGAAGATTATTAAATCAGAAGAACGGATTGTATCAGGCTGTGATTTAATAAATATTCACATAGATAAACAGAAGGCATTCTGTGTTTATTTTGTGCAAGAGTGATTCGTCAGTCAAGATAAGGTTAAAAGTTCCACACATTTCGGCAGAAACGGTCGATTAAACAGTGACATCTCTGGTAATAGTTATTAATTATTTATTACTGAATATTTAACGGTTGTAATTATCAAAGGCGTTGAGCCACAATTACAACACCAGAAGACATCTCTGGTCTCAATTTATAAATGAGGATTTTGGTTAAGAAATTAATTTTGTCAAATTATGATTTTTAATTATAATTATTGATCAAGATTAATTAATCAATAATTATAATTCCTAACATCTGTTTTCCTTGTTCATCATGATGCTCTTTGTTCACTAATGTTTTCTAACCAACCTGAGGCCTTTACAAAAAAGCTGGATTTCTACTGAAATTAAATGACAAACAGGTGGACGCTATTTACAAACGAGGTAGCTTCTGATGCCAACTTATTGTAGTTGACTTAATTTAGGCTTTTCACTGTCACTTTTTTGTAAAAAAAGAAAAGTAAATGAATTTTTTTTCCCTCTGCTTCAAAATTGTGCAATGTTTGTGTTGGTCTATCACATAAAATCCAATGGGAATATAATAAAGTCTATGATTGTAAATGTTAAAGGAATATAAATATATTTCCAAGACAAAGTAATCAGACTAACTGACTGACAATAAATGTAGTCCCAACAAGAGAGCTGTTAGTGATGTGATAAACAAGATCATAAAAGTAAAATGAATGCAGAGTAAGAAGAATTATGTTTTTAACTGGCTATACCATAAATTTGTATGAATTATATGTAGAATGTGAAGTTGGTTAAAAGGCAAACATCCAAATAGATCATGTAAGAAGATAAAATAAATTCCTCCAAATGTTGAGATTTTAAGACTTTCCATGCCTCAGCTCTGTGTCCTCTTACTGCATATCTATATTTACTTTTTCCATTGACCTCAGCCTTCTTTATCTGCTCCGTGTTTTGCCTCCAGCACTACAGTTTTTATGTGGAGCCTCTGGCTTTCATTATGCTGGAATAACTTTATCCTGTTCTGGTTACTTTGAAATGTTGTCTTTTAAAGCTATGTGCTGATGGCGCACAGGAGACCTGCTGACGGAGCTTCTGGTTTGAAAGATCAACCAAATTTTCTCAACTTGCTTCCTTTTTGCTCAATATAGTGGTATAAAGTCTCAACTGTTGTTTGATGTGGCAAGCACTTTATCATCCCTCGCGTCTTCACCTCATTTTCGTTTTTTGCCACAGACTGCGTCATGTGATTACCATCTCATGAGATGACAGTTTTTTTGTAACATTTGCAAGATGCTATCTATGGAAGCAAATCGTTACCATATTTCAAATGAAAAAGCATTTTCAGAAATGCTTTTTCATTTTAAGATTGTGGCTGCATTCTTTGACTCATAAATGAAATTAGTAATCAATAATCCTATTTGCATTTAATTTTCTTCTTCAAGACTGCTCATTCTTTCACTTTATTAAAATGAAAACGAAAGATATTTGAGATTTATTTTTCAAAATATGCCCCAGCAAATAGATACCAAAATTCAATTTGAAATGTAAAATTTGAAAATGAAAAAGCATTTCCAGAAATGCTTTTTCATTTTAAGAATGTGGCTGCATTATTTGACCCATAAAAAAATTTTGTAATCAATCATCCTATTTGCATTTTCTTCTTCACAACTGCACATTTTATGCCATAATCAAAAAGAAAACAAAGAAGACATTGCTTTTTCGTTTTGTGGTCTGCCCGCAAAGTACTGCAAAGAACTCGAAAATGAAAAAGCATTCTGAGCGGCGGGCGCAGCAGAGTGACGTCAGCAGCCGCTCTTCCTCAGCTCCCTGCTGTGGAAGCTAATGCTGATTATCAGCAAATGGATTGTCATTATTGTTATAGCCTGTTACCTTTAAATAATGATTTCATTATTGATTATTATTTAATAAACAACTTTAGACCCATAACATAAGGTGATTGTATTTACTTGACATGGAAAATAATGTGTATGTGTGACGTGTTGAAAGGATGACGAAGATTTATTGCACAAACAGCCGGTTTATTATAGAGCATGAGCGGCTATTCTGAATTGTCACTCACAGAAAAATATAAATAAATGCTTAAACACACGCTGGATGTCCCAGGCCATAAGGCTGCCACCGGAACTACCAGTTCTGCCTGCCACTGCCAATTTCTCGGCACGTTTGCAATGCAATGCAGACGTGCACAGCGCGCCCTACCGAACAAGATGGGTAGCTCGGTCAGCAGGGAGCTGAGGAAGAGCGGCTGCTGACGTCACTCTTCTGCGCCCGCCGCTTGGAATGCTTTTTCGTTTTCGAGTTCTGGGCAGTACTTTGCGGGCAGACCACAAAACGAAAAAGCAATGTCTGCTTTGTTTTCTTTTTGATTATGGCATAAAATGTGCAGTTGTGAAGAAGAAAATGCAAATAGGATGATTGATTACTAATTTTCTTTATGGGTCAAATAATGCAGCCACATTCTTAAAATGAAAAAGCATTTCTGGAAATGCTTTTTCATTTTCAAATTTTACATTTCAAATTGAATTTTGGTATCTATTTGCTGGAGTACATTTTGAAAAATAAATCTCAAATGTCTTTTTCTTTTTCATTTTAATTAAGTGAAAAAATGAGCAGTCTTGAAGAAGAAAATTAAAATGCAAATAGGATTAGTGATAACTAATTTCATTTATGAGTCAAACAATGCAGCCACATTCTTAAAATGAAAAAGCATTTCTGAAAATGCTTTTTCATTTGAAATATGGTAACGATTTGCTTCCATAGCTCTCTAGCTGTTTGAGAAACATTTACTAAATGAGCACAATGTCCTTTGTGTTTTAATTTATTTGAGTCTGTGCAGCTGTTCCCCAGATTCCTCCAGCCCATATGCTCCACGCTGTATATTAATGACATTTTTCTGGTTCCCATTACATGCTGACACAGTTAATTAAAGACAGATGTTGCATTCTCAAACTGTACAATGATATTATGTGAAACCTGCATGTAGCTGTCGCAGAAAGAAATGGTGCTTGTTTGTTTATATGTGATTTAATTTCCTTTGTAAATAATAAGAAATCACTTTAACTTGTGTCGTATTGCTGACATCTGTTGGTGAAAATGTGTATTGCACCAAGACACGATAACGCGCTGAGCACATGACCAGTAGAGAGATAGATGCCTTTTGCTGGTAGATACCGAAGACACTCAGAAGACAAGTTACTTTGGATTTTTTTTTTTTTTTGGCTTAAAACAGAAGAAACAGACAATAGCATCTCCTAAATGTTTGGACATGTTGTGATTATGAATCTGAGAATATTA
The DNA here is from genome assembly GCF_021462225.1 of Girardinichthys multiradiatus. Classification (NCBI taxonomy): domain Eukaryota; kingdom Metazoa; phylum Chordata; class Actinopteri; order Cyprinodontiformes; family Goodeidae; genus Girardinichthys; species Girardinichthys multiradiatus. Next base: position 29,881,956 of record NC_061794.1, read on the forward strand.
TTTAATATTAATACCATGCAATGTTTATGTCTGAGAACCAAGGATTATCTTGAAGAATCTGGAAATGAAGTTAAGTTAGTCTTGGAACCAACTTAAGCAATAATCAGCAAACGTTTAGACAACCAATCACAATGCAGGATCAGATAAAATATTATTTTATTAAAATAATGTTTTAAAGAAAGATCTGCTGAATAAAACCAACCTTCTGGATGACTAATTCTCAAAAGGTGTCTCATTAAGCTGCCTTTATTTATTGAAATAATATTTAAAGAAATATTATTAGGGGAATATTTAGGAAAAGAGCCAAGTCTTTCTGGAGAAATGGGGCTTAATGGTGTTTACTTAGTTATCAGATTTTGTAAAATAATGTTTAGGGACTATTATTTACTAGCTTGAAACTAACAACCTTTCTGTTAAATATTCCCTAGCAGGCAAGCACGTGTTCTTAGCAGTGAAAGCTAACAAAGGAAACTGATAGCTTAGCACCAGAATCAAACACACACCTTTAAAATTATCGTCAATAAAAGGGTTAAACTGCATGAGCGCAGACGGCGCGTTATGATCAATCTTCTGTTTAAAATTACCCTTCAAGTAAAGTTTGTCTTAACTTTAAAAACACACAAACAAAGAACACAAAACTGAACACGCGTGCTGCAGATAGCCTGCTAGCACCAAGATAGCAGAGTTCAACCCAAACAAAACCAAACTTCATAAAATGAAAAACGTTTAGATCATTTCATCCTAAATATCTCTCTATCACTCTGCCCAAACCCTAACCTCTTATGAACGTATTGAGGAGTTGTCCGGGCGACGATGAAGTTTGAAGAAACGTCCACAGTGAACAAACGGTTAGCTTTTAGCTAACCTCCGTAGCTGTGGGGGGGTTGAAGGTGCGGCCGTTCTGTGAACAAAGGGTTAGCTTCCAGGTAACCTCCGGAGCAGTGGCTGGAAGACGGCTCGTTCTGTCCGCTGACCACACTGCACGTTACCACGGGATGCGGCTCCTGTTGTCGTCCTCTCAGACTCGGCTTGCGGGGGATTCTCTGGAGCACAGTTTGCATCTGCAGGCCTGAGAGACAAAGTAAAGCAATACTTATACCTTAATTTCCCCTCTTTATGAATGAAATCACCGGGTACACAAACAGTGATTCACTGGTACTTAACTTTGCATAAGATCACGTGATCTTATGACACCCTTGGATCCAGTTTGAAGAGTTTATGTCTGTTTGCCAGCAAAGAGACATTAGCGCGCTTGGCCTCCCCTATACCGGTCCCTCAAAGGAACAGTGGAAGAGGCAGGATGTAGCAAGAGCGGTGCTTTTATTTGGGCAGTGATGTCACAGGAAGTCCCCATTTATCCCGTTTCCTCCTTGTGCTGGAAGTCGGTTAAATGCAATTTATTTTGAAAGTTCCAGAAAAGTTTGTATGTTGAAATCCATGGCTGTGGGTCCCAACAGTCAGAAGGCGCAAAGGGTATGCTTATGCATTTTATTTTGTATGAAAGTTTTAATGTGGTTGTAAATGTTAATTAGCTAACATGTGTTTATATTGTGTATTCAGTATAGTTTTTCACGTTGTTTGCTGGCAAAAGAAGATTAAAGCTGGTTAAACATCAGTTGGAGCGTGGCTTTATTCTGCACCAGACAAAAAACCCTTGGGAGCAGTTATAGTGAAAAACGTAGCCTGTTAACGAGCGAGCTGTTTAAACCCTGCACGCCATGCTTCGAGGTCGGCAGCCCGGACCGAAGAAGGAGGCAAGGCTATGGCGTCACATTCCTGCCAAAAATCAGAGGAGCGTATTACGCAGCACATCTTTTAATCGAGAGAGCGCATAGCTCTGATCGCGGGCATGCACCTTTATTCGAGAGCCTTTGAACGCAGCACGGCGAGCAGTAAAGCACGCCTCTGCACCCATCTGTTCGTTCTCGCGGAAGAACTACGCTCTCTCGCTCGGTTAAGTATTTGTCAGTTGGGGGCAGAAACTCTTCTGATTGATCTGATTGGCCGGATTTTCACCTCATATCCGGTCGCAGCCAGCACAGGACATTGCCTTATAGGAGAAGGAGAAGAGCAGGGAACGTGACGTGAATAAATAAGAAGGTAAGGAAAGGAAAAGCTGGTTGTTGATTGCAACACTTTTTTACCGGTGACATTTGTTTTATTTATATTTTTCAAGGGTGTCCTCTAAGGATGCTTATTTTTCTTTTTCTATGTGTTTTCTAAGTGTTTTAAATTTCTGACTGTATCCCATGTTGCATTCTGAGCCGGATGTCTCAGCAAAATTTTATTATGGTCTCATAATGACAGTAAAGATTCTTTAATGATTATTGATTACTTTATTAGCAATCAGTTAGTTGTGGATATGTTAAATTAATTAGCCTGAGACAGTTTCTAATTGTAGATGTCAAAATCTCAACACTAATAGTATGTCTCTGAGAGGAGGTTTTCTCTAAACTCTGGATGCTGATTATAATAACCGTTTTATTAACATTGTTTGATACAGTTGAGGACAGCATTGAAGAGTTCATTTTGTGAGATGTCAGAGGAAGTGAGTCTCACACCACTCTTAACATCTGTAAGAATCTTGATTTTTTTTTGTATAAATGTTACTGGTAAAAAAACCAATTAAAAACCAACTTTTCCTTTCCTTACCTTCTTATTTATTCCTCGATTTCTTCAACGCTTTGAATAACGCCATTGAAGAGACTTACCCAGACTATCGATCTCCTTCCTGGTACGTCTCCCCCTAGGGGACGTCTCTATTCTTTGTCTGGGCCCAAACAGCAAGCCATGAAAAAGTATGTAGAAGACTCCCTTAAAGCTGGGATTATCCGAACCTCTTCCTCTCCAGCTGGGGCCGGTTTATTTTTTGTGGGGAAAAAGGATGGGTCCCTAAGACAGTGTATTGACTACAGGGGTTTAAATGACATCACTGTAAAGAATCGTTACCCCCTTCCTCTCATGAATACAGCTTTTGACCACATACAGGGTGCCAATATTTTCACTAAATTAGATTTGAGTGGAAGACTGCTTTTAACACCCCACTGGTCACTATGAATATCAAGTCATGCCTTTTGGATTGACCAATGCACCTGCTGTTTTCCAGTCTTTGGTGAATGATGTGCTGAGGGACATGGTGGGACAGTTTGTTTTCATTTACCTCGATGACATCCTGATCTATTCCCAAGATCTAGGAACCCATAGGAGTCATGTCCGAGCCGTCCTCCTCCGCCTCCTCCAAAACCACTTCTTTGTCAAAGCGGAGAAGTGTGAATTTCACACTACCCCTACTTCGTTTCTCGGGTTCATCATCTCCCCTAACCAAGTAATCGTGGATCCCTCCAAAGTTAAAGCTGTTGTGGAGTGGCCCTCTCCTGCAGACCGTAAGCAGTTACAGAGATTTGTGGGGTTTGCAAGTTTCTATCGGCGCTTTATCCGGAACTATAGCCAAGTTGCAGCTCCTCTTAACGCTTCACATCTTCCAGAGTAAGGTTTGTCTGGGATGAGGTGGCCGAGAAAGCCTTCACCAGGCTCAAGACTATGTTTACTTCTGCTCCAGTTCTACGGTCCCCCGACCCCGATAGACAATTTATTGTGGAGGTTGACACCTCTAGCATGGGGATCGGTGCTGTCCTGAGCCAGAGGAGCCCCGAGGGTCGTGTTCACCCTTGTGCCTTTTGTTCCAAGACATTATCACAGGTGGAGCGCCACTATGATGTGGGGGACTGAGAACTCCTGGCCGTCAAGATGGCCCTAGAGGAGTGGAGGCACTGGCTGGAGGGGGACCGTTTCTTGGAACCGTTTCTTGTCTGGACGGATCATAAGAACCTGGAGTATCTGAAGTCGGCTAAACGCCTTAACCCCCGGCAGGCCAGGTGGGCTCTGTTTTTTGGACGGTTTAATTTCACACTGTCTTTCAGGCCTGGAACCAAGAATGGCAAACTGTATGCCCTGTCCAGGATGCAGGAGCCTTCTGAGTCTGTGACCAATGGCGAGGATGAGTTTATTCTCCCGGAGTCCGTCAGGCTGTCCTTAACTATGTTGGAGTTTGAAGGAGAGGTTAGAGATGCCACCAAGGATCTTCCTGCCCCGGCTTCATGTCCCCCCGACTGGTGCTTTGTCCCGGAGCGCCTCGTGCCCAAGGTACTAGGGTTCTGTCATAACTCTCGCCTTGTTTGTCACCCTGGAGTCAGCAGGACGCTGAGGCTGGTTCGGGCCCACTTCTGGTGCTCCTCTTTGACCAAAGACGTTACGGATTACGTCACCACCTGTTCCCAATGCTGCCAGGCTAAGTCGTCATGCCGCTCGTCCGCTGGGTTGTTGCTGCCTTTGCCAATCCCATCATCCTTGGTCTCACATTGCCATGGATTTTGTGACAGGTTTGCCTACCTCTAGTGGTTTCATGGTCCTGCTGTTATCGACAGGTTCTACAAGATGGTCCATCTGGTCCCCCTGAAGAAGATGCCTTTGGCTAAGGAGATGGGGGAGGTCTTGGCATGAGAGGTCTTTTGTCTCCATGGGCTGCCCACGGACATAGTGTCCAACAGAGGACCACAGTTTGTTTCTCGTTTCTGGAAGGAAGTCTGCTCCATGCTGGGGATTTACATTAGTTTGTCCTCCGGATTTCATCCGCAGTCCGATGGCCAGACCGAAAGAGCTAATCAAGAAGTGGAGACCAAACTTCGCATTCTTTGTAAGTCTGACCCCACTACCTGGTCTCACAATTTACCTCGGGTTGAACATGCCATTAATACCCTTCTGTCTAGTGCTACTGGTCTTTCCCCTTTCCATGTTGTGTTTGGGTTTCAGCCACCGTTGTTCACCATCCAGGAAAAGGATGCAGAAGTACCCTCGGCTCATGCTGCGGCCTTAAGGTGCCAGCGGGTCTGGAGGAAGGCTAGGAGGTCCTTAATCAGGATGTCGGAGGTGCAGTCCTAGACGGCCAACTGCAGGCGAACTCCTGCACCGGACTAACAGGTGGGCCAAAAGGTTTGGCTGTCTTATAAAGACCTTCCCCTACAGGTGGAGTACCGCAAGTTGGCACCTCGTTTTGTTGTTCCTTTTCCCATCTCCAAGGTTATAAACCCAGTCGCTGTTCGCCTCCAGTTACCTCGATCCATGAGGGTTCACCCTACCTTTCACGTGTCTCGGATCAAGCCCTATGTGATGTCCCGTCTTGGGCCCGCCTCCAGGCCCCCGCCTGGTTCCTGGCTGGGGATCCTGTCTACACTGTCCGCTGTATTCTCCGGTCTAGGCGACAGGGACATGGTTTTCACTACCTGGTGGACTGGGAGAGCTACGGTCTCGAGGAGCGGTCCTGGATTCCGGAACGCTTCATCTTGGACAGGACCCTCATCCGGGATTTTCACCGCCTCCATCCTGATCAGCCTCGGGGTCCGTCTGGAGCCTTACTTTAAAGGGGGGGGACTGTTATGATCCTGGCTCGTCTGCCTGCTCTGCTCCGCTCTGCCCTGCTCTCCTGCATGTAATCAACTCATCTGCTTTACCGGTATGCCGCTGCGCTGCAGCGTAATCACTGTCATGCCACACACCTGTTGAACTGCAGTTAAATACAGCCTCTGACAGGCAGACAGTGCCAGATTTTTGAAAGGTTCACATTGAGTAGATATCCAGCGTTATTTCCTGCCTGATCTCGTTTCCTGACCAAGTCTTGTTTCTCGAATTTCTCCCTCCTGCCTGCCCCTTTACGGACGTCTCTAGCCCTGGATTTCGACTCTGTTTCTGCCCCTGGATTTATGCTTCTGCCCAGCCCGCGGATCGGTCTGCCTGAGCCTGTCTGCCTCTCCTTTTTGCCTGAAGTCTTAGTTTTGGATCAGTTGGCAGTCCGACATCAAACAGCTGCCCGCCACACACGGACATTATGTGTGACGGGGAGTGGCTTTTCCCACTGAGAAGCCACTTCCTTGTCCCCGTTCTCACACAGGATCCGAGAAGGTTAGTGGCTTTGCTGATTTTCAGATTTATCTGAATTCTTTCTAGCCTCTAATTCACTTCTCTGTTCCTATTGATTCCTGGAAGCTTATTGGTGGTTACCGGTGCGATTGTTTCCTGGATAAAAATAAATCTTTAACTTTTACCTGTGTCTGGCTGAAATTTTGGGTCCTCAGTCCTGGTTATAATATCCACTCAGAACAGAGGGCAAATTGAATGCATCTGCTGTAAGCAAGGACATTTCATCTATAAATGTGAGAGGTTTATAGCAAAGCCTCTTGAAGAAATTAAACAGTTCATTAAGGAACACAACATGTGCTTTGCTTGTCTTAGAGTTGGTTACATTTCCAAAAACTGTTGACAAAGCGTAACATGCAATGTGTGCAAACAAAAGAACCCTTCACCTCTCCATGAAGATGGTTCAGAGGGAGACAAGTCTGAAATCCCACAGGAGGAAAATGCAGCCACCCTCTCGTGTAGTGTGAAAATGGGAAACCGTGATCACACCTCAATGATTGTCCCAGTGTGGCTTTTATGTGCAACATCGAAGGAAGTGGAGATGTTGGATTATGCTTTGCTAGACACCCAGAGCAGTAACACTTTTATTGATCAAGACACATGAAAAAATGCAAGCAATTACAGAACCAGTTCAGTTAAAACTAACAACAATGACTGACAGAGGTTCAATCATGCCTAGTCAAAGGGTAAATTGACTAAGAGTAAGAGGGTACCAATCGCAAGAGTATATTGAGCTGCCACCTACATATACTCGAGAATACATTCCTCTGGAGAAAATAATATTCCAACACGAAAGACAGCAAATAAGTAGCCCCATCTTCTCAGCATTGCAAATGAGATGCTAGATCTCTTGGACTGTCCTGTAGCTCTCCTAATTGGTTATGACTGTGCAAGAGCTTTAAAACCAAGAGAAGTCATACCAGGGAATAATTATGATCCATATGCAATTGAAACGGACTTGAGGTGGAGTATTGTGCGATCTACTAAGCCCTGGACAAGTTCGATAGAGGTAGTGGGGATCTGCAATCGTATCACAGTGAAATAATTGCCATCAATCACACCTGCTTCTGTGATTAAAGCACTTGAAACTGATTTTCTGGACACAAATCCTAAAGAAGGAAACATATCTCAAGAGGACATTCAGTTTCTAGAGATGTTGAGGGAGGACATTCACTACAATGAAAAGGGTCATTTGGAAATGCCCCTACTTTTCAGACAACGTCCACAGCTACCAAATAACAAGCAGCTTGCAACAGCTCAACGAAAACATTTGAAAAGGAAAATGGATAAAAATCCCAAGTACAAAGATAATTACATAAAGTTTATGGAGAATGTTTTAAGGATGGTGATGCAGAAGAAGCAGATGGTCCACCAAAAGATGGTAATACATGGTACATTCCGCACCATGGTGTGTATCATCCCAGGAGGCCTGACAAAATTAAGAGTTGTTTTCAACTGCTAAACATGAAGGCACCTCCTTAAACTATCACTTTCTCACAACCCCAGACTTGACTAATACTCCGGCAGGGGTATTGTGTAGATTTCGAGAGCATCAAATTGCGATTATGTACGATGTTGAAAAAATGTTTCATCGGTACCATGTCAGCCCAAAGGATCAAGACTTCCTAATATTCCTGTGGTGGAATGACGGGAATACTAATACTGAGCCCAAGGAATATTGCATGCAAGTGCACATTTTTGGAGCAGCATCGTCACCAGGATGTGCTAACTACGGCATGAAATATCTTGCGAGTGAACATGAGAAAGACTACCCTTTGACAGCCAGCTTTATTCACAAAAATGTCTATGTGGATGATGGGCTAACCAGCATTAATTCAGTCAACAAAGCAAAGCAGCTGGTCTGTGAAGCACAAGAAGTGTGTGCTAAAAGGAAACTGTGCTTGCACAAATTTGTGTGCAACAATAAAGAGGTTTTGAGTGTTATCCCAGTAAAGGAACGAGTCACAAATGTGAAAGATGTAAACTTGAACAACTCTGAAATTCCAATACAGAGTGTATTGGGAGTAAAATGGAATGCTGAGATTGACGTGCTCTCATTCAGTGTAGCCCTTAAAGAAAGGCCAGCCACACGTCGAGGAATCCTGGCAACAGTTGCAAGTGTGTATGATCCGTTAGAATTTCTTTCACCCTACACTTTAACTGGTAAACAATTACTCCAGCAAATGTGCAAACATGGAGTAGGATGGGATGAACCTATTCCGCCGACATTGAAGACAAAATGGGAAGCATGGCTCCGTGAAGCGGAAAATCTACAAAGGGTTCAGATACCAAGATGCCTCATTCCTGAGAACCTCGGCGAAATCAAAAAAATTGAACTGCATCATTTCTCAGATGCTAGCAGCAGTGGCTATGGACAATGTTCATACATCAGGGTTGTTACTGATGAACAAGTGCACTGTGCACTAGTCATGGTAAAGCCAGAGTGGCTCCCACAAGAATAATTACTATTCCACGCCTTGAACTCACTGCAGCCTCTGTTTCTGTTAGTGTAAGCAACTTCCTCAAAGCAGAACTAGAGCTAAAAATTGACAAGGAGTTCCTCTGGACAGATTCTCAGGTGATACTTGGGTACATAAAAACTGAGGCTTGACGCTTTCAAGTTTTTGTCGCTAATCGAGTACAGAAAATAAGAGATATGACTGATCCAAAACAATGGTTTCATGTGGAAACTGATCAAAATCCAGCGGATCATGCGTCTAGGGGTCTCATGTTAGCAGATCTGATAGACTGAAACTGGCTCACTGGACCTCAATTCCTATGGGAAAGAGAAATTATCACAAATCAACATTAACCAGAGCGACTTGTTGGTGACCCAGAAGTAAAGGTCCTTAAAACAGATGCCACTGAGTCATAGCTTTCTTGAGAGGTTTTGAAGATTCTCTGATTGGAACACCGCCCTTAAAGTTGTAGCAAGGATCAAATGACTTGCAAGGAGAAACACGTCAGAGCTCATTAGTGTAGAGGAGAGACAAATGACTGCTTTTGCACTCAGTCAGGCTTCACAGAAGGAAGTTTTTAAAGAAGAGCTCAAATTGTTCAGTCAAAACTCAGCTAAACTTCCAAAAACTCATAAAATGTACCAACTTGATCCTTTCCTTGTGAAGGACCTGCTTAGAATTGGAGGATGGTTGAGAAAGTCATCAGCATCATTGGAACTAAGACATCCAATATTCCTTCCAAAGGAAGGCGTAGTCACAAAACTAATCCTTGACCGTTGTCATAAGAAAAGACAACATCAAGGCCGAGACCAAACTCTAAACGAACTCAGGGCCAATGGTTATTGGATAATAGGAGCCAGTAAGGTAGTGGCCAAGTATATTAAAGGGTGTGTCACTTGTAGAAAGGTGTGAAGACCAACTGAAGAACAGCGTATGGCTGATTTGCCATTTGATAGAGTAGATCCTTCACCACCTTTCACTTATACTGGACTTGATGTTTTTGGACCCTTCTATACGAAGCAAGGTCGAAAGGAATGTAAGAGATATGGCTTATTGTTGACATGTCTAAGCTCAAGAGCTATACACATTGAGATGTTGGAGGATCTCACCACTGACGCATTTATAAATGCATTGAGATGTTTCATTGTAATCAGGGGTACAGTAAGACAGATTCGTTCTGACCAAGGCACAAACTTTGTTGGAGCTAAGAACGAGTTTGAAAGGAGTTTACAGGAGCTGGATAAAGACAGAATTTCTACCTATCTAGCTAAAAACCAATGTGATTTCCAAACAAACATTCCTCAAGCTAGTCACAGGGGAGATGTTTGGGAACGCCAAATCCGGACAGTTAGGTATGTCATGAATACAGTCCTAGTACAAGCCACAGGATGATTGGATGACACCTCATTAAGAACTTTCTTTTATGAGGCTATGTCAATTGTGAACAATTGTCCACTGACTACAGATACAATCAATGATCCCAAAAGTGCTGAACCTTTGACGCCTAATCATTTGCTCACAATGAAAGAGTCAGTGCCACTCCCGCCTCTTGGTAGATTCATTAGAGAAGATTTGTATGCCAGGAAGAGGTGGCGTAAAGTGCAATATTTGACAGAGCAGTTCTGGAGCAGGGGTGCAAAGAATAATTAACCAACATCAGCTTAAGACAACAGTGGCATACAGCTAAAAGAAATGTACAGGCTGGGGATGTAGTGATTGTAAAAGAGGACAATATTCCTAGAAATTAATGGAAATTGGCAAAGGTAGTTGAAGCAAGTAAAGACGATGCTTTAGTGCGAAAGGTTAAAATCCAAGTAGGACAAACAGATTTGGGATGGAAAGGTGAACGTTTCAAACAACTATCTTTTCTTGAGAGACCAGTTCAGAAACTAGTGGTATTAGTTGAAAATGAGTAAAAGGTTAAAATGTTAACTCAAACATACAGGGGTTGGACAATGAAACTGAAACACCTGGTTTTAGACCACAATAATTTATTTAATATGGTGTAGTGCCTCATTTTGCGGCCAATACAGCGTCAATTTGTCTTGGGAATGACATATACAAGTCCTGCACAGTGGTCAGAGGGATTTTAAGCCTTTCTTCTTGCAGGATAGTGGCCAGGTCACTACGTGATACTGGTGGAGGAAAACGTTTCCTGACGGGAAGGGCCAGGACAGCGAAAAGGGAACCGGTCGGCGGAGTGAGAAACTTCGATCTGAAAACGTTGGTCTACTAAGAACCCCACAGTGGTAGAAATTATTTACTTTTGGAAGTGGCAGTAAAAGGCATAAACTGGTATGTGAATGGTTCAGAATGGATACACAGGAGGACAATATGGACTTTGATGAATGGACGCCAGTAAGTAGAGGGAGAGGACGCGGAAGAGGTAAAGCAGAAGAAGGGAAATTGTTAGACAGCCAAAGGAGTAAAAGAGAGCTGGAAGAAAACAGTTCTGAAGAAGAGAGAGTAGTTAGGAGGAAAATCGGAAGGGAAGAATGTAAAATAATATTAAAGATAAAAAATGAAGAAGAAAAAGAGAACCTGAGTCCTATTTCACTATCTAGAGAAATAAAAAAAAAGATAGGAGATGTTGAAATGGTGAAGGTCTTGAGAGATGGAAATATACTGGTGTTGTGTAAAACCGAAGAACAAAGAAGAAAGGCTTTACAAGTTGAAAACATTTGCAAGAAAACGGTGACAGAGAGGAAGATTATAGGAGAAGATAAAATCATTCGGGGGGTAATTTATGGCATTCCTCTGGAGGAAGATATAGACAAGTTAAAAAAAAGCATTGTTGGTGCAAAGGTAAAAAATCTCAAAAGACTGACAAAAAATGTAAATGGAGAAAGAGTAGGAAGCCTGTCAATTTTAATAGACTTTGAAGAAAAAGTGTTGCCGCAAAATGTTAAAATAGGATATTTGAGTTTTTCTGTGAGGCCCTTCATTCCTCCACCACTAAGATGTTTTAAATATCAGAGATATGGTCATATAGCAGCTGTCTGCAAAGGAAAACAAAGATGTCCAAAGTGTGGAGAAGATCACAGAATTGAAGATTGTGGGGAAGAAGTGCAGGAAAAATGTTGCAATTGTGGAGGGCAACATAGAGTCACATTCGGGGGATGTGAGGTAAGGAAGAAAGCAAAAGAAATCCAACAAATTAAAATGACTAAAAACATAAGCTATGCCGAAGCAGTCAAAAATGTACAGAAAGAAAGATCAAGGGATGAAGGTCAAATTAGGATTCCAGATTATCAACAAAGAAAAGTAGAATCAGAGGAAAATGTTACAATGTCTGTGGAAAAACTGATATTATTCATAGCTTATGTCATTAACTGCACTGAACAGGCTAAACACAAAACAGAAAAGATTAAAATAATAGTCAGAGGAGCAGAAAAGTTCTTAGGGTTTAAAGAAGGATCTTGGGAAAACATTAATAAAAAGTTGGAAACAGATGGAAGGCAAGGAGGAACCCCAGCTGATAGAAACATATTATAATATTACAGTGGAATGCAAGAAGTTTAATCGCTAATGGACAGGAATTTAAAGGGTATATAGATGGAATTGAAGAAAAACCAGAAATTATATGTATACAGGAGACGTGGTTAAAGCCAAACCTAGATTTTGTGTTTAAAGGGTACAATAGTATCAGAAGGGATAGACAAGAGGGAAGTGGAGGAGGATGTGGAATATTTATAAAAGAAGGGATACAATATCAGATATTAGGAAAAGGCAAAGAGTTAGAATACATAGTAGTTGAAATTTACAATAAAAAAGTAAAATGTAAAATAATAAATTTTTATAATCCATGTAAAATATTATCATTTGAGTTGATGGATGAATTAATGAGGTATTTAGAAGGAAAAGTAATCTGGTGTGGAGATTTCAATGCTAACAGCACATTATGGGGAAAATGTAATGATAAAAAATGGACATGTTATTGAAGAAATAATGGAAATAAAAAATTTGGTATGTATAAATGATGGAAGAGGAACAAGAATTAATGTAAAAACAGGTACAGAGTCTGTGATTGATTTAACATTTATATCAAATTGTTTAGCTAATAACTGTGAGTGGGACATTGACAAAGATACAACAGTAGGCAGTGATCATTACCCCATTAAAATCATAACAGGAATATTAATAAATAACAGGAATACAGGATTATATAAAAGATGGAACTTTAATAAGGCTGATTGGGAAAAATTTAAATATTTAAGTCAAAAGAAATTGGAAGAAATAGATGAGTCAATTGATATAAATAGTTTAAATATAAATATCTGTAAAACAATTTTACAGGCTGCAGAAGAATCAATAAAAAAAGGAGGAAGAAAGAACGATAAAAAAATTGTGCCATGGTGGACAAAAGATTGTAGTGAAGTAATAAAATTAAGAAATAAAGCATTTAAAATGTTAAAAAGTAACCCAATTTATCAGAATCTAATTGATTACAAAAGAAAGCAGGCAAAGGTAAGAAAGACCATTAAACATGCAAAAAGAGAATATTGGAGAAACTTTTGTAATACCGTAGGGAGAGAAACAAAAATTGATCAAATTTGGAAAACGATTAAAAGAATGAAGGGTATTAGAAAAGAATATGGATATCCTATATTAAAAATAGATAATATAACTATAACGGAAGATAAAGAAAAAGCAGAAATACTAGCTAAAACATTTAGTAAAATTCATAGTTCAAATAATATTAGTGAAGAGGGAAAGAAAGGTAGGGAAATCACAAAGATGAAATATAAAGAATTAATGCAAAATAATGTAGATACAAATAAATTAATAAATGAACCATTTACACAAGGAGAATTGAACTTTGTAACCAGGAAAACAAAAAATACATCACCTGGAAAAGATCAAATGTACTATATGATGATAAAACATCTTAATGACAAAGCAAAAGACAAAATATTAGAATTATACAATAAAGTCTGGGAGGAGGGAGAGCTGCCACAGAGCTGGAAGGAAGCAATAATTATTCCAATAGCTAAACCAGGAAAAGATAACACAAAACCAGAAAATTATAGACCGATCGCATTAACATCAAATATTTGTAAAATAATGGAAAAAATGATTAATAATAGATTAACATATTATTTAAATATTAATGGATATATATCTAGAAATCAAAATTGGTTTAGAAAAGGGAGAAGCACAAATGACTCTGCATTATGTTTAGAATATGAAATTAGGAGAGCACAAATAAACAAAGAAAATGTAGTAGCTGTATTTTTCGACATAGAAAAAGCATATGACATGATGTGGGTTGAAGGATTATTAATTAAATTACATAAAATGGGTATTACTGGAAAAATGTTTAACTGGATTAAAGATTTTTTATCAAATAGAACAATACAAGTAAGAATTGGTCAAGAATTGTCAGATAAATATATAATAGATAATGGTACTCCTCAAGGAAGTATTATAAGTCCGTTATTGTTTTCTATAATGATAAATGATGTATTTAAAAATATTGGTAAGGACATCGGTTGCTCACTATTTGCAGATGATGGAGCTACATGGAAAAGGGGTCGTAATATCAAATTTATTGAAAAGAAAATACAGGATGAGATTATTAGAATAGAACAATGGGCAAATCAATGGGGATTTAAGTTCTCAGTGGAAAAAACAAAAGTAATGGTGTTTACACGGAAAAGGAAAAGAGAAAATATAAAACTAAAATTATACAATCAAGTTTTAGAACAAGTAAAAAATATAAAATTTTTAGGTATATGGTTTGATGAAAAAATTATATGGAAAGTACATATAGAAAAAATCATAGATAAATGCAAAAAAATATTAAACATTATGAGATGTATGGCTGGTATTGATTGGGGAGCAGATCGAACATCATTAAAAATAATTTATACAGGATTAATTAGATCAAATATTGATTATGGAAGTATAATTTATGGATCAGCAGCAAACACTCATCTTATAAAATTAGACAATATACAACATCAAGCTTTAAGAATTTGTACAGGAGCAATCAAAACCAGTCCAATAGCAGCACTTCAGGTAGAGATGGGAGAGATGCCATTAGATCTAAGAAGGAAACAGTTAGCAATAAATTACTGGATAAACTTACAAAGCAATAATCCGGATCATCCCACACGTGATATTTTAAAACCATGCTGGGAAAAAAAACAAGTTAAGAGTTTTGGTTGGATTATCAATAATATAGCAGAAGAATTTCAAATATATGAAAAAGAAATAAGTTTAATGTTGCCTTTGTCAGTGCCACCGTGGCTGTTACCAGAAGCAGTGGTAGATATGGCATTGATGGAAAAGAAAAAGGATCCAAAATGTATTTTAGATTCAAGTATGATACAAGAATATATAAACAATTACCATTAATATGTTCAGATTTACACAGACGCATCAAAAACAGATGAACAAATAGGAGTAGCATTTGTAATACCAGAATTTAAAATAAAAGTAGGAAAAAGAATTACAGATGGATTATCAGTATATTCAGGAGAATTATTAGCCATATTGTTAGCAGTGCAGTGGGTGGAGGATATAAAACCATTAAAAACAATAATTTGTTCAGATTCAAATTCAGCATTATTAAGTTTAAAACATAATCATTCAGAGGGTAGACCAGACATTTTGTTGGAAATAAAACATACTTTATTTAGACTACAAAGAATGGGATTAATATTAGTGTTTTTATGGGTACCAGCACATGTAGGAGTTGGAGGGAATGAGAAGGCGGACAGGATAGCAAAGAAGGCAACACAAAACAACATTAGCTTTAAAATAAATATTAGTAGGTCAGAGGCAAGAAATATAATTAAACAGAGAATCAGGAAAGAGTGGCGAAAAAGGTGGGATGAAGAAAAGAAAGGAAGATGGTTTTACAGAATCAACAAGATAGTAGGAGAAGTAAGAACAGGAAGAAGGAGTAGAAAAGAGGAAAGATTAATTACAAGATTAAGAATAGGACATACAGGACTTAATTCTACATTGTTCAAGATAAAGAAACATAATACAGGAAAATGTGATTATTGTGGAGAGGAGGAAACAATAGAACATGTAATATTGAAGTGTCAGAAATATGAACAAGAAAGAACAATTTTAAGGAGAGAATTTGTAGGTATTAAAGAAAATTTTATTTTGAGAGATACTTTGCAAAGAAGTTTAGGTAGCAAACATATTCAAATTATAATTAGATTTTTCAAAAGCACTAAATTAATAAATAGAATTTGATTGTTGTAATAGTAAATAAGATTTAAAACCATGAAGAACCACACTCCATACCAGTCGGTGGCGGTAATGCACATCTTCAAGTTATTTGCCAACTGCCAAAAAATAACACAGAAGAAGAAGAAGAAGAACGTTTCCTGACTCGCTCCTCCAAAACACCCCAAAGTGGCTCAATAATATTTAGATCTGGTGACATGGGAGATGTTCAACTTCACTTTCATGTTCATCAAACCAATCTTTCACCAGTCTTGCTGTGTGTATTGGTACGTTGTCATCCTGATACACAGCACCGCCTTCAGGAAACAATGTTTGGATCATTGGATGCACATGGTCCTCAAGAATGGTTCGGTAGTCCTTGGCAGTGACGCGCCCATCTAGCACAAGTATTGGGCCAAGGGAATGCCATGATATGGCAGCCCAAACCATCACTGATCCACCCCCATGCTTCACTCTGGTCATGCAACAGTCTGGGTGGTACGCTTCTTTGGGGCTTCTCCACACCGTAACTCTCCCGGATGTGGGGAAAACAGTAAAGGTGGACTCATCAGAGAACAATACATGTTTCACATTGTCCACAGCCCAAGATTTGCGCTCCTTGCACCATTGAAACCGATGTTTGGCATTGGCAAGAGTGACCAAAGGTATGGCTATAGCAGCCCAGCTGTGTATATTGACCCTGTGGAGCTCCCGACAGACAGTTTTGGTGGAAACAGGAGAGTTGAGGTGCACATTTAATTCTGCCGTGATTTGGGCAGCTGTGGTTTCATGTTTTTTGGATATAATCCGGGTTAGCACCCAAATATCCCTTTCAGACAGCTTCCTCTTGCGTCCACAGTTAATCCTGTTGGATGTGGTTTGTCCTTCTTGGTGGTATGCTAACATTACCCTGGATACCGTGGCTCTTGATACATCACAAAGACTTGCTGTCTTGGTCACAGATGCACCAGCAAGACGTGCACCAACAATTTGTCCTCTTTTGAACTCTGGTATGTCACCCATAATGTTGTGTGCATTTCAATATTTTGACCAAAACTGTGCTCTTACCCTGCTAATTGAACCTTCACACTCTGCTCTTACTGGTGCAATGTGCAATCAATGAAGACTGGCTACCAGGCTGGTCCAATTTAGCCATGAAACCTCCCACACTAAAATGACAGGTGTTTCAGTTTCATTGTCCAACCCCTGTATATGTGAGATCTTTAAGATTAAAAGTTAGCAATTTTATTTTGTGATACAGTATAAAGGTTGATTGTCATTTTGGAAAATTACTAGATTTAATTTCATCCTGTATATTGTGAATATAAATCTATTGTTATTTTGGTGGCAGTGTAGCTGTGGCAGAAAGAAATTGTGCTTGTTTGTTTAGATGTGATTTAATTTCCTTGGTAAATACTAAGAAATCACTTTAACTTGTGTCGTATTGCTGACATCTGTTGGTGAAATTGTGTATTTTACCAAGACATGATTACGCGCTGAGCACATGACCAGTAGAGAGATGCATTTTGCTGGTAGATACCGAAGACACTCAGAAAACAAGTTACTTTGGACTTTTTTTTTTTTGGCTTAAAACAGAAGAAATGGACAATTACATCTCCTAAATGTTTGGTCAGAAGGCACACACGGTATGCTTATGCATTTTATTTTGTATATAAGTTTTAATCTGGTTGTAAATGTTAATTAGCTAACACGTGTTTATATTGTGTATTCAATATAGTTTTTTCACATTGTTTGCTGGCAAAAGAAGATTAAAGCTGGTTAAACATCAGTTGGAGCGTGGCTTTATTCTGCACCAGACGAAAAACCCTTGGGAGCAGTTATACTGCAGTAAGCGCATCCTGACAACTGGCTTCGCTGTAACTCCAAGTGTATTTATGGCCCTATTCTGTGGTAACAGATACTGAGACGAATTGATCTGACACTGCTGTTTTTAACCATCTCAGTGCTGAACTATTTTTAGGTGAAAACTTGGGGGTGGACTTCACATGCAAACCTTTGACTGCCCGTTACTGCCTGGTTGGCTTATAGAGATTTATATATTTATATTTTTTTCAACACCCTTTTATTAAACATATCTTATTTTAGTCTCAAACCGAGGGTTAACAGCAACTGAGAGTCTCCACCAGCTGACCAAATAGAACAGGAGAATGCTGCCGTTGAACCGATAACTTTCTCATCACAAGTACTCTACCCACCGTTCCACAGCCGAGATGAAAGTGTCTTGTTGCAAAATGCGGTATTCAGTTCCTGAACAAATGCAAAAGACCTTGTGAAGATGTTAGCTAAAGTTCATAAGGGAGTATCATTATCCACAGGGAAAACTGACTTGTTTACCAATATTGACCACAGTTACATTTAGAGGAAAAAGAGGGAAGCTTGCAAGCCTGTGAACACCATCCCGACTGCGAAGTATGGAGGGTGGCAGTATCATGCTGTGTGGGTGTTTTGCTGCAGGTAGGACTGGTGCACTTAATAGTGTTATGATTATGAATATATTATTTAATATGAATACTTTTAATATTTTATTAAATAATATTTTGGTCTGTTAAGGGTTGTCCTGTGAGTACCAGCCCAATAAGGCGGTGGTATTAGGACAAAATTGAAAGGGATGAGCCAAGCTCTGGCATTATTGAACACCAAAACTCTGCACAGAATGAATTCACACAATTTCTTAAAATACAAGAATTTATTGACAAAAATAAGTCAACTCAAAGTCAAACATATTTCAATCAACAAACTCTTTACTATGCTAAAACAACCCAACTAAACTACCAAGCGCAATGAAAGAATAATGAAGACTAATGGGCTATGTAAACAAGTGAATCAAAGATGGTTGAAAACCATGACCAAAAGAGTGATGCAACATTACCATGCAATTTTATTAATGTTTGAGAACCAAGGATTATCTTGAAGAATCTAGAAATGAATTAAAGTTAGTCTTGGAACCAACTTAGGCTATAATTGGTATACCTTTAAACAATCATTCACAATGCACGATCAGATAAAACATTATTTTAATACAATAACATTTTGAAGAATGCTTTGCTGAATAAAACCAACCTTCTGGATGACCAATTCTCAATGGTGTATAATTAGTTGCCTTTATTTATTAAAGTAATATTTAACAAAACATTATTAAGGAAAGATCTCAGTGCTGCATTTGATGCAGTCGACCATAATATTCTCTTAGAAAGGCTGAAATATGCTGTAGGGATCAGGGGAACAACGCTAGGCTGGTTTAAATTTTATCTGTCTGACAGATTCCAGTTTGTTCATGTAAATGATAAATCATCTTTAAACTCCAGGGTTAATTGTGGAGTACCACAGGGTTCAGTACTTGGGCCAATTCTCTTTACTATATATATGCTTCCAATAGGTCAAATTATCAGGCAGCATAGGATAAATTTTCACTGTTACGCTGATGATACTCAGCTTTACTTATCCATAAATCCTGATGAACCCAACCAGTTAGATACACTACAAGCATGTCTTGAAGACATAAAAACTTGGATGACTTTAAATTTTTTGCTTCTAAATTCAGACAAGATAGAAGTTGTCGTCTTTGGACCGGAGTCTTTAAAAAAGAAACTGCTTAGTCAATCACTTAACCTGGATGGCATTAAATTGACCTCCGGTAATAAAGTAAAAAACCTTGGTGTTACTTTTGACCAGGACATGTCATTTAATTCCCACATTAAACAGGTTTCTAGGATTTCCTTCTTTCACCTCCGGAACATTGCCAAAATTAGAAATATCTTGTCCAGGAGTGACGCTGAAAAACTAGTCCATGCATTTGTTACTTCAAGCCTGGACTATTGTAATTCTTTACTATCAGGATGTCCGCAAAATGCAGTTAAAAGTCTTCAGCTGATTCAAAATACTGCAGCAAGAGTTCTAATGAAAATTAAAAAGAGAGATCATATTTCTTCTATTTTAGCTTCCCTTCATTGGCTCCCTGTTAAATCCAGAATAGAATTTAAAATTATCTTCCTCACATATAAAGCCCTTAATGATTTAGCTCCATCATACATCAGAGATCTGATTGTTCCATATATTCCTAACAGAGCACTTCGTTCTCAGACTGCAGGCTTACTGGTGGTTCCTAGAGTCTCTAGAAGTAGAATGGGAGGCAGATCCTTTAGTTATCAGGCTCCTCTCCTGTGGAACCAGCTCCCGGTTTTGGTCCGTGAGGCAGACACTCTGTCTACTTTTAAGGCTAGGCTTAAAACTTTTCTTTTTGATAAAGCTTATAGTTAGAGTGGCTTAGGTTATCATGGAGGGAGCCTTCCTCCCTCCCTGTTGGATGGAGTAAGGGGGAGTCAGGTTTAGCCTAAACCGGCTCAGTTATGGTTGAGGTGCAAACACACCCTCCATTTCTGCTAGCTGTATGACCCCTTCTCTTTTCCAATGGTTATAATCAGTCTGACAGAGGGAGGTATCCCAAGCCTTGTGGTTTTTAGTATAACAATGACCATCAGTAGGACCCTTTGTGGGGTTCCTTAAGACGACATTGTTGAAAATGAGCGCCGTTTAACTAAATCATCTGAACTGAAACTTTCTGTGTAGTTATGCTGCTATAGGCTAAGGCTGCTGAAGGACATAATGACCACTTTCACCCTGTTCGCTACATTCTCATACTACTCTCCAATTTTGCATTATTTGCTGTTATTTCAGCTTTTAACTTTGTTCTCTCTTTTCTCTTCCTAGAAGCTACACCTGGCCTGGCTCTATGTCTACCTGTGACACCTTTCTGGAGAGGGGCATTGTCCGAGCTTTTGCTGGCAACAACTTAATGCTCACCCTCTACCGATGATCCACATGGACCTGTCTTTCAGTGTTTAACCCTTTCTCTCTCCTAGACATGGCTATTGACTGAGCTTTACTGTGACTAACTCTATGTGCTCTCTTTCAGACTCTAACCTTGAAAACTGGCTGAGTTTATCTGTTCTTTCTTTCTAGATGAAACGACTAAAGGAGCTACATCCACTAACATTTACTTTTCCTTCCCATAGAAAGTACTCCTGGATCAGTGCTTCTTTGTTCTCTTTGTGTCTCTGCTCTGTTCGCTCAAACCACCAGTTGGTCGTGGCAGATGGCCGCTCACACTGAGCCTGGTTCTGCTGGAAGTTTCTTCCTGTTAAAAGGGAGCTTTTCCTCTCCACTGTTGCTACATGCATGCTCAGTATGAGGGATTGCTGCAAAGTCAACACCAGTGACTGTCCACTGTCTCTACATGCTCATCCGGGAGGAGGGAATGCTGCAAGTCACTGACTGGATGCAATCTGCTGGGTTTCCTTAGACAGAAAAACATTTTATCCAATTTGAATAAATAAATAACTCTGACTGAACTGTTCAATGGACTAATTGGAATGTATGAACCTGACTTTTGTGAAGTGCCTTGAGACAACATGTGTTGTGAATTGGCGCTATATAAATAAAACTGAAAATAAAACTGAATTGAAAATATTAAAATAATATTTAAGGAAATATTATTTTGAATAAGGACCAAACCTTTTGGATAAATGGGTCTTAATGGTGTTTAATTAGTTATAACGTTTAGTCAAATAATATTTAAGGAAATATAACTTCCTAGATTGGAAACTAACAACCTTTCTGGGTAAATGATCTTCAGATGACTCATAAAGTGGGCGAGCACGTGTTCTTAGCCGTTAGCGGTTGGAGCTAAAAAAGGAAGCCTGTAGCTGGTTACCTGAATCAAACACATACCTTTAAACTACCACTAATAAAAAAAGGTTGAAATGCATAAGCATCGATGGCGCTTTATGGCCGGTCTGTGTTTAAAAACCACCCTTTAAATAAAGTGTGTCTTAACTTAAAAAAAACAACACAGAACACATCTTTAGTTGAACACTAGTCTGCTAGCACTTACTGTAGCTGAATTTCTCAACACAAACAAAAACAAATGTCATTAAACAAACATTTTGATTATTTAACTCTAAACTAATCTTCTCTGCCCAAACACTACCTCTTACGTGTACCGTGCTGAGGAGAAGTTGTCCGGGGCGACAAAGTTGAGGAAAGCATCCACGGTAAACAAAGTGTTAATTTGCAACTAACCTCCGTAGCTGTAGGAAATGGGCGGCTCATTCCGGGCCGAACTGCATGCACAGCGGCGTGTTGTATTGCGGTACATTTGTCCTTCCTTCAGACCGGGAAAACTGCTCCACTCTGCGTTGTATAGGCAGGGTCTCTGCTGGGAACTCTCTGGAACACAGTTTGCTTCTGTAGACCTCAGAAAGAAAAGTCAAGCCACGTTTGCACCTTAATTACCCCGTTCATGAATAGATACCAGATACACAAACAGCAATTAATTCCTACTTAACTGTGGAGGTAAATTTGTCTCAATATTATTCAATCAAACAAAAAACTAATCCCAATCAAAAAAATAAATTGTGGTCAAAATTTTTGGAATATTCAATCAAAAAAAAAAAGCTAATCTCAATCAAAAAATATTAAGTTGTGATTAAAACTTTCAGAGTTGTAAAATTTTTTTTTTTTTTTTTATGGAATATTTTATTTTGGGAAGGAAAAAAATTGTTTGAAAAAAACTTTTTTTTGATTAAAATGACTAATTTTTTCTCATGAACAGAAAAAAGTTATTTGCAAAACATAAAACTTTATTTGCGCATGTCAAAAATCTTTGGTTAGGACTCGCTCATTTGGTGTTGACACGCTCTGCTTTTGGTTGAACACAAAGAATTTTGAGTGCTGGGAACATGAACATCCTGGGCGGGGCCTAAAGACGAACAATATAAGACATTTCCCTATTGGTTAGCGCTGACTAAAGCAGCAGACTCTGATCCCCCGCATCTCTGAACTTCTGCTCGAACTGCAGGGCTTGTTGTACAGAAGACAACTGCAGTTAAGTGAGCCGACAGTCAGAAATACGCGGTCACGCCAGCCGACGCTAGCTCTCTCTTAAAGATTAGCGTCGCGCATATAAGGTTCATTACAGTAATGGAGCAGAAAGGACGCTGATCCTGGCAACGGTTGAGAAAATAAGAGGAAAACAGAAAAGGAACCCACAGAACATTTATATTAATTACATTTTTACAACTTTCACATTCATGTTTTATGTAAAATAATAAATATTTAATATTTTATTGTACAGTTTTGGAGAAATATCTTGTCAAAGTACCTCGAAATGCTCAACCATTATATGCATTTGTCCCACTTTCAGGAATTTATTTCTCCAAAACCAAGAGAGGCGACAACACAATCTCTTCAGATTATATTAGAGGGTCATCTATATTATAACCAGAATTAGTATTTCATAATTTCACTGTAGATTTCTGGAGAAATACACAACTACCCCAACAAAGTACGACAAACGCTTCTTTTTGGTGAGGTCGATGAGGTCCTGTGGGAAGTGGTCTGGACAGCTTAAAGTGCAAGAGCCTCCAGATCTCCTCTGACCTCTCCTGGACCAGAAACGTCCCTCGCCTGTTGAAGAAGGTACAACAACAGCTCTTCTTCATCAAGAAATAAAAACAGACTGGTCTCTCTCCTCAGCTGCTTACAAATGTCTACAGGGCCACGGTGGAAAGGACTCTGTGTCTCAGCATGACAGTGTGGTGTGGGAACTGCACAGGAGAGGAAGGAAGTATCACAGGTTGTGAGGACAACACACCGAATTATGGGATGCCTTCTGCCTGACATGGACTCTGTTTTATACTACACTTGGGGTAGTTGTGTATTTCTCCAAACCTTTACAGTAAAATTATGAAATATTAATTCTGGTTATTCAAATTCAAAAATACTTTATTAATCCTAAAGGGAAATGAAATGTTGTTATAGCTCATATTATGAAAGTTTCCTCAAAGAGTCGTTGTAGATGCTGATGGCTGTGGGCAGGAAGGATCTCCTTTAGCGCTCCGTCTTACAGCAGATCTGAAGAAGCCTCTGACTGAAGACACTCTGTTGTTGTAGGACAGTCTCATGAAGAGGATGCTCAGGGTTCTCCATAATGTTCTTCATTTTATGAAGAATCCTTCTTTGCACAATGATCTCCAGAGGTTCCAGACGAGTCCCCAGAACAGAGGCAGCCTTTTTTATCAGCTTGTTGAGCTTTTTTAAGTCCCTGGCTCTGATGCTGCTTCCCCAGCAGATGGTGGTAGAAGAGATCACACTTTCCACAACAGACTTATAGAAGATATGCAGCATCTTGCTGCAAACACCAAAGGACCTAACCTTCCTCAAGAAGTACAGTCTGCTCTGTCCCTTCTTGTAGATGGCTTCACAGTTGCATCTCCACTCTAGTCTGTTGTCCAGACTAGAGAGACTAGAGTGAACACCGAGGTATTTATACTCCTCCACCACCTCCACTTCTTCTCCCATGATATAAATAGTTTTTGACTTATTTCTGTTTCTCTTAAAATCTACAATCATCTCCTTGGTTTTAGTCACGTTCAAAATGAGATGATTGTTTCCACACCAAGCCACAAAGCGGTCCACCACCTTCCTGTACTCAGCTTCTTGTCCATCTCTGATCCACCCACGACTGCAGAATCATCCGAGTATTTCTGCAGATGACGAGAGTCTGTCTTGTACTGGAAGTCTGAGCTGTACAGAGTGAAAAGGAATGGTGTATAATTATATATATAATACTATATAATTTATATATAATATAATATATGTATAATATAGATAACCCTCTAATAAAATCTGAAGAGATTGTGTTGTCACCTCTCATGGTTTTGGAGAAATAAATTCCTCAAAGTTAGGCAAAAGCATATGCTGGTTAAGCATTTTGAGGTAGTTTGACAAGGTATTTTTCCAAAACTGTACAGTAAAATATTAAATATTTATTATTTTACATAAAAGATGAATGTGAAAGTTGTAAAAATGTAATTAATATAAATGTTCTGTAGGTTACTTTTCTGTTTTCCTCTTATTTTCTCAACCGTTGCCAGGATCGACGTCCTTTCTGCTCCATTACCGTAATGCACCTTGTATGCGCGACGCTAATCTTTAAGAGAGAGCTAGTGTCGGCTGACGTCACCGCGTATTTCTGACTGTCGGCTCTCTTAACTGCAGTTTTCTTCTGTACATTTGATGTCTCCTCACTGAGGCGACACTGCAAGCCTTGCAGTTCGAGCGGAAGATCAGAGGTGCGGCGGATCAGAGTCTGCGGCTTTAGTCAGCGCTAACCAATAGGAAAACGTCTTATATCGTTCGTCTTTAGGCCCCGCCCAGGATGTTCATGTTCCCAGAACTCAAAATTCGTTGAGTTCAACCAAAAACAGAGAGCATCCAAACCAAAAGAGCGAGTCGTAACCAAAGATTTTTGACATGCGCAAATAAAAGTTTATGTTTGCAAATAACTTTTTGCTCTTCGTGAGAAAAAATTAGTCATTTTAATCAAAAAAGTTTTTTCAAACATTTTTTCTCTCCCCAAAATAAAATATTCCATAAAAAAAAAAAATTGTTACAACTCTGAAAGTTTTGATCACAACTCAATATTTTTTGATTAAGATTAGTTTTTTTTTTTGATTGAATAATATTGAGACAAATTTACCTCCATACTTAACTTAGTGCATATAATCGTGTGATCGTATGCCACTCTTGGATCCAGTTTGAAGAGTTATGTCTGTTTGCCAGCAAAGAGACATGAGCGCTGTGTCCCTCCGTCCAGTTCCGCTGGGGACCTACGTGGAAGAGATCTGTCTGTTCAAACGCGGGGTTTTTATTCAAACAGTGATGTCACGGGAAGTCCGCTGTTATCCCTCTTGTTCCTGTTCCAGCAACATCTCACAATATTACCAAGAAAGGGAACAAATGGGCCTTCCAAATGGACATTGACCCTGACCATATCACCAAATTGGTTATAAAGTGTCTTAAGGTTCGCAAAGTTTGATAAGCCATTGATCTGTGACATTGATAGTGCTCCCCTTATTTAGATATTTTGGGATATGTCTAGGTATTTTTTTATTCTTAGTTCATATATCTAAAAAGTTATATTGACCAACTGAAGCTCGGATCTTTTGCTTATTTTTATCATACTTGTTGGCATTTAGTAAATGGATAGACATTTATGTGTATATTCAAACAATCAAAAGAAAAACCCAACTATTATCCTCTTTTTTTATTTAAGATACACAATGCTTTCTCATACATGGCCAAACAATTGCACTGAATTCAAATTAATAAACTGTCTGAAAGAAAAATATTAACATGATTTCTGCATAAAAGGGACTTGAAAACAACAAAAATGCACCTCTTTGCACTTCTCTTTGATTTTAATGCCATGTAATGTGTTCTCACTGTCCCCTAATGGTTAATAATGGAAATTCTCTATTATTTAGAGCAATGTGGCAGAAAATACAGACAACTATCCAAGAAGATATGTATATAAGCCATTGTTAAACATATTTAAAACAAAGATAAAAAAAATGTACATAGCACCAAGTTGACATACAGTATTTGTTTTGGAAAAGGTGGATGTCAGGTGTCCTTGTCAGCAGAAACCTGTAGCAGCATTTTCTCTTCTGTTAGCATTTCTCCATAAAAACATTTTAATGGTATCATCATGCAGTCACTTCACATAATTTAAAAGGATAGAACGATAAACAATCATAATCAAGAAAAAAACAAACAAACAAATGCCCTATAAAATAAACAGTTATTGAAATATTATTGAAATATTTTTGCCAGGTTATACAACCACAGAGAAATCTTCTTCCCTTTCCTTGCTATACTTAGTTGTTCCGGAGGCACTGGAAATAGAAGCTTATGGGAGATAACTTTCGCCATTTGCGTTCATTTGCATCTGTGCAAATATTGTTTAAACAAGAGAGGCAGAAGCAAAATATTAGGCACCTGGACCTAGTCAGAAGCACACATATAGTGAGTCTTTCTTACAATAACTATAGCTTAAATGCTAATGGTCGTCGTTTTGATTAGGGACATCCTTGGATGCAAAGTCTTGGACTTTGCTTTTCAGGTCACCTAGCTGCTCTGAATGAGTGATTAGCGTACCGTTAACATGGCTCAGGATGGCGGCAGAGTGTTTCTCCAGCTCTGCCCTGATCCTTTCCAGGTTCTCTGCAAGCTCCCCAAGGCTGCTACACTGGCTCTCAACCTGGCTTACCCTGCTGTCAACGACCTTTACCTCTTTCTGCACCTCCATTGCTGTGCTGCGGCAGCCCTGTAGCCCCCCTGACAGCTGTCTCTTCAGGGCTGCAAGCTCACCTCTAAGCTCTGCTAGTCGCCTCTCACTAGCTCCAAGAAGGTAAGCCTGATGGCCCATGAGTTTGGTGATGCCTTGCACCTGGTTGACGATTTGATTCTCCCGCTGCTCCCATGAGGAGTTAGCATGGCCCACTTCAGTTGCAATAAAGGTAATGGAGTCCTTTAGCCCTTTCAGAGTGCGGTTCACAGAGTTAATGTTCACCTTTAGCAGGGTGATCTCTCCCTGAACAGAACCCTCTGTTTCCTCCTGAGCAATGCGGAGTATCAGGTTATTCAATGTGTTGTTAAGGCGGTCCAGCTGGTTAGAATGGGAGTCTAGACGGTCTGTCATCTTCTTACCTATTCCTTTACATTCCTCATCTATTAAGGTGTCCCCGACATCCCCTTCTTGTGGGGTGGGCTGTTTGCAAGTGGAGGTACAAAGGAGTTCCAGGTCTAATAGCTGTTTCTGAATTCCACTTAGGTCTCCTTCTACTCTCCTCCTCACAGACTCAATCTCTGTCTCCAGTGCAGGAACCACCTGACCCTCCAGAAGAGCCGGAGTTGTAGCATTATTTAGTTCTTCCACTGCCTCAGACACTCTCTCCTCTAGAGTCTTTAACTTGTCTTCAAGCAATGTTTTGAATCCATCCAGACCACCGGGAAGCCCCTCAACCTCACCATGTCCACCACTGGTGGCATTGAGTCTGCCTTCCATGTCCACCAGGCGTGTCTCGACTAGGGTCTCTATGTGAGTGGATTGGTCAGCGAGGGCCGTCTGCAGCTGTCTCTGAGATTCTGTTAACTCCTTTACAGATTCTTCCAGCAGCAACATGCGCTCCGACAGGCTGTTTACCTGTAATAATGAACATTATCTTCCATTAGCTCCTCAATGAACCATCAGTTGCACATTATTAAATTATTGAAGTCAGTCATACCTGTCCACAGCAGCTTTCAGTCAGAGTTAGACCCTGAATCTGAGCTTGTAAGGAGCCCAACTCTTCTCTGAGCCCAGTTTCTCTGCCATCCAGAGACTGCTGCATCTGCTCCTGGCCATCCAAGTGCTCCCTTTGGCACTGCCGCTGCACTTCCCCAATCTTGTCATCACAATGGTTCTCCATACCAGTGAGACGGCGTTCAAAGCCGTCGAGGATCTCAGTTCTCACACCAGCTAGCTTTACATCTAAGATCTCGTCCAGATAAGAGGTTGAGCCTCGACCAGGGATGGGTTTGCCGATGGCTCCTTCCAACAGCTTCTTCAGCTGGCCATCGTGACCTAGAACCATACCCTAATGACAATGGTACATATAAAAAGTATAAAATTGTTGATAAAAGTTTTAAAAGAGCTAAGACTGATGTGATCTTTATACTGGAGACAGGGTAAAGACAGGGTAAAGACAGGGTACCTGAATTTCCTCCAAAATGTGAGTCTTGGCTCGCAGCTCATCCCTCACTTCAGTCACCCTTCCTGCTAAGTCTCCAAATCCAGGGATGGTCCCACCTCCTTCCAATCCATCAAGAGACCCATCAGGGATCACCCCGAATCCCACGGTGGAGTCTGGCCCTCTTGGGGGGTTGGGCAGCAGTGACACCAGGAACTTATTGGTTTCTTCACGAAGGGATGTTCGAAGTCGGTCCTCGAGGCCAGCCACCACCCTATTAAGGGATTCTAGACTCTGAGTGAGGAGACGCAGGTCTTGCTCCATGCGGTCCAAACGTTCACCTGCAACTCCTGAAAAGCCAAATTGTTACTTGGAATTTTAGGAAAAGACTTGGTGGACAGGACATGTCTACAAGACAACCATGGAATGCATTCTTACCATAGTTAGGTTTTCCATCTCCCCCAGGTAGTTGTCCTGAGTCTATACCAGGGAAGAACTTGCCTGGATCCAGCGGAGCTCCTCCAGGCTTCTGGTCCACTGGGGGTCTAGGCCCAAGAGGGACCCCTTTAATACCTGGACGATGGGGACCTATGATGTCAGGCAACGATGTGGGCCCATCATGGCAAGCTTCACCAGAGTAACCAGGACAACATCTCCATTCGAGTTCAGTCACAGTCTTATACCCCACCTTGTATGTTGGCCTGTGAAATGTTCTGTACCTGAATGGATAAGGACAAAAATAGACTGCCTTCTGTCAGTGTAAATAGAAATGTTTCAGCTAAATAAAATGCTTTTGTTTGTTAAATAATTCAGCTTGGAGCATATATTTGAGGTGAACAGATAAAAAGTGCTGAGAAAAAAACTGCAGGAAGTTGTTTCCATTGGGATTAAACATGGATTAAAGAACGATTAGGAGATTAAGATCAATTCTGGTGTAAATTGTGTGGCATCACAGGATTGGGTCCAGGTCATCACCAAACTTTAACATTATCTTGGTTTAAATCAAACTCATCTCTCTTCCTTTACAACACTCTCTCACAGGTTTACCTTCATTTTTGAAAATAGAGTTCTGTTCAGTTTTTCTCTGTGTTGGTTTTTAAAATGCATATTACATAATAGAGAAGATACATTACCATTTTCAACACCTGTTACAAAAACATTAAGATATTACTCAACAATCTACTGTAATTGTACACTGTTAACTGACAGCTTATTTATAGTTTGGTAAACATAAAAAAGTAGCAACAGAGCCAAATCTAAACTGAAAAGTTATCAGAAAATTAAGATCAGTTTTCCCACATTTTCCCTGTAAACAGTCAGAAAAAACCTTGGACACAAAAACGTAAAACCTCTAGCTGTAAAACATAATATGATTTGGTCACTAGAGGGCAGCACCTGCATTGAGTATATTAGGGAACTGTTGGCTTCGTAATGCCGTTTTTTTTTAAACCTAAAGTCATAATTGCACATTTGAAACATTACAGTAAGCATAGTGAACTGAGACTGACTTCTACTAGTTTAAGATCTGTTTGAAATACTTGCATTTTGTTGATTAGACTGATTAACGTACATGACTACAGGACATTTTTGACCCCAGATGCACTTGGTGGTGTATTCAGCCTTCACATAGGTTTCCACTCCATCTTGCAGGATGCAGGTGATGTTTTTCTGGACCATGTAAGCGCAGTGGTTTCTGTGGGTATAAAAGAATTACGTCAGAGCTGAATGATCACCACTGAAGTACAAAGATAGGTTAGACACCATCTACTCCATTTAAGATCTCAAGCTGTATCCTCTACATCCTCAGGTTAAAATGGGAATTGTACATACTAAATTTAGGTTAATCACCAGCAGTAGTCACTTCAGTAAACCAAGCAACTGTAATATAGGCATGGGAAAAAATCCATCAGGTTTTGCGAATTAACACACAGATAAAACTGATTTTCCAAAAGTTTGATTGCATTGCACAAATCTGTTTCTCTGTTAGAGCTCTGGTTGCCCTAAGCTGTTTGAATGCTTCATCAATCCTACTGCCTTCTTTTTCAAATTAGATCCAACTTTCTGTGCAGAATAATAATAGTATTCACAGAAACAAATGCATAAACAAAACACAACATTCAAAACAATGATTCCTGACTAGACCAGTAGATGTGTTAAAGTGTGTTCATGCATTCCAAATTATTTTAGAACTGGAAATCTCAACCAAAACATCAGCACACAAAAAAGTATAATTTTGTATTCTTGGAGTATATTTGTTTCTAATAGAGATTCTTGTGTTTATTTATTACAAACAAAATAAAATAGACATGCCTTTTTTTACATAAATTGTTCTTTTTCATCATCACAGTGTTGCCACCACTCTCACTGAGCTTCTTGATCTTGGTCCCTAAGATCCACAGTTGAAACCCGGTATTATCATACACTGTACAAGTAGAAACATTACATTTTTCCTCTCACTGTCTGACCTTAAATCAGGAAAAAAAAAAAAAAACTATTTTAGGCGGATTACCAACATTATTTCTATTAGTTAATCCAACTAATTATTTCTATTTACTAAATGCCAGACCAATGAGAGATACCTTTCTACAAATTAAAAAAGCACACATGTTCTTAGTATTTACTAGGATTGGCCTTTAAATTGTATGACTTGGGTTATCCATGGCATCCTTTCACAAGCTTCTCACAATAGTTTGCTGGACTTATGGCCAATTCCTCATGACAGAACTGGTGGTACGGATTCAGGTTGGTAGAAAGTGACTTTGTTGTCCTTAAGCCACTCTGCAACTAATGTAGTTGTATCCTCAGGGTTATTTTCAATTTGGAAAACTCATTTGTGCCACTAAATTAAACTCTCTGGCTGATATATTGAGATGCTGTTTAATATTTCTACGAAATGTTCATGGCTCATGATGCCATCTATTTTGTCAAGTGCAATAATTCCTACTGCAGCAAAACACCCCCACAACATGATGCCACCCCTGTACTTTACAGCTGAATGGTACTGTCAGGCTTTGCAAATGTTCAGTCATTATGGCCAAATACTTCTATACATGTCTCCATGAATTAGTGTGAATAGTTCTGTAATGACTTCTTCCTCAATAAGTTGTCAAACCATGTCGATACAGGACTAGTTTCATTGTTGATATTGCACATGGAGGCATTAAAAATCATGGGATGGCACACCAAAATCAAAACCAATGACTGACTTTGAAAAATGCTGTGATGTTGTACCATTACCAAACAACAGGAACTGTCTTTTGTTTTTACTAATGTATATTTCAGACTGACTGGAAAAGAGCATTTAAAGTTTCACCTCCTACAAGCATTTTCAGTATTTTATTCTTTAAAATAAAAGGATTTCTTTTCTTTTTCCACAATAAAAAACATTACAAAATGATTTAAAATGTATACACTAAAAATAATAATCTTTATGTAAAGTATTTATCAAACACAGGGTAACAATAACAGATTTCAGGAACACTGTTAAAGTTAGTTTAAATGTATATATTGCAGACTTTTAAAAGTACTGCTACATGAACAAATAATGCAGTTGGTTAGAGGAAAAGGTCAAGAGTGTTTGCTGATGCGTGGACAACTCAGCTTTAGTCTCTAAACCAACAACTTATCACATCTGATTGACTTACTGGGGTGGCCAATGTCATTCCAGGGTGGAAAGCATGCCCCCCCTGCCATACCATACATACTAAATTTGGTAATCCCAACTGATTTAAACTGAGAAAGGTTTATTTAAAATTTTAAATCAGTGACAGTAACAAACGAAGGCGCTGTGTCCTTTTTATACAGAGTATGTGATCATGTGGTTTTAGCTGCTCATCAGTTGTGGGAATAGAAGATGGTAAAAGTAAATCCATGTGGCTAAAGATATGATTGGATAGCAAAGTTTGTTGCAAGGCACCTTAAATATTATAGTGTACAAAAAGTGCATCTAAGCAGTATTTTGTGTTTGTGTTATTTAAAATGTTGATCTTGTGATGATTATTTGATTTGATATACAGGATTGCGCAGCTCTAGTTTCTGAAATACTTTTCTTAAGTGTTGCAATTGTGTTTTCTCCTTTGCTGTTTTGTTATTTGGACCAAATATAGAAGAGTGACCAAGTGATTTATTATGTATTTATACATTTTATCCATTATCTCTGGGGTTAGAGGTTTTGTCAGGCCTGTTCAAAGAAAGAAAAGTATGCTGAGACATATACTGAACCCCCCTGAAGGACACCATACAAATGTGTGATTTCTTCTCTCAAAAATGTCAGTTTCACTTTAAACAAGCACAAAGATGCTGAGAAAACTGTTCACATCCAAGGTTATGTAACTGTGAAACCATTTCCCTACCCTGAGCAAAAGGATGGGAATGTTTTTGCCAGAAAGAAATGGTGGATGAAGATGAAGCTTATCTTCAGTTCTGATTGTGTTTCCATGTAGATCCAATTATGTGTACGGCTTCTGCTCAATGTAAGCATTTCGATTGGGGAATTGTAATATGTAATCATCCACGAATAAAGCATAAGTTTAAAGACAGCACTTGTATGAGTAAGAAAGAATAACTGTGTTTTGGAACGCATTTGGCAATCCTGCACCAAGATAGTTTTCGAAGAGTGGTTTCAATCCCACAAGTCTTCAAATGGACTCAGAATCCAACACATAACTTGACTGTAACTACGTGTTGCATCGTGCTGGAGTTGGGCCTCCTCGGTCCCCTCCTCACTCTTCCCTGCCAGCGCAGCTATAGCAACTGTTCCCCTGGACTCGATGCAACTCAGGAAATGAGGATCCAAGCTCTTCAGGCTCACATGTGAAGAATTATTTTGCATTCAGAGGGGAGCATTTAGCAGCACATGTGGTACTTAACATCACTTCACAGCTGTTTTAGGATAAATAGTCATGCTAGGTGTAACAGGGAGGGATGGGGGTCTGAGGAGGGTCGAGGTAGCAGGTTCAGGGAACTCAACCAATTTAAAATCTGAGAGAAAACAGCTCTGCTGCAAATCTCAGACTGCATGGACAGAGTTTGTTTGTAGTGCCACCACTCTGAAAGTGTTGACGTATGTTAATGGCAGCGAAAGGGAAAGAGCAGGCGCTAGAATAAGAGAGCTCCTTTCATACCAACCTGACAACCTGGTGCCAGGCCTTGCTTTCCTAAGGAGGCAGGAGTTATAACCTAGGCTGCTGTGCTATGATGGTGGCTTTATTAGCTCTTTAAACTCACACATGCAGCTGCAGTTGGTTGCTGCATATGACTTTCTTGGTACAACAGAACAAAACAAGCAGATTTATTTGGCAGTGAATATTACAGAACTGCTAATTGTTTGCTTTTCCTCTGGACCCCACTTGGAGGCTCTTTTTACGATCACTGAGAAAGCTGAACACTGATCACTCCCTGTGTTTTTTATTTGTTGCATAGTTCACTTAGACAAACATGCAGAATATTATGATCTAAGTCAGACTATATGGCTAAGGGTTATCTAATGGATTGAGGAGCATTTCTGTTTGTTTTTGAGAGTGTGAAAGCTGAGATAAATAGTCACAAGTACTTGTAACAGCTGAGAAAAAGCAGTGTAGTGTGTGTGTGAATAGATCACAGGAGGTGTGTGACCCTGTTCTTACACACACGTATGGAGTGCTACTCATTGGAGTGAAAACGGATCATGTTCACCAAGTTGGGAAAATAAACTTGACTCTCTCACATTTCTCATCACTGTTTTCACAGTTTGTAGTTATCAGTGTCATTTGGATCCATTTCTGTGTAATATTTTATCCTTAGTGTCTCAAAGAACGACACCAGGGAGAATAAAGTGATGGCAAACAGTTCCTCACAAAAGCATTCATACTTCTCGAACTCTTTCACCTTTCCATCATATATTATATATATATATATATATATATATATATATAATATATATATATATAATTTTATATATATAATTTTTCCCCTTAGTTTTTAATGTAACATTAAACTGAAAGTGAAAATTCATTGTAACCCAAACATAACTTGTCCTGTAAACTTGGTTAAAAGTTTTTTTTTTAAACCACACTTTGGTAACTTTTAGGTTAGGGCCAGATTTTAGAAAACCCAACATACTAAGCGAGGTAAAACCCTTTTTATTTAGTTAACCCATGGCTCGAACGGTCTATATTTGACCAACTGGGTTGTTTTTAACCCAGCAGTTTTTGGAGTGTGTGTTATTAAAAACTCCCTTGCTGTCTTTTTAAAATCTGCATGAAAACACAACCAAAATGTGGGGAAAAAACAGATGTCCAGTGTTTGCACACCGTTGATGTACCATCCAGTGGTAACCTATCCAACTAATCCCTCTGTAACCTAGGCTTTATTCCTCCTCAAGAGACTGTAGTCATCAGAACCGTTGTCACTTTCACACAACACAACATTATCGTTTTACCTTTGCTGGGAGATTGGATTTCTGCTCCAACAGTAAAAAGTTCCAGCAAATCTTAACAGTTTTACAGCATCCCAGGAAAAAGTAGAATTCCCATCAAAGACTCTCAGACAAAGATTACATCTCCACCCTCCTTAGGCTCAATCCAACTCACTGTTCAACTTTCCTTCTCAAACTTTGCTTACTTTTTTTATTTTAAAATGTAAAAACTGCAGGTAATTCCTGGTCAGCAATCTAGGCATATCAATCATGTCTTGGCCCATGTCCCTGATACTGTATTATTTATATTGGTTGAGATTCCACAAGCCTCCATGTGTTGCTCCATCACCTTCCCTTTCTACTTGTTTTGATACTGTGACACTCAGTGGCTCATCTTCCTGCTCTCACCTGCAGGGGTCCCTGTCTGTTTGAACCCAGGCCACCGCTGTTGTCTCAGACAGATTTACGACTGGATGGGGACTGATAGCAACCCATGCAGTCTTTTATAAGGCCTTCAACAGCTGTGTCTATAGGTTAACAGATCTCCTCCAGGGCCCATCTCTTTTCATAAATGCTTTTAATGATGCCAGCTGGCATATCTTCAGGCTCCATGGTCTGGTTGACTGAGGCTACTCCTGGCTAATGATTGGGGACAAACATATTCCCAGCTCCAACACCTTGGGGGATCAATCTGGCATGCAGAGAAACATGTCAGCTAAGTAACTTACCATCATTACGCTTCAAAAATATGTGTTTTTCATTTAAACTCCTAACTGTTATCTTTGTTAACGTAAGCTTGTGCGTTTTAGACAGTTTATTTTTGTTGAGCAGGAAAAGGCTGAGATGACCAAGGAGAAATAAAATCATCTTCACTTATACCTAGGCTTTAGTTTTTGTGCCTGTGGAAGAAAATGTGTTCAAACAGTAGTGTTAGATTAGTTAGACTCACTGCAGGTACTGTGTAGAATATAACCCCATCTGAAGTCACTGAATAAAATGCTTGAAAACAACAGCTGCGTACATATTACAGCTCAAGGACAGATCTGCATGAACCGAACCTTTCATTGAAAACCACAACCAAAAATAGGAATCGCAATTCACTCATTTTTGCCTTTTAATTTGTCAACCGTGCAAATTTAACACAAAAACTGAAAAAATACAATTTGACATTTTAAGAAACAGAGCTGAGTTTTCTTGTTATTGTGATTAGGAGATATGTTTGGTGTTAATAAAACAAATCAAAAATATGAAGCAATTCCTTGTAGAAAATGTATATTTAAAGAAAAAAAATCATTCAGTTTTGCCATGCTTATAAAACTGATTATTACAAATTTTTTGTGCTTGACAGTAGCCCTATGGCTAATTCCTTAATGTGGATACCATATGTGCGGATGTGCTGACAGTAACCAAATATGTATGCCTGATGCCAAAAATAATTACATCTTAATTTCCAGGCTAATCAGCTAAACCTTCAGAGACAATATCCACTGGCATTTTGCAACTCACACGCTGGCAGGGACAGGCTGTTGTGAATGGGAAACAGATCCAGGCAGGGATGCCTATAAACCAAACTATTAATACACACATTCTGAGAAAAAAAGTTTACAGTTTGCAAGAAGATTTGGTACATTTCTAAAAAAATTAAGATACAACGCATCAATAATTTGACTACATTAATAAGGGGAAACATGATAGACCATGGTGAGGTGTGCTACCGATTCCTGTCTGAGCAGAAGGACACTTCTCTACAGGTCCTTCTCAAAATATTAGCATATTGTGATAAAGTTCATTATTTTCCATAATGTCATGATGAAAATTTAACATTCATATATTTTAGATTCATTGCACACTAACTGAAATATTTCAGGTCTTTTATTGTCTTAATACGGATGATTGTGGCATACAGCTCATGAAAACCCAGAATTCCTATCCCACAAAATTAGCATATTTCATCCGACCAATAAAAGAAAAGTGTTTTTAATACAAAAAACGTCAACCTTCAAATAATCATGTACAGTTATGCACTCAATACTTGGTCGGGAATCCTTTTGCAGAAATGACTGCTTCAATGCGGCGTGGCATGGAGGCAATCAGCCTGTGGCACTGCTGAGGTCTTATGGAGGCCCAGGATGCTTCGATAGCGGCCTTTAGCTCATCCAGAGTGTTGGGTTTTGAGTCTCTCAACGTTCTCTTCACAATATCCCACAGATTCTCTATGGGGTTCAGGTCAGGAGAGTTGGCAGGCCAATTGAGCACAGTGATACCATGGTCAGTAAACCATTCACCAGTGGTTTTGGCACTGTGAGCAGGTGCCAGGTCGTGCTGAAAAATGAAATCTTCATCTCCATAAAGCTTTTCAGCAGATGGAAGCATGAAGTGCTCCAAAATCTCCTGATAGCTAGCTGCATTGACCCTGCCCTTGATAAAACACAGTGGACCAACACCAGCAGCTGACACGGCACCCCAGACCATCACTGACTGTGGGTACTTGACACTGGACTTCTGGCATTTTGGCATTTCCTTCTCCCCAGTCTTCCTCCAGACTCTGGCACCTTGATTTCCGAATGACATGCAGAATTTGCTTTCATCCGAAAAAAGTACTTTGGACCACTGAGCAACAGTCCAGTGCTGCTTCTCTGTAGCCCAGGTCAGGTGCTTCTGCCGCTGTTTCTGGTTCAAAAGTGGCTTGACCTGGGGAATGCGGCACCTGTAGCCCATTTCCTGCACACGCCTGTGCACGGTGGCTCTGGATATTTCTACTCCAGACTCAGTCCACTGCTTCCGCAGGTCCCCTAAGGTCTGGAATCGGCCCTTCTCCACAATCTTCCTCAGGGTCCGGTCACCTCTTCTCGTTGTGCAGCGTTTTCTGCCGCACTTTTTCCTTCCCACAGACTTCCCACTGAGGTGCCTTGATACAGCACTCTGGGAATAGCCTATTAGTTCAGAAATTTCTTTCTGTGTCTTACCCTCTTGCTTGAGGGTGTCAATAGTGGCCTTCTGGACAGCAGTCAGGTCGGCAGTCTTACCCATGATTGGGGTTTTGAGTGATGAACCAGGCTGGGAGTTTTAAAGGCCTCAGGAATCTTTTGCAGGTGTTTAGAGTTAACTCGTTGATTCAGATGATTAGGTTCATAGCTCGTTTAGAGACCCTTTTAATGATATGCTAATTTTGTGAGATAGGAATTTTGGGTTTTCATGAGCTGTAAGCCAAAATCATCTGTATTAAGACAATAAAATACCTGAAATATTTCAGTTAGTGTGCAATGAATCTAAAATATATGAATGTTAAATTTTCATCATGACATTATGGAAAATAATGAACTTTATCACAATATGCTAATATTTTGAGAAGGACCTGTATTCTTAAAAATGACTTGAAGGCTCATCTCAAAATACCTATCCTCTAAAACAAAACTACATTTTTTATAAACAAAATACGTCTTCTTGAATTAACTTGCAAACTGAAAGACAAAGATTGCACATGAACAATTAGTGCTCAGTAAAACTTTACAGTGCTGCTGTCAAACTTTAATTTGATTTGATGTATTTATGTATGTATTTTAAAAAATCAAAGTGGTCCAAATTCAATTAAGAGCAGTCCAGTCCAGTCAAATCACCACAATCATATCTAATTATATGGAGTGACTGTGGCTTGATAGGGGTGTAGTTCTCTTGCTATGGAACAGTTGTAGGTTTGATTCCAGCTTCCTCCTGCCATATGCCAATGTGCCTCTGGAGAAGACACTTCCCTACCATTCTGTATCAGTGTATGAAAATATGGAAGTCTGTGAGTGCGGCTGGGTGAATGTGCCATTCGAGTGGTCATTATAACTAGAAAAGCTCTTTTAAAATCAGTCCATTTAAAATTCAGTTCACTTATATGCAGTCTAATTTGATCCAGTTACAGCGCAATACAGTCAAAGGCAGTTGATCATATGTTGCCAATTGTATGTTGTCTGTCAAAGGAAGCCAAGCTGATTGCATCCAGTCATTGACTTTTCAGCAATCCCTCATCTCAAAAGAGCAACTCCCTTTTATGAAGGAACCTCTATCAGAAACTGGCTCTGAGTGGCTATCGAATGCGACCAGCTGCACCTGGCTCTATCAAACGACAGCGCCCTAGTTAACTGGTCTTGATATGAGGCAAAATGACGTTGACAATATGACACTTCAGAGACACCTTAAAACCCTAGGCTTGAAAAAGTTGTGATTCCTCCCTTTCATCCACTCCCAATCGTTTTTACAAACTCTTACACAAAGCCTGTATTATTGATGGCACCTTATGTGTTCACACCAGAATAAATACCATGTGCAACCACTAAAACCACACAAAACCTCCATCAGTGGAAGTAGAGTTGTTTCTTCCATGGTAAAATCACAGATATCCTCAACAGTCCCATCATCTTATGTTTACTGAGAGGTAAAACAGAATGAAAAATGATCCCCATCTCTTTTATGGGCTGAAAGCCTTTCAGTTACACCAACTAAAGCATGAGGTTTGATGAATAACTTGGTTAAAAGAAAGCTTGGGAGTTAACTGCTCAGTCTTTGTAACTCTTAGCAGGAGACTGGCTCCATTCCTGTCCTCCACTGGGCACTCAACCCAAACTTCCAAGAGCAACCTCTAACCTCTATCAGCTTGCTGACCTTCGCCTCTTGATCTCTGCCCCATACATCACCAAAAAACCCACAGATATAACTCAAATCCAATCAGCGATTATGCATGACATCTGACAACTGCAAGGGTTCAAGATGATTTAGGGAAATTTTTTTTTCAAAGGATGAATGTGTTGCTTCTATGTGGTTATCCTTCCACTGTTGTACAGTAGAGAAAATGAGAGTTTTAAAATGCAATTAGTCAAAATGTAACTTTACAAAGAAGCAAAAGGAGAAGTACAATTTTCTAATATAAGGACAAAACATTTGCTGTAAAGTTGGGACAAGTACAGTGTCTCTGCCGTCTAAGATGTCACTTTCCGAAGCTACAGGACCATAAATTGTCTCACAGCAGCAAGTGGTTGCATTGAATGAAATAAATGACTGTGAAATCAAATCACTCGCTTTGCTGCCAAAACATAGATGATAATTCAAAGTGACGACAAACTGAGCTGAGAATTCTCAAATACTTCACCAGCAGGAATGTGTCATAGTTTTGACCTTGAGTTCAGTGAGAAATAAAAGTTTGAACTTGGAGATTTCCTCCACAAAACACAAATCTACAGACATACAAATATGTACAAGCTTGGCAATACTGTTGTATACAAGTCAGAGCTCAATTGGAATTTTTAAGTCCATATTTCCCTCGAAATGTCAGGAAGACAGGATCTGAGCTCATCTAACAGAAGTGTTGGTTGGACACTTACACGTCCCTGGGGACTGCTGTTTCCAACAAGGTTATCAGCTTTTGGTAACCACTGTTGTTGAATTCACAAACACAAGTGTGGAGAAAGATTAACGCCTATTAGTAATCAAGAAAGGAAGGACTACATTTACTTGTAGGACACACTAAAGCACCTGGTTAATCAGCTTATACAAAGATACGGCATGAAATTGTTTCCAAGCTAGATAGATTTGACACTATGATCAGAAATACTTGATGGATGCTCCTGTCTTATGACACCAGCATGCTGCAGATGTATGAGGTGATGTTTAAAATACCCAAAGGTCAATGGGGTCAAAAAGAAATGATCGTGTAACGACTGTTAGATTCTCATTTTTGATTAATTAAAAGGCTGACTTTAAACCAATGAAATTTTAATGTTTTGCAACGTTAGTTCCAGGTTTATTGAGTCAACGTTGAAACTAAATGCTTGCTTGCTATTTATGTCAGAAACAAGTACTGAAAAGCAGCTTCCTATGAGGTGATGAAAGCCAAGATGCAGAGCTTACAGTAAAGTCCTAGGAGCGCCCAGAGTGCAATATGAAAACTGCTGCTTTTACAAGTTGGGTGAAAATCTGTCCTTTAGCCATCTTGCAAATTGTTGTTACTGGTGCTTTGGCAGATCTAAGAATATTATATTATATCAAATTCAGAGCTGCTGAGTGTGTGAACCCTGTCACTTTATAACAGCTTGCACTCAGTTCTGAGAGGCTGAATGTTGGTCCCCACTTAAATAAAAGCTGAATGCTTACACGTGTTGGGTAATGTAGAGTATGTGTGTGTGATGCTGTTTAAAAGCTCCCATGACAAAGCTTTGTTTGGATAATAACTCCATGAGCAATGGGTTTACTTATTTTTCCCAATTATTGTTAATACAAACATGATGACCATTCTGTTTTTCTTTCGGGGCATCCACTATACTAAATTATGAGGTTTTCTTTGAATAAAAATTTTAGTTATTGTGAGAAAACCGGTTTTCAGTCAATCAAGTTTCGTTGTTATATGAAAAATATAAAGGAGAAAAGTAAATGCTCAATTAAAAGGGATTTTTTGTAGAGAGGTTCATAAATTTTTTACCTGCAATAGATCATTCTCTTTGCACCTTCATTTGGTATTACTCCAGATTTATTGTCTATGGAGGCTGAAGCTAACAGGTAGTGTAAGAGTGCTCAAGACCGAAGCAGACTTCTACTGTCTTTAAAACATCTTTAACCTCAAAAATGCAGTTCACCCAAACAATGTTTAATTAGCTTTACTGACTATTTACATAGGAAATAATGTTAAGAGGCAGTGCACCACCAATGACCTTCCTGTTTGAAACACGAACTGGACAGTACATGTAAAGCATTCATCCATCCATCCATCCATCCATCCATCAACCATCCATCCATCCATCCATCCATCCATCCATCCATCCATCCATCCATCCATCCATCCATCCATCCATCCATCCATCCATCCATCCATCCATCCATCCATCCATCCATCCATTGGAGGGTCATGAAAGGGCTGGTGTCTAGCTGTTATTGGGCAAGAGGCAGGGTAAACCCTGGTCAGGTTGCCAGTCTCCTAACTTCATTTCCTGTGTAAATAATCATTAGCTTTTTTGTAAATAATCACACAGTGCAGACGTAGAGTAGGTTTTAAGGTTGCTCAATATTTTTACATGAACTGCTAAAACATTTTGGAGGTTTAAGTTGTTTTAAGAAGGTAGAAGTATGCTTTGGCCGCTTTCACACTACCCATAAACTTTAGCCCCAGCATCAGCTAATCTGGATTTATACTAAATGAAGGTGCAGAGAGAGCTACTTTTCCCTTTTATTGTTTTCACATAACAACAAAACTCGATTTGCTTCTCACAATAACTTGATATTTTTACTCAATGAAACATCATAAGTTAGTATAGTGCAAGTCCCAAAAGAAAAAGAGAATGGCCATCATGTTTGTATTAACATTAACGTGGAAAACTAAGTAAATAAATTGCTTATGATGTTATTATCCAACCACCGCTCTATCACAGGAGCTTTTAAACAGCACTACACCCAGATTAAAATTCTTTAGAGCTTGTAGAAGTCTGCTTTGGTTTCTCTTTTAAACTGTTAGCTTCAACCTCAGAGATGAATAAATCTGGATTTATGCTGAATAAAGAAACCAAGAGAGTAATCTACTAAAGGTATGACATGATCCGCTTTAACCTTTTAACAGAATCTCACTTCAGAAATCCTGAACTTTTTCCTTTACTGGTACAGGATGTTGAGTGGCATAGTTAATGTAGGAGAGCCACCAAAGTAAGGCTGGGCAATCATTGGTCTCCTGGGGCATTTTGAGTGGAGCAGCAGGTAGCTGGGGAGCTGTCCAAAGACATAACAGTTCTGATGGGAAGCCAAGCACAAAAAGAAAAGGGCGGGAGAAGTAAAGAGGAAGAAAAACCTAAAAAGCTCCACAGGTCAAACAGTTGCCTCTATAAAAACAAATATATACACAAACTTTAATTACTCTCACCTTCATTCAATTTCATCTGATACCTTGGTGCAGGTATTGATCTCAAGTGTTTATTTGTCAAGTTTGCAATTCATCAAATATGACTGAATAATGACAACTCATGTAATTGTGTGGATAGTGGATAGTGGAACCTTCTGGCATGAACCCACACTGTTATTGTTTTAATATTGACTGGAAATCCTTTGTGCTACTCCCTTTTGCCAGCAAGTACCCTGTGATGTCAGTCTTTGCTCTCCCGCCTCCCTCTTACAGTTCACATTCACTGTAAGGGATCCCAACCCTTGTCATTCACTCCGCTGCATCATAATGGTGGCTTTGTTTCTGTAACGCAGCATGTATATTGTTGCTTTTACCCCCAGTCTCAAACTGTTTGGGTCTGAACCATAGAAGTGTCAATGAAACACTAACTAAAGCCATATTTCTGCAACTCTCTGGTGACATGGCTTTGTCAGGGATTGTAGAGTATGGGTTGGGTCTAGGTTGTAGTCTAGGCGCATGTTTAAACATCTTGGAGTGGAAAATAAATGGTGCATTAGTAACTGTAATCAACACTTACTTGTGGCGGGTCATAGGCTTGTTTGGTGAGTAATGAGGGTTGAGTCCAGCTTTGTAGAGGTTGTATCTATTTCCATAGAAAGGGTTGATGTGACCACCATAAAAAGTTCCTTTGCTGTCCACCACAGAGAGCATCACTCCCAAGAAAAAGACCTGTGCAGAAAGCTGGCACAATTTGGTCCACATTCTCTTGATTTGTAAAAAACCTGATTAATTCCAGAGTCTCAAAAATGCAAGTGCCTGATGATGAAAGCAAATTCAAAAAGCCTTATTTCCTCAAGGCATACAGTCATCCCCTGCCACAAGTGGTGTCTTGTTTTCTTTAGTAGACCTTGAGGGAGACATGGAGCCCAGACTGCTATAGCATCTTGTCCGGTGTGCACTTTCAATTTTCAAAGTAATGCAAAAAAAGTCCAAGCACACAGAACATGTAAGTCAGATAGGTAGAGAGGAGGAAGAGGGAAAGGGAAGGAAATAAGGCAAGGAAAAAACACAAAGGTGTTCTGCAGGAAGGGAGAGGAGGAGGAGAGCAGGAGAAAAAAAGAGTATAAGGGAAGAAAGCGTGACTGCGTCTAAAATTCAAGCTACATATACACACACGTACAAGAGTGTTCGAGACCTGCCGACAAGGCTCGACCCTCCCAGCAATCTGCTCTCTGCACGGGTGAGGGTGTGTGTGTGAGTATAAGAAGCAGCGTGCTGCTCTGCAGCCTCTGAAGGGGCAGGCAGACAGACAGATGGTATTTGCATATCCCGCCCTAACTTCAGCCTGGTCGAGCTGCCTGTTGAGGGAAAAGACTGGCAGTATGATTTGAGAACTACTTTCCTTGTTTGTTTTGTATGCATCCATACAGAGTCAATTCAGATAAAAAAAAATATGATTTTTTTGTTTAGTTGCTCTCTATCCCACCCACTGCCCTGCTTTTCTTTCTTCTATCAAAAACAATTTTAACCTCTTAACTTTCTTAAAGATTTTGTGTCTGCCCAGATTTTTACTCCATCTCCCACAGTAGCAGCTGTGCCTGACAAAAATCCCAGTGTGCAATCGTTGAGACGCTGCAGAGCTGGACACAATGGACCTCCTCCTTGCTTCACTGCAGTTAGTCATTAAATACCCCAAGATCTTCAATCAACCTGCAAGCCATGGCCCCCCTGCATGCATTTTACTGCTTTGCCATTTGATTTTTAAATGTATGCTTTACCGCTGAGATTAGTGTTGTTTCTGAAAAAGGTGAGCACTAGTGTTTGATTGAAGGGCTTTGTTGTTCTAAGGACTTTAATGTTTAGAAATTTTTTTTATAATTTATTTGATATTTATTTCAAGAAAGGTAGT
Source organism: Girardinichthys multiradiatus (assembly GCF_021462225.1). Taxonomy (NCBI): domain Eukaryota; kingdom Metazoa; phylum Chordata; class Actinopteri; order Cyprinodontiformes; family Goodeidae; genus Girardinichthys; species Girardinichthys multiradiatus. Next base: position 29,926,330 of record NC_061794.1, read on the forward strand.
GAAAAAACACAAAAATGGTTCTTTATAGCCCTCAACAAGGTGTTTGAAGGGATAAACTGAAAATTAAACTGAAACGTTGACCTAAAATTAACAAAGGCCAGAATGAAGTGCATGCAAAAATATGTATACCCCATGAACTTTTTCCACATTTTGTCATGTTACAACCCCACCGGTTGTGTATTTATATGGTTTCATAATTTTTTACCAAGGGAAATCTGAAAGTGTGGCCACCATATCTATTCACACACATTTAATCCAGTACCTCCAGTTTAAAATTCACTTACAAACATACCAAGCTTTAAATGCCTCATAGTTAAATCCATCACCTGAATGTGGAAACAGTGTGGCACAGCTGTAAATTTATCAAGACATGGATGTCCATCTTACCTGTGCAAGGAGAGAAGCAGCCAAAATGCCCATGGTATCTCTATTTTTCACTATTATTCACTACTTTGTGTTGGTCTATCACTTAAATTACTATAAAATATATTGAAGTTTGTGGTTGTAATTTGACGGCATGCAAACAAACTATCCACTGAGATCAGATTTGAAGCAACGTTTTAAATTTCAAAACTGAATTGTGAAAAGATGATCAGATGGAAATTATTTTCAATGCAACATTGAGAGGACACACTCAGAAAAAGTAGCAGCAATCTAATTTTCCCCTTAGTTAAACGACTGCTTTGCAACATCTTTCTGCCCTTTGTGCTGACTATGCATCATTGAACCTGGTATTTGTTCACTTCATTTGCAGGTCAATGTGAAAGAGAAACATAGTTTCACTGTTTGCAAGACACACATCACACAAGTGGTCGATTTCCTGAATATATGACAGACCAACGGCCACTCAAACTCAAACAGGGAGAGATTGTGGATTCAGGTTTTAAAACTGATGAAAGGTTGAACCAAAAATGATCAAAAGCCTTGAACAGGAGTTTGATTGATAGACCCTTCAAATTCCTTTATGTTATTCCAAGGTATGCACTGCAGTGTGAAATCATGCCCTGGTTTCTTTTATCTACTCATGCAGCAAAGACATAGATATATATTTTGTAAACCTGAAGTGTTCTTTTAGAAGGAATAATCCGATTATTTCAGAGACTGTCACCTCGAAAAAGCTGAGAGACAGCTGAAAAGGAAACTATTCAAAACTTGTCCGGTTTGGCAAGCAGTGGCTTACCAAAACACTATTTTTCAAAGAAAAGGATGGACGGATTTTACAGAGGTCTGTGCAAACAGATTGTCCAGATGGGTGAGAAAAAGTTGTAATTTATATCTAGGTGCAGTATCTGTGTATCAGATGTTTCATTTAGTTTATGTTTAAAGAAATGTGGGGAGTTTATAAGGGGATATTACTTTAGATACCGACACAAAAAAAGTCTAAACAAAGAAACTTTACTGTAGTAATACTGAAATGTACACAGTGGTTAATTTCAGAACAAAAACTGAATCGGTAAATCTGGGAGTTTTTTTGCAATGTTTTTTTTAGGTTAATTATCCCAGTCCTGGCTGAGTATTCTCTGTGCCACAGCTGTGAGTAGTTTTAGTAAAGTATCCTCATCTGCTCTACATATCCTGAGTTAAAACACCACAACAAATATATTAAACTTTTCTGGAGCCTTTGATCACTCGTTAATGGTAAACATATATTCGAGTATTAGTTAACCAGTAACAATAACAGCACAGAATGTATTTTCTTCTTTACAAATCATATTTTATTTTCTATGTGACACAGTGTTTCTGAATGAGACATTAATCCTGCATGTAATCTTTGCACGTAGTCCTGCAGCGTTGAGAGACAAATTTAATGAGTCAACGTTGGCAAAACAGGACACAACTCAATTAGTTTCATTCATCTGACCCTTAAATGAACTGTTCCCACCATTTGCCAACAGTTCTTTTCTATTTTTTTACATAACAATCTTTGGACAAGATTTGGACAAATAAAAAAAATGTAAACCGTGATGCAGAATTCAAATTCCTTGTATGTGCACACAATCATGGCTTTTAAAGCTGATTGTAATTCTGAAAAAGTGCAGAAAATGAACAGAGTCCATTTCAATGACTTTAACTATTTAACAATCGATACAGTTTTAATTTATTTTTCAACTCTGCACTCTGCCAACTTTATGAATCAGTTTTTATTTAAATCATAGAATTAGATATAGGAAAATCTTGGGGCAGTGTGTGTTTTCAAAACTGAACCAAAAGCTGGTATTGTGGAATCAAAGGGTTGTGGCCTATAACTAGGCAGCATTCACCTGAGCAACATAAATAAAATGGGTTTTAGGCATTTCCCATATAGGGAACATATCTAGCAAAGGTCTGTGTTGCAATCCTCATGCTATCTGTTCAAATGCATTCAGTGCTTTAATTACAGTCATGTAAAAGAAATAGGACACCCTATGAAATGTTTTTTCTGTTGATGTATTTTAACATATGGATATTTACTATCAGTTATAACAGTATTGCTAGATATTAGTAATATTCTAGAAGAAAATCTAGTAATAAACAAAAAAGACAGAAGAAAATGTAATAAAAAAATTCAAAATGTAATTAAATTCTTTTTTTTATTTAAAATGAAATGAAAAAAAAACTTCTTGTGAGAAATAGATTACAACCCCCCTCAATTATTCCTACTTAAAATGGAAGACCTTCACAGAATATTTATCATATTTAAAATAAATAAAATTACACAAAGGCACATAATATCAGGAGCACATGATTAGAACATGGTTAGTCAACATTTGGAAGGAAGTTTGCCCTCTTTTATAGATTAGGGCCTGTATTTACAAAGATTCTCAAAGTCCTCTCTAGGGGCTCCTATCTTAGCCTACAAGTTCCTGGCAAGGACTCCTTAGGAGTGATTCAGTTCGCTGCTGAGAGCAATTCTGAGCAAGGAGACAATAGAGATTTCTATCATAGTGTGGAGGTGTGATTGACACCGTTGCTAGGTGTGACGCTGTCTTCTAAGAGCTGTGATTGGTAGTTAAAAGAAACAACAACAAAAGAAAGCGCTCCTAGTGATCAAAGGAGAAAAATTAAAGGTTGATAGAATTTAGACTGGATTCAGAAATGTGTAAATCATGATGATGACTTAGCAAGACTAAATAAATTGTCGCACAGCATCCATATATTTTAAGGTAGTTTATTGACATGCTCGTCATTGTTTTGATTTGCTTAATATTATGTTTTCTCACCATGCTGGTTGTTTTCATACTGCATCTATTTCATATTGATTAACTTCATATTAATATTAAAATTCAGCATTTTACTGTGATTGTGTTCTTTTATGATGAGGTTTAGTTTGGTAAAATTACCAAAACAAATTGGAGAAAAAAAGGTGGAGAAAACCGAACTGAACCGAGCAGCAGAGCCTGAAGAGAGGAGTGTTGAAAGGTAGATTTGGTCCTGGGTTCACGGTGCAGACACACAGGCATTCCTGAGCATATCAATGCATCATTCCCTGTGATTTCAGCACCAGTCTGAGCATTTTATGGTCTGTAAATATTTAAATAATTCTCTACGATACTGTTTGTAATTTTGTTTGATTTTATTCATGGTTATTTATTGTTGTTGCTATTATTTATGCCTAATATTACCTTACTAGAGGTGAACCATTAATCTTTCTTGCAACTATTTAATTTCGCCCAAGGGCGGTGATAAAGTTAATCTTATCTCTATATTAATTAATGCATGATTGTTATAGAAGTTTATGTGCTCATTTCCTAGATTATTAAGGGGGTGGATTCCTGCGCAATCGAGCCGGTAGGGTTTTATTAATTCATTGTTCGGTGAATAACTCTCCTTTCGCTCCGTCTATCCGCCATCTTCTCTGCTTAAGACACTCTTAAAGCTCACTAAAAGATCTCCTCACTACTCTTAACATTTCCTCACGTTAGGAGCCTAAGGCCTAAGATGTTTCGTGAATAACTTTTATCTTACCAAGAGAAAATTCTAAGAAAAAACTTGAGAAAAATGTTAGAAAGTCTAACAATTTTCTTAGAATGACATAACTACGAGCTACTTTTAGTCTTAGGATTCTTTGTGAATACGGGCCCAGTTATTTAGTGTGGTGTGCTCCAAACTGTTAAAGTGAGAGTGAACATGGTGAGATTGAAAGAGGTGTCTGAGGCATTCAGATAAGATTGTAGCAGATTATGAGCCTGTTAAGCGGTTTAAGGAGGTCTCAAAATAATTTAAAGTCAGCAAGTCCACTATCCGTAAAAGAATATTAGAAGTAGAGGACATTAAAAACAACTGCCAACATGTTCAGGTCTCACAATCCAAGATTTTTCCTGAAGGCAGACCGCAAGATGCCACAAGTCTCCAATCGACATAAACTGTGATCATGGTACCTACAGGGACTGCACAAGTTTAACATTCATTGCTGGTGTGCAAGGAAGAAACCCTTTCTTTGTAAAAAGCATAAATTAAAGTTGGTCAGAGAAAAGGAAGACAAAGAACATGACTTCAGGAATATGGTTCTTTGGACAGATGAGTCTAAAAGTGTATTATTTGCACATCAAAACAGAGGACATGTTTGGCGTAAATCAAACATAACAGAGCAGCAAAAGAAGACCTTGTGAAGTGTGGAGCATGGAGCTGGAAATGCCCTAGTTTGGGGATACAGGATCCAGCCAGCTCACCACCATAGAATCCAACATGAATTATGCTGTGCATCAGAGGGAGCTTGAGGAAAAAGTGAGATCACCTGTAAAATAATTTTAAGCTGAAGCAGTACCAGAACCTGCAACATGACAATTGCCCCAAAAATACCTACAGTAATGAAAAAAATAACATAAATCTTTGTTGTTTAAATGTAACTAAATCACTTTCTTCTCCAGAGATAAAAAGATTAGAGTAGACATTGAATGTAAATGTTTTTAGGAAAAGAAAAGAATATTTAATGTAGTGTCCTAATTGTTTTTATTGACAGTACAAGCTGTTGCACACCATCCCATGTTATTAGGTGCATCAGATTCTTTGGATCTTTCTTCTCTTTTCCTGGCTGTGCTTTAGTTTCTTAGTATTGTTCATGTTCTGTACGTTATGTTTTCCCGATTAGTTTTGTATCTTTGGATTTCTGTTTTGACCAGTTATGGTTTGTTTCTTTCTGTATCTGTCAACCTGTAATCAGCTTCATTCAGTCCACCTGAATCATGTAATCAGTCTCCTCATTGCACCTGTATCACACTCCATATATACTCAATCATGCTGTTCACTTATCGCGAAAACGTTACCATTCCTGTTTGTCCTCCATGCCTGTCAATGTTTTGTTCCTGCCTCTTTGTGAGAGAGTTCAAAATAAACCGTTTTACTTATGGTTAATGCCATGCCAGTATGGTCTAGAAGAAGCTTCAAGCATTAAATAATTACTTTATGACCAAAAAGATGAAAAGAACAAATTAAACACTTCTGTTTTTACTTATTTTTTAATTAGTAAAGAATGGAGCAGTGTATTTCATTGCTTTATTACATGCTTGTAATATGTTTTTTTCCCCTCTAAAGTGGAGATAGGCCTGAAGAGACTGAGAACCACTATCTTAGGCCCTTTTTACACTACAGTGTTTTCTGATGAATGGGACATTTCTTACGTGGAAGCCCTGCTTCATGCGCAGTAGGACTGAAATCAGTAAACATGTATGTGCACATGCACAACATAATGACTGCTGATCAGTTAAAAACCTACAGAAGACAAAGATATCAACAATAACAATGATAGATTTTAGAGTACTTACTTGTGCTGCTGTCTCTTTTGAATCTAATGACATTTCTTCAACAAAGTGCAAATTGTTTCCCCTGTTTTGTAAGCAGGAAGTGTCTGCGCATATTGTTGAGGTTCGAAGAACATACTGCTAACTAGTGGCGTGAGAAGGCAATTAAACCATCTTCATGTCTCGGATTGTTGTTTTATAAACCTTAGAGGGATCTGACTAATGAAGAATTGCCTGGCCAAAATCAGCACCTTCAAGCATGACTTAAATTTGCAGCATGGACAAGCCAAATGTCTTCAAAGATTAATGGTCAGACAAGGCAAAGACTGAGCCATTAGGCAACAATGACAATAACAATCTTTGAAAGAATTAAAACAAAGTACAATGTCATGCATGGTGGTGATAGCATCATGCTGATGGTGTGTTTTGCTAGAACTGGAACTGATGCATTGCATAAAGTGGGTGGAAAAATGAAGATGTATAATGACCTACACATTATTGAAGTTTAAATCAAAATCAGATGATAGAAACATAGATGTGTGCTCCAATAGGACAATGATCAAGCCTGGTTTTGAAATAAACAAAGTACACTAACAATAATTACCTGGAAAAGCCCCAATATCAGAACGTTATTAGTTTACTTTGTTTTAAATGAACTCAATTAATTTTGCAAAGAAGAGTGGCCAAATGTCCATCCAGACGTATACCTAAACCTTGTGCATGGCTACAAAAGGTACATGGTTGATGTGCAGCTTGCTGAATGACATTTCTACATATATTAATGTGGCTGTAGGCAGCCAGTTCTTGTTTCTATATATAATTGAAAATGTAAGTTGTTTAATGATTTCTCTGTAGAAAAAGAACAGATAAAATGCTTGAATTAATTCCAAAAATTGATTTGACATTGACAATAAGTGTAAGTAAACTTCGGACTTTAACTGGATGGTTAGCATTGACTGAATAACAAAGAAACAAACTGAGCTCTTCATACACTCAGCATTCACACACAATTTCACTGTTTTCACAGGGGTCAAATGGTTCTTCTCAAACTATTTATCTTTCCACAATAGGACCTTAAGGATATGAAGTCATAAAGAGGCAGGTGTGGGAATCTAACAACATTTCACAGTGTTTGCGCTGACACACACAAAGAACACTTACTCCCCTTCTGTCTCACCCCTCTTGTTCTTCCTTGGTTTGCATAGATATTTACTGACAATAAAGGTCTTGAAACAATAACGAAAGGCCATCTGTGCTAGAAACAGAGCAACACTTCTATTAGACTGAAGACTTAGAAGCACAGTCTTGTCAGAGTGAAATGAACATTGTTTACAAAATGTGAAATTTCCTCATCAACGGATGAGTGAGCTGGTTAATATATGCTAATGCATGTGCTTCTGTTTTATAATCAGAAAGCTGTAAGTCACTTTGTAATTTCCGATTTTTACAACAGAAAAAGTAAGAAATGAAAATGTATCTCCCCATTTTGCTATAAGTGTTAACACCACATGGGGTGCACGGTAGCACAGTTGGTAGCACTGTTGCCTTGCAGCAAGAAATGTCCTGGGTTCGATTCCTGCCCTGCGGTTGGTTATCCTGTGTATCTCGGTGTTGCCATGTGATGGACTTGCAACCTGTCCAGGGTGTACACTGCCTCCTGCCCATTGACCACTGAAGAAAAGCACTGGCCTCCCACCACCCAGAATGGACAAGTGGGTATATGCAATGGATGAATGGATGACAAACTGACAAATGTCAACAACTGGAGGAGTCAGTTTCACCTAAATCCACCAGCTTAATTTTATGAGAATAGCTCCTCAGACAGCTTGTAGAGTTGCACTGCATTTCTTCCATCAGTTCCTGTAAAAGCTGGCCAATAAGGATGTTCTTTATTTTTTTGTCACAAAGGCAACCAGACCAGCAACCGCAGCCATTGTTTTGTTATTGCTTTAGAGTACCTTGCAAAATATTAATTCTCTTTGAACTTCTTTATATTTTGCTATACTACAACCACAAACTCCATTGTATTTTAAAGAAACTTTACGTGATACACCAAGACAAAGCGGTTTATAATTGTGAAGTGGAAAGAAAATGTATACAGTTTTTAAATTTGAAAATTAAAAAGTCTGGCTGTCATTTATATTTATTCAATACTTTGCAGAACCACATTTTGCTGCAGTTGCAGCTGTAAGTCTTCCGAAGTATATCTCTACCAGCGTAGCACATCTAGGGCATTTTTGCCAGTCCTTATTTGCAAAATAGCTTCCTTGTACCACCGAAAGAAAAGCATCCACAGCCCGATGCTGCTACCACCATGTTTCACTGTTGGGATGGCGTTTTGTGGGTGACTGGTTTTCTACCATACATGGTGAGATCTCATCTGACCAGAGAACCTTTGTCAACATTATTGCTGTGAAGCCTACATAACTTCAGGCAGACAGGACGTCTTGTAGCATTCTCAGCAACTTATTGCACGCCACTCATTTATAATGGCTAGGGTTGTGGAGCACACAAGTAGTAGTTTTCATTTTGATAGATACTCTCACCTGAGCTGTGGATTTTTGTATGTCCTTCACAGTAGTCATGGGTCTGTTGGCTGCTTCTCTGATTAATGCTTTCCTTGCCTGGCCTGTCAGTTTAGGTTGATGGCCATGTCTTGGTAGCTTTGCAGTAGTGCCAGACTCTTTCTCTTTGCAAATTATTGATTGAAGACTGCGCCTTGAGATGTTCAAAGTTGGGAACATTGTTTTATAACCTAACCATGCTTTAAACATCTCCACAACTTTTTTTCCCTGGTCTGTTTGCTGTGTTCCTTGGTCTTCATGATGAGGTTTGTTCTCTGATGATCTCTTAAGACCTCTGAGACCTTCACAGAACAGTTGTTGTTTGCAAGACACTGTATTCCGGGGTTGTTTCTAAAGCTGCAAATATTTATGAAAGAAAATACTAACACAAAACAATTCAGACATGTTGGTTCTGTGTTCTTTTTTCATATTTGTCCATTAGGTATTTAGTAGTGATATCCTTTGCATATTCATTAATAACCTAGTACTGCAGCTTGCTCAATGTCAGAACAGTTATAAATGCTGTACATTGAAGCCCTCATCCTTCCAGGCACAGTTATTTACATTTGCACTGGTTATAAATTGATGATTTATAACAAGGGTCATCCAGAATACCTGATAATTATAGAAAAAGAAAATAAAGCAGAATGATTTGCAGTTTTCTGCCAGACGTCCAGGCAGTGTATCATTGTCAGTGACTCCCTGGTAGAAGATGAAGCTACTTTTCTACTGGATCTTGTTTGACAAGTGCCTCATGATATATTGTAACATTTCTATACTTGTTACTAATATTTATGTTAACTGGCAAAGCTGATCCTGTATAAGCTTGAACATTATGATGTTGGGAGGGTCTGTTGCTCTTGCTTCCAATATAAACTAATGTTGTATACAAGTAAATTACAATGTAAACATAACTGTAACCCATAGCAACTCAATCACATAAATGTTGTTTTGTGCAATCAAGCTCAAGAACACTTAGATTTATTTTAACATATAAATCGAGGGATTATTTTTTCCTGCAACCAAGTGTTTCTACTTTGGCCTGAAAATAAAGCAATGCAATGCATAAGACAAATACAGAATGTATACTTCATCAGGCCTGCTCCATCAGGTCATAAGTAACAGATGAATTCTGATTAACACATAATAATTCTTCTCCACTGGATGCTAGGGAAATAGCCATTGTAATGTCCAGTTTATCAGACAGGATTTAGTTGCCATGGAGAGCAATGATGTCAGAGCACAGTCTCAAAATATAAGCTGTAGATCCACTGAGCAGACTCTCGCAATGCCATTTTATTCATTTAATCTTTGCCTGTTTTTTTTCAGTTGAAATCATCTGACCACTTGAATGACTCTTTTCTTTCAGCAGCGTTTCCTGCAGTCTAAGAGAAAACACATCATTTGCAAGGGAATGGCATCTGGATTGTTGCAAACACAGTGCACATTGTGCACATAAATATCTGTACTGTAAGAAGCTTCATCAGATGAATGCAATGTTCTGAATCAAGCAGAAATGCTTTATTAAATTAAGCAAATTCTTATATAGTGACACAAGAATGACATTAAGTGTTTCAGGGGCAGTTGTCAGGTAGTTTTTCTCAGAAACAAATCTCACCATCATTTCTTCAAACTAATCTGTAACACAATTGAATGTTTACAAAAGTAACACCTGGTTTTAGACTACAATAATTTATTAGTATGGTGTAGGGCCTCCTTTTGCGGCCAATACAGCGTCAATTCGTCTTGGGAATGACATATACAAGTCCTGCACAGTGGTCAGAGGGATTTTAAGCCATTTTTCTGGCAGGATAGTAGCCAGGTCACTACGTGATACTGGTGGAGGAAAACGTTTCTTGACTTGCTCCTCCAAAACACCCCTAAATGGCTCAATAATATTTAGATCTGGTGACTGTGCAGGCCATGGGAGCTGTTCAACTTCACTTTCATGTTCATCAGACCAATCTTTCACCAGTCTTGCTGTGTGTATTGGTGCATTGTCATCCTGATACACGGCACCACCTTCAGGATATAATGTTTGAACCATTGGATGCACATGGTCCTCAAGAATGGTTCGGTAGTCCTTGGCACAAGTATTGGGCCAAGGGAATGCCATGATATGGCAGCCCAAACAATCACTGATCCACCCCCATGCTTCATTCTTGGCATGCAACAGTCTGGGTGGTACGCTTCTTTGGGGCTTCTCCACACCGTAACTCTCCCGGATGTGGGGAAAACAGTAAAGGTGGACTCATCAGAGAACAATACATGTTTCACATTGTCCACAGCCCAAGATTTGCACTCCTTGCACCATTGAAACCGACGTTTGGCATTGGCAAGAGTGACCAAAGGTTTGGCTATAGGAGCCCGGCCGTGTATATTGACCCTGTGGAGCTCCCGACGGACAGTTCTGGTGGAAACAGGAGAGTTGAGGTGCACATTTAATTCTGCTGTGATTTGGGCAGCTGTGGTTTCATGTTTTTTGGATACAATCTGGGTTAGCACCTGAACATCCCTTTCAGACAGCTTCCTCTTGTGTCCACAGTTAATCCTGTTGGATGTGGTTCATCCTTCTTGGTGGTATGCTGACATTACCCTGGATACCGTGGCTTTTGATACATCACAAAGACTTGCTGTCTTGGTCACAGATGCGCCAGTAAGACGCGCACCAACAATTTGTCCTCTTTTGAACTCTGATATGTCACCCATAATGTTGTGTGCATTTCAATATTTTGAGCAAAACTGTGCTCTTACTCTACTAATTAAACCTTCACACTCTGCTCTTGCTGGTGCAATGTGCAATCAATGAAGACTGGCTACCAGGCTGGTCCAATTTAGCCATGAAACCTCCCACACTAAAATGACAGGTGTTTCAGTTTCATTGTCCAACCCCTGTATATTGCAAGCCACCTTCTGATTCCAGCGGCTCGGTCGGCCATCAGAGTGCTTTGCTCTTCTCTTCCTTTTTCCAGAACTTCTGCACGGTCACAAATTGCCGGGCTTTCCGCTCCAGTCTCCTTTCTAACTGGAACGGTATCTCTTTCTCTTCCAGTGTCGCCGTTCGATTGGCTGACTCGTCTTAAGTTTTACAGTCTGTAGCATCCCGGTCTAAAAGATGGTCTCTCAGCAGATGGTTCACAATCCTTTGGTTCAAAGAGCCTTGCATGTGATCACATTGCAAGATCTAAGGATATGCAGAATGCAATGCCTTTTAATAACTCAATCTTTATGCTGCTTTTAACCTCTTTGCCTAATTACCTTACCATAAAAGATTTATTTATCTTTAATTATTACAACCCTTTCGCCCTTGACAATCTTTCCCTTGAGTGCTTTTACCCAGTTTTGCCATATATTTATGAAACATCTCACCTCCCTATATTTCCCAGTGCCATGAAATGATATAAAATATATATTTCAACTGTCTGTGACTTTACTTAGTTGATGATATCGAACCTAATAAACTTTCGTATTGCGATTAAGCGTGCACAACGTACTAAGAATATTGGCACCCTCTAATAATGTAACTTGGTATTCGCATGTCAAATAAGCTCAGCATATGATCTTGCTGCAGTCCTTCTCTTCTGTTTGTCTTCCATTTGTAAAGAGTTTTTAAGGAAGAGGCTGTGTTCTTCTCTGTGACTCAACAAAAAGGAAATTGTACTTGAGCGACAAATCTTTGTCCTTGACGCAGCTTTTAATATGTAAGCACTTTTTTTTTTTTGGCCGGAAGCAGCCAGATTTTTAATTGACGAGATAGGCTCGTCTTAATGGTCTTATTCCCAAAAGGATTTGAGAGTCCTTTTATTAGCAGAGTTCAGCTATAAATTTATTTAGGTGTTTATCATCTGAGTAACACGTTGAGATTCGGTGAGGCCATGGAGAAGGACTACCGGTTGGCCCCGAAGCGATTCTGGCAAATCGTCCGGCGCCTCGGGAGGGGGAAGCAGTGCTTTGCCAACACTGTTTATAGTGGGGGTGGGGAGCTGCTGACCTCAACTGGGGACATTATCGGCCGGTGGAAGGAGTACTTCGAGGATCTCTTCAATCCTGCCATCACGCATTCCCTGGTGGAAACAGAGGCTGGGGACTCGGGGTTGGACTCTTTCATCACCCAGGCTGAAGTCACCGAGGTGGTTAAAAAGCTCCGTGGTGGCAAGGCTTCGGGGTTGGATGAGATCCGCCCTGAGTACCTCAAGTCTTTGGATGTTGTGGGGCTGTCATGGTTGACACGCCTCTTCAACATTGCGTGGCAGACGGGGACAGTGCCTTTGGATTGGCAGACTGGGGTGGTGGTCCCCCTTCATAAGAAGGGTGACCGGAGGGTGTGTTCCAACTACAGGGGGATCACACTCCTCGGCCTCCCTGGTAAGGCCTACACCAGGGTATTGGAGAGGAGAGTCCGGCCGATAGTCGAACCCCAGCTTCAGCAGGAGCAGTGTGGTTTTCGTCCCGGCTGTGGGACACTGGACCAGCTCTATACCCTCTACAGGGTACTCGAGGGTTCATGGGAGTTTGCCCAACCGGTCCACATGTGTTTTGTGGACCTGGAGAAAGCATTCGACTGTGTCCCTCGTGATGCCCTGTGGGGGGTGTTCCAGGAGTATGGAATTGGTGGCTCTTTACTAGGGGCCATCCGGTCCCTGTACAAGCGGAGCAGGAGTTTGGTTCGCATTGCCGGCACTAAGTCGGACCTGTTCCCGGTGCATGTTGGACTCCGGCAGGGCTGCCTTTGTCACCGGTCCTGTTCATAACTTTTATGGACAGGATTTCTAGACGCAACCAAGGGCCAGAGGGGGTCTGGTTTGGGGACCAGAGGATTTCGCGTCTTCTTTTTGCAGATGACGTGGTCCTGCTGGCCCCATCTAGCCAAGACCTACGGCATGCACTGGGGTGGTTCGCAGCCGAGTGTGAAGCGGCTGGGATGAAGATCAGCTCCTCCAAGTCCGAGGACATGGTTCTCGACCGGAAAAGGGTGGCTTGTCCTCTTCAGGTTGGAGGGGAGTTTCTGCCTCAAGTGGAGGAGTTTAAGTATCTCGGGGTCTTGTTCACGAGTGAGGGAAGAATGGAGCGGGAGATCGACAGACGGATCGTTGCGGCTGCCACAGTAATGGGGGCGCTGTGCCGGTCCGTTGTGGTGAAGAGAGAGCTGAGCCGAAAAGCAAAGCTCTCGATTTACCGGTCGGTCTACATTCCTACCCTCACCTATGGCCATGAGCTTTGGGTCATGACCGAAAGAACGAGATCCCGGATACAAGCGGCTGAATTGAGCTTCCTCCGTAGGATGGCCGGGCACTCCCTTAGAGATAAGGTGAGGAGCTTGGCCATCCGGGAGGGGCTCGTAGTAGAGCCGCTGCTTCTCCACATCGAGAGGAGCCAGTTGAGGTGGCTCGGGCATCTATACCGGATGCCTCCTGGACGCGTTCCTCGGGAGGTGTTCCAGGCACGTCCCACCGGGAGGTGGCCCAGGGGATGGCCCAGGATATGCTGGAGGGACTATGTCTCTCGGCAAGCCTGGGAACGCCTTGGGCTCCCCCCGGAGGAGCTGGAAGAGGTGTCTAGGGAGAGGGACGTCTGGGCGTCTCTGCTGGAGTCTGCTGCCCCCGCGACCCGGTCCCGGATAAAGCGGAAGACGACGAGTACGAGTACGAGTACGAGGACAATGACCCTAAACACACCTTCAGGCTGTGTAAGGGCTATTTGACCAAGAAGGAGAATGATGGGGTGCTGCGCCAGATGACCTGGCCTCCACAGTCACCGGACCCGAACCCAATCGAGATGGTTTGTGGTGAGCTGGACCGCAGAGTGAAGGCAAAAGGGCCAACAAGTGCTAAGCATCTCTGGGAACTCCTTCAAGACTGTTGGAAAACCATTTCAGGTGACTACCTCTTGAAGCTCATCAACAGAATGCCAAGAGTGTGTGGAGCAGTAATCAAAGCAAAAGGTGGCTACTTTGAAGATCCTAGAATATAAGACATATTTTCAGTTGCTTCACACTTTTTTGTTCAGTATATAATTCCACATGTGTTAATTAATAGTTTTGATGCCTTCAGTGTGAAGCTACAATATTCATAGTCATGACAATAAAGACAACTCTTTGAATGAGAAGGTGTGTCCAAACTTTTTGTCTGTACTGTATATATATATATATATATATATATATATATATGTATATATATATACACTGTATATACATATTATATGTATATATATTTGCACACACAGGGCACTTTTACCCTCAAGCTGGTATGAAAGTCTGCATTTAGACCACATCTGGTTTACATCATAGGCAGACCACCACAAGAGCCCGAAGCTATCGTGCAACACACACAATTGTCTCTATCCCTTCTTTTAAATAACGTCATGCAAAGCGTTCAGGATAAATCACAGAAACATAATGTTTTACATCCCACAACAAGTAAATGAAAGATACTTTAATCCCTGTTGTTTGAAAGTAATAAAATACAGCCCTACTGTTGGGGAAAAAAAATGCATACAGAGATGCAAGCAGGCGTTTTAGGATTATCTGTAAGTGAGTGTGCATACAAACATTTTAATTGCTGGCTTTGTGTTTTATTGTGAATGTTGCCAGGGGTCAGTGGTCTGCAGAAAATATTAGGTGTGTTGAGATGAACACAGACTCACAATGAGCCCCTTGTTTCCACTGCAATGTGTTCTCAGTTGCAAAGCAATTAAAGACTAGTTTACTGGCAAACCCTGCTCTTTGCTCCATGCGTGTGACGCAATCCTCTGGGTTTGCCCAGCTGTACACTGACTGATGGGCACACACACACATGCATAATCACATGTGCAGGGTGCGCACGCATACGCACATGCATCATTTTGGCTCAGCCAGAGTTCCCTGAAGAAAAACACTTCACATCAGCAGCAGTACAAGGGTTACACTGTATGAGGTTTTCACTTTAACAACAATACAATAAATTTAGATGAGTGACAGAAACGTCACGTGAATTTAGAGTCATTAACATGTTGGCCTAGCAGAATACAGACGTTAAAACCATTAAGTCTAATGCAACTTTGGAGGTGTTTGATCATAATGTTGACTATTTTGTTAATAAAAATTGTAATATTCAAGAACTTTCATTTTTTAGTTTACTGCAACTTTTCCACAATATGTTGAGACGTGATTTATAAGTCTTTTAAACTAAATAAATTAGAAAAAGACAGAACTCTTGTGCATGTTTTATTTCTTTTGAAATGATGCATAGACTGTTACCTTGCAGCAAGAAGGTCCTGGGTTCGATTCCCAGCCTGGGGTTTTTCTGCATGGAGTTTGCATGTTCTCCCCGTGCATGCGTGGGTTCTCACCGGGTACTCCAGCTTCCTCCCACAGTCCAAAGACATGCCTGTTAGGTTAATTGGTCACTCTAAATTGCCCTTAGGTGTATGAATGAGTGTGTGCATGGTTGTCTATGTGTTGCCCTGCGATGGACTGGCGACCTGTCCAGGGTGTACCCTGCCTCTCGCCCATAGACTGCAGGAGTAAGGCACCAGCTCCCCTGCAACCCACTATGGAATAAGTGGTAGAAAATGACTGACTGATTCATAGACTGCAAATTAGAGTAAAATTTGAGTCTGATCTGTCCAAAAGCCCTGACTTTGCCTTTTGACATCATAAATACAGTGCCCTTTCAAAAGTAAGTAAACACCTTTTCACATTTTGTCAATTTGTAACCACAAACTTTAATGTATTTTAATACAATTTTATTTGACAGACCAAGTCTCTAAGAAGTTTGAGTGCTCGAATGATCCTAGAGGCTATGTTGTCTGAGGCTTCAGTGCCTCTGGTAGGGTCTCCAATGGCCAACAGGCTTTGGGTGGTGGGTCACGCGTAGCGTGGACTCAGGAACCCAGCTCCTCAAGAAAGGCTGGACTCTCTTCTACTCTGGAGTGGCCTGTTCATAATTTTCCTGGAATGGATTTCTAGGTGCAGCCAAGGGCCGGAGGGAGTCTGGTTTGGGGACCAGTGGATTTCATCTCTTCTTTTTGCACATGACGTGGTCCTGCTGGCCCCCTCTTGCTAAGACCTACAGCATGCACTGGGGTGGTTCGCAGCCGAGTGTGAAGCAGCTGGGATCAGGATCAGCTACTCCAAGTCTGATGCCTTAGTTCTCGACAGGAAAAGGGTGGTTGTGGCTGTGACATCTCAGCTGGCCTGACAACGCCTTGGGCTCCCCTCAGAGGAGCTGGAGGAGATGTCTGGGGAGATGGAATTCTGCAGCCCCGGCAACCAGGTTCCAGATAAAGCAGGAGACAACGAGTACGAATATGCCTAACCTGAGTTTTAACATTTCTTTCAAAGTGATTTCATGTCATTTTAATGTATATTTGCAGTTTTTTATGTTTTTTAATGTGTCTTATCACTAGTGGCCTTTAGCTTACAGTATACAGGTCCTTCTCAAAATATTAGCATATTGTGATGAAGTTCATTATTTTCCATAATGTAATGATGAAAATTTAACATTCATATATTTTAGATTCATTGCACACTAACTGAAATATTTCAGGTCTTTTATTGTCTTAATACGGATGATTTTGGCATACAGCTCATGAAAACCCAAAATTCCTATCTCACAAAATTAGCATATTTCATCCGACCAAAAAAAAAAAAGTGTCTTTAATACAAAAAACATCAACCTTCAAATAATCATGTACAGTTATGCACTCAATACTTGGTCGGGAATCCTTTGGCAGAAATGACTGCTTCAATGCGGCGTTGCATGGAGGCAATCAGCCTGTGGCACTGCTGAGGTCTTATGGAGGCCCAGGATGCTTCGATAGCGGCCTTTAGCTCATCCAGAAGGTTGGGTCTTGAGTCTCTCAACGTTCTCTTCACAATATCCCACAGATTCTCTATGGGGTTCAGGTCAGGAGAGTTGGCAGGCCAATTGAGCACAGTGATACCATGGTCAGTAAACCATTTACCAGTGGTTTTGGCACTGTGAGCAGGTGCCAGGTCGTGCTGAAAAATGAAATCTTCATCTCCATAAAGCTTTTCAGCAGATGGAAGCATGAAGTGCTCCAAAATCTCCTGATAGCTAGCTGTATTGACCCTGCCCTTGATAAAACACAGTGGACCAACACCAGCAGCTGACACGGCACCCCAGACCATCACTGACTGTGGGTACTTGACACTGGACTTCTGGCATTTTGGCATTTCCTTCTCCCCAGTCTTCCTCCAGACTCTGGCACCTTGATTTCCGAATGACATGCAGAATTTGCTTTCATCCGAAAAAAGTACTTTGGACCACTGGGCAACAGTCCAGTGCTGCTTCTCTGTAGCCCAGGTCAGGCGCTTCTGCCGCTGTTTCTGGTTCAAAAGTGGTTTGACCTGGGGAATGCGGCACCTGTAGCCCATTTCCTGCACACGCCTGTGCACGGTGGCTCTGGATGTTTCTACTCCAGACTCAGTCCACTGCTTCCGCAGGTCCCCTAAGGTCTGGAATCGGCCCTTCTCCACAATCTTTCTCAGGGTCCCCTCTTCTCGTTGTGCAGCGTTTTCTGCCACACTTTTTCCTTCCCACAGACTTCCCAGCACTCTGGGAACAGCCTATTCATTCAGAAATTTCTTTCTGTGTCTTACCCTCTTGCTTGAGGGTGTCAATAGTGGCCTTCTGGACAGCAGTCAGGTCGGCAGTCTTACCCATGATTGGGGTTTTGAGTGATGAACCAGGCTGGGAGTTTTAAAGGCCTCAGGAATCTTTTGCAGGTGTTTAGAGTTAACTCGTTGATTCAGATGATTAGGTTCATAGCTCGTTTAGAGACCCTTTTAATGATATGCTAATTTTGTGAGATAGGAATTTTGGGTTTTCATGAGCTGTATGCCAAAATCATCCGTATTAAGACAATAAAAGACCGGAAATATTTCAGTTAGTGTGCAATGAATCTAAAATATACGAATGTTAAATTTTCATCATGACATTATGGAAAATAATGAACTTTATCACAATATGCTAATATTTTGAGAAGGACCTGTATAAAGGGAAAATGGGCAGAGAGAGAAGGGGGAAAGACATGCAGGAAAGGTCCCAGGGTTGGGAATTGAACTCTGGATAGCTACGCTGAGGACTCATAGCCTCAGTATATATATAACATGCACACTCTACCTCTACACCACACAACATGTAAAATCTGTCTTTTCTATGCAAAAATCTTGCCTTGCTTTGTGTTTCCTGATTAAACTTTATGAGCAATAATATTGCATATTAGATTTTGCTAGTTTACCATTGTGCAGGAGTTTCTTTTATGGTATCTTTTCTGGGTTTGACCTATGCTTCCATATGCAGTTGTGCCACAATCTATTTTCAGATGATAAATTTAACAAGGCTTTGTGAGGTTTTCAAAGCCTAAGATAATGTTTTATAATTTAACTCCACATGCCATGGAGGTTAATTTTGTGTTCTCTAGCTTCCTCCTACTGCCCGAAAACATGGTTGTGAGATTAATTGCCCTCAATTATGAGGGTTTGCATGGTTGTGTTGCCAGTGATGGGCACAGAGTGTACCCTGCCTCTAGGTTATTGACCACCGGGCTCTGTGCAATCCTGCAAAAGTTGGATAGATGACTCTTGAATCACAGTTTTTTTCCATAATTCACAAAAACATGTCAGATCTCAGTTCTGGAAATATAGAGTATTAAACAAAAAAAGTGATATTTTGCTCAGATTAAAATTAAACATATTTTAATGTATTTGTTATTCTCTGACCCTAAAGAATAAGATGTTGAGGCAAAATGCTGAGTGTTATGATATTGTGCGGTCAAATATTATTTCTGCTCAGTCAGGCGTTTTCCATAGCTCATACTGGTATGTACTGTACAGGTTGTGTGTTTTCACAGAGGGACCACCGCACCAGTCTGACGTGTTTCATGTCAGCACTGCTTGGGAATGGGAACAGTCGTAACTTTCTCCATGTGTGTCAAACACAATCTTTACTTTCTTTTCTCCCCTTGTTCCTTCTGAAATCTCTCCAACTGCAAAAGAGAGATGATGAGGAAGGATTACTGTTATTTAAACAAGGTCCCTCTCACTCAAGGTCAGCGGGTTTGGGATTCTTACTGTGGTTTCAGTGGGGTGTTGGGATGGAAGCAGGTATGAGGACTGGTGTTGCTCCCTCACTCAAGACTGTCTCGCTAAAATAAATAAATCAAATATATTGGCCTCAGTTCCTGTTCCCCTTTCCTTATCTGTGGTAGAAGCTGGTTCACAGTGGAGGCTTTGTGTTTTTTGTTGGTTCTCTTTCCTGCAGTTTGGGGTTAAAAACAACAGAAATAGACCAATCACTCTTAAAAGGTTGTGGAGTCAGCTGCTGTTTGTATGTTTTCCCCATATGCACACTGGGATGCTCCGATAGTGTCAGCTCTCATAGGGGCCATAAACCCACAGTAATAAAGCTCCTTTTTGTTTTCCAAATTCTTTGATCATCATTTTTCTTTCTTTAAAAGATACCTTCTATCCCAGGACTGTTTTTAAATGTTACATTTATTTCTTGCACAGTAGCGATTAAATCGTGGAGGTGCAGCTTGGCTCGCTTTCAAAGCTGATTCTGTGCAGTAACCTCAGTAGCTGTTCAGATGGAATCACTCCAAAACCACAATTTCTAATCAGTCAGTGTAAGATGAAAAACAATTTTAAACTTCTCAACAGATTATCAGATGACTTCATTATGATATATTTGTATTCTTTTGAGGAAAAAGAAGCCACCCAAACAAACCATCCTCTTTAACATTTCAAAAATAATTTAGGATTTAAATCCAAACTGATTTAAGATGGTATCAGCCTTTTAGGTCTGGTAAGAGGTTCAAAGAGGTTTCAAATCAGGCCTTACATGGTACAGAAATAGTCTACATGTAGAGAACAATTCAAAACAACCACCAGCATACCCAGGTCTGGATGATGTCCAATCAAGTTCACCCTAAAGCAGACCACTAGATGCTAAAAAAGATTGTAAAATGTAATAATGGGACCTACAGAGTCTGTACTACTTTAACTTGAGACACACTGCAGGTTCTTGCTGCTAAGGTAAAAATGCATCCCTCTGCAATAAAAAGGAGACTGCACAATGTACCTTCCCTCGCAGCTGTGAGACATGAGGGCAAAACTGAGGTTCATCAGTGGGAACGTGTATATGTATCAGGAAATTCGGATAATGGCTTTTGGACACATGGGCCTGAAACTAAATCATTCAAACACCAAAACAGAGGACATGTTTAGTGTAAACTAAAGACAGTAATCCTGGAAAAGAAGCTAATACCAACTGTCAAACATTATTAAGTGTCAGGAAATTACTTTATTTTTCAGGGATGACTAAAGAATAAGATTTACCATCAATATGTGAAAAATTCCTAATAAAGAACTGAATGTTTAGTGGGGTGTTCTATATTTTCACAGTATAATGTTCTTACAACGCATTGCCTAAAATGACCATAGCTTTATCATTTGTTTTTGAAGGTATAGCTGGCACAACAATCTTCAATAAACTCACATCCTACTCCTGCTAATTTGCTAATGTTAGCATGTTGTCTCTTATTTGATATGACTGACTGCTGATTCGGCTCCTGACATATTTAATAAACTCAAGTTAATTGTGTGCAGACAAAATTTATAGAAAAAAGTTGTTTTCCTGCTTTAGAAATATAGAAATTTGTTAAGTCATAAAATTCAGTGACAGCATTTAGGCTGTGCTGTGCACTGCCTCATCTGCTACATGAGAGCTTAGAGACTGTCAAATTGCATGTATCCCTCTCGTGGACTGGTGGGCTGGGGCTGCTGGCGCTGTCTGAGGGGGTTGGGCGGGCTTGGAGGGACCGGGGCGGTGGGCTGGGGGGGTGGCGTGGAGGGGCTGCAGCCTGTGGGGTGGAGGGGTTGTGTCCACTTCTAGGGCGTGGGGTCACCGGCGTTTGGATCGGCTGGGCGGTGATGTTGGAGTTGAGCTGGATAGTGTTTCTCCCTGGGCGGTCATTGCAGTGGCAGTGATGTAGTGTTTTTTGTGGCTGAGGGGGGCGTGGTGGAGGACAATGGCCCCGGGTGCCTGCCGCTGGCCGGGGACCTCTTGGTGGATGAGTTTGTCCCGTCATGGTGCGGGGTCGGGGGTCTTGTTGTGGGTGTGGTGCTCGGTGTGGTCTTCCCTGTTGCGCCAGTGGGCAGGGGTGGCGTTGCGCAGGGCCTTTGCCTTGCCATTGCGGCGCGCTGTGTGGTGGGGGAGCGGGGTGCCCCAACAAGGACATCGGTGTCCTTGTTGGGGGTGGCCCTGTGGGGAGGTTCTTGTTTGGGTTCACTGTGGGTGGGACACTCATGGGGTTGGGATCGGAGCTCATTGGGGGGTCGGGACTGCTCCGTTCTGGGGCGGCTCCGGTTGGCGGGCTGCTTTGAGCCATGTGGACCCCTCTTTTGTACATAACCCCCTCTCCGGAGGTGGATGGGGGTTGTTGGAGACCAGGTTCGGGGCGGGGGGGCTGTGGTAAAATGGATGAACACCATTTGCCTAGCTCTGGCTAGTGATTTTACCACTTACCTGTGTTCAAGGAACTAAAGGAGGAGGTGCGGCCTAACTTCCTGTATTTGGAGGTTTCAGGGAAGTGATGTCACAGGAGGTACCAGGTGAAGAGGGGAGAAGAAACTATTAAAGTATTAAGTTAACTTTAGGGTTTGTTTGTTGGTTTTGATGTGTTAGAGTTAGGATATAATTGTTAAACCGTAAACACAGGGTTGTCGCTATATAGAAGTGGCTTTAGAGATTTGAGATTATTTCTCATGTTGGAATATACCTGCAAGATGGAAGATTCCATTTGAGTTAATTGTGTTTGAAAGGGAATGAAGGTATTTAAGCAGATCAGGAAAGAAGTTAAGGGGAGAGGACCAGGTCAGTGTAGTTGTGTGCACTTCACGTTAATTTTGGTTGGTTTGAGTATAGCTATGTTTATTTTGTCACTTTCAAGTTTAAGTCATTTTTGTACATATTTGTGGTTGTTCTTTTTGTAAATAAACCACCTGCTACACTGGAGAACATCAGTCTGCTGCCCTTCTTCAGCCACTTTGGCCACAATTTACCACAGGGGCGGGAGCCGGGCCAGGGTCACCCGGGTCTGGGCGGTGCCGGCGCTGTCTGCCTTTCTCTGCCCCAAGAGGGAAGGGGACTACCTCCTGGGTCCAGGGGCTAGTTGCCCCTAGGGGGTACCGGCGCCTAGACCTGGGAGTATAGAGTATGCATGGGGAGTGTGAGTGAGTGTATGACGTCCATTGTTGTTTGTCTTTACGTTGGGTGCGAGTGATTTTATGTGTATGCATGAGGGTGGGGGTGGGTGATTGTGACCGTGTGCCTGTTTTTTTGGGGGTTTTTTTGCAACAGGTTGGGTCTTGGACTGCTCCCTCTCCTGGATCAGGAGATATTATGGGGGGCCTATTTACTCCTCGCCACACTACCTGCCAGTGGTTGGAGTCTCTGCCCGCTGGTGTACTTGTGGTTCTCGGTGTCCGGGGCCGGTTGCTTTGGTGTGTGCTGGCTCACTCCCGATGGCTGCTTGCCGGGGCCTGGCCCCCTGGGCTCTGTCGGGCCTCTGCTTGGGGGGTGGTGTGTCCCGGGGTCTTGGGCCTCTGGGTCCATGGCTGGATCTGCTCGGCTGTGGACGGCTGCCGGCGGGGCCTGTGGACTTGTCGCTGCGGCTCCCTGGGGCTTCTGCACTGTCGCTGCTGGGTGGTTCCTTTGGGACTCTCCACTCCTCTTCTCTGGAGGGGTTGCGGTAGTCCCGGCGGTGGTTCTCCCGGGGTTCCTGTGCTTTGGGGGGCCTTTGGATGTCTGTGGCTCGGATCTCCTCAGTGTCTGTCCAGGGACCATGGGGCAGGTCTGTGGGTCCTGACACTCGTTATTGCATATTTTTGTGGAGAAACCCTGTATACAAAAGCGTGTCCACACTCATACTCACAGGTGTTACGCTTCAGGTGTTGACAGATACACAGATGTTCTATATTGGGCTGCACCTCTCACTAACTATACGTGTACTATTTTGTTAAAAAAAAACAAACAGCTGCAGGTGTATAAGCAAGCAGGGTATAATCTTGTATTCTCTTCATCCTTTCTCTCCTCCACTCTTTCATCATTTTCTCCCCTTTTTCCCTTTTGCCCCATCTCTCTCTTTTTTGAGCTTCTTTTTTCTTTTTCATTTCAATCTCCGTGTCCGTAACAATTGAAATATTCCCAAAGAAGTTTATAATAAAGTTTATTTCATAAATATCAAGCAGAGCTTTAAAACATTAGCTGTGATGCTCTGCTTGTGAAAGTAAATCTGTTGGGCAATTTCTTGGCACTCAGACAACAACTCTGAGCGCTACTCTCCTGGACAGGACATGATAAAAAAAAAAAAAAAAAAAAAAAAAAAAAAAAAAGAGACTGTCAAATTGTGAAGGTCAGGGCAATAACACCTGTCAGCCTTTTTTCAGTATGGAATATTTTAAAAAACATAATTTTATTATGAACACATTAAATACTAATTTAGGAACAGTGGGATATTTTACCTGAGCTGAAGGTCTTGAAACATCTCAGGATCTGTACCTTCTGCTCATGCTTATTATTGGATAGTGTTAAATTCCACATCAGTGTTTGAAGGCCCTGAGTGGTCTGTGTTCAGCCACTGGGTTGGCTGGGATGACCAGAGGGAGAAGGGGAATATTCAGTGAGATCAGAAAAATACATCCTGGGAGTCTAGGTTGTCGCCTGGCTCATTATTAAATTTAGCTAAAGTACTGTATATGTAAATGTACAAGAGTGGAAATTATCATTCATATCCAGAAATTAATTTGTTAATTTTCATGATGGTAACTGGTTAAATGTGATGATAAGCCTGGGCTTCAATTCATTTAGGAAGATAATGTTTTTGAGACATTCTGGGTGCTGATGAATTAAAAGGAAGTTGGATGTTACCGTTGCTGTTCATGCAACACAGTGCTAGCAACATCTGACATATGGCGGAAATTTCATTTCCCTCGTGGCTGAATGATCTTCGACTGTTTTATTGCTGTCTGTCATTGTTCTTACAGCACATTATCCATGGAATAATCTACAAATCATGCAGGGGTTATTTCTAACCATGGTCGACCAAGTCAAAAGCACAACAAAACATCAGTCAAGTATTTTGGGCTAAATATGTTCATCCCCACCACACCACCTCTTGGCAGAACCCAGCCCCACCTGCCCCCATCACCCTCTGTGACTCCACAATTGACACTGTGGAATCTTTCCGCTTCCTGGGAACCATCATCTCCCAGGATCTCAAGTGGGAGCCAAACATCAGCTCCCTCATCAAGAAAGCCCAGCAGAGGATGTTCTTCCTGCGGCAGCTGAAGAAATTCAACCTGCCAAAGACTATGATGGTGCACTTCTACACAGCCATCATTGAGTCCATCCTCACCTCCTCCATCACCATCTGGTACGCCGCTGCTACAGCCAAGGATAAGGGCAGGCTGCAGCGTGTCATTCGGTCTGCTGAGAAGGTGATTGGCTGCAGTCTACTGTCGCTCCAGGAACTGTACACCTCCAGGGCCCTGAAGCGGGCAGGGAAGATTCTGGCTGATCCCTCCCACCCCGGTCACAGACTCTTTGAGACTCTCCCCTCTGGCAGGAGGCTGCGGTCCATCCGGACCAAAACCTCACGCCACAAGAACAGTTTTTTCCCATCTGCCACCAGCCTGGTTAACAAAGCCCGGAAACCACCCTGACACTGTCCCTTTCCCCCACACCCCCCCTTTTTTTGCTGACAGGACACTTGTAACTTGTAACTCTATGTGTTACATTAACGCTCAGCTTGGACTCCTGCTTTACTTGCACTGCTTTACTTGCACAATGATCACCTGCACTGTTGTATTGCTCTTGCATCTTATACTGCTCTATATTTACTCTCACTCACTTAAAACTGTGCACATATATTTATATTATATTGTAGATATGTTTATACTGTTTAATTTGTACTGTATTGCACCGACTACGCCAAAACAAATTCCTTGTATGTCCAAAAACGTACTTGGCAATAAAGCTTTTCTGATTCTGATTCTTTGTCATTTTCTAGCTGACTTGCAACACTGACTTGTGTCTTACTTCTTTCCCCATTATCTGTTCAGGCTGGATCTGTCCCAGTTTTGTTGTATGCTTGCATGAGTAGATCCTGCTATCCATCCCACTCATGAGGAAACCTTGTACATGGTCCTTGTTTGTTGTTTTATCCCTCCTAAATTCATATTGTGAAGTCATATTGATTGATACCCAACTGTTTTATTTGTAGTTTCTTTGTCAATGTTCTCCTCTCAAATGGATAATGGAGAGGGGAAACCAGAGAGTTTGGACTTGGTCCTGGTCCTGTCAGAGTTGTTGTTTCAGATGCTGTTACGTAGTAAAAATGGAGCCTGTTGAGAGCTGTCCTCTTGACCTGTTTGATGTTATTTTGACAATGTGCGTGTGCTAGATTTGTTTCATACATTTGTAACGTGAATCATCGGTTTTCTTGGGGTCCTACACAGTACTAAATTCTGTGGAAGATTTTTCCATCTTTCCACAGTTGAACAATCTTCATTAGTCATGACTAACAAAAGTGGAATCAAACACTACAAATTAAAGTGATTCAATAACTCCTTCAGTGAAATAGTTTGTGTTCATCTTTGCCAACTTTACGATCACATAGGTGCTTAAGTCCATTTCAGGAGTCTTTGGCCAGAAGGAAGATAACGCCATTTAACGTTGTTTAACACTCCTCTCTGCAGCTTCTGTACTGCTACCCACCCATTACCCTATTAAGACAGTGTCTCGCCCACGGCCAAAATTGAATAGATAAAAAAATAATCTAAAACGAGGAAATCAGGAAAATCTAATAAAAATAAACATAACTCAGACTAAAAAGAAAAATAAAACAATTAAATGTGGCTTAAGATCTCTCTCTTCAAAGACTTTGTTAATTAGTGACCTGATTTGTGACAATCAGATTGATTTATTTTGCCTCACAGAAACCTGGCTGCAGCAAGAGGATTATGTTACTATAAATGAGTCAACTCCTACTAATTATTTAAATTTTCACATTCCTCGAAATACTGGCCGAGGAGGAGGAGTTGCAACCATCTTTCAGTCCAATTTATTGATTAGTCCCAGACCAATCAATAGCTACAACTCTGTTGAATCTTTAATCCTTAGTTTTCCTCATCCAAATTGCCAAGCACTAAAACCACTTCTGTTTGTTTGTTTGTACCGTCCACCAAGCCCTTACTCTCAATTTTTACATCAGTTTTCAGACCTTTTATCTGATTTACTGTTAAATACAGATAAGGTTATTATAATGAGGGATTTTAACATTCATGTTGACTCTGAAAGTGATAGCTTAAATATAGCCTTTAATGCTATCTTAGACTCAATTGGCTTTGGTCAAAACTTTAACAAACCTACCCACCTTTGTCTACATTCTCTGGAGCTTGTGCTGACATATGGCATTGAGTGTAAAGACATAACAATATTTTCTCATAACCCTGTTCTCTCTGACCATTTTTTAATAACCTTTGAGTTTAATTTAACCGAGTACTCCATACCTGAAAGAAAATTTCATTATAGTAGATCACTATCAGACAATGCTGTAACAACCTTTAAAGAATCTGTTCCACTTTTGATTTCCTCATTATCACAGAAAAACACAGTGGAGGGCAATAATTTTGTTTATTCCCTTTCACAAATTGATTCTCTTGTTCATAGTGTTACTTCATCATTGCATGGTGCACTAGACAATGCAGCCCCCTTGAAAAAGAAGATAATTTTTCATAGGAGGCTAGCTCCCTCGTTTAATTCAGAGCTACGTACTTTAAAGCACAATGTTATAAAATTGGAGAGAAAATGGTGCTTTACACACCTATAGGATTCCTACTTAATCTGGAAAAATAGCCTACTGTTGTATAAAAAGACACTTCACCAAGCTAGAACAGGTTATTTCTCATCATTAATAGAAGAGAACAAGAATAATCATAGGTTTCTCTTTAGTACAGTTGCTAAACGTGCACAGAGTCATAGCTCTGTTGAGTCATCTATTCCCTTAGCTCTCAGCAGTCATGACTTTATGGATTTCTTCCAAAATAAAATTGATTCTATTAAAAAGAAAATCTTTGACATACTCCCGAAGATGATTACTTCATCCTCAGCAAGTGAGACAACATTGGAAGTAACTGTAGAACCTGATCTATGTTTGGACTGCTTTGATCCTGTGGAGCTTCTTGAGTTATCAGGAATATTAGCTTCATCTAAACCTTCAACTTGTATGTTATACCCAATCCCAACCAAATTATTTAAGGAAGTGTTCCCTCTGATTGCCAGCCCTGTTTTAGATATGATTAATTTATCCTTAGTAAATGGATATGTACCACAAGCTTTTAAGGTAGCTGTAACTAAACCTTTGCTTAAGAAACCTTCGCTTGTTCGAGATGACTTAATAAATTACAGACCTATATCCAATCTTCCATTCTTATCAAAAATTCTTAAGAAAATAGTTGCTAATCAAATGTGTGAGCATTCACACAGCAATGACCTGTTTGAAGAGTTTCAGTCAGGCTCACGAGCTCCTCATAGCACTGAAACAGCTCTGCTGAAAGTCACTAACGATATTCTTATGGCCTCAGATAATGGACTTATGTTTGTACTTGTCCTCTTAGATCTCAGTGCTGCATTTGATACAGTCGATCACAATATTCTCTTAGAAAGGCTGGAATATGCTGTAGGGATCAGGGGAACAGCGCTAGGCTGGTTTAAATCTTATTTGTCTGACAGATTCCGGTTTGTTCATGTAAATGAAAAATCATCTTTAAACTCTAGGGTTAATTGTGGAGTACCACAGGGTTCAGTACTTGGGCCAATTCTCTTTATTATATATATGCTTCCAATAGGTCAAATTATCAGGCAGCATAGAATAAATTTTCACTGTTACGCTGATGACACTCAGCTTTACTTATCCATGAATCCTGATGAGCCCAACCAGTTAGATAGACTAGAAGCATGTCTTGGATGACTTTTCTGCTTCTAAATTCAGACAAGACAGAAGTTGTTGTCTTAGGACCAGAGTCTTTAAAAAAGAAACTGCTTAGTCAATCACTTATCCTGGATGGCATTAAATAGACCTCGGATAAAAAAGTAAAAAACCTTGGTGTTATTTTTGACCAGGACATGTCATTTAAATCCCATATTACACAGGTTTCTAGGATTTCCTTCTTTCATCTCCGTAACATTGCCAAAATTAGTATAGTGACGCTGAAAAACTAGTCCATGCATTTGTTACTTCAAGGCTAGACTATTGTAATTCATTACTATCAGGATGTCCACAAAATGCAGTTAAAAGCCTTCAGCTCATTCAAAATGCTGCAGCAAGAGTTCTCATGAAAATTAAAAAGAGATCATATTTCCCCTACTTTAGCTTCCTTTCACTGGCTCCCTGTTAAATCCCGAATAGAATTTAAAATTCTCCACCTCACATATAAAGCCCTTAATGATTTAGCTCCATCATACATCAGAGATCTGATTGTTCCATACGTTCCTAACAGAGCACTTCGTTCTCAGACTGCAGGTTTACTGTTGGTTCCTAGAGTCTCTAGAAGTAGAATGGGAGGCAGATCCTTAGTTATCAGGGTCCTCTCCTGTGGAACCAGCTCCCAGTTTTAGGCCGTGAGGCAGACACCCTGTCTACTTTTAAGGCTAGGCTGAAAACGTTCCTTTTTGATAAAGCTTATAGTTGGAGTGGCTTAGGTTATCCTGAACTATCTCTGTAGTTATGCTGCTATAGGCTTAGGCTGCTGGAGGACATAATGACCACTTTGACCCTCTTCGCTACATTCTCACACTACTCTCCAATTTTGCATTATTTGCTGTTATTTCAGCGTTTAACTTTGTTCTCTCTCTTTTCCCTTCCTAGGAGCTACACCTGGCCTGACTCTATGTCTACCTGTGACACCTTTCTGGAGAGGGGCATCGTCCAAGCTTCTGCTGGCAACAACTTAATGCTCACCCTCTACCGATGATCCACATGGCCCTGTCTTTCAGTGTTTAACCCTTTCTCTCTCCTAGATATAGCAATTGACTGAGCTTTTACTGTGACTAACTCTATGTGCGCTCTTTCAGACTCTAACCTTGAAAACTGGCTCAGAGTTTACTGTCATATTGTTTCAAACAGATTTGACCCACATGCAGAAAGCAATTCAGGAGACTGAGTTTAACGGTAATGAGTTTATTTACAGTGTAATGAAATGTGCAGGGAACTGGAACCGGGATATCAACTGTAAAATAAACAGACCGGTAAGCAAGGGATAACTCTGGATCTAAATTCTTAGATAATAATTCTGCCTTACTGGATTGATGGAGAGATCCGCCAGAGAGGGGTGGAGAGACCAAGGGGTTGTTTACCCGTGAGACAGGAGATGGTGAATACTGGTGTGCCAGGATGTTACCAAAGGTACAAGGCAAGGTCAAGACAAAGGTAATGTGGCTTGAGGTGTACCACTAAGGGCAACACTCTGGCAGTGAGTTGCTGGCAGCCTCCTCCTTAAATACTCCTCAGCAGGTAATCAGGGGGATAGAGAACACCTGTCACCTCTCCTCCAGGTTCCACGCCATTTAGAGGCTAAGCACAGTAAACAGCACCATACAAACAGACATGGCACAGATTCTGACAATTATTTGTTCTTTCTTTCTAGATGAAACGACTAAAGGAGCTACATCCATTAACATTTACTTTTCCTTACCATAGAAAGGACTCCTGGATCAGTGCTTCTTTGTTCTCTTTGTGTCTCTGCTCTGTTCTCTCAAACACCCAGTCGGTCGTGGCAGATGGCCGCTCACACTGAGCCTGGTTCTGCTGGAGGTTTCTTCCTGTTAAAAGGGAGTGTTTCCTCTCCACTGTTGCTACATGCATGCTCAGTATGAGGGATTGCTGCAAGGTCAACGCCAGTGACTGTCCACTGTCTCTACATGCTCATCCGGGAGGAGTGAATGCTGCAAGTCACTGACTGGATGCAATCTGCTGGGTTTCCTTAGACAGAAAAACTTTTCATCCAGTTTGAATAAATAACTGAATCTGACTGCACTGTTCAATGATTAGGATTAATTGGAATGTATATACCTGACTTTTGTGAAGTGCCTTGAGACGACGTGTGTTGTGAATTGGCACTATATAAATAAACTGAATTGAATTGAATTGAACGCCTGGTCATGTCAACATCCATCACAGGCCCTAATATTATTAATTTATAGTGGAACTGAATTGATTGAAATAAATTTAGCACACATTGCTTTACATGAATTGTTGGCTTCTCTCACAGGCTAAGAAACGTATTTACCACAAACTTCAATTTATTTTATTGAAAATTAATGTGGTAAACAAAGATAATGCATAAATGTGAAATGGAAGGAAAATGACAGATGATATAAAAACAATTATGATAATAATTTGGGAAGTTTTGCAAGCATGTGTATTTAGCTGCCTTGCCATGGTACCCATAAATAAAATACAGTCCAACCATTGACCTTCAGAAGTAATCTAATTACCGTAGTTGAAAGTCCTCCATGTCGGTATAAATCCAGCTGATCTGTGGTGAAGGACTCTGAGGTTCGCTAATAGAAAACATGAATAAACAATCAGAACTATAAAGACCGAGAAACACAGGTCAGGGACAGAGTTGTGGAGAAGTTTAAAACAGGGTTAGGTTAGAAAATGATATCCCAAACTCTAAACATTTAATGGAGCACTACTCATCTGTGATCAGATCAGAAAAATAATATATGTATGACTCACCAAAAAACATACTAAGACACTCCACAAATGTGGATTTTATGGAAGTTGGAAAATTTAAATGTATTTCTGAAAAAAGCCAACAGAAGTCCTTTTCGCTCCAAGCCATGTAGGAGACACAGCAAAAATGTGAATGAAGGTGTTCTGGTTTACAATGAAAACATTATGTGAGGCACGAAACTAACCTTGCACATCACCTTGTGATGGCAGCAGCATCATGCTGTAGAGTTGCCTTTCCTGACCAGAGATGGGGAAGCTGGTCAAAGTGGATGAGAAGGTGGAGGCAGCTATATACAGGGCAATCCTGAAAAAAAGAAATGATAGAAGCTGCAACAGACTTGAGACTGGAGTAGAGGTTCACCTTTTAGCGGGATAACAACTCTAAACATACAGTCAGATCTTCAATGTAATGGTTTAGATCAAAGCATAGTCATGTATTAGAATGGCCCAATCAGGGTCCTGCCTCTTCATAATTTCCACCATCTTGTGTCGGTCAATCAAATAAAAGTCCACTGAATTTTTTGATTACAACAGGACAAAATGTAGATTAAGGTACATGGGTATGAATACTTTCGCAAAGCATTGTCAGTTGACTTTACCTTCTGCCCCTAGCAATTTAGGTTATCTTCACATTTCTCTGCAATGGAAGGGTGGAGGCCAGATAGAGGACTCTCTGAATTATTTAATGCAAGTTTGTGATGTATGAAGACCTTAGATGGAAAGTTATATCTTGTCCACAGCACTCTATTCACCTTAGGGTCCTAACCGTAACCTCATTTTCCATGCCGTTCCTCTTCTCTTTTTCACTAGAATTTGTTGCAGACAGCCCTGCTTTAAAAAGAAACAACAGCTTGCAATGTTATATAACCTTTAAGTAAGTTTGGTGATCTGCCTCTCTTATAAAAAGATTTAACTGAAGACATTCAAACAACTGCATATGCTTATATTAAACTATTGTCACCACAGCTGTTAACACCCATGCATGAGAAGTTTCACTTCAGAACTTAAGGGAGGTCTACTGTATCAACGCCGTGATTCACAGTTTCTCTAAATGTGTGTTGAGTTTAGGATATATAAGAACCACTTAGGGGTAAGAAAAACAGAAGAAAACATGAACATTAACATGAACATGAACATTTTGTCAGGATGTGCAAGCCAATAAGGACCTTTTATTTTGCTATGAGCACTGGTATTAAGGCTTTTATCACTTTGGCTGAACTGGCACAACATTTAGGTAATTTGCCCCAGAAACACATACATGCAAGCATTTGTTAAGTGCTGCTTTATGTTATACATTTTATAAATGACTCTTAATTTCGTCAGCTAAATGAAAATCTGAAAGTTTTTTTTACTGCCATTATTTTTGATTTTGGTGTCTTCCTGTCAAGTTAGGATGTCTCATTACATATCTGTCTGCAGTGTTATTTAACCTGGATTTAAACTTGGGTTAATTTCCTGTGAGCTGAGGATAGCGGACATGATATACCAAGAATCATCTGGGCTGCAGTTGAATACTGTGTATGCCAATAACCTCTGGCCTGAATACCTGAGTGAACAGAGAAAGGACAGAAAAGCCAGAAAACGGCAGCCTCAAACAGAATGTTACTAGGATGATGAACATCAGAAACCATAAGACATGAACAGAAAATATGTATTACATTTGCCCTTGGGAAAATAATGTGATTTATTAGTGATGCTTTATAGAGAGTTTGAAATGAAGTGATATCTTTTTCATGTTACACTGATGTTTGTGGAGTAATTACGAGTAATTACAGTACTTTACCTGCACTACATTGTAGAACATTTTCAGTAGATGGAATCTGGGATAAGTTCTCATGGGGATTGACGCGATCAACTATTCTGAGCAAAGCCTATTCAAGAACCAATATCAAAAACACTTCAAACTCATAACAGTACTTGCTGTTTAAGGCAGTTCTATATAAATTATTTTACACATTATTACTTTTGCATGGCACAGGTTCTTGTTTTTACATTGTCATTATTATTTTGCATTGCTATACAAAACTGTATTAATGACTAATTACTAAATAAAACTCATACAGGATATCTGTAAGAACCAGAAAGCTCTAAGAAGGAATAGGACTATGCTGGATACACAATGCCATGAAAAATACTTGAACCCTTGGTGGACTTTTTCTGGTTAAATATTTTAGATCAGAAAGTTATGATTCCATAATTAAATTAAACATGCTCTCCAAACCATTTTGGCCCTGTGTGAAAATGTATTTCACCCCAAAACCTAGTAACTGCTTGTGCCATCTTTGGTTGCAACCCCTGCCATAAAACATTTGAGAGAAACTGACAATAAGTCTTTTACATTGCTGTAGAGGAATTTTGGCCCACTCTTCTTTGTATAATTGTTTTAATTTGGTCACATCAGAATGTTTTTGTTTTAGCATCACTGTTTAGGACTGTTAAAGGTAATCTCACAGCATTTTAATCAAATTTAAGTTTTGACTTTGACTTTCCACTCTAAAACTGTTTGTTTTTTGAAACATTCAGAGGTGGGCTTGCTGGTGTGCTACAGATCATTGTCTTGCTTTGTAACCTAAGAGTTCTTGAGCTTAAGGTGAAGAACTAACAATGTGGCATTCTGGTTTTGCATTTTCTGGTAGAGAGCAGAATTTATGGTTTTATCAATTAAGGCAAGTCATCCATGTCCTTTATTTTTTTTTTTTTTACGTAAAACAGAACTTTTTGTTGCTTTTGGACAGCAGTGGTTTGGGAGGTCAAATAGTTTTTAGGCTTGGGTGTCTTTAATATCATTATTGTTTTTTAATGTGGTTATTCTCAATTAAGTCATGATTTACCAAAGTGGGTAATTCAATTTTCACAAAGGGCCAGGTTGGTTTGCCTTTCTCACTTAATGAACAGAAACATAATTTGAACACTGCTCTTTGTATTTACTCAGTTTATCATGGCAGATCAAGATCATAACACTATGTGACAGAAGGTAGAGGGCAGATACTCTAAAGACAGTGAGTGTAGTGGTATGGGCCAAGGACACGGAGCAACATAGATATGGGTTGCTGCACTTAAATAAAAAGACTTTTAATTTCTAAAAGTTTGAATAAAACTGTTTCTGTGATGAAACTGCATACAACAAAGGTTTTTGTAAAACCCACAGAAAAAAATGTTTACCAAAACACAATCCATTGATAATTGTTAAATTAAGGTAAAATGAAAGGCTCAGACTGAGACTAAATGCAAAATCATCTATTAGGACTGGTTCTTCTAAGGGATTCAAGCCAAAAGAGCTGAATATTTTATAAGACTCGCCCTTCCCATCACTACCTATAGCCTATTTAATGGACCACACGTGTCACAGTCTAATTTAAAACTTACTCCAGTCATTCCTGACTCCCTGGGGCCAGGTCTAGTAAAAAAGCCTTCTATAAATAAGGCCAACTGCAGCTCATAAATCTCAGAGAGCTGGATTTCTCTTCATTATGGCATCTGGCATCATTTGTCACATATGTGGTGAGCAATTAGGTATAAAAGAAAACCAGGAAACCCAGTTGAGTCCATGCTGGCTGGTGCCTCCAACCATAGCTATGTTAAACTTTCCCACAAACCAGCCTTGTTACAGATGGGTGGTGAGAGAAAACATGAAAACGCATGACTAAAAAAGACTCAAATGTGGGTTGATGATGTCATTGTTTTTAAGAGTATAATGTGGTTTAAGCTGGAGAAATCCTGTTTATGTTGACAAGACGCATATAAGCTTTTCAGGTTTAAATTCAGATTGCAATCAGACATCCACTACAGCTGTAATGATCTAAGGATGTTATTCTTGGTTTTGAACCTCCAAACAAACACAGAACGGGAGCATCAATTGCATCAATGTGCAGCATTTCCTGACTTGGCTTCTCAGAAGTTGTAGTTTTTCTGTCTGCTTAGTCAACCATGCTAATCTCATCATCATCACAATAATAATCTATCTATTTATCTATCTATCTATCTATCTATCTATCTATCTATCTATCTATCTATCTATCTATCTATCTATCTATCTATCTATCTATCTATCTATCTATCTATCTATCTATCTATCTATCTATCTATCTATCTATCTATCTATCTATCTATCTATCTATCTATCTATCTATCTATCTATCTATCTATCTATCTATCTATCTATCTATCTATCTATCTATCTATCTATCTATCTATCTATCTATCTATCTATCTATCTATCTATCTATCTATTTATCTATCTATCTATCTATCTATCTATCTATCTATCTATCTATCTATCTATCTATCTATCTATCTATCTATCTATCTATCTATCTATCTATCTATCTATCTATCTATCTATCTATCTATCTATCTATCTATCTATCTATCTATCTATCTATCTATCTATCTATCTATCTATCTATCTATCTATCTATCTATCTATCTATCTATCTATCTATCTATCTATCTATCTATCTATCTATCTATCTATCTATCTATCTATCTATCTATCTATCTATCTATCTATCTATCTATCTATCTATCTATCTATCTATCTATCTATCTATCTATCTATCTATCTGTCTGTCTGTCTGTCTGTCTGTCTGTCTCTCTCTCTCTCTCTCTCTCTCCTTTTAAAAAGACTCAATGACACTTTACAGGAATCAAACTAAATAAAGAAATCAGAAACCTTAAGTACAAACACAGAACTTTGAACAAAATCATAAAAAGCAAAAAATGCAGGATACAGGATAGAGCATAAGACAGGACAAAAAAATCACTCACACAAAGCAGTCCTACAAATGTGAGTTTTGTGATTTGAATATGGATAGGTCTGTACAGTCATGGGTGTATTTAGGGAGAGAGTTCAAGAGGGTATGATCATCAAGGCTCTATCACCCCAGGTTCAGTGCTTGGTTCTGAGTGGTGGGTGCCCTTGGTGGGTAAGAAGACTTTTAAATGAATGCGTTGTGGGACAGGGATCTAATGGAGCTTCTGGAGAACTGGGGTGATGTGATAACGATTGGGAGTGGGTGAGCAAGCAAGCAGCAGAGTTTATGAGTGCTGGAGTTTATTAAGAACTTTGGATGTCAAACCATAAATAATGCTGTTGCAATAATCAAGTCTGGAGGTGATGAAGGTGGGTGAGAATTTCAGCAGCTGAGAAGGGGAGTGTTGGGCGGAGAAGAGCAATATTTTTTAGATGGAAGAAGGCAATCCTTGTGGTGTGATTGACATTGGGCTTACTGTCCAAGATAACTCCAAGGTTGTGGATGTAAGTGGAGGGAAACAATGTGGTGTTGGCATGAATACATAAACACACATGAAAATACAAAAATATATACTAATAGACTATTTTATTGTAGCTCTGGCTGTATACTTAGAGTTGTCCTGCTGGAAAGTGATCCAACTCTCATATATCAAAGCTTTTTTTACTTTCTAACAGAATTTCTTCTCTTAGCTTCATCCATCTGCCCAGCAACTACCAGGATCATTATACTTGCTGAAACCTGCTGAGAAAACCATCCCCACATCCTGTTTCTGCCACTGTGTTGCACAGTAGGGACAGTGTGTTACTTTCTGCCACAAACAACATTTTACATGTTGACCAGTAACATTTAACTCCTCGATATTTCCTGGGTTTCCGACATGGCTTGTGGCAAACTGCAAATGGGACATTTTATTCATTTCGTTATTATCCAGATTATCCAACCTGAGCTGTGGCTCTCTGAAGCTCCTTCAGATTTGCCATGGGCCCCCTGGCAACTTCTTTGATTAATGTCATGTCTTTACAAGTTTGCAGTTGTGTCAGTACTCTATGGACAGTGCTCTGTGAGATGTTCAAAGCTTGGGATATTATTTTTTAACCTACCCTGCTTTACACTTCTTTAGAACTAATGACAGACCCTTTCTGGTGTGTTCCTTGGTCTCCATGATGAAACGTCCATACTAATGTTTTCTTAAGAACCTCTGAAGCCTTCACAGAGCAGCTATATTTACACTTTTATCTTGGGGTGTTACAGAAATGGGGCAACATACAAATGCATGTCAATGTTTTCAGATTTTTATTTGTAAA
This sequence comes from Girardinichthys multiradiatus, assembly GCF_021462225.1. Classification (NCBI taxonomy): domain Eukaryota; kingdom Metazoa; phylum Chordata; class Actinopteri; order Cyprinodontiformes; family Goodeidae; genus Girardinichthys; species Girardinichthys multiradiatus. The sequence goes on from NC_061794.1 coordinate 29,963,472, forward strand.
AACAGTTGAAAATCTGTCATTTTCCTTTAACTTCAAAATGTTGCACTACTTTGTGTTGTAAGGTGTTGCAAGGTGACAAAATGGGAAAAAACATTAAAGCATATCAATAATATTAAGATGTATGTTTGCTCCAGTAAACCTGACTTAAATGGTTAAGTTTTCCTCTTCAGGCTTTGACTAAGTTCTGCAGCAGCCTGCTAATCAAGCATTCATTTAAATCTGATGTTGTCAAGTAGGAACAAATCTAAAACAAGCAGGATTACAGCCTTTGAGAACCAGAAAACACCCTAGCTTGCTCTAGGCTAAAGATCATCTTAACCCCAAAATGAACTCAAGTGCAACATCGGTTACATTCCACAATTATACTAATGTGTGTAGTTTCACAGCATAAGGATAAAAGATTGCAGAACTCCTTACTTAACTATCAATGCAGATAGTTAAATACATCTTTCCTCACATCTTTCCTGGTTTTCCTGTAAAGCATTTAGATTACTTTAAGTTTTCTGTTTCTAGGAAAGTTTCTGTTTCAAAATCAAGGAAACCACAGCAGCAGCATGTGCACCAATAAATTTCAAAATATGGTAATCCTGCACATATTTATCCACATGCCAATAGAGTTTCACACTACTACAAAACACAGTTTATTAATATATATAGTGTTCTCAAGCTTTTTTATTTGGATTGTTTTAGCTGATTATATAAATGCAGCTTATCAGACCTAGGTAAATTCAAACATTTCATTGTAATAAGATCTGATTAGACGTCTTATTGAGGAATTGGTGGACTCTGATCTGTTGGAATGAAAAAGTAGAAGCACATTACTTCTATTTCAAGACTGTTTTCCTCCCATGTTCAGAAAAACAATTTCTCTTAATGGGGGCTTGAATTTCCCAGTGGAAAAGTGCTTCTGAATGCCAGAGTTAGAATGAAGGGGCTAGTTTGTATAGCCTGAGAGAATGCTGAGATTAGTGATGCACTTCAAGCTACCAGACCCAAATCCTCCAACCCATTAACCACTCCATACCACTGTTCTCCAAAGCCTTATTTTCCCTCCTGCCTCTAGTTCAGCCTTCTTTCACCTTCAACCTCTCTCTTTCTTTATATCTGCCATTCATGCTTTCTCTTTCTTGTTCACACTTGATCATATGTTAGGGAGAGGGGCTGATTTCCATGGAATGCCATTTATAGCCTTTTATTTAGTTAAAAATACCTTTATTTATCTTTTCTTTGCACATACAAGTGGATACGTCTATGCAGCACTTAACAAGTGACTGTGCCAAAAAAACTGTTCTATTCTCCTTCTTAATCTGTGACAATTCTGGCAGCCTGTACTGGGGTTTTGTTTGAACTCTTAGGTTGCAGAAAGATTTCTTTAACAAGTACACAAGCTTAAAAACAGGAATAGGCTGAAACTGAGTGGTTTGTCACCCTAGCTCCACAACCTGTCGGCTGACAATACAAAACATTTCAGAAGGTATTTTCCTGAAAACACAGTCAAACAGTGAATGAAGGTCACAGAAATAATGGATAATGGCATCACTTCACATTATGGTATGCAAAGGTCTTGCTCGATTCCAGTCGTGCGATGGTTGAAGCTGAAAGTGAAATTTATGCCATCATTTGCTTTCTGGTTACTGATTATTTGGCTACTAATTGTCTGACCAATCGGTGGCACAAATAGAGTTCCTAATTTCCTTCGTGGTCGGTGGTCACTCAAACTTTTAATATAAAAAAACAAACAAACAATGAAGCGAGATGGTGACCCCAAGAAAAAGCAACAAACTCGGTCATGGCGCAGCAGAACACAATGAATTCTACCCCAGTGATCTACACAAACTTCTCACCACAGGAGCACATAAAAAATGACACACATATTTCAAAGACATGACAGGACTTGATGTTCCATAAAATCTCCTGGATTTCCTTATGTTTAGACCAACTTAACACACGCCAACATGAATGGCAAACAGTGTAAAAATAACTAAAGGTTTAGAAAAGGATCAGAAAAACAAAACAATACAACTTTGCTGATTTATCCTTCTAAGAAATAAAAAGCACCAAAAGCTTTAGTTAAGTTTTCCTTGGTGTAAATCCTGTTGATCTGAATTTGTCAAGGTCCAGCCATTTTAATAGTAAAAGAAGGGCAGGGCAGATTTAAAGTTCAAATGTCCTATACTTTTCTTTAAGACTGCTCTGACCTTTGACTTGTATCTATTAGACAGCTGTTGCAGATGTAACTTCAGAAGACATATTTTGAGACCTAAGTGGCATTTTCCTTCCATGAGAGATTACTGTTAAAATGGGTATTTCTCCTTTCCAAATTGTTTGTTCAAAAGGCAGCGTCATATGCTTGTGCACGCTAGCTCACATGCTGACACAGTGCCTTGACATTTTACTCTGCATGATGGTAACCATACCGAAATCTCCAAGAGCCAAACGTTCTCCTGCCTTACAAAAAAGAATGTAATGAACTTAACTTAGGCAAAGCACAATGCAGCTTCTGTTGTTACAGTGAAACTTTCCCCTCTCTGTCCCCAGAACACTTTGGCAAAATCATTAACAGATGTCTAAAAAGTGCTCTTCAGCCAATTTATCACAAGCACACACTCTGCTTCATAATGTGATGTAGTTTCCTCAGTCCTCATGCCCTGCCATTTCTCTCCATGTCCTCATGCATTCACTGCTGCAGGCCACAAACATGCAGATACTAAAATAAAACATGAGCTGCAGAAAGAAATTTGCTAACTCATTTACTCTTGCTGGTGTCCTCTGGTTCTTGCTGCTGTGATAGCTGTATCCTATTTCAAATCAATGTTCATTAAAATAATTGTAAAAGCATTTATTTCACATTCTGGAAAGTTGAAGGAATATCATAGAGGTTTTTCTTTTATGAATAAAAAAATTAGGAGTCTCATGTTTTGGGTTGCTATTTTTATTCAATGTTCCTAAGACATTACCTTGAAGAACCACAAAGCCCCACAAGCCTTTGGAGTATTTCTCCACCAGGTATGTACATCTAGCTCAGCTTGCTCAATTTATTTTCTAATTGGGTGCCAGTATTATGTTGCATTAGATTTAATTTAAGGATGTCAGAGTAAAGGAGACTAAATATAAATGTATGTCATACTTTCCAGATTTTTATTTGTAAGAAAAATGATAAAAAAATATGTTTTTGTTCCATTCCTTAATCATGCACTACTTTGTGTTGGTCAATTGCATACAGTCCCAGTAAAATATAATTTCAAGAAGTATGTAAGGTACTGTATAACCTCTCACATGCGTCTCGCCATTTTTACAACATTTACTTTCTTAGGACAAATCTTTTATCTTTCCAGTGAAAATAACTGGCCATAAAAACACATCAATGAAACAGAAAAAAAGTAACATATACAGTTAAGTTTTTCCCCTTTCCTTTGCATCTGTGAAACAAATTAAACCTGTATGTGTTCACCAAGCCAGAAACCTTTAATGGGAATGGCACATCAACCATCATTTCCCATAAAAGCTGACCCATCATCAGCTGCAGTGAATAATTATCACCTTTTATTGATGCTTAGAGGTTTGACGAGGTTACTACGAAGTGTAAAGGAAGTGCCATGGCAAGTGTTTGGTAGTCAGTTAAACCGAAGGAGATGGATTTGGAGGAATAAAAGAAAAACACTGGATAGAGTCCACTGAGAGACACAACACACTCAGGAATTTACAGTTGGTCTCATAAAGCCAATGAAAAGCAGACCTCTGAAACAACAGGCACAGTCATCCAAAGGTAAACACTGCAAGAAGGAAAATCAGGGAAGATTAAGGATCTGAATGAATATTAAGAGGGATTGTTTTTTAGCTGTGGTTAACAATGAAACATTGAATGGTAAACAACTACTGATTTGTCAATGGAATCTGACTGGCACTGCTCTTGAACCCCACCACTGCCTGGCTACACGAACAAAGCAGCCGGGTTTAATTAAACAGTATGTGGGTTTCAGAGTGAAGTGATAATATCTATTAGGGCTTACGGGATTAGTCTCGGTTACAAGTGAACTCTGGAATGAGGAGAGAGTGTGGTTACTCTAGTCAATCAGTGCAAAGCCACAAGGCATTAATCTGCTAACAGATCCAGAGGTTTGTGAGTCAGCGGTAGCGGTCGGTGCTGAAAATGCAGTGGCTCCGTTTGGACCACGGCTAATGGAGTGCTGCCATGCACTACCTCATAGCCGGGTTTTCGCTTAGTTACACTGGCATTTGGCTAATTCTGTGTTTGCGTGCATGCATGAGAGAGACAGAGAAAATTGATACAAGACAGAGCTAAAGCAGCTGCATTACTGCTGATGGAACTAAGTGTCTATCACAGTCTGGCTACTTTAAGTTATCCTCCTATTCATTTGTTTCCGACTTTATACATTGGAGGGTATACATGGGGGAAAAGAAAAAAACTGGAGCTCAAAAATGCATTTACATATTCAACAAATGAAAGTGGAAACAATCCCCAATGTGGGCAAAGAATCTTGTGGTTTTGAGCTCTGGGTTCTGAATGACTATGTACACAAAGCTGAGCTAAATTTCCATGAGACATCTAAACGAACTCTGTCCTGCTGCTCGTCCTGGCCTCCTGTTTCATGTTCTGATGTTAAATTATCACTCTAACCCTTGACGGTTTCCAGAGGAAAGCACAAGATGGTGAAATAAAGAAGGAAGAGTGGGATGGAACAAAAAAGATTCATTATAAAGACAGATGGATGCTCTTTGCTTACTTTGCTTTTGTTTGTTAGGGCAATTGGCGTTTACCAATGGCACAGAGGATCAACATTCAAACCCTGACTGTCAGGCCTTCTCACAGCAGAATACTCAACAAAACCAGGAGCCTGCTTGTCTGCACATGGAGGTCGCAAAGCAATGCCAAACTGGGGCCCTGGGGTCAATTAATCTGTCCTCTGGCCATGTGTGACAATGAGGACAAAACCTTGCAAATGTCCAAATCTGATGTATGGAGACAGAAATGTGGCAATAAATAATTAGCCAATTAAAATTCCAGGGGTTTGTAAATGTGATTATGATGCTGAAAATTAAAACAAAAAATCCAAAAGACTTCTAGTACAAATTGCCTTTTGGCTTAAACATGCTTGTCTTTTCTTCAGTTTCTAAGATCTGTGAATTGAAAAGTTAAGATTTTGTTTGGCAGTGAACTTGTTACTGCTCCCATATTTGCATGTCTTTGCACATTGTTCAGTAATGAATGAACATGGACATATTTGTTGGCATCCCTGGTAAAAAATAATCTTTTAATGCAGTATAATTCACCACTCAAAGTGTAGCTTTCAAGTTGAATAAGTAAGATAGAGAAATCCCATGTAAAGAAATAACTGTATGAATGCAGACTGACTAATGGCTGTTATGGAGACATGGTGAACCAAAGATGCTACACTTTGCAGTTTTCTAACAGTGAGCTTTCTTCTTTCCCATCCTTACTACACTCCACATGTTGGCAAGAGAAATATGGGTTCTGGTTAGTGGCCAATGGCTAAAATAAACTGACCTCTTTGTCATGCCATATTTATACCTCGTTGGAAAAGAAAGTCAAGGTTTACTCTTTTGAAGATCTTGAAATCTATGGTCAACTTAAAAACCTGAAGTGTATATATATATATATATATATATATATATATATATACAGGTCCTTCTCAAAATATTAGCATATTGTGATAAAGTTCATTATTTTCCATAATGTAATGATGAAAATTTAACATTCATATATTTTAGATTCATTGCACACTAACTGAAATATTTCAGGTCTTTTATTGTCTTAATACGGATGATTTTGGCATACAGCTCATGAAAACCCAAAATTCCTATCTCACAAAATTAGCATATCATTAAAAGGGTCTCTAAACGAGCTATGAACCTAATCATCTGAATCAACGAGTTAACTCTAAACACCTGCAAAAGATTCTTGAGGCCTTTAAAACTCCCAGCCTGGTTCATCACTCAAAACCCCAATCATGGGTAAGACTGTCGACCTGACTGCTGTCCAGAAGGCCACTATTGACACCCTCAAGCAAGAGGGTAAGACACAGAAAGAAATTTCTGAATGAATAGGCTGTTCCCAGAGTGCTGTATCAAGGCACCTCAGTGGGAAGTCTGTGGGAAGGAAAACGTGTGGCAGAAAACGCTGCACAACGAGAAGAGGCGACCGGACCCTGAGGAAGATTGTGGAGAAGGGCCGATTCCAGACCTTGGGGGACCTGCGGAAGCAGTGGACTGAGTCTGGAGTAGAAACATCCAGAGCCACCGTGCACAGGCGTGTGCAGGAAATGGGCTACAGGTGCCGCATTCCCCAGGTCAAACCACTTTTGAACCAGAAACAGCGGCAGAAGCGCCTGACCTGGGCTACAGAGAAGCAGCACTGGACTGTTGCTCAGTGGTCCAAAGTACTTTTTTCGGATGAAAGCAAATTCTGCATGTCATTCGGAAATCAAGGTGCCAGAGTCTGGAGGAAGACTGGGGAGAAGGAAATGCCAAAATGCCAGAAGTCCAGTGTCAAGTACCCACAGTCAGTGATGGTCTGGGGTGCCGTGTCAGCTGCTGGTGTTGGTCCACTGTGTTTTATCAAGGACAGGGTCAATGCAGCTAGCTATCAGGAGATTTTGGAGCACTTCATGCTTCCATCTGCTGAAAAGCTTTATGGAGATGAAGATTTCATTTTTCAGCATGACCTGGCACCTGCTCACAGTGCCAAAACCACTGGTAAATGTTTTACTGACCATGGTATCACTGTGCTCAATTGGCCTGCCAACTCTCCTGACCTGAACCCCATAGAGAATCTGTGGGATATTGTGAAGAGAACGTTGAGAGACTCAAGACCCAACACTCTGGATGAGCTAAAGGCCGCTATCGAAGCATCCTGGGCCTCCATAAGACCTCAGCAGTGCCACAGGCTGATTGCCTCCATGCCACGCCGCATTGAAGCAGTCATTTCTGCAAAAGGATTCCCGATCAAGTATTGAGTGCATAACTGTACATGATTATTTGAAGGTTGACGTTTTTTGTATTAAAAACACTTTTATTTTATTGGTCGGATGAAATATGCTAATTTTGTGAGATAGGAATTTTGGGTTTTCATGAGCTGTATGCCAAAATCATCCGTATTAAGACAATAAAAGACCTGAAATATTTCAGTTAGTGTGCAATGAATCTAAAATATATCAATGTTAAATTTTCATCATTACATTATGGAAAATAATGAACTTTATCACAATATGCTAATATTTTGAGAAGGACCTGTATATATATATATATGTGTATGTATATATTAAAATGTCTACTATTTTAAAGGGATCATTGAGGGTACCAATAATTGTGCTACCAGTGATTTCTTTACAAATAATTATTTCCTCATATAGAATTTTTCACAACTGAATAAGTACACTAAGATTGGAGGCTTTATTTTCAAGCTATTTGCAGATTTTTGCCAGGACCGCAAATAAATGTGTCCATGTTTGTATCTCCTAGACCTACAACATCAAGAATAACTTTGGTAGAACCACAACTCATTAGATCTTAGATCTAAATCTTCTACAGAGGGAAAAATAGTTACATCTGTGGTACCAAATCCTAACCTTTATTTCAAACAATAGACCAAGCATGGTTGATTCTTAAGAACTACAGAGACAATGTTGACACTGCTTTAAAACAACACTTTTCTCAGTTTGCAGTAAATTAGGTGGGAAAAGAGCCAAGAAAAACACCAAATGATACCATCTTAACACCCAATCACCTATGTTTTTCCTATTGAAACTCAGTGGGCTCCAGCCATGATCATGTGTGAGCTGAAAGGATTTGCAGCTATGTTGTGATCATACCAACAGTATGATATCAATAATATTCATATACATGGATGTACTTCACAACAGAAATGATGCTTTCCTACACTTTTACGGCCTGTTACAATGGGTAGGAATTTTAGAAACACCGAAACACCCTCTTCGAATCAGTTACTAAAGGTCAACAATCGAGAAAAACCTTTTGCTGTTTTCTGTTCAAGTATTAAAAAAAATCTGTGTGGTAACATCAAAGCTGGAGAGATTTCTGTATCTAATACTCTGCTGCTGCTGATGGTTAGGTAGCTCTTAATGTTCAGGCTGTCAAGTCTCTTTTAGCCATACCAGCTGAATCCTGCCAAGCAGCTGGAGAGCAGTGCTTTTGGCATAACTGGCCTAATGTGTGACAAAAGCAACATGGTTCAGAACATCTGCTGGATTAAGGACATATTTGATAGAAGTAAACAAGGACAAAGCTTATTGTGACCAAAGACTTTGGCACTGTGTTTGAGAAAGGATTATGAGGGTAAATGTGTGGCTCAAATAAATCCATGGTGAAGACATGGTGAATGTACTCTAAAGTGACAGATCTTCAGATAAATTGCTGCCCTCACTTTGAAATCATGTTTTGTCCGCTTTTTTACCACTGTCACGCAACATTAACACTCTTACAATCGTGTTTTTCAAAACACGAGTTCAGCTCCCCTTACCCTATGTTTTTATGTCAGGAATTTCATTGGCTAAACGCCAGTAGCATCAGAATCAGCATCAGACCTGATAATCCAATGCTGCATGCTTGAAAGTAGGTGGGACCTGTGGTGGAAATGATTGGATCTGGAGAGACCATAGGTTGATGTAATTGGTCAAAATAGGTGTCAATCAAATAGAGAGAAAGCATCCTTTTTGGCTCAATGGTGTTAAGAATTTGATTTTATGTTTTAAATGGTGATTTTCTAAAAAGTAAACTCATGTATTTTTGGATCCTGCACAGGCTGCCGACACAGGAAGTGGTTAATTAAATATTTAACATCCCAAGAAAAGTGGAACTGTGTTTGTTGTGCAGCAACAAAGACAGAATCTTTATTCTCAGCAGATTCATGTGACCTCCAGAAAGGTCGCTTTAGTCTGGTGAGAATACTACATTAAAAAATAGAAAATTGCTTTGTGTCCAGTTTGACCCCAGTTGGCTTGACAGTGTTGTCAACTCAACAAATGTTCACATCTGTAGACCAGAGACTTAAAAAAACAAAACAAAAAAAAAACGATATCACAAAGGAAGGCAGGGTGACACGTTTACATTTCCTGATCCAGTGAGGATACTGAGAAAGAACTTTAAAGGAGAAACACACATGGGAAAACGGTTATCTTGTTCTATCTACTGGGATTCATTATCACAGTCTTGAATCTTATAGTTGAAATAAACATGACAAAACACTGATATGGAGTCAGCTGAAAAAAAATCAACAACGCAGTTTAATTACAGGCACCAGTTTTTCTTCTAATGAAAAACTTCCAAAAACAGCACTAATGACAAAAACAAAGCTTACTCCGATTAAATCATTACACTGTTAAGACTGGCTCACTTTTTTTTTACCTTTGTTTTCTTCGATCTGTTTCCACAGCCTTGTTACTAGCTTGGCATTAATTCTTAGTTCGGGAATTTGTGTCTGAGTAATTTCCAGTTATGGTGTAAAACTGTTCATATTTTGGATGAAAATATTGATTTTCCTAAAACTCACTGCCTCTTCCACTCTGTTAGCTCATCATATTTGTGTTAATATGACGATTAATGCCTGTTACTGTTAAATGTTCTAGGCAGACCGACATCTCTCATTCTCTGACTGAAAGATAAGTGTAAACTGAATCCTGCACAACCTGACCTTTTCTTCTCTTACACAAGCAGTGGAAAATTCTCAACTCAGTTGGAGGAAAATACAAACACATTTGCACATTAACAGGGTTCAAATCAAATGGAAAGTCCTAGGGTTTTCCAGTTTTTGGAAGAGCTGAGTAATCATTCCTGGAGATCAGGAGCAATACAAAAGAATCTGTATCCTCACTGATAAGCCACAAGTCCTTTCCCATCGTACTCTGACCCTAACCCTTATAATATTTCAGAAATCGGATCAGAATTTAGTAGCCTGTTTTTGGAAACATCTGAACTTTTGTATGACAAACTGGTATATAAAAGTGGAAAAAAAAAACGTAAAAAATATTATTTTTTAAGTTGCCTGTTAAATGTAGACCCAACATTTCTGCAAAACATTTTGTGCTACGTTTTCCTTTATATGAAGAGTAATTTGTAAATAACAGTTGACTGGTTGATTATTTCCTCTAAGTTTAGAACCTCTTTTTAAGGTTCAGTGTCCAATGAGGAATTTTTGAGATGCTTAAAAACCAAAAAGCTGGGTGACAATGGAAAGTACAACTAAATGACAATTGTGAGAAAAAAATAGCTACAGTAAATAACAAAAATCTCTGTGAGACTGTTCTATACAACAGAACTACACGAATGGTTCAAGGTTACTGTGTTGATACCTGTAAAACATCTCAACAAAACCAGAACTAATCAAATAAATATAATAGTTCTCCAGTCAGGCATTAGAGACAGGAAAGCAAACACTTGGCAATCTACAGCTATAAATGGAAAATCATCTTTCCAAAAAACCCTTTCTACTGGGAATATGTTTTACAGATATATGATGACTTATAAGTGAGACAGATAAAAATATGTAATAAGCACTTTTGTCTCAAAGATTATGTATGCAGAAAACATGCATGAGTTCTGTGGAAGCAAACAGGTAAGGAGGACAGATTATGTCTAACCCCTGTCTTACTATTGAAAACAAATTTTACCTCAGGAGACTGAAATAATTGGAATCGCAGATTAAGGTGGAGGAAGTAGGAGTGAGTATGCAACACAGTTCATGTCAGGCTAGGACAAATAGATCAAGGGGGAAGTCAACAGTCAGACCATTGCGGTTGTTTGAGAGCTTGAAGTTTATCTAGTAAGAAAATTGTCCCTTTTTCATCGTTTCTTATCTGATGGTGTCTGCATTTTGCCTTAAATCAATAACCACTTTCTCCAAACAATCTTCTTGTATGTCTGGTATAATATATACACTCAGCTACAACAAATGTTCTTTCCTCATATCTGACCCAACTAAGGGCAGACTGTTTGACTATCACTGCATTCTGATTGTCAGTATTGTAACTCTTCTTCAATCCAGTACAAGTGTAGCATTATCAATTTAGACACGAACAACATGTAGTGGGGAAACTAAATGCTGGAGGACTGACAGGGTTTGAGTGCAGTGATAGACCATATACCCAGAATAATGTTTTTACAGCTGCATTACTGTGTTGCAGTTAAACTCACAAGTAAAACGCAATCACTGAATGGCTCTCCAGAATAATGTCCGCTATTCTAGTGAAACAGTTGTTGGGAGGAGTATGAAATGCTGATTAAAATCCATAGCAGAAATTACAACATCTATCTGAATGCTACAATATTTGTCCCAAGTGGTCATTTACTATTGTGGTGAGGTATAGGTATGCTGGGTGTACAATAGACTGCTTTGAAATCTTTGGGTAGAATTCTGGTTTGCTGAGTCTCTAAGTTACATCATTTTATGTTCTTTACTGAATCAATTTCTGGTCAAGTTTCTGTGACATGTAAACATAACTCTGAAACTCAGACAGTGACCAGCCTCAAAATGTTTCAGTTACTGTACAAAATAATCACCCTGTAATGTCTTTTCATATTTTCTTTTCAAAACTGTTTAAACATTTTACTAAATTAATGAAAATGGTGTTATTTTTTAATCCCAGTCTCTGGGATTGCAATCAAAAGTCTTGAAATAACTATTGTGCACCAGCAGGTTGCCATTATGTTAATATAAAGTACTACCTTAGTATGATTAAAGTGGTGCTAGATTACCGCTTCACCCAAAACTATTGCAGCTTGTGTTTTCTTTCACATTGTTTACTCTTTTCTTCCAGTGATTGACATCTTCAGCGAACACCTAAAGTTTAATGCAATCAGGGTCAGCAGAACGCAAGACAGAGGTCAAAAAGAAGACAAAAAAAAAATACTTTTGTTGTAGCTTTTAGCACACAAAGAAAGAGTGGGCATAAGCAAAGTGGGCCTCTGTCTCATAGGTTCTAATACTCCCCAGAGATCTAGTCTAAATGTTTAGACCACAAATTAAGTTTTTCAAAACCTTAGTTTTCTGCTTAAAATCTCTATTTGCCATCAAACAAAAGGTGCAAATGCACCAGCCACAAAATATCAGTGTTAGCGTTAAATCTAAATCTAAAAATACCAGAGAAACAATGCCAAAGAGCAGGATTTCCAAATCTATCTACTATCTATCTACTATCTACTATCTGATAGATATTTACACTTTCACACTGGGTCTGGCATAACAATACAAAGTATTGCAGTTTAAATCACGGAGAAATGAAAACGATAGGACCTTATTCTAAAAAATTTATTACATTTAATAAAGACCACACACTGTGCTGTTAGGTCAAAGGAAAAACATCACAACATGACTGTCAGAGAGTCCCGCCTTCTTTTTTAAAGAGAACCAATCATACAGCTGGTAATCAACACCTGAGGCATGGGGACCAACATCTATGGTTCACACTCTGGAACCAGGGAACAAGGAGTTGGCTGTCCAGCAGGCTGGTATGCAGACCCACATCAAAACGGGCAAAAACAAAACCGGCACCATCTTTAAAGTGGACAGCTGCAGTCACTGCTGTGTGTTTGTTTTTGTGCGGACGGTGGTCTCCAATGGGCAGATTTTCAAAGCCGTCTCCAATCCATTTGATATGCTGAACCCAAGAACCTGGAGTCCAGACAAAGAGCTCTTTCACACATGCAACTCCTGATTACAGCTCCATGTGATCTCAGGAATCTTTACATCACAACTTTTCTCTGACTGCCTTCTCTCAGCTTCCTTTGCTCTCAAATAATAATACATCAGAAACCTGGTAGTTTTAGTGACATGCACGCAAAGGAGACCTGTTTGTCAGTATTAACCAGATTATTTTAGATTACAAAGACAAGTGATGGACTTTAGTTTAGGTAAATTTACTGGCTCTAAGCAACTCCCAGAACTTTTCAGGTGATCACAGGAGGCCAAACAAATGCAACAGAAAAAGTATGGCTTATACTGCAGTGATCAGCCTTGTGTTACCAAAAAAGAAAATCTGTTGAAAAACTCTGGAATCTAGGGCACAATGTAGAACTAATCAGTTTGTCAAATGACCCCAAACGACATGTTTGGTCCCTGTAACTATTGCCTCTTTGCCATGGGCTCAACTTTGGCTGGCTCCACTCCACTCAGCCCGTTTTGAGACTGTTTCCATTACTGTTTTTTCTGGTTTGGTACCTGGGACTTGCTCAGCATCAGGTCCCATCAGCGCTGAACAGGTCCACAATGTGATATGAACAGACTGCTGTTCATTGATTGACCATAGGAGTGGCCAGAAGTATGAGTAGAGTGAACAAAAAAACAACCGCCACTTTCCAAACTTGCTACATTACAGGTTAGCCATGGAATCCTCACAAGCAACCAGCAAGTTGCTTTTCTGTGCATCATAGGAGACTACAATATTCAGCTGCAGCTAAATGGGGTGGCGAGAAATGAGAAGGTGATCACCAAGGTCACTACAATGTGAAATAAAGCTAATATTTTAAAATATTGTCATTTTACATTCACATTTTACTAATATGGGTCTTTTAAGCTCACAAGATGCACATTTCCAAAAATAATTCAGATCAAAACTATTGAAAAACACTGGATGCTGCTTAAGTGTAAATCAGTCAACCATAAACATCCAACTCTATTGCATACAATGCCAGATGTCACAAAGTCTGTTAAAAGTGTGCCTTTTTTTGTCAGCGAGACATGGCTGTATTACCTGATTTACCTATTATAAATTATATAGAGTGTGAGGATTTTTTTTACAAGGCGTTTTAATGGCCTGGGTGGGGGAATTCTGCCCAGAGACCTCATAAAATATGTGATTGTTTAATTTTTTTCTCAACACAAACTATTCCTGCAAGGAATTCTTAGACAGAAAACCCAGAATCAAGCTAGTATTATCATTATATTTCAGACAAGCAACCAAAGGATTATCTTTGTTTGTTTCATAAATATTACATTAAACAAAAAATTTTACTGGCCTCTTACGGCTTGAAAGTTCACCACATCTTGTATACAACCACATATAATAGGTTGTTTCATGGCAAGCAGATTTAAAACTTATAATTGGTTTTAAAATTGTGAAAGACATATGTTTAGCTTTTTATAGATACACTGAGTACAGAGCCTGGCTTGCAATCTCTGCTCTAATTCACCACAAAGGTGTTTTATCAGGTTTAGGTCACAACTCTGTACCAGGCAGTCAAGCATTTTCCACACCAAACTCACGCATCCACTTAATAGGAGGCACTCCCCAAACTGCTCCTACAAAGTTGAGAGCATTAAACTGTCTGAAACGTCTTGGTATGCTGAAGCATTAGGAGGTACTGTCACTGAACCTAAAGGGGCTGAGTCCAACTCCTGAAAGACTCACTCAATAATCCCTTCTGCACCAAAACGCAGTCATATAAGTGCTGTCCTGTTGGCAATTTCCAAACCCTGATTCATGCATTGGAGTGTGAGGCAGAGAAGCTTGATTCATCACTCCAGAGAAAACGCCTCTACTGCTCTAAAGTCCAGTGGTGACATATTGATGTCGCTGCATTGGACACTTTGCGTACACTTCATAATGTAAGGATTGGATGCAACTGCTCGGCAATGGACACCTGCTCCATTAAACTCTCCGTGTACTTTTCTTTAGCCAGTGTGAAGGCTGCATCAAGTCTGTAGCTATTGACTCAGCAGAAAGTTGACCTCTGTGCACAATGCACCTAAACATCTGTGACTTTACATATACTACCACTTCATGGCTGAGTTGCTGTTGTTCCCAACCGCTTCCACTTTGTTATAATACAACTAACAGTTGATTGTGGAATATTTGATGACTGGACATACTACACCGGTAGCATCCTAGCATGGAACCAATCTGGGATTTACTGATCTCCTGAGTGCGACCCATTCTTCACAAATGTTCGGTAGAAGCACTTTGCATACCAAGATGCTGGATTTTATACACCTGTGATTACTGAAGTGATTGGAGCACCTGATTTCAATAATTTGGGTGGGAGTTGGAATGCTTTTGGCAATATTGTGAATGTTGATTTTGGCTTTAATAGGTGTTAGTGGCTTACTTCTACTGTTTTAATTTTGCATTGTTTAACCCATTAGGAATTATGTAGTGCAACCACTATCAGTGTGTGCAGGCAGTGGTTATGTAAGCTGTGTTGACTTGTGCCAAATCATCAGGTTTGGTTTCATAAGACATTGAACAATTTCCACAAGGTTTTGGAAAATTCTTGCTAGATCTGGATGATTTCTTTGGAAAGAAGGGTTTCTGTGTTCTGTCTTTTGGTCAGTATTGGAGAAGAGCCCACTTTGCAATATGACTCATGTCCAATATTTTCTCCAGTTTTTGTTGTGGATCCCTCATTTTTTGTTCAATTTGTCTGACTGAAATTTTGTACAATCAGATTCATTTGATCCACTGTAATTGATGGCAGATGTGAGCTCCATAAGGCCAGATTTGTTGCCCTGTCAACTGATTCTCCCTCCTGAGCTGTGGATATCTGCTGCTCCTCCAGAGCCACTTGACTGTTTCTTTGATTATTGCTCTTTTTACCCTGACTGTTAGTTTCAAATTATGGTGATCAATGAAACATTGTGAGTTTCTAACATTGTTTTTTAACCCCTTTTAACCCCTGTCTGCTGGGTTCATTGGTCTTCATGATGCTGTTTGTTCATTAATGTTCTCTAAAAACCTTTAGGGCCTTCATATAACATAACTGTATTTATCCTAAGATAAGTGTTGACTAAAAGCTGTACTGGAACTACTTTATTCCACACACTTCAGGTCTGTAGCCAAAGTACATTTTACAGAAGCACAACAGGTTCAAATAATAACAACTGGACATAGCAACTCAGACTGAACCAAAGCAGCAGCTAAAGTCTGCGCATTCACCACATCAATTCACATCTGCAGCTGCTCCTCACAACTGGTTGCTGTAGATGGACAGAGCGAGTGAACAATTAGCTCAAATTGCATCATTGGAAGTGCCACATCATAATCTTTTTAGTGTACGCTCAAAGTGCTGAACTTAACTGACTGTGTGTTCCTAAAATCTATATAGCAAATGTAGAAACTAAGTTTTATTGACAAAATTGCTTCAAAAAGAAAAAAATAATAAAATACAACTGATAAAAGCCATAAACTATATTAATGCATCACCTAAATTAAATAAAATGAATTAACTAACCAGATGTCAGGCTCAACAAAAATGAAAAGTAAATAAAAAATAACTAAAGGCAAGGCAATGGGTTTTTATCTTTATGGCACAATTCAGACAGAAGGCAATCCTAAGTGTTTCCAGAAAGGAATAAAAACATGAAAATATCAAAAACCTTTAACCTTTGCTTAAAGAGAGCGTTCAATTTGTGAAGCACTTAAAAGCATGGCATAAACATATCTACTATTAAAATGCAAATGTATTCATCATTCTCATGCTTTCATCAGTCATAACTAAATGGGTAAACTGTTTATTAAATTCTTTTTAATCAAAAGCTCTAAAAAAAGTTTCAGTCCTGATTTAAAGGGAAGGAGTTTTTTTCCAGAGCTGAGGAGTATAGAAAGTAAATACTCCCCCTCTTTAAGTTCTGGTTCCTGGGAACTCTGAGTTAGCAGGTCTCTGATGGCTTGATAGGTCTACATGATTCAGACCTGAGAAACAACTCAGAAATATATTTTGGTATAAGACCAATCGGTGCTTTAAACACAAATGGCAAAATTTTAAAATCTGTAATTTTATATACGGGAAGCTAGTGCAGCTAAATTTACAAACAGTCTTCGCAGCTCTAACTGGCAAAGGTAGATTGTTCCTCAGATAAGTTGCCACAACTGAGAAGGCTCTGTCACCTTGGGTTTTGAGTTTGGACCTGGGAATGTTTAACAGTGTTTGGTTGGTGGATCTCAGAGCTCCAGCTAAAATGTAATGGTCTAAATGTACTGACAGATAAAATGGTGCCATACTGTTTAGACAAGATTAAACTCAAACTGGCTGTTCATCAGCTGCAGAGGTCTACGACCATTAGCAGTAAAAAGGTATAATCTGCTCAAGAATCTGGCTTTCATTTGATTTTTTTGCCAGGCATTTTTTTATGTTACACTGGCAATTATTTCTTTTTTTTATTGTGAGGGCCAAAAAAAGTGAAGTGGTAGAGCCTCAAAGTTTTCACCTGTGCTGAGCAATATCAGGTGGCTTGTCTCTAAACGATCTTGTTTAAGACCCTTCTTGATGCTGACTGCAGTCAAAAGGGCAGAACGCAGTCAAGCGTACTGTGAGCAGTGCATATGTCCACAGAGTCAAGTACGCACCACTATGTTTTGCATTTAATAAACATAAGAAATAATCCAGAAGTGAAGGATTTAAAGAACCAAAAAAACCTGTGAGAGGTTCTTTTTTGTAAAAAAGTTTGACCACTACATTTTCTGTCATTTTCCTTTACTTCATACATTGAAGTTTGTGGTTCAGTGACAAAATCTGAAAATGTTTGTGGGGTCTGAATACCTTTGCAAAGAGCTCCTCCTTTGGGTTTATTTCATTACAAAGAAAGGTACAAAGCAGCATTGCATTTCAGCATATCGGCTTACACTGTAAAATCAGTTATTTCTATCCTTCCAATGTAAATAACATGGCTGAAATACTCTTGTGTTACAACTTGCCAATGCACACCGACTCTTGGAAAGGTTTGAAACTGCTTGAATAGAATAGAAGGTCAGTACATAACATATGTTTATTTTAATGTCTAAAGCATTTAAATGCATTTCGTTTTGTGTCAACTTGTATAACCGTTGAAACAAAAAATACTCCGGTTTCAATGAAATTTGCATTACAAAGTCAGAAGTTACTAAAATACTACAGGATGTGGCTATAAACAGGTCTGCTTTACATATAAATGATGGCAGCAAAATCCATTCCTCCCCCTTAGATGTACATTCACATGTCATTAGCAGCTCGCTTGTACTGCCATCTCTGGGCCTGAAGCTGAGATGTGAAAAGTAATAGCGGGTCCATCTGGTTTGTACCGGACTAAGATGATTCCTCAAGTTTAAAGACCTTTAAAGATCCCAGGGAAAACTACCATGGTTAAGCTGACATGAATATAGTCATAGCTGGCTGGAGCCAACGCCATGATCCAGGGGGTGAGGTATGCATTGTTGTAAAAATAGCGCCAATCAGAAAATCCACAGAGGAAACTTAAAAGGCATAGCATAAATTGCAACGAGCAAGTATTCTTTTGTGGTTTGCTTTGGCAACAATAGATCATAGTTTAAACAAGGCTTGTAACTTCGCCACTCATCTAATCTCTGTTCCATCAAATACTCGAGCTCTTATATTGTAAAGTGAAAGAAATCTATGTGAAGAAGACGAATCTTATTATTTTTTTCCTTTCCATAGCATCCTCTTGCATGCCAGTAATTTGATCATTTGTGAGTAGTTATCTATGACAGTAAAGCTTGAGAAAACAGACAAACATACATGCTTTACAGCCACATTCATACGTTTTGACATCACACACTTCTTTCACCTACAAACCCATGAATCAGAACCTACATGTGCACTTCTCTGATGGAAAAAAGATGTCAGACTTTTGTGGGACAGCAGCAAGGAATAAAATAACATTATGTCAAAATTTTTAATGAAATGTGCATTAGGAATCATCCCCAAAGGAACAGTTTAAAAGATGTGTTCAGTGCAGTGATATATGGTTCCAGACAAAGGCACTCGGGATAGAGGCTCCTTGTGTGTGTATGTGTGGGTGTTTGCAGGAGTTTTACGCCAGACTGGAGATCTGGATAAGGAGGAGGGACAGTGTATTGGGGGAGTTGTGTAGGCAGGTGGTCTTCTGTCTCTGGGGCTGCTACAGACACTGTGGCTGCAATACTGATGAAACACAGCAAACAGTAAAACACTTTAAAGCTTCGCTTTCTGCCAACAGTAAATAGAAAATTACTGTTTAGGTAATTTGCAAATATAGGAATCCACTTGTGATGGATAGGTGAAGGAACAATAGCTGGTTGTGTTTTGCAATTATTGTAGATCCAGATGTAACCATTTGATAATGTCCACTGCAAAGTGCTATCTCAAAATACTGTACAGTTATGTAAACACAATGTGTGCACTGCAATATGTTTTTCATTTCTGAAAGATGTTTGGCAGATATTGCAAAAATACAGCTTATTTGCTGTCACATGTTCTGTGTTTAATTTGTTCCGAGCTGAAGCAGATAAACCAGCCTCTATAATGTGACAGAACAACAGAACGTATAAGGTTTTTTCTGGCGCATTCATTTTTATTTCAATTCTTTTCCTTTTTTCGCTCTCTTGTTCTTTGCTCCAAGCCAGCTGTGAGCTTGCCCGGCCAGTCAGCGTGAGACATCTGGGATGCATTGCACTCATGAGAAAAGGATGGAAGGGGCAGCTGGAATCCATCAAAGCCCAGGAGATCAACAGATCTGTTCTGTTTGGAAGATATCTGACCTGGTATGAGCTCCATGCTCATCTGTAAAGCGAAGAGCAGGTAATGAGGAGTCACAATGAAGATGTCGAGAACTTCATCTAGCCATTCAGTGGATCCTAAAAGTGTTCACATCCCCTCTTAAAATCCAATGATAAAATACCTCAAAACCTTTCTCGTGTCTGATGTGACATTTATAATTTTTTATTTAAATGAAAAACAAACAAATCTGTTAGAAGAATATGAAAAATAAAAATATAACCTATTTGCATAACTTTGTACACCCTTAAACATTTGTTGAAGAACATTTTTGATCCAGTTTCCGCATTCAATGTTTTTGGTAGGACTCTATCAGCATCCCATATAATGACTTGGCAATGTTTGTGACTGTGGCACAGTATAGTTGTCTTGCAGTCTAGTTGTAGGTTGTTGGTACGATTCCAGATTCCTCCTGCCACATGCCGGGCCTTCGGTGAGGAACTTTCATCCAAGTTGCCAACTGATCTACATATTTATGTATGATTTTGAGTGTGACTGAGTGAACGTGGTTCTAGTGTAAAGCTCTTTGAATGGTTGGTACGACTAGAAACGTTCTAGGTAAATTTGGTCCACTTAATTTGGTCCATATAACATAACTGTATTTATCCTAAGATTAAATTGAACATAGGTAGACTTTTTTTTTTTACTATTTAGGCAATTTTTGAAGGCAACTGGCTGCACTGGATTTTATTTAGAGGTATCAAATGAAAGAGGGCTGCATTCTGTTTGCCCTCCCTACTTTTCCAAATTTAAGAACCATGTATGACTTTCTTTCTACAGGGGTTGGACAATGAAACTGAAACACCTGTCATTTTAGTGTGGGAGGTTTCATGGCTAAATTGGACCAGCCTGGTAGCCAGTCTTCATTGATTGCACATTGCACCAGTAAGAGCAGAGTGTGAAGGTTCAATTAGCAGGGTAAGAGCACAGTTTTGCTCAAAATATTGAAATGCACACAACATTATGGGTGACATACCAGAGTTAAAAAAAGGACAAATTGTTGGTGCACATCTTGCTGGTACATCTGTGACCAAGACAGCAAGTCTTTGTGATGTATCAAGAGCCACGGTATCCAGGGTAATGTCAGCATACCACCAAGAAGGACGAACCACATCCAACAGGATTAACTGTGGACGCAAGAGGAAGCTGTCTGAAAGGGATGTTTGGGTGCTAACCCAGATTGTATCCAAAAAACATAAAACCACAGCTGCCCAAAGCACGGCAGAATTAAATGTGCATCTCAACTCTCCTGTTTCCACCAGAACTGTCCGTCGGGAGCTCCACAGGGTCAATATACACGGCCGGGCTGCTATAGCCAAATCTTTGGTCAATCATGCCAATGCCAAACGTCGGTTTCAATGGTGCAAGGAGCGCAAATCTTGGTCTGTGGACAATGTGAAACATGTATTATTCTCTGATGAGTCCACCTTTACTGTTTTCCCCACATCCGGGAGAGTTACTGTGTGGAGAAGCCCCAAAGAAGCGTACCACCCAGACTGTTGCATGCCCAGAGTGAAGCATGGGGGTGGATCAGTGATGGTTTGGGCTGCCATATCATGGCATTCCCTTGGCCCAATACTTGTGCTAGATGGGCGCGTCACTGCCAAGGACTACCGAATCATTCTTGAGGACCATGTGCATCCAGTGGTTCAAACATTGTATCCTGAAGGCGGTGCCGTGTATCAGGATGACAATGCACCAATACAGACAGCAAGACTGGTGAAAGATTGGTTTGATGAACATGAAAGTGAAGTTGAACATCTCCCATGGCCTGCACAGTCACCAGATCTAAATATTATTGAGCCACTTTGGGGTGTTTTGGAGGAGCGAGTCAGGAAACGTTTTCCTCCACCAGTATCACGTAGTGACCTGGCCACTATCCTGCAAGAAGAATGGCTTAAAATCCCTCTGACCACTGTGCAGGACTTGTATATGTCATTCCCAAGACGAACTGACACTGTATTGGCTGCAAAAGGAGGCCCTACACCATACTAATAAATTATTGTGGTCTAAAACCAGGTGTTTCAGTTTCATTGTCCAACCCCTATACTTTGCCATTATGCACTACTTTGTGATGGTCTACACATTAAATCTCCTAGATAATATTAGACTGTGGAAATCAAACATCGGGCAAGTGAATTAGTCTAATCCCAGCAGCTTTCCTCTCGGCCTTCACCCAAACAAACTCAACATCTGTGGACAGGTTAAACCAGGTGTGGCCTGTCTCAGGCTTGGGAAGCCCCGGGTTAGCATTGGAGCCTAATGCGAGGGGACAGATGTGTGTGGTGCGGGTTGCTGACACTAACGCGGCCTGACACCGGGAGCCTCAAGTGATGATGGTGGTATTTGGACATGTCTGTACCCTTTTAGCCCTTTCTGAGTGGCCTTTTCAGATAGAAAATTAAATTTGTGAGAAAAAAAAGGCAAGTTCTTGTTAGGTCTTGAGAAACATCTTCCCTCTAGCTAAAATTGGTTGCTGTAAAATTAGTTTAGGTCATCGTTATAACATATCTCTGAACATACATGGTAACATAAATTATGTTGATTGTGAAATATTTTTCATCTCTTCCTCTGAAAGCTTATGAGCATGTCTGAGTGTAACAAAACAAGACAGCTGCAACCTTCACTCCTCATCCTTCGAGGGCATGAAGGCAGTTAGAAAGGTTTTTCAGGACTTTCAGTGTTTTTACGAGAACAATGTCATCATTGCTTTCAAAAATCAGGATCCGCCTAGGGATAATGATCCAAAAGCTCATGGTCCTCGTACACACTAAAAAGAGAACCACTCCCAGTCTGGAAGCACAAATACACACCAGATTTTTAGCAACTTGCTAAACCTTTTTTACAGTTTATTTTCAATTTAATATTTCACAAATATGATTTTTTAACAATCCACCCAGTGGTGAATGAAACATGACACAGCAATCCCAAACAAAAGTGAGTGTGCTAAATTCTGTGACGTTTCACACCGCATCCAATTCCTGCTCTGAATTTATAGCTAGTTTAGTGTGTCAAATTTCATCCCTCATACTGTACTTCTTTTCATGCCTCGCCATCACTCATAAATACTTTTTATCACATAATGCTTCCATATGCTTGGTAAATTCACCCAAATACATTGTAGCATGGGCAGAATTCAAGCAATAGGATACATTCACAGATGGGCTATACAGAGTATGCAACCTACCGAAAATCAGAGATGTAAATTGGATCATTTCAACAAACCTGTAACAGACAGTTGATTTATGTCTGATATGTCTGATCTGTTGTCTGATTAAAGTCCAATGGAGGTTTTGAACATGGGAGACTCAACATGGCTCATCATTGGTGTTGGCATGAGTGTGAGCACTGTAAAAACAAAAATAATGCTATGCATAGTGACTGGCTAACAACAATGTGGTTTTAGGCTTCTAATCTGATTCTAGACCAATAGACTTTTTCAATGTTTTTATGTTTTGTTTTTGTCTTTCTGTATGATTTTATCATCTTTATTTGAAAAACAAAAATATTTAGGTCAAATTGAACTGTATTATTCTTCTATTTTGTTATTCACCAGAGATTCTTTAATACACTATGTGAAAATTGTGGAATTTTTATTATTTTTTTCAAACCCCAAAAGAAAAGCATTTTAAAAGTTTTTTTCTTTGGCATTTGGGTCATCTGAGATTGAGACAATCATGAAAAGCACAATATACAGGCTGGTCAAGTCTGGAATTAACAATTTCACATTGATTAAACAATTATGGGATCTCGTTGAAATGACAGGCTCACAAAAGCACTAGCATTTATAATTAACCCAAATTAGATATTTTGCTGGTAAAAATTAGGAAACGAATCTGTTCTTGCGCAAATGTTTTTTATTTTTTCCCCTATTTTTTACAGTGAGTAGCAGTACCTTGATGCACAGTTTATTGCACCATTTACTGTGCCTATTTGTATTCAGAGTGAGAACAACACAGTTAAAGCCTATATTAGTCACCTGTGACCTTGCTAAAGCTGTGGCAGTGAATTTGTGTACAATAGGGTCATAACCATACAACTCAGCATAATGTTAGTGCCAAAAACTAAGACAAAGTGAATTAAACAAAACATAGAACTCTTTTTTTGAACATACATTTTTCCTGTTACATAAATGTGTTATTGGTATTTGTTTTGACTTGTGTATTTAAGATACTGATTCATCTCCAAAGGTTACACAGCTAAATCTATCTCATTTCTGCCAGTATTGAACCACTGCCATAGGAAACACCCAATCAGATGTTTGAAATCGAAGCACTTTTCAAAAAATATGTTCTCAGATGAAAAATGGGGTAACGTTTCTGGTATCCGTGGTATAACAGTAAATTATGGCACTTTTTCACTGGACTTTGCAGAAAGATTTCACACTCCCTCGTTTGCATAGATGCACATCCTCTCAGGAAGTCAACTTTGCTCCATCCAGTCATTTTAAGCCAGTCTTTTTCCTGCAGCTTCCGAGTCACTGCAGGGAGCCTAGGAATCCTGGAATGCAGGAATTTCAAATGTTTTTTTTTGCTTCCAGTGTTTTTCTACTCACTCTGCTCTTGTGTGTCTTTTGTGTGTCATAGGTCAGAGGACTTCTTTTGACAGCATCCAGTTAAACATTGCTGTAATATCGAAATCACATGTGGAGATGTGTCCTGTGGAGCTGCTGTTAGGCTCACAGTCACACAGCTCACTGACTCACAAACAACCCGTGACATGTTCAGGTGTTTTCTTTTTTTTTTTCACTACTTACCCCAGCAAATGCAAACTCGGGACCTCTAAAACCATTTTCTGTGAACCACAGATGCCATTTGACAAGTTGGATTCCTCACCATATAGAGCTGACCTTTAAGACATGAGAAACCCCCAGTCTGTCTGTTGGACCACCAAGTATCCAATGCCAGTTTGACTTCTGACCTAATTGCTTTGTGTGAGTTTAACCTTTCTTTATTTCCCACCTGGAAGTTTCAACACATGTCCACAATTTGTCTTTTACTGTTTGGCGTGGATTACTTGTTTTTCCCCCTCTGTGTATTAAATAATGGACATCTATATCAAAAATGGCATCAATTATAAAATACTTTGATTTCCACATTGCTCTGAATATTAATGTCCTGGATGTGCACAAATCCAAGCTATGACTTAAAATGAAAGAATGAAGTTGCTGCCTTCTAAACAGTGTAAGGCCTCTCATTTTGAGGAAACATCTAAAAATGTAAGTGCAGATACACCCTAAGTATGGACACATACTGCTGTTTTGTTAAGGTCTATTGGTGTCATAAATCAACACCGTTAATGTCCTTTTTTGCATGTTAAATGCCAGAAACGTTTCTTGCATGCACTCATTACAACTTATACTGTTGTTTGGATTAATACTGAAAAGTTCTGCACTTTTTTATGTTTGTATGTTTCCAAAACATATTAATTTGTGGCTTTTGATTATTTATTTGAATCGTTCAAAAAACAATGGAGTCACAGTGTCGACTCTTCTTGTTCTTCTCTTCTTGGCAGTTTTATTTCATCCTTTAAGACCTCTTCTTTAGTAAAATTGTGCCTTATGGAAATACTCCAGTATGACATTAAGGTCTAGATTCTGCCAGTAAATATTTTTGTTTTATTATCACTGTTAACTGTGAAGAAACTGTTTAACAGCAATAAGGGCTTTTGTGGAAGACAGAGATTGTAGGTATGACTGTGGAAAAGCTTTATCTATTCATAATTATGAATTAATAATATTAAAGGCCCTACAGATTACACATAAAAGAGGTGAGAGGCCTTGAGAAAGATAATTCAAAAGTTTAAATAAACTCAGATGTGTTCTGTTGTATTTTGTGACCTTAGTTTTGTTGGCAACCAGCCCCTGTCTCTAAGGAACTGCGTTTTGGTTGGACTTCACTTTGTCCAAAGAGGCGAAAACAGTTGGCCTTTGTATGTTGAAGCAAAGCAATCCATTATAAAGCAGATGTCATAACAGGGTGTGTATTTGATAAAACCATCATCCATGTGTTAATCACTAAACCCTCACAGGTAATATTTACATCACAGCTCTAGTATTTAAATATGAGTTCATGAGGATTTGACATTTCATGAAAATGAGAAAATGAAAAACCCAGAGCTACAGTATGCATCAGAAATTTGTTTTTGTGTCACATTTTTACATCTACTAATTGCTGTGTGAGATTTAAACAATGAAAGGCTTTAAATCTGGGAAATAAACTGAAGACATAAGCAACCCAAATATCTAGCAGAAGATGGCACGACAGCTTGTCACATGGTGTTACCTGCCAATTAAATAAACTAGAACTAGATTTAAGTGGTAAAAGGTTTGTTGTGCAATTAAATAGTGCCATGAGTAGCATAAACGTCTGCAAGTGCATTAAAAGAAACAGGTAAAGTAAACAGCACTACGTAGTCAGCATTATGGTGGGATTGTTTAGACATGAAAACTAATTAGCAGGAATACATAAAGTTTTTTGGTCTAAATTAGCTTAGATTGGAACTGGGCAATTATGACCACTGTACCATTGCACTTTGGTTTAATTTGGTTTAATTGACAGCCATTAAGCTGTTTGACTTACAAGACTGAATATTGCAGCAGATTGTGTTTGAAAGTTAAATTATTTGAGATGAATGTTTATGAGGTAACAGGGAGGCAAACTGACTGGATGCATAGCAACGCTGAAAGTCAAAGACACAGGACAACTGGTGGTCTAAGCCGCATGCTTTTCTGGCTATCTGTATTATTCCCACATTATTTCTTAATCTCACTCAATGTCTGTGCCAAGGATTTGTTAGATAATTTACTTCCCATCTGCGAGTTTAGTTCAGAGCATCTTTAGCAAGACAACACACTACCACCACAATCCACACACATAATTCTTGGTTTGTGAATCTCTTGGCCTATCTGATGGAGAAGAAAGCCCAATGAAAGAATCCCCTCCTTAACTGCAATGCATCCGGATTATCCTAAAAAGCTGTCAAGCACCATTTAGCCGGTATAATGCAATAAAATGTAGTGGGCTGTGTGACTTCAGCTGTGTTTGCCTCTCCTTGGACATTACTGTCCTGCTGCTGCTGATCTAAGTACATCTGCTGGCCAGGCTGTTATATAAGCTCCACGAGAAACTATTTGGAGCAAAATGTCTTGAAAGTCTCTCTGGTCTTGTCTTCAGATCTTCACCTTACAGACTGCTGACCAAACACATTATGTTCCTCATTCATTCAAAATGTTGAAGGAGATAATGGCCCGTTATAATGTTTAAAGAGGATACAGGAATTTTAACAGCAGCCTTTAAAATACTTTATTATGTTAATTGCTTTGCCAAGAAAAAATACCTCATTGCACAAATAAACTGTCAACTTGTTGAATTTCTTGTTCAGGATGAGAAAAATACAGTTTTTCCAGATATGAAGTGCTTCTGAGGACCACATTCAGTAGCTTGTAAAAATATTCATACCCCTTGAACTTTTCCACATATTGTCTCTTTACAACCACACACATAAATATATATTGTTTTGGAATTCTTAACTTTTTTTTTACAGATACAAAACTGAAAAAGGTGTTGTGCAAAAGTATTCGGCCCCCCTTGAGTCAATTCTTTGTGGAACCACCTTTTGCTGCAATTACAGCTGCAAGTCTTTTAGGGTATGTCTCTACCAGCTTGCACATCTAGTGACTGAAACTTTTGCCCACCTTTCTTTGCAAAACAGCTCAAGCTCAGTCAGATTAGATGGAGAGCATTTCAAAGGTGTGGCTGAGCAAAGCAGCCTGCCAACCTAACCAAGTTACACTTGTTCTGTCCAGAGGAATGAGTTAAAATTTCAAAACACTATTGTGAGAAGCTTGTGAAGGGAAACCCAAAATGTTACAACCATTATTCTGGCAAATAGCTAATAAAAATAATTTTATTCTTACTATTCAAAAAAAGGAAAAGTTTAATATTAGATTTTAAGTCAGACAATAAGAAAAGAAAGTGTCTTTACACATTGTATGTGGTTTCAATTGAATCTGTTTTTTGAATGCAAGACAGCAAGACAGTTCTGGGTTTGAATCCTGACTTGGGCTCTTTCTGTATAGAGTTTGCATGTTTTCCCTGTGCATATTTGGCCTCCCTCTGGTTTTCTCCCACTGGACAAAAACTGACTGTTAGGTTAATTGGTCTCTCATAATTGTCCTTAGATGTACATGGTTATTTGTTTTGTGTGTTTCTGTGTTGCCCTGGGATGCACCGGCGACCTGTTCAGGGTGGAGCCCACCTCTTGTCCAATGACCACTGGAGATGGGGACCTGCCCCCCACAATGGATGGATGATAATGGTCACATTTGAATCAGATAAAGAGAAGGCTTTGATGGCCTTTTGTAGAGCCTATAGGAGGGTAATAGAGATTTTGCTCGGGAAGGCCTGTGCCTCAAACCTAGATCCAGTACAGAATGCCCCTGACCATTACAGTAGTGATGGGAACTCTGGTTCCTTTTAGAGAACTAGTTCTTTTGACTCAACTCACTTAAAAGAGACAACTCTTTCTGCTCCTAAGGGGCTCTTAAGGTTTTTGTTGCTTGAATTAGTTTATTACCTACAATGACGTAAATATACCTGCTAAATAAGGTAGTAACTTAAAATGCAGTGAGACCAAGTTGCCACAAAACCAAGAACCTCATTTTCAGTGTGAATCCAGTGTTACTGACAGGAATCCAGGTTTGTGCTTTCTGTGTTTTGCTTCTTTCTCACTGAGAAAACAGGTTCAGTTGGTGGGCAGAGATTAGCTGCTTCAGTCCTTCGCACCTGCAATTCATAAAGCTTATTAGTGAAGCTTAAGAGAAGATGGATGATGAACATTTTTCATCTGATTGTCAACCTTAGTCTACCCCTCATTGTGACTTCTTTGATTGCTATTGAGTTTTTGAGAAACCTAACCTTGGGCTCTCTTCCACCTTTTAAGGTTCCCTGCTGGAGGCTTTCTGGTTTTTCTCCTCGATGAAGCTCAAGCACTCTGACTCACGTTTAACAACAATAACAACCTCCTGGATCTCTGTCCCCTGACTGGCACACCCAAGGCACACCTGTCAGCTGCTTCTTCCTTCATTCATTGTCAGTTTTTAATTCTAACAGTTACACAGAGCAATTTCAAGTAGTGCTGATGTTTTCACCTCTTCAAAATGTCCCTCTTTCCCACCTTTGGTCATTTCTTACCTGAATTTATGGGGATTGAAAAGAAGTCTGCTGCTTTGAAACGGGGATAAATGGACCTGCATCCATTGCCAGTGATGCAGGTACAGTGGTACAACCAATAATTGTTACTAACCATAATTAACCTTTTTTTAAATAAATTTGGATCAAATACCATGTGAACAGACCTTAACAAACAATCATTGTTACTCAGCTCCATAATAAGGTGTTTGAGGACCTCAGGGAACTATTTCACATATTGTTTTGGAATGAGAAAACTGCTTTGGACTTTTATATTGTATTGCAGAAGGTTGAGGAGGTGATTTCAATTTTTACAATCAGCTAAACAAGTTTTTGTTTGTTCATCGATCATTCACGCACACTCAAATTCACAAATAAATTTCCCTTCCCATAACAAAACTCCACCCATATTTCACTATAATGAGATGAGGTCATTAAAATAATCCTAATACAATTAACTTGATTTACAGAGATAGGCTGAATGTTTAATTATATAATTTGCATTGTTTTGGAATCCAACATAGTAAACAACCTAATCATTGATGAAATCCTGTGCTGTGCTGTTCAATATGTCTATAGTCATATT
Organism: Girardinichthys multiradiatus; assembly: GCF_021462225.1. Lineage (NCBI taxonomy): Eukaryota > Metazoa > Chordata > Actinopteri > Cyprinodontiformes > Goodeidae > Girardinichthys > Girardinichthys multiradiatus. The sequence continues at coordinate 29,992,764 of NC_061794.1, forward strand.
ATAAATACACTGCTCAAAAAAATAAAGGGAACACTCAAATAACGCATCCTAGATCTGAATGAATGAAATATTCTCATTGAATACTCTGTTCTCTACAAAGTTGAATGTGCTGAAAACAAAATCCCACAAAAATCATCAATGGAAATCAAAGTTATTAACCAATGGAGGCCTGGATTTGGAGTCACACACAAATTAAAGTGGAAAAACACACTACAGGCTGATCCAACTTTGATGTAATGTCCTTAAAACAAGTCAAACTGAGTCTCAGTATTGTGTGTGGCCTCCACGTGTCTGTATGACCTCCCTACAACGCCTGGGCATGCTCCTGATGAGACGGCAGATGGTCTCCTGAGGGATCTCCTCCCAGACCTGGACTAAAGCATCCGCCAACTCCTGGACAGTCTGTGGTGCAACATGATGTTGGTGGATGGAGCGAGACATGATGTCCCAGATGTGCTCAATCGGATTCAGGTCTGGGAAACGGGCGGGCCAGTCCATAGCTTCAATGTCTTCATCTTGCAGGAACGGCTGACACACTCCAGCCACATGAGGTCTAGCATTGTCCAGCATATGGTCTCACAAGGGGTCTGAGGATCTCATCTCGGTACCTAATGGCAGTCAGGCTACCTCTGGCGAGCACATGGAGGGCTGTGTGGCCATCCAAAGAAATGCCACCCCACACCATTACTGACCCACTGCCAAACTGGTCATGCTGAAGGATGTTGCAGGCAGCAGATCGCTCTCCACGGTGTCTCCAGACTCTGTCACATATGCTCAGTGTGAACCTGCTTTCATCTGTAAAGAGCACAGGGCGCCAGTGGCGAATCAGCCAATCCTGGTGTTCTCTGGCAAATGCCAAGCGTCCTGCACGGTGTTGGGCTGTGAGCACAACCCCCATTTGTGGACGTTGGACCCTCATACCATCCTCATGGAGTCGGTTTCTAACCGTTAGTGCAGACACATGCACATTTGTGGCCTGCTGGAGGTCATTTTGCAGGGCTCTGGCAGTGCTCCTCCTGTTCCTCCTTGCACAAAGCTGGAGGTAGCGGTCCTGCTGCTGGGTTGTTGCCCTCCTACGTCCTCCTCCACATCTCCTGGTGTACTGGCCTGTCTCCTGGTAGCGCCTCCAGGCTCTGGACACTACGCTGACAGACACAGCAAACCTTCTTGCCACAGCTCGCATTGATGTTCCATCCTGGATGAGCTGCACTACCTGAGCTACTTGTGTGGGTTGTAGAGTCCGTCTCATGCTACCACGAGTGTGAAAGCACCACCAACATTCAAATGTGACCAAAACATCAGCCAGAAAGCATAGGTACTGAGAAGTGGTCTGTGGTCCCCACCTGCAGAACCACTCCTTTATTGAGTGTGTCTTGCTAATCACCAAAGATTTCCCCCTGTTGTCTATTCCATTTGTACAACAGCAGTGAAAATGATTGTCAATCAATGTTGCTTCCTAAGTGGACAGTTTGATTTCACAGAAGTTTTATTTATTTGGAGTTATATTGTGTTGTTTAAGTGTTCCCTTTATTTGTTTGAGCAGTGTATAATAGAGTTTAGTTTAGGTTATGTGTACACCCTCGGACCCAGTTATTCTTACTATACTGAATCCTGTTTTACCGCCCATTTTAAAACAAAGCCCCTTCAGCACCAAAAGGAAGGAATAATAGAGGGTAAAATATATTTCAGTGCCAGGCATTGTAACCACAAACAGATGTGTCCTCTACCATTAAACCTAATAGATGCAGGAATGAAAATAATTTCAGCCTCACCAGTCGGGAGTCATAGAGGCTACTCCTCCCCTGACACCCCTGTTCTAATTAAAGGCTGCTGCTGGAATAAGATATAAATCCCTGGTTGGTTATTTTTGTTGTGAGACTTTGTCTTTGACTTGCCTTTGTCTTTCACCACAGAATCTGATCTTATTATTGCACAACACTGGCTATATTTGTACATTGAAATGCGCCTCACTTGACACAGGAAATTATTTAACTTGCAAATGAAAGTTCTATATAATAATTGCCCTTTTGTCCTAATTGAAGGTATTTGTAGAAAAAGAGGAAAGTGCAGTATAACTGATCCCCTCAGACATTCAGCTATAGGGACTGAATAGTAAGTGCACCACCAACCAACCTAAATGCAACAAATTTACATCAGTTTTTCTCCTGGAAACACAAAGCTGGCCAAAACAAGATACAATCCTGTTAGTATTGCCAGCATTTAGGGGTAACTCAAAAAGGAAAGTGTAGTATGAAAGGAAGTGTTGGAAACACTGAGACGGAAATATAGAATATGTTACAATCAATTGCCATCTGTTCAGGCATTTGATTTTGTGTTTAATGGTTTGAGTGAAAGAGAGATTGAGCTGGTTGGAAAATGTTGAGGAGCTGAAGGCAGCAACAAAATAAGAGCTCACCAGAAGCTGGTGTGTAGAGGTCTGGAGACCATTTGGTTGTTTTAATAATGCTGAAATCAGCTCTGCAACAGTAAATACTGAGAGAGCTGCAATCATTCAGCACTTCAGGGAGTAGATCAACCAAACAGCCTCAGAGGCCTGTGTGGGGATGATTGTCAGTGCATATTCAATGTGATCACATCCCTATTGCATCTAGGTCATTGTTTAAGGTGTGCTGCTGAGCTGCATGATGGTGTTCGAAAGGAAACATTGAGTAAGACTGCATTGTATGACACTGACAAACTGACATGTTGAATATTATCAAAAACATCAATCCAAACAAAGATCAAACATTTTACATGGATTTGGGGCAATACCTTAAAAACTTGGAGTAGCAGAAAGATAACAGCAAAGAAGCAGCACCAGTACCAGTGGATCCAAGGAAAAAAAGCACAACAAAGCAGAAACATGGGTTTAGTTCAGGGTGGCACTGCTTTTGTTTTTATCCTAATCAAATGCAAATGTCTTCTACACTAGCATGATGCCTGTAGGAAACGGTTCTTGGGTTTATTTCAGCACAACGTATTGAAACTGTTTGGGAATAATTCTCATTGCATTGTGAGCAGCATGTTACATTATATCATCTATATTCTTCTAATCAGTGAAGCAGCTTTTGACTCAGTAAAAGAAACAGCCATGGGGAAGTGGATACATTTTCAGTTCATCATTTACCTTTGATTTTATAATGCAGTAAACTGTTTTCAATATATGCAAGGAAATTTTCCAACTTATGTTTCTTCTACTATGTCCGAGCTACCGCACCCTGTTGGCTGTGAGACGTCTCGGTGTTCCTCCAGTCTTTGATCCCCAGAAGCGATCACAAACTCTATCTTACACGGACTCTTAAATGAACGACTCTCAAACAGTTTCTAACTTTAAGCTCCTTTAATCTAAATTAGGCAGAAGAATGATTACAGAGATCAGCGCTGAGGCTCCCCTCTCAGACCGTCACGGTCTGTAAAAGGTTGACGAAGAGCCCCGAAAGAAGGTCACATGTGGGTTTATATCTGGCACTCCAATGCAATGGATGTGTTCTCCCTCAGTGATTATCAGTAGACTATGTGTCACCATTGTGGTTTCTATCTGGTAGGCTGTGTAGTAGCGGGTGTCCATCCTTAATCTAAGTGTGCCGAGGCATCCGAATCAAACCAGTTATACCAGCTGCTCCACTATTAAACCCAGTGCCCCAGCCTCCGGTCATTCATGATAAACCTTGGGCCATTTATCCTGTTAATGTGTGTCGATGAGCATTCTTATCCTATTCTAACAAAGAGAAACATTAGAACTTGTACTTTATATTACTATGGTATAAATGGGAAAACCAGCTATGAGTCATATGAATAAAGGTTATTCCTAACATCTATTTTTGAATTTGGCAGGAGGTGGTTTAAGAGAATAATTCAGCACTTGTTGGATAAGGGGAAGACAAAAACAGGTATCTTTGAGGTATAAATACTATTTTAAAGAATTAAAAACAGGACCACCAGCATATAAAAAGAGGTAAATTAGAAACAATTATATGATTATGAATTCTACTTGAATTTTCAAATAGAATGACTAACGTTCAATGTTTATAATTGTGGTGGCTTGTCAAGGTCCTGCATGCTTTGTGGAGGAACCAAGCAGCAGGAGCACAGTTATCCATGAGGTCTTTAGAGAAACCGCAGTAGGCCTGGTTAAGCTAGGCAAATGGCAAAGCCATAACCTCACCATATCCATGCTGTAGTGGCAGCACATCAAGTAATGGTGCAACAGTTTTGTTGCACCATTACTTGATGTGCTGGCTTCAATTTAAAGGACCTAACCAAGCAATCTCAATGCCAACAAATACAGTGCCACAATCAGGAACCTTGCACATATGTCCCTTTTCTACTTGTTCCTACTTAGAGGTGTTTGCTACAGTTTGACTCGCTTTTAGTACGTGTTATTTGGAACCGTTACTGTTCAAGGTACTTGCTTGCTTGTGGTTCCAACCATTCCGAGTCGCACTGAAAATGCAACATCAGAAGACTGTCAGTCACTGATTGGTTAGGGGCGTTAGTAGTCACAGCATATTTCTATTGTATTATATTACTATTATAGTAACTATTATTTTCAACTGTTAAATCATTTTAGGCACTATTACAGCAAGGTAGCAATAGGTAGCGTTAGGTTCCACTCACAGGTACTCTAGTTCGTATCCTTCCATTTGATATGGCATGGCATCCCTTGCTCTCCTTTACTTCTTCTCTGACTCTCTTCTTTCACTTTGAATCTGACAACAGACAAAAACGGAGCAGCAGTCTAGACTGTTGTTGTGTTTTTTGTCTCTAAATCACATCACTTCAGACTGTGGGGCCGATTTACTATTAACGAGCCCGGCCTTATTGAGATGGTACACAATTATAATGGAAAATAAATCAAACCGTGTTAAACTGATCCAACTCAACCCAACCCGACTATATTAGGTACAAGTGGAAAAGGGGCAACGGAGATCGGTATATGCCGCACTCCCTATAAAACAATGTTCTCACTTGGAAAGAAGCATGATCACCTACAAATTGCACATAGATTGGTTTCTCTGACTGAAGAAACTTGTGAATTTTTCAGACTAGAGTTTAAATGTTAAATCTATTTGTCAAAGATAGTCCCTGGGATTGTATCAATCCTCAAAGAGCACTGCCCCATGTTAAATGTATTGCATAGGGTGCCAGGGTAGGCAGTGTTCATTGCTTTATACCAATAAATATTATTTAGGACTAAGTGGAGTAGCCTAATGATTGCCTCTACACTTAAGTTAGGTTTTCCAAAATTACTGTGATTTGAATGATATCGGGGGTCCTGAGACAGTAGGGCTGTCTTAACGTATAAAGGGGAAAAAGACTGTAAAGATCATACAGATGCTGATACAGATGCTAAAAAGTGTTTTTGTCCTGGGCATTCCAACTTATTAAACCTTTGATTAGTAAAAACATTAAAATGTGCCAAATTAATGTTGATGAGACTGCAATAATCTATTTTGACGGTGTAGTATCAGCCAGGGCTCTTTTTTTAATATCCTACTAAGACATAAAAATATTTGATCTATGTGTGTGTTGTGGCATATTTTAGATAATTTGTTTAATATCTGTGTTTTGTTTTCAGTGCATACTTATATCTATCATTATGTCTATCGCATATAGCCATCAATCAGGTAGTGAACTGAGCAAACTGAACAGCGAGACATGCCTTTCATTATACTTAAAGAATGTCTATCATTACCCAAACTGAGCGCTTCACTGAGCCACTTGGTGCATCGCCTGCTTTATTAGATGAGCTCAAGTTAATACAGCTGTAACTTATTGCATGTTATTGTTCACGCTAATTACTCCATCACAGGAGCATGGCCTCCACTGAGCTCACTTCAAGATGCCAGAGGAGGGTGCCCAGAGGTCACAGTTCACTAGGGTTGAAATAAACAAGAATGAAGAACCTCATTGTTGCTACCAGTCACCTTATCTTTCTCACCCATAAAAGATTAACATACCACTAAAGGGGCAAAGTATTACCATTTAACATTTTCAGGAATATGCATACATCAGTTCCCTATTGTGTCCCTGTGACCTTTATATGTGCTTCTACTAGTTGAGAGCAAAAGTATGCAGGGAATCCTACCATTAGTAGTCATATTGCTGCTGAAGGCTTTGAGCAGGAGGGATCAGCATTTAGGGAGTAGAGATGACAATTCACACCCTGAATGTTTGTTTAACCCGGGATCATTTATAAAGTATTCCAGGCAAAAAAGAGATATCCATGGGTTCACTGGCTTCCTGCTTTTCATCTCAAACTCAAGGTTCAGGAAACAAATAAAGATTTACCTAATGAGGTTGAAGAATTTAGTTTCCCCCCATAGAGGTGCAGCTTTGGCCTGCAGCAATTTCTCAGCATCTGCATTTGACCCAAATCTTTCCTGTCTGGATCACAAGGAGAAGGGAGAGGGCTTATCATTTCACAGATAATAATCTCATTTCACAGCGTCTGGCACAGAGTCAGAACACAGGCGAAGCACAGGCAGATCTGATAGCTGGGCGGCCAGGTCACGTGCTGCTGTGTGTGTTCATGTGTGCTGGGAGCTTCTACCCTGTTTAGGTAGTGAGAAATTTGGCTTTCACCACAATGAAACTGACAAAAGCTGTCAAAATCCTGAAGTCAGTTTGTGTGTGTGTTTGTGGCAAATCGTTCTTGAAAGAGCTCAGCAAATACTCTTAGCGGATCTAAGAACAAAAATCTATAATAATTTTATTTTCATTATTCCATATAATGAATGAAAATGAAAAGTTGGGTTACTCTCTTTTAAAAATTGGTATAACATGAGCTTATCACTGTTATTTTTTATTTAAGCATTAGAAAAAAAACATTCTTATATACAGTCTCCAGGCGTTATTGAGCAAATCACATATATGAAAGGACAGCTGAAATAATGTAACAACTGCTGTCCGTAACCCAACCATCAAACATATTTTTTGAGTGGGTCCATTCCTCAGTAAGGTTCAGTCACACATACAAAAATCTAACTTTCACACCTTTGAGTTGAAAAATATTACAAAAACACAATTTGTCACAATGTTTCTCAAATTAATGAAGCTGGTAATATGGAAATGCTCACCTATTCATTCATTGTCTGTACTTGTCATGTATTGGGAAGGTGGGGCAATCATTGGGCACTAGGCACTGCACACCTTGGACAATGTTTTATTCTGCCAAATCTGAACAATTTAAACAACAACATCTTCCCAATTTAAAGGGAGAGATTTGTGATTTCTTAGATTGTTTTTAAACTGGCAGCAGCTGTAGATCTCAAATGTATAAAGTCATATTCAGCAAATTTGAATATGCATTCTGATAATTCTCATTTGTCAGATTAAAGTAACTTTTGGAAATCCCAGCCTTTAAGCAGGTATTAATCTTGCATTTCATTAAGATTAAAAATGTTTTTTTTTTATTGGTCTGATGTAATAGTGTAAATTGCTGTGTTTTCATTAGCTGGAAGCAAAACGTTATAATTAACTGAAATAAGGGCATAAAAACATCAGGCTGTGTGTAGTTAATCTATTTAATGTGTTTTACTTAGTAAAAACAATAATACATTTAATGAATATGACTGTATACTATAAAGCAGTGTTCACATACTGTAACTAATTATATGTGCTCTCTTTCAAACTCTAACCTTGAAAACTGGCTCAGAGTTTATCTGTTCTTTCTTTCTAGGTGAAACGACTAAAGGAGCTACATCCACTAACATTTACTTTTCCTTCCCATAGAAAGGACTCCTGGATCAGTACTTCTTTGTTCTCTTTGTGTCTCTGCTCTGTTCTCTCAAACCCCCAGTCGGTCGTGGCAGATGGCTGCTCACACTGAGCCTGGTTCTGCTGGAGGTTTCTTCCTGTTAAAAGGGAGTTTTTCCTCTCCGCTGTCGCTACATGCATGCTCAGTATGAGGGATTGCTGCAAAGTAAACGCCAGTAATTTGTCCACTGTCTCTGCATGCTCATCCGGGAGGAGTGAATGCTGCAAGTCACTGACTGGATGCAATCTGCTGGGTTTCCTTAGACAGAAAAACTTTTTATCCAATTTGAATAAAAAGCTAACTCTGACTGCACTGTTCAATTGTTAGGATTAAATTGGAATGTATGTACCTGACTGTTGTGAAGTGCCTTGAGACGACATGTGTTGTGAATTGGCGCTATATAAATAAAACTGAATTGAATTGAATTGAATCTAGATGAGCAGAGACACATCTAGAACATAAAGAACAGTGGGCCCTTAGGACCAAGGTTGGAGACCACAGCTATAAAATACAGAAAAAGATACATTTTACTGTGTCTCTATTGAAGACTGCCATTTGTATTTATCTGCTAAAGCCACTTCTTGTATTTAAATAGCATGAGCCACTTGCAGAAAAATCCAAATGTTCTTTCTGGGCAAAACAGTCAGAGTTCTTCTTTAGCGTTAAAGTCTATTGTCTTCTGTTGTGGTTGAAAAATGGTGGATTGAAGGATGGTGATTCACAGGAGGATTTGTTTACATTTTTATTTCTTCATCTGTACCAGTGTGTGGCTTTGTTAAGATGCTTTTGCTCCTCAAACAGTGCTACATTTTATTAGCTTTTACTGGTTTTGCTCTGAGTTTTGAAGTGTACCTTTGTGCTAGGCTGTTTTTACAGAAAACATCATGAATTAAAAGTTTTCTTGCAAACTTGACATCACTGATTGTGTTAGACCACAGCAACAATCACATTCAAGTCAATCTGAATGTGGTTTTTGCTGTCTTCATGTAAGTACAGAGTGAATAATTACACTGTTTGACCTTCTGTTGTCACACTAGAAGAATGTTGAAATGGCACAGTAAAAGCTATACAAGCTATTGTAATGGATAGAACACATAACAACACAGCAGCTGCTGCTGGTCCCTCTCCTTCACTCACCCCACTGTACTGCACTTCATCAAATCCTTGAAAAATCCAAAGCATGCAGCTCTGTGCATATATTACTTTCAGCAGAGCCCACAAGCCCCACTCTTAGCTTTCACACAGTGTAGAAAGACTGTTACCATAATATAGTTTGGAATGTAATTCTACTTGATTGGTGCCTCAGTGCCACTAAATCAATAATGAACTGTACGGATTAAGTGCTGTGAGCTGAGGCATGTTAGTTAGAGGAGCTACAAGACAGGCCCAGAGATTTTGAAACTGAATATTCTGTCTGACATCGTTATCCTTCTATTGGCAAAGCACAAGCCAGACAAATCTCATTTTAATAAAGAGGGAAATGAACTAGTTGAACATCTTTTTCAGCTGTGTGAAGGAATAGGTTTACATATATTGTTTTTGCTTAGAGTATAAAAACCTGCTACGTAGATTTAAAGTATAGAATATTTTAGTCACGTCCTTTAGTGAAGGAAGTTAACATCAGTTATTTAGGTATTTGACTATGCAGTCAACTGACACTTTAATAGGTACACCATGCTAGACCCAGTTCGCCCCCCTTTTGCCTACAGACCTGCATATATTCTTTGTAGCATAGATTTAAGAAGGTTTAATCTACATTGACATGATAAAATTAGGCATTTCCAACAGATTTACCGGCTCCACATCCATGAAGCGAATCTTCGTTCCCACCACATCCCAAAAGTGCTCTATTATTGTATTGAGATCTGGCTACCGTGGAGGCCATTGGAGCTTGATGATTTGAGCAGTGTGTGGTGTGATAGTAAAATGTGTATTTGTGCAGTCTAGCAACCACACAGAAGGACACTTTCAGGCAGATTAATTAAAGCACCTTGTTTTTAAGACTTTTTCTTCTAAACTGAAGTTTTTCACCTATTTATTTATTTATTCATTTTATCCATTATTGCATGTTTTGCTTTTGCTGGAAATTTGTAAATTTCTCTAACTGATACAGTCAATGTTCGGTAACACTGAAGAGGATTACCGTATTTTCCGCACTATAAGGCGCACCGGATTATAAGGCGCACCTTCAATGAATGGCCTATTTTAGAACTTTTTTCATATATAGGGCGCACCGGATTATAAGGCGCATAGAATAGAAGCTACTGCAGTCAAACGTTTGACTGGGGTTGCGTTATGCATCCACTAGATGGAGATGTGCTAAAGAGAATGTCAACAAAACAGTCAGATAAGTCAGTCAGTCAAACTTTATTAATACACTACAAACCAGCGTTCTGATAACTCCATTCACTCTCATGGTAAGGTCTCCTCTACATTGAATTCTATTGAATAGAGCCAACCGCACGTTAGGAATGCATTGGAGTCTATGAAGTTGAAGTTGAACTCAAACGTTAGTTAAAACGTGAAAGGGAACTTTTCCCTGATTCAGTAAACACGTAAAAGAAACAGTTTGATGCACTGGGTGGCTTAGTTGGTGGAGCCGGTGAACCATGTGTAGAGACTATAGTCCTTGATGCGGTTGTCCAGGGTTTGATTCCTGATCCTGGGCCATTTGCTGCATGTCTTCAACTTCTCTCTTCACTCTCCTTCTTTCCAAATGGCTGTTCAAGAAAGGTCGCTGGTGCCACACAAAAAAAAACATTGTAGTTGTATTATTAAATGATATGCCAAGTGAAATATTACAAAAATATAGTATGTTGGTCAAAAATGTTGCTTTACTCAGAACCTTGTAAGACCAGGATGCTGCTTTGGCATCAACAATAATTCATCAAAACAGAGTGGTTTACTAACAAACTAAATGCAGTAACTGCTTAATTCCCATGGCCTTGTCCTTGACCCCAAGTTCCCTATCTAGCTCCCTATCAAACCAGCACATTAATCATAGAAAAGCCTTCACGCCTGTTGAGAACCAAACTTCTTTAATAAGCTATCCGGTTCTAATATATTTTATTTTTTATTCCAATTTTTTTCTTATACCATTTCGTCAAATTAACCCAAGAGCCAGACATATATCAGGCCAAAGTATTTGATTTTATGTCTGGAGGTAAAAGTAAGAATATCGTCCTCAGTTTCTTCTTCAAGTAATCTCAGACAGAGGGTTTCCATTACTAGATTTTGATTAATCTTATTGATTTAGCCTTGTAAAAGATTACTTTTCCTGCCCCAAGGAGGATTTTTCAAACTCTGACAGAATGTTTTTAATCCAACGTGCTGAAATCTCAACAGATCAATTTCTGATAGTGTTTTAATTGAATTGCTAATAGTGTCAATAAGTTCTGTTTATTAATGTTTAATAGTTTACCATTTTTACACCATAATTACTTACGTGATTATTCATTCTTTATAAGCCTTTTCTATTAATAGCCTTATTGTAACAAGGCGCAGGCAGTGTTTTAAGGTGTGGAGGCCACCAAAAGAATCCCTTCTGAGAAGAGTCAACCTTAAACTTTAAAGATAAATACCAGTTGTGTCAAAAGCATGCCGGCCTCACTCCAGCTGAATGGCTTTGTATGGAATTATGTTAATGTATGTCAACACAGCATACAAATCACAGTCACCAGTCCCTTTGACTCATGAAAAGTGTTGTTCCTTTCTTTCTACCATTAGAACAAGCCCATTTTCAGTGTGCTCCTATGTCCTTGTCAGAGCCTGAGGTCCCTCCCGGGCGTGTGAAATAACTGTGTGAAAAGCTGGACTCTAAACGGTTTGGGTGTGACGGCCACTGATTTGCCAATCATTTGACTGTCAGAAAGAAAAGGGGAGTGGTGAGCTGCTTTTCAGAGGAATCAAGGCAGAGCAGAATAGCAAATACATGCATACGCAGAGACTGAAAGAGAATCACAACAGATTTTATTCTGAAAGTCTAGAAAAGGATTTTTAGAGGTGGCAAAGGCTGTGTGAAAGTGTTTCATTCATTAAAACAAAACTAGAAAGGACATGTTTCATAAAGAACAAAGTTCTTAACAATTAGTTCACCAAATGTTGTAATTTTTTGTTTTATGATTCCATATTTTTTCTTCTCTGAGGACATAACACACATCAAATTTTTAGGCTCTTAAAAAATTCCTGTTCTTTTTTTATTGTTTTGAATACCTTGGGCATCCATACAAGGTGGAAACCAGCACCAATCTTCTGGTTCATCTCAAGAAATCATGTATTATATAGATTCATTATGAGAGATATATTTCAAGCATTTATTTTTGTTCATTTTAATGATTGGGGCTTACAGCTAATGACAACCAAAAATTCAGTTTCTCAGAAAATTTGAATATTACAAGATCTTAAACGCAGAAATGTTAAATGTCAGTAGCCAAAAACTGTGTCTCAATATGTGGTCCTATGTATGTCACCATGCATTAATTACTGTATCAGTGCAGCACAGCATGGAAGTGATCCACCTGTGGCTTAGCTGAGGTGTTAAGGAAGGCATTACAGCTTGTCTGTAATGTTGGTTCTTGTGACAATAAACCATAGATTCTCTGTTGGCTTTAGGTCAGGCCAGCAAGTACAGTGATACCATGGCCATTAAAGCAGCTATTGGTACTTGGCAGTGTGGGCAGATACCATGTTCTGTTGGGAAATGAAATCAGCATTTCAAAAAGATTGCCAGCAGAAGGAAGCATGAAGTAATTTAATTCTTCCTTGCAGCCTAAGATGACTTCGGACTCGATGAACTACATTGGACTAACAGAAGCATATGATATGAGTCCCCAAATCATCACTGACATCAAACTGGACCTCAAGCAGCTTGAGACTCTGGGAACTTAATTTCCAAATGAAATGTAAAACCTAATTTCATTGGAAAAGATGATGTTGGAGCACTGAACCACAGTCCGGTTCTTTTTCACGTTAGCCAGGTTACGTCTTTTTGCGGTGAATCTTGAAGCACTGACTCCAGCTACAATCCAGGGCCTGTCAATCTCGGCCAAACTCTTGGATGTGATGTTTTTCACAGTCCTCTCAAAGCTGCAGTAATCCCTGTTGCTCATGCAACTTTTTCAACCACACTTCTTCCTTGGACTTAACTTTCCATGCTTGCATCCAGCACACTTTAAAGGCTGTCACTGACTGTCTGCTGAAAAACAGTCAAGTCACCCGTTTTCACAATGATTGTGCAGGCCTAACATGACTTTAACATACATTGGGTATTAAAAACGATGCATATATTATTTTGATCATTATTAATCTTATGTAGTGTTACGCTTTTCTTTACAAATATATATTTTGGGTTTTTAATTAGCTCTAAGCCAAAAACATCAAAGGCTTGACATGCATCACCTTATCTGTATAATGAAGCATTATAAATGTGTTCACTTTTAAAGTTTATTTAATGAATTTACTTATATGGGCAATATATATTCTTTCTAGCTCTAGGAAGGCTCTAGATCTGGAGGATCTGGAAACTGTCCATGGGGAAAAGGATGTTCTGGTTTCCCAATAAATTTCACTACTGATTTAGGCACAAAGCCATCAGCAGATGGGTACTGCTAATCTCTGCTTAATTTGGGTCATATTGTTCTACTTAAGTTGATTAATTAATCTAATTAATTGGTATTAATCTGCATAATTAATCACTTTAATTACAACAATATGGGAATTTGTCCTTTCTGTTGATCATTTTGAGTATTTTTATGGACAATATATAATACAGTACTGCATACTGACTGCTCAAATACTGAAACTGGTCTGCAGCTATATCACACCAGCAAAACAAAAATAGAGCAAAGGAAAGGAATTAGACATCATTTACTAGATTTTTTTATTTTATTTTATTTTATTTGCATAAACGCACAAACTCTAGCTCCTCTTGTAACACTTTACTCCTTGTGAGGAAATTCTATGGCTTTTCAAGGCCTGACTTTCATTAACCAGCTGTTGATCTGTAGTAACGGGAACATGTAGAGGACCCAGAGGAGAAACTAGGAGCCGGTCCAGAGTATGTTCATTGCCAGTATGTGTTTATTGGTCAGACATCATGGTTCAAAGAAGTAAACACCAGCACCAGACAAAGTAACATACTGGGAAAAAGGATTTTCTGTGTTGCGATACTCCCTCTTGGATGAGTAGATGCTTGCTGAAGGCAAAAATTTGCTCTGCAGGTTTAAATGACATCATGACAAATTAGCAGCTTCTGCAAGTTGTTTGCAGCTTGGGTTGAGTAACTTAAGCTGCTTGATTAGCTGACATACCACAATCATACCACACCTAACCCATTGCTGGGTTGTTGCTTAAAGGAGCTTTATTTAAAAGGTTCTTGCTGTTTAACTCAATGTTTGTTTGACTATGTCTGTTCTATAATCTTGGACCTTTCAAGTCTCAGCTTGATATTTGATATTTTCTCTTCAATGGCCCAATAATGTTTTAGTCACTGAGCTGCATATCTGAAATCTGAAAGCATTTTCTCTTCTTCGCAGTCCCGTTAACATTTGGAGAATGCTCAAACCAATCGAAATATAACTGCCACAGTCTAAACGTATTGTCCAAATATCCCATTCCCAGTTATATCCAATGTCTCCCCTTGCATGTGTTGCAAGTCTTTGATTTCATATCAAGTCTTGCTCTCTGTGCTCATCACGTCACTGTATATTGCCTGTGGTTCAACATTGATAGAATAAAAGTCTCCCAAGTGCAAGCCAAATACGTGGCCACCTGGCTCCAGCGAGCCTAGCCACAGCATGGACACACGCACACACACACACACACACACACACACACACACACACACACACACACACACTGAAAGAGCTCGGTTCACTTAGACAGACTTAATAATAGTGGTGACAGAAACTGGATCGGACTGGAGACAGTCAGGGCTAAGATCAGGGACAATGAGCCGATATGGGTCTAGGTTCCAGCCAGTAAAACTGAAGGAGAATTAGAGCTGGAAAGACAGATGGAAAGGCTTTAAAGAAGACGTTTACTGTAAATTATTTATTTATTTAATAAACATACTGATGAGAGGTGAAGTTTATTTTGGATCTGTGATTGTGTGGGAGCCAATTTTTGAAAGCTTATATTTCTCATGTAAATTGGAAAAAAAAATCTAACTGTGCTTTCTGTCTTGCTCTTTGCTCATTTACTCTCAACTTGAGCAGCAAGAGGAAAGGTAGGTGGGGGTGTGGTGGGGGGTTGGTTTGGAATGAAGTGGAAAGAGGTACAGAAAGTACTAGGAGAGGATAAAAGTTTGCAAAGGAGACGGAAAGAAGATGTGATACATGAATAAAATGGATCTAGGGATTTTATTAGGCTACTTTAAAAAAGAAACAGCTCGGGATAAAAAAATAAAATCCATGTCTTTCAAATTGTGGAATAATGAAGGAATGCAGGAAGTTTTCTATCCAAAACCTTACCATTCTTGACCATAATTTATTTAAATGTTGACGCATACAATGACTGGAAAAACAGAAGTAAGGCTCTTATCTCAACATTTCTTACAATAGAACAAATTCCAACCGAAAATTTTAACATGGAGACAGTGACTTTAGTGCTTCGGTCTATAATCTTTTTTAACAGTGTTGATAGGAATATTTAGGAATTAAACCCACAGTTTGAAATGATAAACGGTCATGTATTTCTGTGCTACAGTACACACACCCTTCATTCAACCACACAGCCAGTGTATAAGTATTCATACAGCTCAAACGTCTTCACATTTTGTCATATAGCAAACAAACAACGAATACAATGTTTTTCTGAAAAGTTTGGCATGCACTTTTGATTTAGCTTTACACATCTAGAGACTGAAATGTTTGCCTATTCTTTTTTGCAAATTAGCTTAAGGTCACTCAGATAGGATAAAGAGCCACTATGAACAAAAAATAAAGCCACTATAAACATGTCTTGCTACATATTCTTCAATGGTCTATAGTCATTGTTTATGGCCAGTTTAACTGCATGGAAGTTTGCGGTTGTATCATTACAAAATGTGGAAAAACATTGCATTTTGAAATGTGTAAACTTGTGCTGGAGTGTTGTTTTATAAACATTTGTTCTCTACAAAATCTCTCTTTTGATCAATGCTGAAAATATTCATCCCAGTAATTGTCAAGCATTTCATTCTTGGTGAAAAGGCAGAGGGAGAAATAAAAAAAAAACTACTGAAAAAGGAGGGCTTTCTATATTTTAACTCTGAGGGCAACAAATCAGACAAAAAAAGTTTAAATAATGCATCCGAAACCCGTGAATTATTCACAAGGTGGAGTGCAGGCGGCAGAGAGTGAAGAGGAACAAGGTGGATGAAAAGCACTGAAAGTTGAGATAAAACAGAAAAAAAGACGAAAGCATGGATTTCTTCTAATACCCAGTGGAAAACAAAAGGTGATGAATGTATTCATTTTCTAAAAGTTCTGCACTGCTGCAGGGTTTTCCTCTTGCACTTCCTTTTCTTTAGCTCCCACCAATGAGGGAGGTTCTCCCCTGGGTGTGGGGCTACCAGAAGGGGTGTTTTTGAGTCTCAGGGCCTTCTGACACACAAACACACCAATATTCTAAAAAAATGCTTTCAGAAGGAGAAGAAGGAGAGGTCCAGTGTGTGTGCGCTTAGGGTGCAGGAGTATTTAAATTCTCTGTGCTTTGACAACGTCTGCCAGTGTTTTGGCTCTGAGTGCTACAGCCAAAAGCAACATGGGTTCACTATTAAAGGAAGTCAGAGATCAGTCATTTTATGGTCAGGTGGAGAATGAAAGATATCTGGTGGGCTGAGCCTAGACAATAAGAACCAAGAAATAGCTTTACTTTTACAGTGCCTTAAAAAAGTATTCAAACCTCCTTGAAGTACACATTTTGCAACATTACAACCACAAATGGGATTTCTTTCTCAGTTCAATCCATCATCTGATAATAGAAAGAGTGTGGCACAATGTCAAGCCTGCTAAGATATGCCCATCCACCTTTCCCAAGGAATGCAATAATTAAAGAAGCAGCTAAAAAATTTGCGGTTACTCTGGAGGCGCTACAGAGATCCACAGCTCAGTGGAAAGAAGAAAAAGATTTTGAGTCCATTTTGAAGTTAGTCACAAACCATGAAGACGATGGTGCTTTAATCAGATAAAACCAATTGTTCCTGTTGAAGCATGGCGATGGGAGCATCATGCTGTGGAGATGCCTTTCTTCATTAGGGACAGGAAAACCAGTCAGAGTTCATGGGAAGATGTTTGCAGCTAAATGGAGGAGTCTTTTTGGCTGCTCCCATATCAGGGGTCGACACAGCAAATCAACACAACTTGCATACAGACTTGGCACAGTTTTTACACCAGATAGCCTTCCTGATGCAAGCAGGAATCATACCCAGGTCCACTGTATCAAGGCACAGAATTACCCTGCTACACCAAGAAGGGATGTGGATGAGGCTAAATGCAGGGCAATAATGGAAGAAAAACTGTGGTATGCTGTTGTAGAGGTTCACCTTCCAGCAAGACAAAGACCCTAAACATACAGAGCTACAATTAATTGTTTTAGCACCACTGTGCACTTATTTGTGTTAGGCTATGGCTAAAACCCCAATAAAATACATTCAACTTTTCAGGACATAGCAAAATGCAAAAACCCTGAGAGGTGTGAATAAGTTTGCAAGGCACCGTAACTGATGAGCCGAGCATGGCAAAAAAGGGCAAAGAAATGTCTTTACTTTTGGCTATCTAAACTGATCCTGAATTTAAATGACCATCCAATGCTTCCATAAACTCCTCCAAAGCAGACGTAGACACTTTTATGAAGTGTGTAACAACAACCAGCGAAGGTGATCTCTGCCTCTGTTGCTCAGCAGGATGTGTGCCTGCTAATCAAAGCCTGCACTTGTTTCACCTCCACAAATTTAGCAGCTTGTGCTCAAAAAGTGACTGAGCAGCTGTTGTGTACTCATTTAGTACATGATTCAAAAGACACACATGCCTGCCGCCACCACCTGAAACGTCTGCCACCTTGTTTTTAGCTCCTGGCTTTAATCACTTCAGCAGATGACCATAGCAGAACATACTGTTTGTGCACTCACTTTGTGCTAGCTTTCTACAATTTCTAAGAGAGATTTTTAACCTCATCCATTCCCCCGAATCCAGCCTTCAGCACCCCTAGATCACCCTCACTTCCATATGTTTGGGCACCAGAGCCACGCCGTGCATCCTGGGAAAAAAGCACACGTGCCTGACTCATATTAAGGTCATCTGAGTCAAACATGTGAGTCCTCGCTGTTACTACAGCAGAAGGGGGATTACAGAATAATCACACCCTGGTCATCAGTGAAAAGTTTTTAGAAGACAGTTTCACAATCAAAATGTGGGACAAACTAGCAGCTGGGAATGACTGGGTGTGTACAGCAAACTAAATACACACTGCAGATGTGCAAGCAAAAACTCTTATGACACAATGTTTACTTTATGGGGGCAGGTCTTTAAACCCTCATCTGGAATTAAATGTTTTTTCTTACATCATAAAAGTAACAAAACAACAGCCCACAATGGTAAAAAACTAAAATAAGAGAAGAAAGTAGCAGAAAGGTGTGGCTAATTAAATGAACTTGTTTAGAAGATCAATCAGAGAATGTGAGCACCCACTAAAGCAAATGTCTGGAGCATTAAGGTCATTGCCAAGGAGAAAAGAGAAGGCATTTATAACCTCCATCAATCTTTAAAGACAATGCCCAAACTATCATTCTACAGTGAGAAGGTTTATTCAAAAAAGGAGCACAAATAGGCAATTTTCCCCGGGGTGGACCTCCAGTGTGTCCGCCACAAAGTTTGAATATTCGGTAAGCAGAACGTTGAGTGTGCAGACTCCATAGGCCCTAGTTTCAATAAAAACAAATGATCAAGTATGGCTGGTTTGAAAGAGTTAGTAGAATAAAGGCGCTTCTCAACCCAACATGGCAGAACATTTTGGGTTTGCAGTCTGAACAAAACACATGATCCCTGAGAGGATATTTAAATCTCAGTTGTAGAGGCCTGTAGGTCTATGAAATATGCATGTGTTTCCTCTCATAGCCAAGACGCATGCATGTTTGGTTAACTGGTGGTTGTTAAACTGGCCTCAGATGTGAGGGTGAGCATGAATGTTTGTGTCTCTGCATTATCCCTTTGATCAACTGGCAGCCTTCTTAGGCTGTACCCCACCTGTTGAACACTAGCACCCACTAGCCAGGACATGGTATCAGCCCTGAATTCTCAGGTTGGGCAGTATCTGGGTCATGCAACCTGATGATAAACTCAAGAACAGAAGAAATAAAACAAAATAGCTAAAAAGAAAAGATTTAAAGCTTTACTCTCCACTCAGCATCCAGATTTCCCTACACTTAGTAGAGCATAATTGGAAATAAAAGGAAAATAATACAGGATTTTGAAATTGCTCTTAAAAGTAAAGTTAGGAAAAGTTCCAAAAAATACTTTACTTGTATTACCCAAAATAAACCCACTGCAACCTACTGAAATTACCTACTTCGTAAATAGAGTTTAGCTTTATGTAATTTAATCTCATTTTAAAGCCGGGTGCGGTTATAAAACAATATCCATATCTTTGAACACAGAGTACTGTTCAGTTAATCTGCAGAAAATAGAAAGAGTGGCACGACTGCAAACCTACCAATCCACGGTCGTCCCTCCAAACTGGGCAAGGAAACCAGTAATCAAAGAAGCAGCCAAGAGGCCGATAGAGGTAACTTTGGAGGAGCTGCAGATCCCACTCTCATATGCAGTTTGCTCTGATCAGATTAGACCACTTTTTTTTTGGCCTATATCTAAAAGAACTATATATGGCAGAAAACTATCATTGTACATCACCCATATATGACTGACTGACTTCAGCGTGGAGAGGTTAGCTGGTCAGAGTTAATGTAAAAATGGATGGATATAAATACAGCAATTCTGGAAGAAAACCTTGAGTGGGAGAGAAATGAGAGCTACAATAAAAGAATTTAGATCAAAGTATATTCATGTGTTAGAATAAGGCTCTAACACATGAAGACACTGTTTAGACACTAAGGTTTTGTCGGATTACACAGATACTATGAATTAAAGATGACAACATGAATGACATGTGATAAAATATAATTTGTTTTTCCATCAACTGGACTGAAAGCAGTCAGGAGTAACCATATTGTCTTCTCCCAGATAGCAAAGAGATCAGCCTAGTGACTGAATAAACAGAGCCACACGTGCTTACGCTGGCGGGATGACGAGCCAGCAGGCTCCATGGGAACGGCAAACTCATATCTAGTTTGGAGACAGCTCCACCGTGACAGACGGGGCCAGCGAGGCTTTGAGGTTCAGCACAATCAACGCAGCATGTTTTCCAGTCTGCCTTACTTCCCAGAATAACCTCATCAAACAAAACAAATCTGAAAGATCAGCAGAAAAGAAGCTGCCATTCATGGAAGATGGTCTCCTTGACTATCCTCCTAAGGTCAGTGGGTACACACATCACAGAAACGTGGGACACTTGATGAGTTGTCTGCTGACTGTATGTAATTCCTACACTAATGGAGGGGCTGGAATGCCAAGGACATCCCAACAGTCATTTGTGTGATGGTCTTATTGTGCAATGTACATAATTTTATCCCCAGAGAGGAAAATCTATGTACAAACGCTTGACGTGCAATCCCCTCTGTGTTGTGCTTATATGGATCTGCCATGTGTTCCAAGCTGTTTTCTCCATCTAATTGTTTTCAGAAGGAAAAGTTACAACCAACAAAGGGGTTCAGTGGGCCCACAGTAGACCACAAACACTGCACTGATCTTTTAAGTTGGGCATACATTTCCATGGAGGGAATTGTATTCACCAAGACTAGCATTACAATATATTTCACAATACCATCTGTTTTCAGGGAAGAGAACTGGTTTCTTGTATTGACATTTTGGATTTTCATCAACAGCCCCAGAGTCTATTGATTCACATAATTGCATTAAGTGGGTTTTTTTTTTTCCATCCTTTTCATGGCAGCTTTACAATTACACATGGGCTCCTGGGGTTGTGTGTCAATGAGGAGAGGTCTTGCTGTGGAAGAAAGTGGTTCAAGATAAACGGAAGCACAATTAATGCTTGGCGAGCTTAATGAGCTAACAGGAAAATACAATGTCTGTCCTATCAATCACAACCATTTAATGAAAACATACACAGATGCACACATAGCTCATTAACTACAAATTATTATGTTTGTCACCAAGCTGCTGTCACACATTTATCTCAGTTCTTTAGTTTAAATCAGAGAAAATGTATTAACAATCTCCAAATTCCATACAATGACTTAATGACACCAGTTAAGAGACATTAAGTCATTGCAATGTATCTCCATTGACTTCATCTGAGGAGAGTGCTGAACATCTATAATGATAAACCATAGAAACCCACTTCCTGTGGGCATGCTCGCCATCTAGTGGACTGTAAAGTAACAACGCCCCGTAATAGCCGCACATTAAGTGCTTTTTAATGGAATGAATCATGTATACAGGTGCATATCAAGAAAGTAGAACATTTGTAAAAAGATGATTGATTTCGGTAATTTAATTCAAAATGTGTGTTAATCCATTAGAAACAGAGTGAAAATTTTCAAGTATTTATTTGGATCATTTTGGCTTACATCCATCCATTCATTTTCTGTACCCGCTTCTTCCATACTGAGTCATGGGGAAGCTGCTGCCTATCTCCAGCAGTCTACGGGAAAGAGGCAGGGTACACCCTGGAAAGATAGCCAGTGGTGGACTTTGGACTGTGGAGTAACAGTCCATTTATTTCTCTTAGAAGCTTCTGATGTTGTCTTTGGTTCAGTGGTTGCTTATGTGACAGAATAGATTAAATATAGTTACATTCCCCCTACCTGTTGGTTTGTTTTATTTTAATACAACAATTCTGTTTTATGTAAATAGTCCATCAGGCTCCATTTCTGTTATTGATACAAGAGAAGCATGTAGTGGCAGCAGTTCACCAACAGTTCCACAACTCTGTCCCTGAACTGTGTTTCTCAGTCTTTATAGTTCTGATTGTTTATTCATGTTTTCTATTAGTGAACCTCAGAGTCCTTCACCACAGATCAGCTGGATTTATACCAACATGGAGGAGTCAGTCAGTCATTTTCTACCACTTATTCCATAGTGGGTCATGGTGAACTGGTGCCTATCTCCAGCAGTCTATGGGCAAGAGGCAGGGTACACCCTGGACAGGTTGCCAGTCCATCACAGGGCAACACACAAACAACCATGCACACACTCATTCATACACCTAAGGGCAATTTAGAGTGACCAATTAACCTAACAGGCATGTCTTTGGACTGTGGGAGGAAGCCAGAGTACCCAGTGAGAACCCACACATGCACAGGGAGAACATGCAAACTCCATGCAGAAAGACCCCTGGCTGGGAATTGAACCCAAGACCTTCTTGCTGCAAGGCAACAGTGCTGCCAACTGTGCCACCGTGCAGCCCCAACATGGAGGACTTTCAACTAATTAGATTACTTCTGAAGGTCAATGGTTGGACTGTATTTTATTTATCGGTACCATGCCAAGGCAGCTAAATACACATGCTTGCAAAACTTCCCAAATTATTATAATTTTTTTTTATAGCATCTGTCATTTTCCTTCCATTTCACATTTATGCATTATCTTTGCTTACATTAATTTTCAATAAAATAAATTGAAGTTTGTGCTAAATAAATTATTTAGCCTGTGAGAGAAGCCAACAATTCATGTAAAGCAATGTGTGCTAAATTTATTTCAATCAATTCAGTTCCACTATAAATTAATAATATTAGGGCCTGTGATGGATGTTGACATGACCAGGCGTTCAATTCAATTCAGTTTATTTATATAGCGCCATTTCACAACACATGTTGTCTCAAGGCACTTCACAAAGGGTCCCACTGATGGTCATTGTTATACTAAAAAACACAAGGATTGGGATACCTCTCTCTGTCTGACTGATTATAACCATTGGAAAAGAAAAGGGGTCATACAGGTAGCAGAAATGGAGGGTGTGTTTGCACCTCAACCATAACTGAGCCGGTTTAGGCTAAACCTGACTCCCCCTTACTCCAACCAACAGGGAGGGAGGCTCCCTCCATGATAAACTAAGCCACTCTAACTATAAGCTTTATCAAAAAGGAAAGTTTTAAGCCTGGCCTTAAAAGTAGACAGGATGTCTGCCTCACGGACCAAAACCGGGAGCTGGTTCCACAGGAGAGGAGCCTGATAACTAAAGGATCTGCCTCCCATTCTACTTCTAGAAACTCTAGGAACCACCAGTAAACCTGCAGTCTGAGAATGAAGTGCTCTGTTAGGAACATATGGAACAATCAGATCTCTGATATATGATGGAGCTAAATTATTAAGGGCTTTATATGTGAGGAGAATTTTAAATTCTATTCTAAATTTAACAGGGAGCCAATGAAGGGAAGTTAAAACAGGAGAAATATGATCTCTCTTTTTAATTTTCGTCAGAACTCTTGTGTGAAACAGTTGTGAAGAATAAAAGAACTCGCAAAATCCACACTGAATGATTATTTAGTGTGCAGCACTTAACTCAAGAAATGTTTTAGCCTTTTCCTTCAAGGGAAACCAGACTGTAACTGGAGTCTGAGCTATGTAATGCAATTTGCTGACAAAATTAATTTTAGATTTTCATTAGCTGTTAATGAACTGTTCTACTATACTGAGATAAACCTGTAACTATTCATCTAAATGTCACCACTTTCCTGAGACATTACAATGCTTTGTATTCTTTGTTGTTAAATATTTATTCCTAAATTAGAAAAGCTATAGTTGCAAACATTTGTTTAAATTCCTATAGACTAAATGTCAGTTAAAACTACACTAAACATGTAAAAAAAAAAAGCATCTTATTTTACTTACACAAAGACTGTAACAATACAGCTGATTTAATGATGTTTGCTTTTTCACATCAACAGTACAAACTGCCCTTTTTCATAGATGTCACACAGCACACAATATTTAAAAAGAACAAAAAACATTGATATGATGCATTTTCAAAAGAGAGCCATTTCAGTCCACTGTGATGCCTTCAGGCAGCTCCACCACCACCGGAGCACAGTCCTCCAAATCTGCGTCAAAATCCCAGCGGAACTTCTTGGTCAGATGAACTTTGAACTTCTCTGCTTTCTTTCGAAGGGTGCTGTCCACACCAGTTCCGGTGGCAAACTGGAAGAAATCCTGAAAAATAAGTCGAACAATGTTGGGGTTTGAAATTAAATGTGGAGGTTAAAAGAAGTAATTGGAAAGAAGTTAAAACTTAAAAAAATACCAAAACAAGGTAAACATTTTTGGACCAGACTTTTTGTCTTTTTTTTTTTTTTACAAAAAGGGTTTGAAAAAATATCGGTAAGCAACAGCAACAAGGTTTTACTGGTAAGAGCTGGTTCTAAACCAATCTTTCTAAAGTGATAATTATATCATTAAGTCCTCTATGTAGGTGAAAGCATCTTGTGCTAAGAGAGAATAATCCTTGGGATCGCTGGTATTATGCAGTTGTAGTCCAATAATAACAGTAATTTCAATCCATTGAAATTTAACTAAGCAATCACTGAGTTCTAACTAAGGAAGCTGAGTCACTGGTGTAAAAACAGCTTTTGTTCAAATTTTTAAGAAACTAGTATTATTTTCCTTTCACTGGTAAATCTATAAGGTTTGTGTGTCTATAAGGTTTCTCCATAATAATATTCATTAGCTGGTGTGAGAAGACCTGCCCCCCCAGGACCCGAGGCAGACATCCAAAGGCCCCCCAGAGCCCGGGACTACCCCACCCCCCCAGAGAAGAGCCGGGGAGAGCCCTGGGGGAACAACCCAGCAGCCACAATGCAGAAGCCTCAGGGAGCTGCAACGATGAGCCCACAGGCCCCTCCGGCAGTGTTGGAGCAGATTTTTTTTTAAATCAAAGAAAAATGTATCAATTTTGTCTCAAATAAACCCATATGTAAAAAAAATAATCTCTTTAATGCTTTCCAGTCAGGCGTTTGACCCCACCACTGTACTGAGACTGCATTGGTAAAAGTTTTGAACATACTTTTTAACAGTGATGAGTCTAGAACTTTCTGTCTTTGTAATACTTGATCTCAGTGCCGGCTTTCATACTGTTGCTCATAGCTTACTGATTGATAAGCTGAAAAAATGGGTGGGATTTTCTGGTTTTGGGATTTTCTGGTTCTGCGCTACATTGGTTCAGATCTTCTTAAGCAGACAGGAACTACTTTGCGTCACTTGGTAATTCTAAATCTGGATGACCAAAAATGAATTGTGGGGTTTCTCAATGGTCCGTTCTCGGGCCACTTTTAACACCGATATGATCCACTAGCTCAGGTTTTTGTTCCCAGATTTGACAATCACAAAGTCTGTTACTAAATCCGTTTCCTATCACGTTCAAAACAATGCCAGAATTATAAGTTTCTTGTCAAAGCAGTTGGTGCAGCAGACTCAGTAGAGACGCCCAGACATCCCTCTCTCCAGACACCTCCTCCAGCTCCTCCAGGGGGAGCCCAAGGTGTTCCCAGGCCAGCAAAGAGACATAGTCCCTCCAGCGTGTCCTGGGCCGTCCCCTGGGCCTCCTCCCGGTGGGACGTGCCTAGAACACCTCCCGAGGAAGGCGTCCAGGAGGCATCCGGTATAGATGCCCGAGCCACCTCAACTGGCTCCTCTCGATGTGGAGGAGCAGCGGCTCTACTCCGAGCCCCTCCTGGATGAACGAGCTCCTCACCCTATCTCTAAGGGAGTGCCCAGCCACCCTACGGAGGAAGCTCATTTCAGCCGCTTGTATCAGGGATCTCGTTCTTTCGGTCATGACCCAAAGTTCATGGCCATAGGTGAGGGTAGGAACGTAGACCGACCGGTAAATCGAGAGCTTCGCTTTTCAGCTCAGCTCTCTCTTCACCACAGCGGACCGGAACAATGTTCCCATTACTGCGGCAGCCGCACCGATCCGTCTGTCGATCTCCCGCTCCATTCTTCCCCTCACTCGTGAACAAGACCCCGAGATACTTAAACTCCTCCACTTGAGGCAGGAACTCCCCTCCAACCTGAAGAAGACAAGCCACCCTTTTCCGGTCGAGTACCATGTACAGGTCCTTCTCAAAATATTAGCATATTGTGATAAAGTTCATTATTTTCCATAATGTAATGATGAAAATTTAACATTCATATATTTTAGATGCATTGCACACTAACTGAAATATTTCAGGTCTTTTATTGTCTTAATACAGATGATTTTGGCATACAGCTCATGAAAACCCAAAATTCCTATCTCACAAAATTAGCATATTATTAAAAGGGTCTCTAAACGAGCTATGAACCTAATCATCTGAATCAACGAGTTAACTCTAAACACCTGCAAAAGATTCCTGAGGCCTTTAAAACTCCCAGCCTGGTTCATCACTCAAAACCCCAATCATGGGTAAGACTGCCGACCTGACTGCTGTCCAGAAAGCCACTATTGACACCCTCAAGCAAGAGGGTAAGACACAGAAAGAAATTTCTGAACGAATAGGCTGTTCCCGGATTGCTGTATCAAGGCACCTCAGTGGGAAGTCTGTGGGAAGGAAAAAGTGTGGCAGAAAACGCTGCACAACGAGAAGAGGTGACCGGACCCTGAGGAAGATTGTGGAGAAGGGCCGATTCCAGACCTTGGGGGACCTGCGGAAGCAGTGGACTGAGTCTGGAGTAGAAACATCCAGAGCCACCGTGCACAGGCGTGTGCAGGAAATGGGCTACAGGTGCTGCATTCCCCAGACCTGGGCTACAGAGAAGCAGCACTGGACTGTTGCTCAGTGGTCCAAAGTACTTTTTTCGGATGAAGGCAAATTCTGCATGTCATTCGGAAATCAAGGTGCCAGAGTCTGGAGGAAGACTGGGGAGAAGGAAATGCCAGAAGTCCAGTGTCAAGTATCCACAGTCAGTGATGGTCTGGGGTGCTGTGTCAGCTGCTGGTGTTGGTCCACTGTGTTTTATCAAGGGCAGGGTCAATGCAGCTAGCTATCAGGAGATTTTGGAGCACTTCATGCTTCCATCTGCTGAAAAGCTTTATGGAGATGAAGATTTCATTTTTCAGCACGACCTGGCACCTGCTCACAGTGCCAAAACCACTGGTAAATGGTTTACTGACCATGGTATCACTGTGCTCAATTGGCCTGCCAACTCTCCTGACCTGAACCCCATAGAGAATCTGTGGGATATTGTGAAGAGAACGTTGAGAGACTCAAGACCCAACACTCTGGATGAGTTAAAGGCCGCTATCGAAGCATCCTGGGCCTCCATAAGACCTCAGCAGTGCCACAGGCTGATTGCCTCCATGCCACGCCGCATTGAAGCAGTCATTTCTGCAAAAGGATTCCCGACCAAGTATTGAGTGCATAACTGTACATGATTATTTGAAGGTTGACGTTTTTTGTATTAAAAACACTTTTCTTTTATTGGTCGGATGAAATATGCTAATTTTGTGAGACAGGAATTTTGGGTTTTCATGAGCTGTATGCCAAAATCATCCGTATTAAGACAATAAAAGACCTGAAATATTTCAGTTAGTGTGCAATGAATCTAAAATATATGAATGTTAAATTTTCATCATGACATTATGGAAAATAATTAACTTTATCACAATATGCTAATATTTTGAGAAGGACCTGTATATAAAAAAAAAACAGGCAGCTGGTGCTTGTCAAAAATGCAGCTGCCAGAGTTCTGACCAACACTTGGAAAATGAATCATATCCAAACAATCCTTAAATTACAGCACTGGCTCCAAGGAAGAGGTTTTAAAATTCTGCTATTTGTCTATAAACCATGAAATGGTCTTGGGTTAAAATACATCTTTGCATTGCTTGTCAAGTATGAACCATGTAGACCCCTCACCCTAATTGACTACATTTACAATGACTTAATTAAAAATAGACCGAACAAAAAATAATTATAATTGACTAAATAGCAACTAAGACTGACTTAGATTTTGGTCCATAACAGATCAAAACAACACAGCCCTAAAGGCTGGTTTGAATCTGCAGAAAACTTACAGAAATATGATAGTGCTGATTGTATTCAAATCTTAATCCGAATATATAATTAAACTGTAATAATTTGACCTTTTTATCCTAAAATGACGTGTTTTTAGTTGGATGCTGTGCAAATAACCTGAAACTTGCTTGAAGTAGTTATTGGAAATATTAATATTTTACTAGATCACAAAAAATCTATTTCGAACGCATCACTGTGAAACCCATCAAAGAAATTAGAGCTGTAAAATTCAAGCTACATTGTGTTTCAGCGAGTTAATAAATCAGACTGTCGATCAACCAATAAATGATTAATCAACTTTTGGACAGCCAGGATTTAGAAAACAAAGCTAATATTTCCTCCATCCAATCAGATTTCAGATTTATGAACTCCCCCTTTACCTGCAGTGTGCTAGTGAGGAAGTTGTTCTGTGAAACGATGTCAACGAAGAAGTCGGGGGGTACTTCTCCAAGCTGGTGGTAGAGCACAGTGATGAGCCCCAGATAGAGCTCCTTCCGCCTCCTCATGGCCTCCTCCGAGCGGCACAGCACAGCCAGGAGGCACTTCCAGTGCTCGAAGCCCTCGTACACATTTCCAACCAGGAAACACACAAATGCAAACTGCAGCTCACCTGGAAGAGGTCAGATTTAAGAGTTTACATTTCAAAAGAAACATAACAGAATGGTCATGAGCAAGAATTAGTGTAGTTAACATACCAAGCAGGTTAAGAGGTTGCTCTGGGTAGTTCTGCTCCAGCACCGACTCCAGTGAGTAACTCAGGTCCATGCTGCATCGGGTGATCTCTGCAGGAGAAGCTCCAGGAGGGTAGGTCTTCTTAGGAATAACTGAGAAGCGCAACTCTGTGCCCTCCCTCTGCTTCATCTTTGGAAGCCTGTCGAGTCCCTCTTTCATGCTTTGACAGGCTGTGTCATTCCTTGGTTGCTCTGCCCGGTCCTTGGTGTGTCTGAACTGCACCTCAGGAATGATATCACTGAAAGCACACACTCGACCTGAGAGAGGCTGCAAGTTAACAGCCAGCTCCTGGCTGATCTGGTCAGTGAGGGAAACCCACTTCCTCATCACCTCAAATGGATAGGGACCCAAGTAAGAATCCAGCTCTCGCAACGTGTCCCGGATCCGATTTACCTCCTCGTCATTCTTGGAGGCTGAGAAGTCCAGATCTTCTTCTTTGGGGTCCCAGTGGGCCAGCAGAATCTCTCTGGGTTTAAGAGTGAGGAAGAGGCCTGATTTGGGACCAATTTCTCCACCACAGCTTGGAGAGTTAGCGGAACAAAAGTGGAGGAAATGGAGACCCGGGGGTATCATCTTCACTCCTCGGAAGCGAGGACCCACCTGCCAGCTCTTGAGGTCAATCCCGAGCTCTGTGCCCCGAGGAACACCCAGCAGGACCAGGGTAGCTCCTTCCTCAAACAGCCTCAGAGCGACATCTGGATCCATGTCCACACCACTGCTGCCCGCCATGTCTGGTTGAGAACAACACACCGAATCCAGCAGGGAAATTTAAACACTGGCGTCTGTCTCACGGTTGAAATGAGCTGTTCATGTCCAGAGCATTTCGCCTCGAAATGTAAAACACAGACTGCTGCTGTTCACCTATTGAGCTAGAATTAAATTTAGTTTACCCTTTTGCTTTAGTCGCAGTTTACTATTTTACTCTATGAAAATGAATATTAAGCGATGGGAATGATTTCAAACAGGGCTTACCGAACATTCATAAACTCCATACACCACCACCTTTAAACGAAGCCTTTAGGCAGATTTTTTCAAACGTTGGGAGTTCGTTTGCTGTAACATGCGTAATACGGTTTGTTTCCGGGTGGAACTTGTGTCGTTAAAGTGTTCCGTTTCTTCTTCTTCTTCTTGAGGCGGTTGGCAAAACAAAACAAACTGAACGTGCGCATTACCGCCACCAACTGGTATGGAATGTGGTTTGATATCTCAAGTGTGTTTATGTATTTACTATATAATCAAATTCTATAAATCAATTTCGTTTTTTTTTTATCGAATAATAATTCGTATATATTTGCTCCCTGAATTTCTTTGCAATGTGTCTATTATGTTAAACTTTTCTTTAATCCTCTCAAATTCTCTCCATAAATATCTTTTTTCATGCTTATATTTCCTACATTCCAGTAAAACATGTTATATTGTTTCATCCTCCCCATCTCGGTCACATCTCCCTGTAATATGCTTTTGCAAGGAAATAAAGAAATAAAAAAACTAAAAATCAACAAAACATTCATATTTTCACATATTCTGTAAGGATTATTTGTAAGAGATTTTTATTGATCCAATCTAGGAAGCTATTGACACATGATTATTAGCAATAATTACAAAATACAATGTTTGTTTTTTTATGTCTGTGTTATTTATTATATAATTTAGTCTCAATACACATACTATGGTTCTATATATTGTGCAGTATTTGGTATTAATGCAGACTGACAAACACCTGATTAATTTCTGGAGGGTGTTTGCTACGCAGTGTAGTGAAAATTTTTTTGCCATGTCCAACCTCATCAGTTGGAGCACATTTATTTCCTGTTAAAAAAATCAGACCTGAAGGCCAGCCTGCTGAATGGTGATTTGTGCAAGATTTACAGGCAGTAAACAAAGCCTTGGTACCGTGCACTCAAGCACTTGCCAACATTCCTAAACCGCGCACAAAACAGCAAATGATGTCCTTCCATTCATTCCCAGTTACTCTAATCTGGAAATTCCTTTGTCTTCTTTGATCTATGGGAAAAATCACTCTGCCAGGATTGCATTACCTGGACACCTGAGGCAGAAAAAGGATTTCAAGACTTAAAAAATGCACTCCAACAAGCACCAGCTTTGGCTTTGCCCCATCCTGCAAAACATTTTATTCAAATGGTGGATGAAAAGAAAGGTTTCATGTCCTCCGTCCTCCTACAACAACATGGTGGACACCTTAGTCCTGTTGCTTATTTCTCTTCTAAACTTGATGCAGTAGCTGCAGGCCTCCCTGGATGTCTCAGAGCTGTGGCAGCAGCAGAAAAAGCTGTTCTGGCTTCCACAGACATTGTGGGCTTTTCACCTTTAACGGTGTATGTGCCACACGCTGTATCGATTATTCTCCTTGAACGAAAATCATCACATCTTTCAGCTGCTTGTTGGCGGCAGTACACTTCTGTCCTTCTTGACATGCCCAATGTTACTGTAAAGCATTGCACCATTCTCAACCCAGCCACTTTCCTTCCAACTGCTAATGATGGATACCCTTATTCTTGTGCTGAAGTGCTACAGACAGTCTGTACTCCCAGACCAGACCGCTCTGATGAACCTATTCCAAACTCTGACCTCACCTTGATAGATGTTTTAACTCTGAAAAAGGGTGGTTTTCAGTTGATGGACAACCTTGCCTCCCCAAACGTTTTTTCCCTGATTTGCAAAGTGGAATCATGGGTTAGACCATGTCTCCAAAGGGGGAACGCTTGATATAGTAACAAAACAGTGGTTCACAAAAGGATTTTCAGTAGTAGCAGAAAATCACATTAAAAAATGTTTTATTTGTGCCTTGCACAATCCTACTAAAATTCCGACAAAAAGGTTGGCAGCACATCCTCCACCTGAAGGCCCTTTTCAACATTTAATGATAGATTTTTATGAAATAACACCTGAAGGTAAGAAATCCTGTCTAGTGGTGGTAGACGTGTTCTCTAAATGGGTAGAGGCGTTCCCCAGCAAACAGTCAGACAGCAGTGTAGTAGCAAAGGCCTTACTCTCTGAAATAATTCCCCGATGAGGAATACCAGAGGTCATTAGTGGTGATAATGGCACAAATTTTGAAAATAAAGCTTTACAGGAAGGAAGCCAAGTACTGGGTTTCACATTAGAAACACATTGTGCCTATCATCCACAGTCTAAAGAGGCTGTAGAGAGAGAGAATGGCACACTTTAGCTTAAATTGTCAAAATGTGTGAGGAGACAGGTCTCTCATGGACAAAAGTTTTGCCCCACGCACTAATGTATATGAGAATAAGAAAAAGAGCACGGGTAAATCTCAGTCCCTATTAATATTGTTTGGCAGACCAGCACACATGGGAAGCACCCCAACTAGACCACTGAATGACTTTTCTATGCTCCTGTACGAACATATGTTGGTATATTGTCAAAATCTGTCACTGTCTTTGTGTGCTTCTCATCAGAAAACCAGGACCACCCTCCCGAGCCCAGCTGAGGGACCGTGACATGCGTTCAAGCCCGGACAGTGGGTGCTGATTAAAGACCTCCAAAGGAAGCATTGGAAGTCCAGATGGTGGCAGGGACCTTTCCAGATGCTCCTCATCACTCACACTGCTGTGAAAGTTGCTGAAAGATCCACGTGGGTCCACGTGTTGCATTGCAAGCTGTTCAGCGGAGAACCACCAGAGGAGTCAAATCATGGCTAAAGATTTCTTCAACCTGCTGGGATTTATTGCCCTCTTCATTTTCATGATCACATTTTCCACTGGCCCTCCAATTGGTCGAGTGGAACGAAAAGCTTTATCAAGGCCAGTGCAAAATCTTTTGGAGGCAACATGGGTGAAATGAAACTTGTGATATCAATTTGTAAACTTTTCAGCTAAAACTAACACAGCAGAAAACTGTTTTATCTGTATGACACACCATCTCCCCTCTACTTATGTTGCTGTACCAGGAGAAAGAAAGATTACGGATTGCGTGTCCTCCTGTTATAATGTTTCAGATCCCCAGTATATTAATCCCTCTGTGAACATGACTGAGGACGAATTCCAGATGATAACTTTTGAGAACAGTAAACTCACATGTTCTGTTTGTGCCTTATGATGCAGTCCACTCAGAATAGTGTATAATATCACGTTATCTTTCTCTAAACCTTCTGCCTATCGTAGTTCTGCAGAAAACATTGAAGATGTGGATGATAAATATTACATTGCTTAAAATGTCCATGACTTAATGAAACAGTGATCTTAAAGCGCTGAAAGCATCTGATCCTTGTGGAGAAGCCTACGTCATGCTGACATGATGTGCATTGGGTTTTTTTTTTTTGTACAAATATCTTTTTATTGTTTGTTAGTATTTCTTTTGTTTTATTGTGATTAATGAATAATCAAAAGGGTGGAAATGTAGTGGAAAAATTGTCTCATGCTTTAGGTATGAAGAAGTGATTTTGTTTTAACCAACAGTTATAATAGATGCATGCAAAAGAGTTAATTAAAATGTTATTATAACCTTGCTGAGATTTGTAGAGGAAGGGAGTAAAAACTGCCAGGGCAGTTTCAGACAGGAGGGGATGGCCATGTGAAAAGAACACTCTATTGTCTCTAATTAGGGAGCTGTTTTTTGGAGTTGTTTCTTATCTAGCTTTGTAATGTATAAAGGAGCACTGAAGACTGCCTTCAGTGTGCATTCACTGAACTGTGTTTTGTGCCTTTCAAACGCTGAGAGCCTTTGAAATAAACACTCTGAAGACAAGTCTTGGGAGAAATCGATTTATTGAAGCAGTATCTCACTCTATTGATAATAGATTTTGATAACACCAGTCAGTGATTCGATGCAATCAGCTGAATTTCCTCTGATAAAAAAACTGTTTCCTAATTGCCATAATAAATTGAACTTGACTGCTTTGTTTTATTACTAGGATCAAATTGTAATCTAGCCTACTTGACTTTGAATCTGTCTATATAATTGTACTGAATTGACAACATAATTGTGCATGCAGACTGGATCTGTTTGCCTTTTTATGTGCCTTGAGACGACATTTGTTCTGAATCGATGCAATATGTTTATTATTTATATCTCTTCAATTTATTTTTTAAAGATTTTGTCACATTACTGCCATTAACTTCAAGTTATTGTATTGGGAATTTTGTTTTGTCACAAACCAGCACAGATGAGAAAAACGAAGAATCACTTTAAAAATGTTTTGCACCGGGGCGGCTGGCGGGTTGTGGTTGGCCTGGAGCGGTTGGCCTGCATGGCCCAGGTACCCGGCTGGTACATGTATCCCTCTCGTGGACTGGTGGGCTGGGGCTGCTGGTGCTGTCTGGGCGGGTTGGATCTTGGAGGTGTGCTGTTCTGCTGGCTGTCATGACTGGGGGGGGATCTGGATGGTGGGCTGGGGGATGGCGTGGAGGGGCTGCAGCCTGTGGGGTGGAAGGGTTGTGTCCACTTCTAGGACGTGGGGTCCACTTATGTTACGGCCCACACAGGTCTAGGGGTTCAGGGGCGGTAACATAATGATGTGTCCAGAGGAAACAAGTGGAATGTAAAAGGATTTATTACAAAACAGGGTTTCACAAAGCCACAATACTCACTACATCCTCCTGATGTTTGGGGGACAAGTGGTCAAGTTGATTCTTCAGAGATTTTAACATATCTGAATTTGTAAGTCGAGGACTAGAACAGATTAGATAATTCGTTTTTATACCATCAATATCACCCAGTTCATCTACTTCTAATTGAGCAGTAGCTGCAACCGGAGCACACACCCCAGTGGTTTCTGATGCAGGTCGGGAGTGGTACAACTTGAGCATGTTCACATGGCAAACACGAGACTTGCGTCGCCGATTAGGGGTACCAATTACATAATCACGCTCCCCTATTTTCTTTAGGACTTCATAAGGTCCATCAAATTTGGCAGATAAGGCTGAGCCAAGAACAGGAAGGAGAGCAACAACCTGATCTCCCATTTGAAACTCCCTTTTAACGGATGTTTTATCATAAGTATTTTTCATTCTCTTCTGAGAATCAGCTAAGTGTTTCTTAGCCAGGGTGTTAGCATGACAGAGGCGCTCACGAAACGTTTGTACATATTTAGTCACTGTATTCTTAGAGCCTTCAGCAGGAGGAGCTGGGCGGTGATGGTGGAGCTGAGCTGGATAGTGTTTCTCCCTGGGCTGTCGTTGCAGTGGCAGCGATGTAGTGTTTTTTGTGGCTGAGGGGGTGGGGGACACTGGCCCTGGGTGCCTGGCCGGGGACCTCTTGGTGGATGGGTTTGTCCCGTCATAGTGCGGGGTTGGGGGTCCTGTTGTTGGTTCGGTGCTCGGTGGGGTCTGCCCTGTTGCACCAGTGGGCGGGGGTGGCATTGCGCGGGGCCCTTGCCTTGCCGTTGTGGCGCGCTATGTGGTGGGGGAGTGGGGTGCGGCGGGGGTGCTTAGAGCGGGGCTGTGTGTGGAGCTTGCGCTGTGTACGGGTGTGGCTTCATCGGCTTCTTGGCTATGGAGTTCACCTGTGGGGGTGTGCCCCTGTGGGGGAGGGGAGTCGAGGCGTCTGGGTTCAGGGGCATGTGTTCGATATCGGTGTCCTTGTTGGGGGTGGTCCTGTGGGGAGGTTTATGTTGGGGTTCACTGGTGGTGGGAGACTCATGTGGTTGGGATCAGAGCTCACTGGGGGGTCGGGACTACTCCGTCCTGGGGCAGCTCCGGTTGGCGGGCTGATTTGAGCCATGTGGACCCCTATTTTGTACACAGCCCCCTCTCCGGAGGTGGATGGGGATTGTTGGGGACTGGGTTCAGGGCTGGGGGGCAGGGGCCAGGCTGGGGTCACCCGGGTCTGGGCGGTGCCGGCGCTGTCTGCCTGTCTCTCCCCCAGGAGGGAAGGAGACCACCTCCTGGGTCCGGGGGCTGGTTGCCCCTAGGGGGCACCTGCGCCCGGACCTGGGAGTATAGAGTATGAATGGGGAGTGTGAGTGAGTGTATGACATCCATTGTTGTTTGTTTTTACGGTGGGTGCGAATGATTTTATGTGTATGCATGAGGGTGGGAGTGGGTGATTGTGACTGTGTGTGCCTGTTTTTTTTTTTGTGACAGGTTGGGACTCTCCACTACTCTTCTCTGGGGGGGTTGCGGTAGTCCCGGCGGTGGTTCTCCTGGGGTTCCTGTGCTTTGGTGGGGCTTTAGATGTCTGTGACTCAGATCTCCTCAGTGTCCGTCCAGGAACCATGGGGCAGGTCTGTGGGTCCTCACCCTCGCTATTGCATATTTTTGTGGAGAAACCTTGTATACAAAAGCGCGTCCACACTCATACTCACAGTTAAGCTTCAGGTGTTGACAGATACACAGGTGTTCTATATTGGGCTGCACCTCTCACTAAGTACATTTTACATTCATAGGTACTGTGTACTATTTTGTTAACAAACAAAAAAAAAACAGCTGCAGGTGTATAAGCAAGCAGGGTGTAATCTTGTATTCTCTTCATCCTTCTTTCTCTCCACTTTCCTCCCCTTTTTCCCCATCTCTCTGTTTTTCAAGCTTCTTTTATCTTTTTCATTTCAGTCTCCGTGTCCGTAACAATTGAAATATTCCCAAAGAAGTTTATTATAAAGTTTCTTTTATAAATATCAAGCAGAGCTTTAAAGCATTAGCTGTGATGCTCCACTTGTGAAAGTAAATCTGTTGGGTAATTTCTTGGCACTCAGACAACAATTGAGCGATACTCTGCCAGACAGGGCACGGTAAAAAAAAAAGTTTTGCAAATTAAAGCTGAATGGTGTGGTGTACTCTTTTTAAATGCTCGGTCAGATGTGCAGAGCTTCTTGTTTAATAACCTAAACACCCCCACAACTTTATGTAATAAACACAACTATTTCCCACAAACTTGATTACCATGTCCATTTGAAATCCCAATCAAAGAGAACTTCTATTAGCAAGTCTTTAGCATTTTTATTATGTGGTATAAAGATTTTATGGTTATGGTGACATACAGCTTACAAACATGATACATAAATGTTGGAACATCAGGAGAGACCTTAAAATTATGCATATTCTTAAAGTAATTGAATGCACTGTGGATACTTTAGCTTATCTGTGGTTATAATGAAAATCTAACATTTAACAAGGAGCATTGCTGAGATACAAAAGGCAAGAAGAGTTAAGACACAAAACACTGAGAACTTGACAGCAGTAAACATTCATGGTATTGCATTTGAAAGAGAGTTGTGCATTAAAAAAATCGGTCATCTGGTTTTGTAGTGAACATTCTTGCAAGTCAACTGGTATCTTCAAGAAAGGGTGGCACAGTTTGTCCTAATAAGAGACGACACTGTGAAGTTTCTCCCAACAAGTGATCAGCAGCTTTATAACTCTGATTAACCTCAACCTCTTCCTCTTTTTTCCTTGTATTTTTCTGACAGCTGAACACGAGGTTTTCTTTGCCTGAAAAAAGAACAAGAAAATACAGCAGATTTATTTTAACTATCTTGAACTAAGTGAATGGAGGTTGAGGCTTTAAAGAGCAGGCTCAAAACTGGTCTTTTTTGTTACCATATAATTAGGACTGCACTTGTGGCTGATGAGGAGCTCCATGCTCTCAACTGGCTTTACCAGGTCAGTCTGCTTGCCACTCCTATGACACAGTATCTGCTGCGTCATACCATAGATGGACACCAGGATGCGACGTGCCTGTTGTAACATGACAGGAGAAGAACAGGGAAAAACTTTTGAATTAGTTGATTATGCCAGGTTGAAGTCAAACTACATGAGATCTTCAGATAAATGTTTCTCAACATTTACCAACATTAGAAGTCTGTTACAAACAGGGGCAGTTTGTCTACCCTGTCCATGGTGCTGAAACTAAGTTGCAATCACAACAAAAATCATAACAAAACCAAAGAGATCAGAGCATCTCACAATGTACATTTCTGCAGTAAATATTAATACTAACAAAAAACTAACCGAACAAAGATTCAAATGATTCATTTTGAAAGCCTGTTGAGTCCCTCTCTAATGCTTTGACAGAACCTACTGTATTTATTTAACACCATGAATCTTTTACTAAACTTGTATTTGTTCTGTCAGGTTATAGTGTTTAATGACAGATTTGTACTCATTGTCTTCCGCTTTATCTGGGACCGGGTTGCGGGGCAGCAGACTCAGCAGAGACGCCCAGACGTCCCTCTCCCCAGACACCTCCTCCAGGCTCCTCCGGGGGGAGCCCAAGGCGTTCCCAGGCCAGCCAAGAGACATAGTCCCTCCAACGTGTCCTCGGCCATCCCCTGGGCCTCCTCCCGGTGGGACGTGCCTGGAACACCTCCCGAAGAAGGCGTCCAGGAGGCATCCGGTATAGATGCCCAAGCCACCTCAACTGGCTCCTCTCGCTGTGGAGGAGCAGCGGCTCTACTCCGAGCCCCTCCCGGATGGCCGAGCTCCTCACCTTATCTTTAAGGGAGTGTCCAGCCACCCTACGGAGGAAGCTCATTTCAGCTGCTTGTATCCGGGATCTCATTCTTTTGGTCATGACCCAAAGTTCATGGCCATAGGTGAGGGTAGGAACGTAGACCAACCGGTAAATCGAGAGCTTCGCTTTATGGCTCAGCTCTCTCTTCACCACAACGGACCGGCACACTGCCCCCATTACTGTGTCAGCCGCACCGATCCGTCTGTCAATCTCCCGCTCCATTCTTCCCTCACTTGTGAACAAGACCCAAGATATTTAAACTCCTCCACTTGAGGCAGGAACTCCCCTCCAACCTGAAGAGGACAAGCCACCCTTTTCCGATCAAGAACCATGGCCTAGGACTTGGAGGAGCTGATCCTCATCCCAGCCGCTTCACACTCGGCTGCGAACCACCCCCGCGCATGCTGTAGGTCTTGGCTAGACGGGGCCAGCAAAACTACGTCATCTGCAAAAAGAAGAGACGAAATCCACTGGTCCCCAAACCAGACCCCCTCCAGCTCTTGGCTGCACCTAGAAATCCTGTCCATAAAAGTTATGAACAGGACCGGTGACAAAGGGCAGCCCTGCCAGAGTCCAACATGCACCGGGAACAGGTCCGACTTAGTGCCGGCAAAGCGGACCAAACTCCTGCTCCGCTTGTGCAGGGACCGGATGGCCCCTAATAAAGTGTCCCCACCTATGTACTCCTGGAGCACCTCCCACAGGGCATCACGAGGGACATAGTCGAATGCCTTCTCCAGGTCCACAAAACACATGTGGACTGGTTGGGCAAACTCCCATGAACCCTCGAGTACCCTGTAGAGGGTATAGAGCTGGTCCAGTGTCCCACGGCCGGGCCGAAAACCACACAGCTCCTCCTGAAGCCGAGGTTCGACTATCAGCCGGACTGTCCTCTCCGATACACTTGCCAGGGAGGCTGAGGAGTGTGATCCCCCTGTAGTTGGAACACACCCTCTGGTTACCGTTCTTAAGGGGGACCACCACCCCAGTCTGCCAGTCCAGAGGCACTGTCCCCGACCGCCACGCAATATTGAAGAGGCGTGTCAACCATGACAGCCCTACAACACCCAGAGACTTGAGGTACTCAGGGCAGATCTCATCCACCCCCGAAGCCCTGCCAACGCGGAGCTTTTTAACCACCTCTGTGACTTCAGCCTGGGTGATGAAAGAGTCCAACCCCGAGTCCCCAGCCTCTGTTTCCACCACGGAATGCTTGATGGCAGGATTGAGGAGATCCTCGAAGTACTCCTTCCACCGCCCGATAATCTCTCCAGTCGAGGTCAGCAGCCTCCCACCCCCACTCTAAACAGTGTTAACGAAGCACTGCTTCCCCCTCCTGAGGCGCCGGACGGTTTGCCAGAATCGCTTCGAGGCCAACCGGTAGTCCTTCTCCATGGCCTCACCGAACTCTTCCCAGGCCCGGGTTTTTGCCTCTGCCACCGTCCGGGCCGCGGCACGCTTGGCCCCACGGTACCCGTCAGCCGCCTCAGGAGTCCCACAAGCCAACCACAGCCAATAGGACTCCTTCTTCAGTTTGACAGCATCCCTTACTGCCGGTGTCCACCACCAGGTTCTGGGACTGCCGCAGCAACAGGCACCGCAGACCTTACGGCCGCAGCTACGGGCAGCAGCATCGACAATAGATGCGGAGAACATGGTCCACTTGGACTCTAAGTCTCCAACATCCCCTGGAATCTGGTCAAAGGTCTCCCGGAGGTGGGAGTTAAATACATCCCTGGCCGAGGGCTCTGCCAGACGTTCCCAGCAGACCCTCACTATGCGCTTGGGCCTGCCAACTCTGTCCGGCTTTCTCTTCTTCCAGCGGATCCAACTCACCACCAGATGGTGATCAGTGGACAGCTCAGCCCCTCTCTTCACCCGAGTGTCCAAAACATGCGGCTGAAAGTCTGACGACACGACAACAAAGTCGATCATTGACCTCCTGCCTAGGGTGTCCTGGTGCCAAGTGCACCGATGCCCTTATGTTTGAACATGGTGTTCATTATGGACAATCCGTGACTAGCACAGAAGTCCAATAACGAAACAGACTATAATGACAGACTGTTATAGTTTAATCAGTCAATAAAAATTTCTAATATATGGCACTTTATTAAAGTAAAGCTAAATGCATTGTAGATTAAACACAAATCCCTCACCCAAATGAGACTTGGAAAACAAATATGCAGAAAAAAACCTTCCTGCATACCAAAAAACATGTAGACACAATAATAAACAACTTAATCAACTACTTGGAAGTAAGCTGCAGAGGAGGAAACATTGTCTTTACTATACGAGAAAAAGGCTGAAAAATTGAAAGAAAAATATGCATATTTATACACTGTGTTAAAAAAAAAACAAGTGACTGAACAATAAAAATTAACAGGAAAGAATAAAATAATTTAAGTAAAAATCTAAATAAATCTAATTATTTTCTTATTACAAATAACACTAAATAAATATACATATAAGTAAATAAATGTTCAGATGTTTTCATTCTTGTTTTTAAAAAGGTAAAATAAAGAGAAAATGAAAAGCACTATCAGGTATCCTCTGGTATTTGTTGTTTTGCTTTCTGAAATGTTACTGTGCTTGCTTGGTGTGTTGCCACTTACTCTTCCTGAGGGACAGGGGTCTCTCTCTTTGAACGTAGTGGCTGAGCCAGTCAAATTCTGCAGGATGAAACAAAATTAGAGTTAACCAGATATAGTAATTGTGTATTTGGCTTGTCATGAAGAAGAAAACTAAAGATCCCTAAGCTTTACTTGTTTATCTAACGCTGGAGGGCAGCCTATCATTAAAAACCAAGTATGAACTCATGCTGTAAAATGACAGCTGAAAGTCAAAGCTGATAAAAAAGCCAATAAAATAATTAAAAACAAGCAAACCCTTAGGAGTCCTTTGTGTAGTTTGATCATACCAGATTTTGCAACTCAACGAAGATGACCTCTCGGTAGGAGTCCAGTATTTCTTTATAGTCACATCTACGTTTACCACAACAGTTGGCCAAAACAAGAAGCACCAGGACACTACGGAGCAAAGATCCGGTCAGACACTGTAAGGAAGAGAGAGACGTGTAAAGAAAAAACTAACTACATACATTGCTAGATGGACAATGAGAGGAAACAAATCTTCACAGCTCAGCTTGCTCCTCATCAAGGTCACTAAAGACAAAAAATATCCATGAACGGCGGAACATTGAAAGATCTGGGCTTGTCAATTCATGCGCCCCACTCACCATTTATCATGATCTTCTGCAGGATCCTCAGACGAGCAAACCCATCTCTGTCAGCAACTGGGAGTTCCGAAGAATAGCCTTGGATTCGGCAGGGCTCATTGTAACCAAACCTGCTTTTTTTTTTCTTTCACCCCTCCTTAGTATTTTTGCACTCCCTCCGGTGCAGAGGTTAATGTCGCTGCGAACAGTCCAGCGTGGTGCTCCGTGGTTTTCAACATCCCCAACGTAACAGCTGCTCCTATTTCCATCCCCGTCATGGATGGGTGATGATGGGCTTAGAGTTTCTCCAAACTCCTGTCCGATCAAGTCGAGGAAAACGTTTGCAATAAATCACTCGACTTTATCCTTTCGGTTTCGTTTGAAAGACGCGACCCCAAAACACAGGTTGTTGGGTTTTTTTTTAAGCGCTGCTAAGAGTTTACACTTCCACAGGGTCGTTTTAGGTTTGATGGAGCAATTAAACTCTTAAAATGATTTGTTTTCTTTTTTTCTCTTGGGTGATTTCGGAATATTACTAAATAAAATAATAAACATCACACAATGAAGCCGAGTTTCAGCCAAGCCACAAATATCCAACAAAAAAGTATGGGAACTGCTTGGGGAGGGGGGGGGGTTAAGGCCAGACTCAAAGGTCTGGGAAAGCTTCCTACTAAATGAAGCCATTGTGCTTTCAAACACAATTTGACATTTAAATCCCAACAAATGCCAAATAATATGACTTGCTTGGGGAAAACTGCCTTTGCCACAATACACCTTGGTTTCTCATACAAGACATAATCATCTACATGTATGAGACGGCTAGAAAAAAAAAGTTAAAAAAACACACCAGGGTAATAGGATAAAACAACTGAGTGTTCCTTTATATCTGTAAAATTCAGTGACCAATCTTTTGTCTTTCACATTGTGAAGGGAGAGGGATTTAAAAGTAAATTAGATACTAGGCATCAGAAAATCAGAATCAGAATCAGAATCAGAAAAGCTTTATTGCCAAGTACGTTTTTGGACATACAAGGAATTTGTTTTGGCGTAGTCAGTGCAATACAATACAAAATAGACATTACTGTACATTTGTTTCTACTTCCATGTCATTAAATAGATGTGGTTTATTGTTTTTGATGAAAAATCCAAATAATTATGGTGACGCAGAAATTTCAGTTCACGAGTCAAAGCCGCCTGAGGCTGTTTATGACTTGATTCACCTACTTGCAGATCAAGCAGGTAAAAGGTGAGCACGTCGTCAAAGCAAACAACGACACCCTCTTCTTATCTTGTGTTTATATCTTTACCTGAAATCCCATAATACTCATGTTAAATCAACTTTTCTTAACTGTGGCTTTGCACACAGTGTAAGCCTATGTGATCAACGTTGTCTTCCCTTCGTATGTTTATGAATTTTGCAGAAATATTAGGGTGCCTTCAGCTGGAGAAGAACAGCAGCTAGGGCTTTTTCCAAAGATAACAATTTTTCCAAGATGCTTTTTTTTTTTTTTTTTTGTTAAGACCAAATCTTGCAACATATTAGCAGTATGCCAACCATCCTCCTCCTCCTTTAACACTACAGTCTGATTCCAGACCAGAATAAGGAGACTGATAATCAGCTATTGTAACCACAATAGGTGGCTCATTTGGATTAGAATATTCTTCATCATTTTCACAAGTAGCATGAAATTGAAAAAAAGCTATTTGATCAGGGCATATAAGCCGTTTGTTAAAGATGAAATACAAAGGGAGTTCGTTCTCCTTTTACTCTCAAAACTGTTCCTTAAAGACAGGTTTTTGGAACTCATATATAGACTTTTGGGTTTAGGTTCAAGAGAGACACACTGTTGATTACTTTAATAAAGTTAGATGTTTAATCAGCTAAAAATAATCATTCTGAATTCCTTCAAAATTCCACCTTTAGATTTCACGTTCAAATTTATTTAAGATGCGACTATGATTACAAATAGATTATTGATTTGATAAGTGACTAAGTCCAATAAAATCATTTAATTTCAATTGTAAAATAAATATTGTGATTTTGAAAAAATATGTATTTTTTTGCAATAAATAGATCTCATTCCTTTCATAAAGTATGCACTTAATTATCATAGATTAGATGAAGTAAAAAGATTTAGTCCAGAAGCGATTTTTGATCATTTCAGACTGTTGAGAAAAACTACATTTTATTAATGAGAGTAATTAGATTTTTAAATATATAACATCATGGCCCACTGTTTATGAATCTCTCATTCCTATACATAATTCATCTCTGGTAGGCTGCCTGGTGATGGCAACATCATGCTGAGGACCGGACCTTGAAACGTTTTCCAGGAAGACCTTTAAATAATTGTAAGAAAAAAAAAAAAAAAGAGACAGAGGACACCTTTAAGCTGTTGTTAGGTAAATTGCAGAAGAGGTTTACTATGCAACAAGACAAACATGACAAAAGCCTACAAAAATGACGGCCTTAAACGTCTGAGCAAAGACCTTAATCCATGTGGTGCTGAAAGGTTCTTAATGAGTATGTCACAAAAACTCGATAGCTTTTTATCAGATGTTGTTGCAACACAGTTGCATTTAGAGGAGTAACAACTTAAAATTTGTCATTCTCAGACCAACA
Source organism: Girardinichthys multiradiatus (assembly GCF_021462225.1). Taxonomy (NCBI): domain Eukaryota; kingdom Metazoa; phylum Chordata; class Actinopteri; order Cyprinodontiformes; family Goodeidae; genus Girardinichthys; species Girardinichthys multiradiatus. The sequence continues at coordinate 30,036,622 of NC_061794.1, forward strand.
TTAAATCATTATTTTCTGCCATTACAAAAAACGACTCATGTTTGTGAAATGACAAAGACTAAAAAAAAAAAAAAAAAAAATGTATTTTGTGTGAGATGGGCAAATCCAGGTAGAGAACAAGCGTGTCCATAGCTGCTCCTGGCTCGACTGGTGACTGCCAGAGTCCTCCAGGGAAACCTTCAGGTTTCAGAAAGTATTCTTGATCTTGCTGGCTACCAGTGCTAAAATCTCTCCTGTCTTCTTCTGCCAGTTCAGGACGTGTTTGGACTCGGCACACCAAAGCTCTCCGTGGCGCGGCTCTGCGTTCTCACATCGTTTTCTCACCTCTTCCTGTTGCTCCTGATGGATGCAGAGCATTAAAGTTAAACACAATAGAACACGGGGACAAGTCATGAACTGTTTAAGGGTCACTCGTTATTCTTAAAAGCGTTTGGTGGTTAACAGAGAAATGTAGCTTAAATTTAGATATTAACATTCACAAGGTAGCACAAGTCTGAGTGGGAGATCTGTACCTCTGTGCCGTGCTGCAGCTCAAACTTGTAGAAGAGACCCCAAGCATCTCCCAGGTCAGGCTCAATCTTAACCGTCCTGAGGAACCACTCTCTGGTTTTGGTGATTTTACGTTCACTCCAGAACAGCCTGAGGTTTGCACAAGTTTACATTTGAAAACCGTCAAATATCTCATAAACGTTTTCTGAGAACTTTAAGGCAGTTAGAAAAGATATATTGCTTCCAAGACTAAAGAAGGAAGCAGTAAAAAAAGTTGCAGTTATACTTTGCCACGGCGAGCAAGACATGAGGATCATGTTCACACTTCTTCAAAGCGTCCACGCTCTTGGTCTTCCTCTGGGGCCTGGCTTCCAAGAACACTGCCTCGGCCCACAGGATACCTAACAAAGGAAATTGGAGAAAGAGAAAAAAGATAATTTGACATTCTAAAACTTTATATAAAGCAAACTGAAAGAAATCAGATTTTGTTATGTCTATTCTGCTGTCAAAGCAAAAATAGCAGTGACAAAATTAAAAACTACTTCCCAAAAACATAATTATTGGGGAACTTCTGGGAATACGCTTTTATTTTTTTAAATAAATTTTATTCCAGTGGAAACGAGTAAAACTCTAGTCACTAAACCCAGTTTAAGTTTTTTTATATTTGGACTCATTTAAAGATCTAATGAGATGTTTGACCAAAGGAAATAAAAGCTCTAAATAAAAGGTATAATATAATGTTTGCTATTGCTTCGGAACACAAATCTGCTAAAGACACACACTAGTTGAGGTCATTTCTATTACATTTATTCAATAATATTGAATAACCAAAACAGATCTTTTTTTTAATTCTAAGACAGAACATTTATTTATGAAAGACAAGGTGGTGTGGCTTTTATTTTTACCTGAATTTGGGCACTCCTGCAGGGCTTTGGCCATTAGTGTGTTGGCTATATTCTTCAGTCCGGCCCTGTACTCCAGCCTGACAGACTCTAGCCTGGAAAACACAAATACTTCAGTTATTTTAGGGTTTCCGGGGTAAACATGTTTTCTTTTTTGGAAAATATGGCTTGCAGGATAACGGCAAAAAAAATAAAAATAAAATAAAATAAAATAAAATATATATATATATATATATATATATAAAAAACATGGTGCCTTAAGGAGAAAAAAACAATAACTTCTTCAAGTCAATGCGAGGTCTAAAAGATATAACACAAAATATAAAAGACGTCAAAGGTGATCCTTTCCAGCTTAACCTCAGAGAAACCATTTCACTTGTGTTTTCTCACCACAGCTCAGGGGACTGTGGGTTCTTCAGTCGTGACTTCTCCAGAATGGCTCTGGCTCTGGTCAGCTGGCCCACTCCTTCTTCAAGACGAGAGAGCAGCGACCATAGAGGAACCGAGTGGGGACATTTTTTTAACTGCAGCAGCAAAAACAATAAACAACAGCTCTAATTACAAGAACACACTCACCTTTAGTGTAAGCACAGGTAAAAGACTTGTTAACAATCATAAGCGCAGCATTTTCTCTGCCTTACCCCTTGGTTATAAGCCTCTCTGGCCCTGTCCATATTTTCACACTGCTCCTCTATCTGGCCACGCATCATCCACAGCTTGGGGAAGTCCTCATAGTGTCTCAGAGCTTCAGTGCACAACTCCTGTGCAGCTTCGATGTTTCCCAACACCCACTCCAGTTTCACTGATTTCATGAATACCTGTGAATATTAAAGAGAAAAGATTATTTTCAGTCAGAAACATAAGGATAGCTGCATTCCCATGAAACTCCCATTTGACCTTGCAATGCACTTGGCAGAGATCAACAAATACCATAAAAGAGAAAAACCACGTTGTAAAATAATCTGATATCCTTGTTAAGAGTTTAACAGAGTCATTAACCCATAAAGATGTCTCATCTGACAACTGAATGAGAACAGAAAACATTAAGCCATCTCTGTGAGCCTATAATGCAGCAATCAAAAGGAATGTAGCCAGGTCAAACAGATGGGTTGATTGGTAGTGAGCTCAGCTATGAGCATCTGTCAACCTGAGTGTTCCTGGATGTTTGTAAGTAAAGAAACACTGCAAGCCTGAACCTGAAGAGGACAGAATGTACAAGCCAAATGAAAGACGAATCACTAATAACCTACTTTTAAACATGGCTGTCTAGGAAATAAATTAAAATATTATTATCAAGTCATTTGTGAACCAAGGATCTCTGAAAATCTCTACTAATCGTAATAGAGTGGGTTGTACAGGTTATGGTGAAAGCATGCTAACCCAGACAAGCAATGTTGTTAAAATGAGGGACTTTGAAAAACAAATGCACCGTTTTAAGGTTCATCTTTTAAATCGAAGTCACAATCATATGGCTGCTTGTTAGTTCAACACCCTCTTTCACACACTAACTCTCACACACCCGGGCAGTTGGAGCGCTGCTGCGAGCCTTGGCCAGCAGTCGACGTGCTCTTTCGTACTCATTGTTCTCCGACTCCAGTTTGACGGCAGCAAGCCAGATCTCTTCACTGTTAGGGTTAGCCTAGAATAAACAGTAAGGAGCAGGACAGAGGACGTGGGGTGAGGGCTGAATGTAGCACAGGAACACACAAGTTCAACAACAAAGTGTGACAGGTCAAGACTGTAATGATTTTGTTGTCACCTGAAAAGCAAGAGCGAGGATACTTCTTGCAGCTGGAACGTCATTGGCCAGCCACTTAGACTTGGCGCCCATCAACCACAGGACCTCTGCTTTGGGACAGTGAGCTACTGCTCTCTGCAGAAGGGCTTCCAAAGACTCTCTAAGAGGGATGAATGGAGACACAGAAGCATTTGATGTGACCCGTGAGAATAAAGGAAGAGAAAAATTTGATTATTAAGCAAATGAGAATTACATTCTGGCTACTGTTGTAGAAAAAAAAAAAAGCAAAAACAAAGCAGATCACCTGGTGCCGTGGTTCTTCTCAAAGTAGGCTGCTCGAAGCCAAACACTTTTCTTGCTAGGAAACACTTGCAGGGCATGGGCATAAATGGCTCTGGCACACTCCAATGCTCCGTGGGCCACACACTGTAGAGCAAACAAGTTCAAACTCAAACAGCAAACAGCATCTACTGTACTGGTCATTCATTATAGGGATTTTAGTGATGCTTTTGAATCATTTTTCCAGGGTGGACTGATGATACAACAAATAATTTGTATGAGTTGATGCACAAGTTTGAATCTAATGAAGAATACCTCCAATGCACTCAGGTTTAAAATTATATATAAAGGTTCAGATATGTAACCCCCATTAATATTTGGTCCCTCAGCCAGGAACAGACAAACAACCCATTTAGCAGGATATTGACCTCTCTTCTTCAAGGATGACAGAGCACACTAAAAACTGGTTGGATTACTGGCATGGACGCAGCATTTAAGCATAATTATTGATTTGAAGTCAGGACCATTCGAGAAGTTAAATGTTAGCCGGCTTTTATCCATTTCAAACTTTGCTTCGGTGTGTGTTTGGGTTCATTAAGTTTAGAGAAGTCAAAGTGCAGCTTTCAAACCGAATGACAATAAATGTCAGGCATGGTGGTGGTTACATCATGACGAGGGACTTTTTTTCTGTCAGTTCTGTTGGTGCACAGCAAAACAAGGAGGACTACATCCAAGTTCTTCAACTTCACCACTGATAAACTATATGTTTGAAAATTGGACACAATAGGGTTGACAATGATCCTAATCACATATAAAAACATGTTTTGAGATAAAGAAAAATGACACCTAGGTTCTGGAATGGCCCTGACCTCAACCCACTAAAAATGTATGATCCATGCTTAAAAACCTAGTATATTTCAACCTGTCTGGATCAGAGAAAATCATTAATAAATTCTAACATGTACACAAAACTGCTTTAAAATTCTGTCAAGCTATTTGTTCAATAATCTCACCCCACCCAAACAAAACCAAGAGTTAAAATGCGTTATAAAAAGCTCCAAATTAAAGTGATATTCATAATGATGATGGATTGTGTAAACCTCCGATTAATCTTCTTAGTGTCAGAATAAGAAAATGCCCAGTGTAAAAGAAATAAAAACTAAAATCTTTTTTCCTAAACGTACACTGTCTGCATCCTCCATCCACGTGTGTTTGCGGTCCTCCTCCTCGATGCCGATCCCTATGACAGCCCTTATCACCGCTTGGCAGGTGGCCACGCTGCCTGCTTTGTCACACTCTTCTGCATCCTGTGGGACAAGTAGAAACATTTAAGACAGAGAAACATGTCTGGGTGAGGAGGAAGAATTAAAAAAAAGAAAAAATGCAGGCATGAACCCCCGGCACCCATTTTAATCTAGCAATCAGACTGGAATTATGACAAAATCTAAACGGGAGTATTTACACACCTGGTGTAAGGGGCATATATATATATATATATATATATGATCCGTCTTTTACAGAAGGACTACTTTAGGGCACCATGAGATAAGGTTCTGTTTAACATAAAACTGTTTTACAGGCTACATTACTGGTTATTTTTTCATCATTTAAACTTCAAACTAAATGTAGCAAGATAGAAAAAGCCAGTTACTTTACAAAAAAAAAAAAAAATCAGCAGTCGGTGATTGCAAAATAACTGAACGCTAAACATAAATGTCAGCGTGCTGGCATGCTTAGTTGCTTCTACATGAAGTAACAGAGGACCACTTAGCCAATATCCTGGCATACTGTCAAATCAGAAAGAATCCAAGCATGGCACAGTTCCCCTTCCGAGGTTTAAAGGTGCAGTCACAGTATTTGACACTTTATGATATGATAGGCTGGGGTTTACACGGAAAATACAAATTTAATGATCAACAAGTTTTTTTGTGACTGTACATAAAAATTTATTGAGATGCATTTCAAGTTAATGTGCGCTACATGTCTAAAACGTTATAGCTTCTATAAATTTTTCAGAAAGTTGGGCATCTTTATAAAATAAAGAATGATTGGCCAAGCAAACCGAGGGTCAGGAAGCTGCTGAGCCATCTGAAACCTGTTTCATCTGATATATAATGACCAACCGACCTGTATCCACTGCTCTCTGTTGATTTCCACACCATTGGCCCGCAGAGAAGTGATGGCTCTGTCAATGATCTTATCCACCATCTGAGTGTTGCCATTGGCCTCCTCCAGCTTGGCAGCAGTGATCCAGATGTGGCGATCGGTGGGGATGTTCTCTCTGGCTTTATTCAAGACACGGCGGGCGTTCTCATAGGTTTCTAGGCGGGCCAGAGCCAGCCACAGCTGATTAAAACAAATGAGGTAAACGTTAATATTTGTAAGGTGCTGTATAAAATCTAGTTTTACATAAAATGTTAATACTGAAGATGCATAGTTTAGAATTCTGTGGCTAATTTCCAGTTTTTGCAAAGCTTTGACTTGCTGATGCCGATTTCTGCTCAAGAACTAAAACACAAGAAGAAATAGGAACTGGATAAAAATTATACACGTTTTTAACCTTTCCGGCTCAGGATAACCGAGGACAGAGTTTTCTTTTAAACAGGTTCCTAAAGCTCACTGCTACTGAAAATGAATAAATATACTCTCTTCACTCAGCAACAGAAGCCACTCTGAAGAGTGTAAAACTGGTGTATGGTGAATTAACTGACTGAAAAAAGATCAGATATTTTTATTTTCAGACTGCTTACCGGTCGGGGACGATCAAGCTGATAAACCCATCGATTCCAGTGAACAGAAAATGTATAAACCAACTATCATGTTAGCATTTTTAAAGCATACCTCGACACTTGTAGGGCAACACTCAACAGCTCTGCTGAGCATGATCCTAGCATCTTCTGGCTCTTCAAGCTCAACAGCTGCCTTCCACAGTAGAACTGACTTTGATACATTCTCTAAAGCTGAGGGAGACAAGTACACACTGTGTGATGACAGCATATAAAACACTTTGACACAGTATACACATACATGTATTGTCTTCAACAATCTTTAGTCGGTCAGAAAAAGCTGCCAGTTTTCGGAGGAAAGCCACTGATGAGCTTTAATACTGGACCAAACAAGCCGTGTAGGAATGTAGAGCTGGAAGCTCAAAATCCAATGATCAAGAGTTTGAAAACTGGGTTTGCAATTTCAGTGCAACAATAAACAGCTCTATACACAATACCTAGTTGGTTGTCTGTGTTTTAAAGAAACCTGATGTTACTTGTGAACACTCGCCAAATTGGGGAATCAAGAGTATTTCTTATTTCCCATAAGGGTTTTACTACGTATGTTTAGACATGTGCTAACTTTCAATTCCACCTTTAAAGATGTGCTATTGTCTCTGCATGCATGTGAGACTTACACTTGTATTAGTTTGTACCTAAAAAAAAATTTCCACAAACGTTTTTTTTTTTTTTAATGAACAGACATCAGGCTGCTCTTTAAGACATGAAAGGGACAGACTGATTACCAAAATTACCAAATCTGAAAAACACTCCATGTGTGAGAGCAGTTCATGTAGCACGATTGTAGTCGAGTTGGGTGGGAAGCAGAAAAAGAGGTAGTATGCATGTAATGAAGGAAACAAGAGCAAAGGCATTCTAACATGTAGAGGCGGAAAAAGTTCCTCCTCAGAAACAGCTTTGATCCATCTCTGTCAGTGGAGTATGCTGCTGGGAAACACTGGTGCATGTGTGCCTGTGCGTGCATGTGTGTGCTGGGGCATTGACACTATGGTTAAATATAGGGCCTGGCCTTGAAGGCGAGCCAGCAACACGGCTGCCAAATGTTACTGTGATAGCGTTGTGTGGGCTCTTTTATGAGACAATCAACAGATTGAGACTGGCCTTGAATGTTAGCCCTGCAGAAATTAGTGTCTTCCTTTAGGCAGCAGAATCCAACTCAGTCACACACGCCGTGCTGCGAAGGCACAGCAACCTAACAACAGCAATGTATATTTTCAAAACAACTGGATCACAGGAAAATGAGTGTAGAAAATGGAAAAACGTAAAACTGGGAGATGCATGCTCTGAGTGTTTGGACATTGCTCGTGTGGTGTTCCTCAGGGATCAGTACTGGTACCCATGTTCTTCATAATATACTGTATGTAAATGACATGCAAAATATCTGAAATAATGAAGTTTGTGTAATTAGTTGATAACACAAACATTTTCTGTGTCGAAAAAATAACTTGGAACTGTTAAAGAATTTAATTACACAAATACATCTATTAAAATCATGGTTTGATAGCAATAAATTGTCTTTAAATCTGAATAAAACAAAACTAATGTGATTTGGGAACTGTGAAGCCAAACATGGAGCTAAAATACAGATAAATGAGATGAGTATTGAAATGGTACATAAAAACAAATTTCTTGGTATTATTGATGACAAACTAAACTGCAAACCTCACATCAAACATGCTGAAAACAAACTTTTAAAAAGCCTTTCTGTATTGCACAAAGCCAAACACGTATTAGATTATAAAGTGCTTTACATTCTGTACTGTTCTTAGTTTTACCGTATTTCAGTTACTGTGTGGAGATTTGGGGATATAGTTGAACTACAAGCATCACCAATTATGTTCAAAGCCCCAAATAACCAGATACCAGAAAACATTCAAGAACTGTTTAAAGTTATGAGTTAAGAGGTTCATCAGAACAACAAAGCAAACGTTCTGCTTTTCTGTGTGTGGGGTGAAGTTTAGAACAGTCTCAGTGTGAAGCTCAGTTTAAATTGTGGTATAAAAAAGGATTATAAATGGATATCATACTTAAAACATTATTGATATTATTGCAGTTGTTGCTGCGGCTCTTATTGGTAGTAGTACTCTTGCCGATATGTTGCTTGTAAATATGTAGATAAAATAGAAAAGGAATATGTATAAGTTTCAGCACATTTTTAAGAGGATTTCTTCATGTAATTGGGTACAGATCACTGTGGTTGTGAGTCTGGGTCACTATAAGTTCACACTTCTCCCCAACCCTTGAATATCTACATCAGTTTTGTGCATGTCACCATTTCTTTTTTGTATTCTCTGCATCAACATTACATCTTCAAAAATAAATAAAAATAATTAGTTTCCTGTTTCTTTTCCCTTCAGAACTAAGAAACAATACCTTACCCTTCCTGAGGACTCGTTTCTTAGCTCTGATGTCTGTCTCGAGCTCAGCTGCTCTTATGTAGATGCGGACGGACTGCGGTAGGTGGCGGACAGCTTGAGCAACCACGGCTTTAGCTGTGTCGCCAGGTTGGAGCCTTGCAGCCTCCAGCCACACGTCCTCACTCTGGTTCAGAACATAAATGCTCGTCTCAGCAGAAAGGTATGGACAGTTGCACAAAATGTATTTTTCTACAGCAACAATAGCAAGCCTTAACTTGTCTCAACTAGTCACTGAAAACTGTAACCAGTGAAATATAACTTATTTTAAAGATACTATTCCAAATGTCTATGACCCTTTAATGTATAAACTGAATCTGTTTTCAATCTATTCATTATCTTTACCTTTGGACACATCTCTGTGCCTTTCATGATCAGGTTTCTGGCCACCTGCAGCTTGCCTGTCACCTCTTCCAGCCTAGCAGAAGCAATCCAGGCAGGTGGGTGGTGGGGGTTGGTCTCCCTCACGGATTTCAGCAGTAGACGAGCCTTTTTAATGTCACTAGATATACAGTCAAACACGAATCGTCAACCAAGAAAACACAAACAAAAGCCTATTTCAAACAAATTCTCTCAGATCACATGTTGTTAAGAGCAGCTTCCATACCTGATGTCTCCTCCATAGGTGGGAATCATGGAGTTGAGATCTGTGAGGTAACCCTTGGGATCAACAACTGTCTGTCCACTGACTGAATCAGAAACCTGTTGGGTGAACAAAGAGAGAAAATAGGAATAAACATTTTAAATCTAAAAATCAACAGGGCATTGAAACAATGGCCTATTTCAGAATTTATTAAAAGGTCACCTGACTGAGCCTCATATCCATGAGTGTGTTTCTGGCTTGGCCAATTTTCCTCATATCCAGCTCTCCTGTCCCTGGAGTCATCAGACCTGGAGTCATGCTTCCTGGATATGGGGTGTTCAGGCCTCCCAGCTAGCAAAGATGGGAAGCCATAATAATGAATTGAAACATTATAAACATTTTCTTTGTGCATAACAAAACAACATATTAAACACAGACATGAGTGCTAAAAGAATGTGCTGAAACTTTTTACTTTGTGTTTGCATTTCTTTATGATAAGGTATGCTGCAACTTACATATGCAGGCACCAGCTCAACCAATCAATTTGCCTTTTTTATGTTTTATTAAGAAAGTATGTGACCGTGTCACATTCCGCAAGCATCTGTTGTCAACATAATATATGGCAGTTTTCTCTGAGATATTCTGCCTCCTGCTGGAACTTGTTGTAACTACAACAAATAATGTTCAGTCATAGGCTTTTATTTGAACATATGTGGATGTGCATAAATACTGACCCCCTGCAACGGATCAACAGAAGTGTGGTTCTCCCCGCTTTGCAGATGTTTCGAGAAGAAGCTGTCAGGGACGGGGGTCAGCTTCTCATGGCGGGGATTCCTTTGACGCTTGTTCCGTGCATCTCCAACTTCAGGGATGCTCAGCCACTCCTCCTCTGACACCTCTGCCAGCTTCCTCTGTGAATAAATAGGAAAAATGTCCAACATCATATAATCACAACTATTAGGGGAGAAATCAAAATAAGACAAAACCTCCATATGCACAAACTTGAAAAAAAGTTCACTCCTGGAACTTCGTCTAATCTGCCTCTTAAAGCAAGCATCACCCAAGCAACTACAAGAGTATAACAGCTCTATTTCCTCTGCATATAAACATTATTTCCAGGATTCTCATTAATAAAAACAAGTACAATGTACTAATGCAACTGTAGAACAGCCAATAAAGTTAAGAGAAAACAACCGTGTTCCTGCAAATTGTCATGTCATAAGAGAAGGGAAAACGGGTCACAGGAAAAACAATATCAGAGCTGAGAATTACTTCAGAAAAAAAAATTTAAATATCCAGTCATGTTATCACAAAGTCATGTGCAGAAAGTGCGGAGTGAGGAACGTCAAAAGTAACTTTCTGTTTTAACACAGGAGAAAAACAAAATTTTGATTTGTAAATCTCAATTGTAAAAATCCAGGTTTGAAGGATAAACCTGTCTTGGCATGCCTTCAGAACAAACAGGATAGCTGTATAATTGACAATTGAAAATGAAAGCTGAACCCTGCCGTTTCCTCAGATTAGAAGCATTCCTGTTATTGGCCTTGCACTTCATCACAAATATAGCAGCAAGTGTAATCTCCATCACATTTTAAAAGTGGAGCCATACTTTAAAAGGCTTTCCTTCAACCATGCTTAGTTGACGGTACCAGCAGCTACTGACGTCATTACGCTTTTGTGCATGCAACGCTGTGTTCATGTCCAGCATGGAAAACCGCCCACTCTTCCACTCCCTCAGTGTCACAATGATGCGTTTAGGTACCGAAACATGGTACCGTTTGATTTTACGTGAATCGGTACTCGGTAGTACTGACGGAATTTGGTGGGTACCAATAAAAGTACCGGATTCCGTACCCATTCCTAACTGTGATGTGCAAGACAATAATGTCAGGTGTCAAATTTAGATTAAATGGATGCTGTGATTGGCCAGTGTGAGTTTGCACAGGCTTTTTTTTTATTCAAATCATCACAATTTCTTAAAACAGCTTTTGCTAGCCTGTGTATCTTACAATTTACAAAGCATTGATACTTGTGTAGTCTGTCATTCTGCAGTTTTGATGTGCATTATAATGCTAAGAAAACTGTTGTACTAGTTTGTAGGACTAAAGCTGACAAACAACTTTGCTTCCCTGATTTTTTTCTGTCAGGGCAAAAGTTAAATGTTTGTTCCAAAACTAAATATCTGGGTCACTACATCACAGACCAGCTCTGTGATGATGATGACATTTATCGGCAGTTGTACGCCCAGGCAAACATTCTGGGGAGGAAATTCCATATGTGCACTGATGAGGTAAAAATAAGCCTATTTAAAGCTTACTGTACATCTTTGTATACAGCTCCTTTGTGGTGTAAATTTAAAAAAGCTAGTATGCAGAAGCTTAAGGTTGCCTATAATGACTCTTTGAGAATTCTGCTCAAGAAACCCAGGTTCAGCAGAGCAAGTGAGATGTTTTGTGATGCACATGTCAGAACATTCCAGGCACTTGTGAGAAATCTGATATATAAGTTTATGTGTCGTTTGTGCAGCTCATTGAACAGTCTTATTGTAATGTTTACACATCCATCTCTTAGTGCGCTAAGATACCAGTCGGCTCTGTGGAAACATTGGTATGCAAGTCTTTTATAAAAAAAAATTTTTTTTCTCTCTCTTCTCTTTTTATATGTCGTGTTGTTGTTTTCTTGTGGACCATGAGTCTGTTGAATAAAGTAATCAATCAATCAATCTGCACATTGTATAATTACATTAAATACAAACTACAAAGCGGTGGCCTTTTTTTATGTAAAATCCAAACAAGTCATTCAAAATTTTAGACACTTTAGAGAAAATTTCACACCTTCAGATCTGAGAACTGCTGCTGGATTTTTGGTCGCTCCATACGGTATTTCTCAATTTCTTCCTTTTCTCTCAGTTCCCTATAAATGCACATAAAGCAAGCAATGTTAGGTACACATGCAACATTTTGTTTACAAGTGAGTGTTTTGTTCTAATTTCATCCGTAACCTTCTTTCTTTGCGTCTTTCATCCATCCTCTTGTCCAGAGCTGCATATATAGCATCTGCTTCTTCGTCATCTTTCTCATAGGGGCCGCTGGAGAACAAGCTACCTGCATACCCGTTAAACTTTAGGAATAAATGAAACAGAAAAAATTATTAACTGAACAGTTTGCCATGGAAAAGCAATTACTGTAAATTCCTCTTACATTTTCAAGTAAATTACTTAAATCAAATGGAATTTTGAATCTTTATTAAATGTATTACAAAAGAAAAAGATGAAAAAAAAAAAACAATACAGAAGAAGAATGCCAGTATAAAAAAGCACCAGTATTTTCACTCATGATTATTTGTGTGTGCTAATGATATTAACAATAATAACTAATAGTGTCAATGACTAAATACAACAACAAAAGTAATAATAGCCGAATAATTATTTATCATGTTTATATGCTGGTGATGACCATCTTTTGAATAATGCTTTAAACTGTTTAAAATGTTTGGACATTTTTACCGTGCCATCGCTTCACCCCATGTACCAATATACTAAAGCTCTTTGTTGTAGTTCTGACTTTGCAAGTTTTAAACAAGTTTGAATGTTTCCAGGTAAGAATTTATTTTAGGCTTTAAACAAGATAATAACTGTTTGTAGTTCCGCTACGTCAGAATGAATAGTGCGTTGGTGTGATTCAAATAATCGACTTTACTGATTACTCTTCTTGCTCGTTTTTGCAATGTTATTAATGACTGTAGTGAAGTTTTGTAACTACTGCACCATATCAGATAACTACTGCAACTACTGCAAAGTAACTCAGTAAAGGTAAGCTAGGACACAGTAAAGAATATGGGGATCTTTTTCCTCCAGGACATGTTTGACTTTATTCAATGTAAAGATACCTTTTCACAGTTTACTTTGTGTGTTTCTAATTTAAGGTTTCCAGTTTATTTTATCATCAGTAATAACATCAAGAAATTTGTATTCATGTACATTTACTCCATTTAGCTGTATTTGGATTCCTATGTGTGACCTACAGTTCCCGAATAGCAATATTATTGCTTGGGTTAGATTTAAGGGAAACCCTTTCCCATTAAACCACAATTTTGTCCATTTTTTTGTTACATCCCTGAGGAATTGTTCCAGATCATCTGCAACCAAAAACAATTTAGTGTCATCTGCAAATACCACAATTTTCCTATTCCCACATACATTGCATAGGCTATTTAAATACATATTAAACTTAACAACGTAAAATGTCTGATGAAGTCTAAACACAAAAGATTGAGTCATAGAAACCTCATCATAGTTGGTGTCGTTCAGGTCTTCGTCATCATCATCCTGATTCTTTTTCATTTGGTCCCCAACCGTCCTTTTCCCCGGAGGTGCATGACGGTCATCCACTGGATCATTGGCGTCACGGGCAGGACCGATATCCGACCGTGTGGTGAAACCAGTAGCACTAGAACACAGATACTGATTAAAACCTTCCAACATTCAGATCAGAGAAATTAAGGCGTTTTGCTTTGACAAAAAGAAAATAAGCAGAATGTTTTTGTTTCTGAAAATAATTTTCTATGTCTCTGCTTCTAGTGGTAAAAAACAAAATCACAGGATTTTCCTCAGAATAAATGGATTATTATAAGCCAATTAACAATTTATTTTAACCAACTAAGAAGGCAAAACATTCATCAAAGATTCAGTCAATTCTGTGATGGAGGGTCACAGCTTTTTTTTCTATTTCAAATAAATACATAGATCACCTAATAATTTAAGCTTTAAAACCTCTAAATGACTAAATTGTTAATCTACACATAAGTTCTATGTAATTTGAAAGTTTCCACTATTAATGCTCTATCAGTGGAAATCGTTTGTTTAAACTAACAACTCTTACAGATTTTTGCTAGCAAACCTAACATCAGTGGAAAAGTATTTTTCTGCCTTTTCTTTTACAAACCTATCCATAGACATTTACTCATGCTTAAATTGTTGGTCAAATTACTACGTATAGCCATGTAACTTGTAACACATTTTCACCAATTAGTATTGGATGTTGAATCTGTTTTGGATTACAATTTGGGTTGAATCAGACTGTAGGTAATTTGAATTTACACCGAACTAGTCTTGAATAAACTAGGCTTGTCTTATATGGTGCATTGAGATGACTTTTGCCGTGGATTTGTATACTTTAAACAAACTGAAATAAATTTATTCGATGAACACGAAAGCTTCTGACTTTCAGCTCGAGATAATTAACGTTTAACCTCATGAACCAATCAGTGAAATGTCAAAATGATAGTTTAATTTAACTAAATTGTTATTAGATATAACTAAGCCCACATTTGTTATAATAAACAGGCAAGTAGATATTAGTTCACAAGTTGACTCAAACATTACAGAATTTGGTTTTAGTTGTTACGTAGTATTACATATCAACATAGCTTAGCTAGCTAGCTTAGCTCACCCTCTGCCCAGACCGGGAACGTAGCCCAGCGGAGCGGGCATCCCCAAAAACGGCTTCTTCTTTTTCCCCATGAGCGGGGAAGCAAGGGGCATTATAGGGGGTCCTCCACTGGCCCCCGCAGCCGCAGTGCCTCCCGCTGCTGTTTTGGGGACAATTTTAGAGGCTTGTTTCACAGCAGTGCTAGCCATCGTTCCTGTAACGAAGAAGCTTCACTGGCGGATGAATAACAGCCTAACTTCCGCTTCAAAGGAACGGCGAGTAGGTTTAAAACAAGGTGTGTTAAAAACAGCGCCCCAACAGGTCAGGCGGTTTGTTTCCCCATTTCATTCAACCTAGAAATTCAACCTTAAAATAACATGCGTGGGCACGGTATGTTATTTTTTCCTGACGTGTTTTTGTGGCTCGGTGAGTGATTACTTTTAGTAAGGAAAACTATTTATTCACACACGTATGTCAACCGCGTTTTGAAGTAGCCACAAGGGGGCGTCACATCCCTTAAACAAGATCAAAAGGCTTTACTTCAGTCAATGTGTTAATTTTAAAAGTATTGAACTAAGTCACGAGATTACTTTAAAAAATATAAAAAAATGAATTCTGGAAATGAACTTACGTCAGATTATCATGTCGTCTGATTGATTTTAGTTTGGTCTAAACGTTTTATGACATGCGCCACCTCATTAAATACCAGATACAAATGTTCAGGTACCATTATACAGTGAGGATATGTTATGCTACAAGTGTTGAATTTTTAACATTTGTTATGTTTTTTTCAGAAATAAGTGAAGAAAAAATTTTATCCATTTGCATGTCAGAAGTAAAAAATAAAAAAATCAAGTTGAAAATAAATTAACATAATTAACCCCTGCAACCAACCCTGTTCCCAAAAATCCAATATGGCTGCTGTAGGTTTAAAACAAGGTGATAGCTGCAGTAAATAACAGTTTTACACTTCTGGCATTAGTATGGCATTATATATTTCCCATGCCTAAATACATGCACAACATCTATTTTTCAATATGTTCCTTTAGTGTTTGAATGCATAAAATCCAAAGAAATAAATTTAATGATATTAGGCACACCTTGCCAGTGCCAGGTTTAATCTATTTTACCATCAGAACTGCCTTAATATTTTATGGCAGAGACTCATCAAGGTTCTGGAAACATTTCTCATAGATTCTGGTCCACACTGACATGATAGCAAATTCACTAGCTGCAGATTTGTCTGACGCACATCAATGATGCAAATCACTCATTTCACTTTATCCCATGGACTTTGTCAGCATCAATATTCATGTCAGCCCTGGCATTCAAATGATCCATAAAGAAAGAAAACATCCCCACACCGTTTGCCACCTGCCTGAACTAATATTATTAATCACCATTATTTGCACATTTCAACTAAATTTGTCCTCTCCATTTAACCCATTCCTTAGAGAGGAGTGGGCTGCCACTATGCATTGCCCAGGGAGAATTCTGGTGCTAAGGGTCTTGCTCAGGGACTCGGAGTTGCAGTCTGTGTTTCAAACCGGGGAACTTGCGCCCCCTCTAGGACCCAAATATCCTGCTTTCTAACCATTAGGCCACTAGGCACTATTGGGGTGTGGTTCTCAAAATTCTGCACTTTGTGTTTCTTTCATTTGATTTCTATTTGAAGTAAGGATCAGTGTCCTTGAACTATTCATCTTTTAGCTGTTTGGGGTTAATTGCTCTATTATTGTTAATTTTCCTAATATTTACCTTATAAATAGTTGATTCCAAAATTACCAAAAATGCTACTACATCTTATCTTAAACGGGTAAGTTAAGCTGTGCTTTGGATATGAATTTTACTAAGCCTGAGTCTTTCAAGAGTAAAGACTTCAATACTTTTTATTTTATTTTAAATAATGCATTGGAAATAGTTCAACGTGTTGAGAGTAATCTTAAATAACTTATTAGGAATTCTGTATCATACAGTATATGGGATCAGCAAATTGTATGTAATTCATCCTGATTGGCACAAAAAAAGAGAAGACTGGGAACTGAAATAGATTCTCCACCAAGCACTATTTTAAAAACAACCATGATTTTGTTTGAGAAATGATAGCTAGATAGAAAAAAAAAACTGTTCTTAGCTAAAGCTGTTTGTTGCTATTGTTAAAAACTTAAGCTTCAGGAGGAAAGAGATATTTTTACACATCAGGTCCTAAAATGCTATCTTCTGGGTCTTAGTTCATGAGGAAAAATTAAACAGTCTTGTATCCTGATGTGTAAAACATTGAAAAGCAGGTTGGTATCCATGGACACTGCACACTTTGTCTAAACAAGAGGTTGATCGTCCATATTCTCTTTCAACCCTACAAATACCAAGAGCCAGCACCTACAGTATGCATGGGTGCATTAGAGCCCATCAAATGTCTAACCAGCACAAATACAAAAGATTAGAAAAGTGGAACGACATATAAAGCTTTTTGGACAAGATATGCATACCCTGACTTTTATTTTCTCAAACCGGAGGTCTTGTTTGATCTGACAGGACAATGTAAAATTACAGACTGCACTCTTTTCTTTAAGAATAAATTTATTTTTTGGATGAGATTGATAAAATAAATGGAATGCAAATTGATAAGAAAGCTTTGCCACAGCTTTTATACATATATTGCTTGAATGACATCAAAAGTGAGCACAGACAATAAGCTGTCATGCTCAACAAAAGGCTTTCCGAATCATGGCTGACTGTTTTAATCTACATATGATTTTCGTTAAAACAAAAGGATTGCACTGCAGATACCCTCTGACAAAATTTATTAAATGGGACTGCAACTCAAAAAATGTCAAAAACTGCTTTTGTTTGAATAAACAATTATAATGCAAATCCTGCCTTTTGCCCATGTGGGAGCTGTGAGCTTAAACCATTTACAAAATATGTGTTTGTAACCCCATCAGTTTTCCTAAAACAGTGGCTTAGCCTTAGAGATGGTGTAAGCAGAGCTTCATCATCTGGAAAGAACTTGGAGTTGAGCCGATGCTCCCATTCGTTAGAAGGGGTCAGTTGAGGGGAACATAGAACCAAATGAGATTTCAGCCTCTATTCTGCATCCCTTTGAATGTTTTCTGGATAATTTGCACAGAGAGAAGACATTAGGGCACAGGCAAAACTCAAAGGAAGAACTTAATATCCCTTTTGGCCTTGGGAACAATCTAGAGAGTGTCAATAGAAAAAGGGCTGTTCCAGTTTCCTGTTACTTTCATCAGTAAATTTAGGCCCAAAGCTGGAACCCTGCTAATTTGTGCTTCCTCATCTTTAGCTTAAATCCCTTTGATTCATACAACCTCATATTTGAGCATATTTATAGGTATGGATATTTACATATATGGATGGATGGATAGATGGATGGATGGACGGATGGATTGATGGATGGTTTGATGGATGGATGGATGGACGGATGGATTGATGGATTAGATCAAGTCATACATTTCCAATCTATTCAGTATCCT
This sequence comes from Girardinichthys multiradiatus, assembly GCF_021462225.1. Classification (NCBI taxonomy): domain Eukaryota; kingdom Metazoa; phylum Chordata; class Actinopteri; order Cyprinodontiformes; family Goodeidae; genus Girardinichthys; species Girardinichthys multiradiatus. The sequence goes on from NC_061794.1 coordinate 30,054,739, forward strand.
ATAAGATATATATATATATATATATATATATATACATATATTCAGTCCTATAAGATATATGCTAATGTGTTAGACCAACAAACATTATGTATAAGTATATCCAAATTATCCATGATGTAGTAAAACATGAGACATGAGATTACACAAAGTAATTACAACCTAACATAGCATTTCTGGCTCCCATCCCATGAGATGAAGTGTAGCCATACATCAATTAGTTGTTGTCACATTATACACACCCATCCACAGTCCTAGCCTCTGCTCTGGCCTGTATATTTTTCTTGATTTGCATCGCCTGAAGAGCCAACTGGATTTTGCCAGAGGGAGGAGAAGTTATGATTTCAGCAAACTGTTACATGGATCACAAGACATATAGTTCACACAGCCAAGAATCGATTTAAACATGAAGGTTAACTCGACTCGGGGCTTTGCCCTACTGTTGCTCTAGATTTCCTTGTGGTTAAATGATGGTCTGATTTTAAATAAAAAATATTTTGATGTCAACTGAAAAATCTACAGTATCTGCTGTTTGAAAGTTGGGGGAAAGAAATTGAAAAATATTGTCTTAAAGTTTATGACTAAGCTGGTCCATAGTAATTTCTGTTGTAGGGGATTGCAGGCACATATATTAATCAATTAGCTCAATAAAAACCATTCTCCTCTCTACTTTGCTTTACAGTCATAGTCAGTTGGTTACAAGTAGGAGTTTTGCACAAACTGAACAATGTTTTGGTAACAAATGTGTTTCCATGGGCAGCAGAAGCCCACCGGCATCCAGAACATAGAGCCTCTCATGCACACACTCACACTCAAACACACACTCATCTGTCTGTTTTTCCGCAGATTTAAATAAGAGTGTGTGGCAGCAGAAGAAAGCGGATATTTGGCGTGGATGTGAAAGCTGACTGAATTATGGTAGTCTTTGCCAGATATTATACTGTCATCGTTTCTGCCAATGCGCTACATTTAAACCTTTGGCAGTTTCTCTGGGAAATACAGCAGTGAGCTGGAAAAGGGCTGGAGTTAATAAACTTTAAAAAAAAATATATTTTTTCTGCCATTATCAAAAAGATGAATAAAAGACACTACAGGTCCTTCTCAAAATATTAGCATATTGTGATAAAGTTCATTATTTTCCATAATGTCATGATGAAAATTTAACATTCATATATTTTAGATTCATTGCACACTAACTGAAATATTTCAGGTCTTTTATTGTCTTAATACGGATGATTTTGGCATACAGCTCATGAAAACCCAAAATTCCTATCTCACAAAATTAGCATATCATTAAAAGGGTCTCTAAACAAGCTATGAACCTAATCATCTGAATCAACGAGTTAACTCTAAACACCTGCAAAAGATTCCTGAGGCCTTTAAAACTCCCAGCCTGGTTCATCACTCAAAACCCCAATCATGGGTAAGACTGCCGACCTGACTGCTGTCCAGAAGGCCACTATTGACACCCTCAAGCAAGAGGGTAAGACACAGAAAGAAATTTCTGAACGAATAGGCTGTTCCCAGAGTGCTGTATCAAGGCACCTCAGTGGGAAGTCTGTGGGAAGGAAAAAGTGTGGCAGAAAATGCTGCACAACGAGAAGAGGTGACCGGACCCTGAGGAAGATTGTGGAGAAGGGCCGATTCCAGACCTTGGGGACCTGCGGAAGCAGTGGGCTGAGTCTGGAGTAGAAACATCCAGAGCCACCGTGCACAGGCGTGTGCAGGAAATGGGCTACAGGTGCCGCATTCCCCAGACCTGGGCTACAGAGAAGCAGCACTGGACTGTTGCTCAGTGGTCCAAAGTACTTTTTTCGGATGAAAGCAAATTCTGCATGTCATTCGGAAATCAAGGTGCCAGAGTCTGGAGGAAGACTGGGGAGAAGGAAATGCCAAAATGCCAGAAGTCCAGTGTCAAGTACCCACAGTCAGTGATGATCTGGGTTGCCGTGTCAGCTGCTGGTGTTGGTCCACTGTGTTTTATCAAGGGCAGGGTCAATGCAGCTAGCTATCAGGAGATTTTGGAGCACTTCATGCTTCCATCTGCTGAAAAGCTTTATGGAGATGAAGATTTCATTTTTCAGCACGACCTGGCACCTGCTCACAGTGCCAAAACCACTGGTAAATGGTTTACTGACCATGGTATCACTGTGCTCAATTGGCCTGCCAACTCTCCTGACCTGAACCCCATAGAGAATCTGTGGGATATTGTGAAGAGAACGTTGAGAGACTCAAGACCCAACACTCTGGATGAGCTAAAGGCCGCTATCGAAGCATCCTGGGCCTCCATAAGACCTCAGCAGTGCCACAGGCTGATTGCCTCCATACCACGCCGCATTGAAGCAGTCATTTCTGCCAAAGGATTCCCGACCAAGTATTGAGTGCATAACTGTACATGATTATTTGAAGGTTGACGTTTTTTGTATTAAAAACACTTTTCTTTTTTTGGTCGGATGAAATATGCTAATTTTGTGAGATAGGAATTTTGGGTTTTCATGAGCTGTATGCCACAATCATCCGTATTAAGACAATAAAAGACCTGAAATATTTCAGTTAGTGTGCAATGAATCTAAAATATATGAATGTTAAATTTTCATCATTACATTATGGAAAATAATAAACTTTATCACAATATGCTAATATTTTGAGAAGGACCTGTATGTGACCTCTACATCTAGTTGACATAGATACTTCAGTTCATATACTCTGAACCAAACTCTGAACCAACATTATTCCTACACAGGGTAGTCCAAAGTGCTTTACACAACAACAAAAGAAAGAAAAAAAAATAACAAAGCATAAGCATAAAGTCTTGCATAAAAGAAACAGATGTTAAAACACACATTTTAAAGTCATATATCAAACAACAGGTTTGAACCAGTTTATTAGACAGATTGTTTGATCAAAAGCTTCAGTAAACAAAAATGTGTCCTATTCTGTTTTAAAAGAACCAACAGTTTCTGAACATCTAAGGTCTTCAGTGAGTTTGTTTATGAGCAGAGAAGCAAAGAAACCAAATGCTACTTCACCTTGTGTAGTTCTGGTCCAGGGATCACTGAGTAAGGAGGTCTCTGAAGACCTGAGGGGTCGACATGGTTCATTCTTGGGAAGTAACTAAGAAATGTATTTTGGCCCAAGATCATTTAGTGTTTTATAGATCAGTGGCAGATTTTTTAAATCTAATAATGGACAAACAGGGTGCCAGTGCAGTGATTCAAGAACTGGTGTGAAATTATCAATTTTCCTGGTGTTGGTCAGGACTGTAGCTGCAATTACAAATGCAAATCTCTTGGGGTTTGCTTTTGCCAACTTTACATAAGTAAAGAACTTAAATAATTTTTCTTTGCAAAATAGCTCAAGCTCACTCAGCCTGTTGGAAAGCTGTGAACGGCAAGTTTTAACCCATGCAAAAGATTCTCGATTGGATTTAGGTCTGGACTTTTGGGCCTTTTATAAAACCAATGTGCTTTGATCTAAACTATTCCATTGTAGTTCTGACTGTACTATACACTGAGGGTCATTGTCGTTCTGGACGGTGACCCTGATGCCCCAAACTCCAGTGTTTTGGAGCCTCTAACAGGTTTTTTTTTTTCAGGATTGCCTTGTCTACAATACCATTAATTTCACCATTAACTCTGACACTTGTCCCTGCTAAATAAAAGCATCCACACAGCATGATGCGTCCAGAAATTTGTTCCACTTCTGAGATGGTTTGTTCAGGGAGCTGTTCACTCGCAGTGATGTTGCAAGCTTTTCAAAAGTGTGGGGGATGTTGTTTGTCTGTGGGGGGCATCTGCTATGAATTAAGATTCTTAATGGCTGTGTGTTTTATGTTATTATTTTAAAATAACCTTTTCTGCCTCTCTGTCATCATCACTCCTGGCCACATTTTACAATACATCTTATAAACATTTAAAACTAAACTGGGAACTTTATAAACATTTACACACATGCACCTGGGGTGGAAATAAGCATCACATGCTTCAAGTGACCTCTTTCACAAACTGTAAATAAAACAGTATAGTTCAAACCTACATTTAATGAATTACTGACCTTCGAACCTTCATGTGTTCTCTCTGAAACTGATGCCTCCTGTAACTACGTATCCTAAACCAGAAGGGTGCAGCGGTAAAGATTGGGCTCAAACTGAAATATTGTATGGCTCAGTTTACACAAAAAAGCTTAATCCAAAAAATATATTTGTTATTTTTTCATTTAAATAGGCGCTTAGCTTTTTACAGGAATATCACTTACAGGATTTCTCTTAAAATGCTTTTTTTTTTAGCTAACATATGCTAGCATGTCCAGAGAAACAATATGATAGTGTTGAGCTACTTCTATTTATTGCAACACCCACACTCGGCAGCCTGTTGTAGCGGTTGCTATGCGTGGTAAAAGATTCAGCTCATTCATGTGGCGACTGTTGAAGCACCCCTCCCAAGGGGTTTTCTTGCGTGTTCGTTTATTCACCGTAAGCTGAAGGAATTCACAAAACATTAGAATAAATCACACGGAGACAGCTGTATGTTATTCAAATACCTGGCCAGGGGAAGCTCTCGCATGTGGTAACACAACACACACCGAGACGACTTCAGAGGTTCTCACTGGGGCCATTGCTTTTATTGAAACACACATGAAAATGAACAGCCCCTGTTTACAGTTTTTTTCACCCATATGGTTTCATACAGACTCTTCCGGCTTACCATATTTAGACAGCTATTGTCCTGCACCTGGATTCTGCTTTTCTGCTGATATGAGAAGGGAGTGCTTGGCCAGTTAATCTTTTCACATCCTTTCCCACCACTACAGCTCTTCAGTATTTCCCTGCTTCATCACACTCAAGGCCAAGTTTGTGCAACAACACTGCTGCAAGCCACTAACACAGACTTATACATTTTATTTCCCACACTGGTTATGAACATAATAATAATTAATGCACACACATAATATATCTCCACACGACTTTCTTCCACAGAAAGTTGCTGTTAAGTTACCGAAACTGCCCTAGATTTGGCGCTACGCCCTTTTTTTGAATAAAGACAATTAGGGGCTTTGAAAAGGTGCAAAATCTAGTGACAAAAGTGCGAATTTGGCAACATTGCAACCCTTTCTGCAAACGATATATAAACTGATTGACAGCTCTGGTTGGGGCGGCCAGGTGGGTGTCTTGCTGAAAACCTTAAACGGGACTTTAAAGGGTGTCTTTCAAAAGGGCTTTCTTGTTTCCACTCTAAAGACCAGATATGCAGACTGCATGACTAATAGCTGCTCTTATATTTAACACTTGAGCTGAGGATATCTGTCGTTTCTCCAGAATTACCTCAGCTCCTTCTGTGATTAATGCCCTCCATATCTGGTTTGTCAGTTTTGGTTGACCTTGTCTTGTTGGGTTTGTGCCATACTCTTTCCATTCTCAGATGAAAGACTAAGCAGTGCTCTGTATGACGTTCAAAGCTTGAGATATTGTTTTATAGCCTAACACAGCTTTACATTTCTCCTCATCTTTATGTTCCACCTCTCTGCTGTGTTCCTAGGTCTTGAAGATACTGTTTTGTTTTTTTCAGTAATGTTCTCCAACACCAGAAAATATAAATTCATAAAATAACACCCCTGATTTGGTGAAAGAAAATACGCTAATTTGTGCTAGAATGATATATTGATGCATGAAAAGGGTGTGTAATTGGTCATATAAAATAACACATCAGAGTCATCAAAGCTGATAACATGACTGATTTAATGCAGGAAATGCTGCTGTCTGGGTGCAATTGTATTTTATTAAGTGTTCCAAAGTGTATGACCTTTAGGTTACCTCACTCCTCAGAACATCTGTGTTAGAGGAGGAAGCTGTAAAGCCATTATAAGAAGTTTAATGGTTAAAACTCATGCTTTAGGGTGATGTCTCGGGAAGGACAGATGGGTTCCTAGATAACTTTGTCACTTCTGAACCCGAGAAAGGTCTGGACCATAAAACACAGACTCTTTGAAGTTGAGATAACACTGTCATGTTTGGTATAAATACAGTGTGTAACTGTTGATTGGGGCTCTGCTTAACTGACTTGCTCAGTGACAGAGTCATTCAAACGCTGAATGCCTTTGAATAAAACTTATAAAGAGAAAGTCCGGATTTTCTCTTGTTGTGAGTCAACTTCTCTCCACTTGTTAAGAAAATTCCACAACAATTTTAGCGTCACGAACAGGATCTAACGTGCCAGAGGAAACCGCAGGAGGGGACACGGACGCCTGGCCAGCCTGAGAGTTGTTCTCAGTCCACTTCCATATTACGGAGGGGAGTCCGGGTGCCCGCCTGCGGCTTCTGGCCGATTGGATCTGAACTATTTGTCTTCAAATATATTTGGGTGAGAGGTTGCTCTGTATGATATAATGTATATTATTATTTTTATTACACATTAACCATCATCTCCTAACTAATTAATTAGGTTCCGGAGTTGCGAGAGGGAGGACATCAGCTGAGGTCCCGGTCACCCTGCAAAGGAATTACAGGGAGGTTCTCATTGGTAACAATGGGATAAAGCAGAACACAGGGTTTTGCGGGTGGTTTTTAGCAATTTTCTACACCTCATAAAGGAGAAAAGCCAGATGGCAGACGTGCCGCTGAACGGGTAAAAAGGGAAAAAAAAATGGTTCCGGAACCTTGAGGCATCAGGGGTGCGTCCTTCTCCAGACTCTGATTTATAAAATAATGAAAGGAAAAAGTGGGGATGATTGTGTTAAATGTGCTTTAATTTGGAAGATAACATTGGTTTTTCACAGTGTGGAAGTTTGAGTGTAAATAAGTTAAAAAAAGAAGTTAAAACTTTCCTGAAGGAGGTTTCGTTTGTCTTAGATATTGCGATCAGTTGGAAAAGAAGGTAAAAAAGTGAAAAGGGACATTAGAGATGCGAAAAGAAAGTTGTTTTAGAAAGGAGTATAATGCATGTTGTGGAAGGAAGTGACAGGCAGGTGGACAACTGACTGACTGACTGATAATATTTCTTTGTGCAAAATCTGAACCTATATTAAACTTTTTCTTCTGCCTCTCTCACACACAAATACACACATATATGGGATTTGAGTTCAACATCTGCGTTTTTGAGTCTGGATTTTAGAAACTGGATTTTAGAAACCTGCCCTTCTCCATGGCTACTACACAGAGACGCTTCTCCAGCATGGTCTGAAAGAGAGAGATCTCTGTGCCATGACAGTTTGACTCTGGAGCGATTTAGAAACTGATGGGGGTAACGTACAAACACACACACATTTGCATAAATCTTTTCCTATTTTCTGCAACAAAGAATGCTTATTAACCGCTGCTCATGTGACACGCTGGCCTGATGTTGACAGATATAGCAGGTTAAAATATTATTTTAGGGTTAGAAAAGTATCTTTAAAAGGGTGATAACTTAACTCATTTGATACTTTCCGGTTAATTCTTTTAGAGAAGCAAGTTCTCTTTTGTCGTGGAATATTCAGGGTCAATTATTCTAGTTATTAAAAGTTATTAAAAGCAGAGGAAGTTACATCTTCAAAACTCAGCAGTAACCAAGTGTTTCTATGTTATTCTCAGGACAGATCTCATGAAGGAGCATTTTTAAAACCCAGCGCATGCGTAAGACCTGATGGACTTCTCCTTCAGATATTATTTTCTGTTGTCAGATTTTGTATCCCATAAATCTAATGGGTAGAGACCTCATTAAAACAGGCTTAGTTTTACTGCAGATGGTCTTCATACAGTTTCTGACACAGTATTTACAGTTTGGTGCAGTTTTTGTCCGCAAGTGCTAACTTACTCTTATGGAAAGTACAAATTCATTGTTTTTCACAGCAGCTGCTGGGAAGAGGTTATATTAGGTTTTTCTTCCCTCTTCTGATTCATGCAGCGTGTTGATTTACACTGTACCTTATATCAGGACCTGACAAAAACTATGAAAAGTTTGGTTCTGCAGTTTCCTTTTTTCTCCCTTTGGAGAAGGAAAGGACACCTGATCAGTTCTGTGTTGCATAGGAATATTAAAACACTTGTTGTTTTCTAAGATATCACCAGCTAAAAACTTTTAAAACTTTTGAGAGTAATTGGTTTTGTTAAACACATTTTCCTTGGTAAAACAAACCTTTAAAATGAGAATGGGAAAAATTGGGTTATTTTTGAAGGTAAGAAAGAATCTGATTGGACAGTGGTACCACACAAAAATTAAACTAATCTCATGTTCCCTAAAAGACTCTGCATAGAAAAGGCCTTCAGAACCGTGGAGTTATTTTCCACCACAGTACCAAGTTTTTTTAAGCATGCTTTTTCTTTATTTTAAAACAGATCTGTGTTTTTGGTTTTGTTTGTTTTTGGCTTTTTAGCATAATGTTTGTCTGAAGCTTCTTATGAACTGGGTTAGGAGCAAATATGATCTGAGGTAAATTAGGAGCTGTGAACTAATAATTTGAAATCTGATTATTGTCCAAGCAGAAATAATATATTTAGCCAATCCTTCAATCTCTGCAGAAAGTTAACACCATTGTTCAATGCAGTAGTACTCAACTTGTGGTTCCTGGACTCCTGAAGCCCGTAAGCCATAGATTTTGGGTCCATAAAATTATAATATTTAATTAAAGGTAGACCGATTACTTATTAAAACAGATCTAAGCCAATGATGGGTTCCAGTCATTTTGGTGGCTTTGAAAAGCAATAATACTCAAAATTTCTACTTTGGGGAACACAGATTGGGGTTGAATAGTTTTGTTTTGGAACCAAGGTTAGGATTTTTATAACGGAAGCAAGATAAGAAAATCCTTCATTTTAGGAAAATAAAAGAAATAAAGGCCCTCTTAACAGTAAGAGGATTGTCGGCTCAAACTCAAGTCTCCTTGTTTGATTTCTTAGGGTTTAAAGATTAAAATAATACCTAGGAGTACAAAGGTACACAAGGTGATTTCAGATTACTAAGAGATAAAATATTGGAACATTATCAGCATTTGGATTGTAAAAGAGGGGTTCTAGTAATAATTTTCTCCCCAACTCTCAAAATTCAAATAGCCCAAATTAAAGAAAATGATGTTTGTTCTTTTTTAAACACTATGTGGGAAAAAGTCCAGTTTGGAGTCAAGTTTCTTAGCTTCATTTCCGGTTAAGTTTAACCCTGCATAAAAATGTCAACACCAGCTTAAAATACTTCTTTGGATTTAACCTGAAATTCTGGAATGCAGCTGCGATCAAATTGAGCCAAACAAAAAGAGAATTATAACAATAACTCTCAGGATAGTAGTTATTATTATTACAGAGTTACAGCACAAAGAATTAGCAAAAGGTTTCAGCATCAGTGAATTTGGGTTCATTAAGAGAAAACTGTTGCTGTGCTTCTAAATATTTTGAGATCTCTTTGGACTATGTGCACTCATCTTAAAAAGGATCCTGACGATTGTCGTAACAAAATTGATCAATTACAGCATTAAAAGATATGGTTGAGAAAACATATTTTGAAAAGAGATTGTTAAAAATTTATTTTAATTCTTGAAGCTTCATATTTGGCCATTTGTCTGTCTTTGATGTTTTGTCTTTGTTTTGTTGGAATTAATGTTTGTTTATATGTTGCATGAAACAATAATCCATGTTTAGAATAATGTTTCTAAATCCAAGATGGATTAAAACTTTGAGTTTTCAGGAGAGTTAAGAAGCAGCTTGTTTCTGAGGTAGGTGCATGTTCACTAATATTGGTTTGAATGAAGAAACTGTGGGTCCGCCCATAGGCTGCCCATCAGAGGTTAGTTCTGCCTGACTCCGCCCACCTACCAGGTTGGTTCACACCTTTGCTCCCATGGTAACGCTCAGCACCTCCCTTCCTGAGTTTTAACACTGTTTAAGAGACAATAGAATCAAAATGCTTGTAGTGATTGTTGCCTTAATAACATGTTTTTTTGGATGTAGCATGACATTTAGATTTATGTGTTTTACTATTAAAAGGTTAATGAAATAGTTTAAACTAGTTTGAAGAATTAGTTTTGCATGCAGAATCATTGGTGATTTATTAGATTGAAAGTTTTCCCTGGTGCCATTAAGCTAGCTGACAGTTCAAGATATGCCAAAAGTAAGGAATATATTTTTGATAAAGAATCTGAGTCATGACTTTATACTTGGTGGGAATTATTTATTAGATTCAATTTGTAGGGTTTATGCATCTGAATTACATTAGATGTCCATAAATCTAATACTCATCTTCATACAAGACAAATCAGGATGATATGTGACTAATTTTTAAGTGAGACATTGATGAACTGAATAACTAAAGTTTGTGTTTTGTTGTTAATGGAACTGAATTGCAGTTAAAAACATCTGGATTTTCTTTATGCTGCTTTCGTTAAATTCATAGTGACACATAGTTATGTCAGAATTCATTTCTTTGGTTCTAGGTAATGTGATCTTGGTTACTAGAACATTTTTGTACAAACCTTTTGCTGAATTGTCGCATGGGTTGGACCCTGCACCAGAAGAGGGGAATGTCAGAATAATGGGGTTCCAAAAGTTGTAGCACTCATGGGAAAAAGGGTAGCTCAGACCTCCAGTGAGGACTTAGTGACAATGCGAAAGAGATGTTGTACTTTGATTATATAAATGGTGCATAGCTCCCTAAGACCACATTCTGAAAACCTCTCTGAAATTATGGTGTTGATTCTTTTGTGAAATTTTACATCTCCACAGATTAGACCATTTTTGAAATTCTTTTTGGGTATTCTGAAATTATGAAATGTTGACCTGTAATCAGGCCTTCCATAAACATCATGTCACCCTTTTGATATTCAGAATATTTAGCCGATGGTCACTGCTAGAATACCAGGTGAAGTCAGAAGATCAATTCTTTTGATTTTGTTGGATGTTTTGATGAAGTTCATGTAGTTAAGCACTTAGGTTTGAGAATGGAACTTTGAATTTAAATTAGCCAAGTGTTGTGAAGGCCCTGTTCTCACTTATATGAGATTGAGACAAAGGACAGAGGCAAATCTCAGTCCTTTTGAAGTGCTGTGTGGCAGGTCTCCTAATTTGGACATGGGGATATTGCCAAGATAATTTTCTTCCACATCTTTCATAAGGTCATTTGCCTCACTGTACACACACCACAGTGAGAGACACATAGGAAACATACAGGGAAGACCTCTACATATTTGCACATAACCTTTCTCTGGATGATGGACTGGTGACGTCTGCAACAGAGAGACAGTCAAACATGCGCCATGATGCTTATTCTTCTTAATTTCTTAACATTTGGTGGCTACTAGGCTCTTTTGCCTGGACAGCAAGGGTCAGCCAAATTATTTTCTTCCACTTTGACAGCAAAACTGACTCTGAGGAGGAAATCTCGGATGCTTTTATCTAACTTTCATGTTTATTGCTTGATATCTATCATTATGGTATTATTACAAATTTGAATGTGTTCATTTCCACCGTTGTTTAGTTGGACTATGGAAGCCTAACCTCCAGCAGGTTAGAGTTCCTGTTTCTAAACATATTTCTAGAGGAGCTTCCTACGACCGCCCACCTGTACCAGACTGGTAACAGGGCAGCTTTAAGCCACTCAGGAGAGGCAGCAGGATTTTTTATTTATTTATTTTTTTTAAGTTGTGTTTATAATTGTGTTTATAATTTGTTTTCTTTGGAAAAAACTGTTTGCTTTCAGTACCAGAAGAAAGGACATTCCACTTCAAGGTCACGATGTAGTTATATGGAAGATGTTCTGTTCTGATGCTAATGATTGATATTGCAAGTATTTTTATAACTCTTGTGTTCATTTTGGAAAAGGTACAGCAAAGACAATGTAAGGCTAATCTGAGGAATTATGCTAATAATACTCATCAGCAGATTCGAAGAGAGATTCATCACTTTCCTGACTACCGTGATCATACTGATAATGTCTGGTGGCAACTGATGCATCAAACTGTGAGAAAGATAAGAAATGATAATTGCTATGTTTGTTGTTTGTTTCCACGTGCTATTAATGATCAACCATTTTTGGTACCTGTTCCTATTGATACTGCTTATACTCTAGCTACTTTCTTTCCAGATAACCAGCTGGTGGAGGTCATTTTTCCTTGGGTGAGGAATTATATTGTAAGGCAAAGCAGAAATGTTAGTAGATTTTCTAGTGAGACTAATTTAACATGTGCTTCTACAGGAACTCTTTATAGAATTCAGGGTAATAGAAATCCGATTAAAGATCCAGATATTTGTATTGCTCAGGAGGAAAGCACACCTTATTTCCTTGGAAAGGGATTTTGGGTACAATTATTCCTAGTTATGGTGCTGCTAACGCCGCCCATAGGATTAATGAGTTGTCAGTTGAGTTAGAAAATCTTACTGCTTTATCTGAGGAAGGTTTCACTGTTCTGACTACGGAGCAGCAGGCTATTAGAACGATGAGTTTGCAAATATAATGGCTTTGGATTATCTGTTAGCTGAGAGGGGTGATGGTTTTGAAGAATTTTCCTTTAGTTGTGATTATCTTGTAATCAGAAGAAAAGAGTTGTAATGGAAATTATTTTATTAAGTGTTCCAAAGTGTATGACCTTTAGGTTACCTCACTCCTCAGAACATCTGTGTTAGAGGAGGAAGCTGTAAAGCCATCATCAGAAGTTTAATGGTTAAAACTCATGCTTTAGGGTGATGTCTCGGGAAGGACAGACGGGTTCCTAGATAACTTTGTCACCTCTGAACCCGAGAAAGGTCTGGGCCATAAAACACAGACTCTTTGAAGTTGAGATAACACTGTCATGTTTGGTATAAATACAGTGTGTAACTGTTGATTGGGGCTCTGCTTAACTGACTTGCTCGGTGACAGAGTCATTCAAACGCTGAATGCCTTTGAATAAAACTTATAAAGAGAAAGTCCGGATTTTCTCTTGTTGTGAGTCAACTTCTCTCCACTTGTTAAGAAAATTCCACAACAACATCCATTCAAGTGTGTGGAACTTTGCATGAATGCATTAGTGCTCTAACAGTGGTTGGAGGGAAGGACCAGTGGAGGAGCTGCCCTTGTGTCACAGCGGATGTCTAAAGCAATGGACAGAAAAAACAAAAAGGAATAAAAGTTGATATTTTCCAGTGAAAAACATCATGCCCTGTTCTCTGTCAACTGTCTATGAGAAAGCATCTGTGTGCTTGGGAGAACTGCTTAAAGAGATATGTCAAAAAAACAGTTTTATTGATGGACTCAGTGCATCACCCGCTAACATACACCTACCGACACAAAGTAAGATAGTAAGATCAAACAAAGTAAGACAGACTTTCATGCAGCCCAGGCTGCATCTTCAGTTAATTTTAGCTCATTACATTTAACAATGCAGGGTGTGTAAGGGTAAAAAAATAGGACATAGACATGTTTTTTTGTTTTGTTTTTTAATTATACACCCATGCTAAACTAAATTATAGCCTTTGGATGAAAGCAGTCCGCTTGCAGAACGCCTGACTTCATACACACAAGACAGTCCTGGGAGAATTAATGATTAACTTAGTGCTGATTACAGGCTGTTACATTCTTATTGAAAGAGAAGTGTCCTTGTGCAAAGATAACAGTTAATTGCCATTAGGATTTTCCTTTAGGAGTGCCCATCCAGATTTATTTTGTGTTGTACATATTCAAGTGGACCAGAAAGCCATTAAGCTAGGTAAAATAAAGCCTTGAATAGAGCTGACCCAAGACTATTTGGGGCTTTAACCAAAATTTGATGTAAGGGTGGGCCTCCCACAGTTAACCCCAGCACCAAACCAGACCCCAAGCACTATAATGGTTTTCTTGGACATTCAACACTCCTAGTTTTGTGGTTTGGTAGTAAGAATTAAATAAATCTGTAAATTAAATAACACTGAATACATTTTCCTCAGCCTCACATTAGTCACTTCATATCATTTAAGGAACCACTGAGTTCAATTGGATGTGGTGGCACTAAATATAAATGTGTAAAATGTACAACACCTAAATTCTTAAAACATGAAAACATTTTGCAAACAGCCCAAAAAGTATTTGTTTCAAATTTTTATTCAACCAAGAAGTTTGTTTCTGATAAAACATCAGACAAGCATCTGTCAAAGGAAAATAAAATGATGGAAAATGATTATCAATAAAGAATAACATCATTTCTATTTTGATTTACATTTTATTTAAAAAAATCATATGCTGAAAACAATGTATACAATTCTCAATGATCACTGGAATAATTTGTATTGGCATTACAGCAGTCAGACCCTTATATTTTCTGACTAGCTTTTTGCACATTTCCACTGGTATTTTGACAATTTCTCTTCTGTTATGAGCTTCAATTCTATGACGTTGCAAGGCCTCCTTGCCATCAACCTCGTCTGTAGCTCCCTCCACAGTTTCTCTGCCAGATTCCAGTCAGGACTCTCACCTGGCCCCAAAACATTATTATTACTTCCAGTAAGAAAAAAAAGATATTATTTAGTAGCTGGAAATAATCAGAAAGCAAACACCAGTGGATCATAACATTGTCATTTTTTAAAATGACAAATAAACATAGTTAAGATAAATAAATATATAAGATGATATTCAGAAGCTTCCAGAGCAAATTTAAAGATATGTTCATTTCTGTTTAATGTAACCATAAATCAGATGTTTTAAAAATCTATCATCTCTGTGTGTGCATAGGGTCCGTGCTGGTCATGGGTCCTCAAGCAGATGCTATGTTTGCTTATGCCTTGGGCTGACCTTTGCATTAAATAGGGACTGCTGATAATTTGTCCGTGGCTTCTTTCTTCCATCTTGCTGACACTGTCGGTGGTTTAAATTCACTTGCTGTATTAGGTTAACTGCTGAGTGAATAAAATGATTTCTGCCTCTTAATATGATTTTTGAAAACAACTGTGTTGCAGTGACATACTAATGCTCACACAGCTCTATTTTCATCTCATGATGTAAAAAAATCTGCTGTTTCCTACATTATTAAGATTTTCTGTCATGATTGATCAAGCTGCATTACAGAGATCTTCAGCGGAACCGTCTTCCCGTCCTCCAAAAGTCATAACATGCAAAACGGTTGAAGAAGTTGTCATAATCTTCGTTTCTTTTTTTAAGCTCCTTTATGAGTACTGAATAAATGCAATCCTCTCAGGTGAATTTTGATTTGCATGTATTAAGGTGGAGCCTGTGAAGAGTTGGTTTAGAGGTGCAACACATAAGTGGCATGCTCTGCTAGATTTACCAACAACTGAAGAAGAGTAAACATGTAGAGCAAGGTAGAAAAGGTAAATACGTAAACCAGAGCTTTGGCTTCTTTAGCCTGTTTCTAATGATTAAAATGGTTCATCCTTAAATATGACCAGTCTCTTAAGTCCTGAAGTCAATACATGTCTGAACTGTGCTGCTAAATATACATAAATAGGTGCATAAAAGGAGCCGAAAAGCAAAGCTCTTGATTTACCGGTCGGTCTACGTTCCTACCCTCACCTATGGCCATGAACTTTGGGTCATGACCGAAAGAACGAGATCCCGGATACAAGCGGCTGAAATGAGCTTCCTCCGTAGGGTGGCCGGGCACTCCCTTAGAGATAGGGTGAGGAGCTCGGCCATCCGGGAGAGGCTCGGAGTAGAGCCGCTGCTCCTCCACATCGAGAGGAGCCAGTTGAGGTGGCTCGGGCATCTATACCGGATGCCTCCTGGACGCCTTCCTCGGGAGGTGTTCCAGGCACGTCCCACTGGGAGGAAGCCCAGGGGACGGCCCAGGACACGCTGGAGGGACTATGTCTCTCGGCTGGCCTGGGAATGCCTTGGGCTCCTCCCAGAGGAGTTGGAGGAGGTGTCTGGAGAGAGGGACGTCTGGGCGTCTCTGCTGAGTCTGCAGCCCCCGCAACCCGGTCCCGGATAAAGCGGAAGACGACGAGTACGAGTACGAGGTGCATAAAAATAACCCTTCCTCTTTCACGTTATCATTGATGAGAAGAGTTCACAATTTGTCCTTAAATCAACAACATTCTTTAGCATTCTTAAGATTTTCTTTGTAAAAAAAACACTTGCAATTTCATTTAGATGCCCATTGAGTTCAGTGATATGAAAATCTGCCACCAGTGACATAAAGGAGTCTGCAGGTGTGTTTTAGGTGCGTTTGTGAGATTTCTGTTCAAGTTGTTTTAAGAAATGGATATTGTCTTTTGCATATCAATATTGTGGTTTAAGAAATACGTCAAAACAGCCGTGCTAAATATATTTATTCTGCTGCTGTGTTTCCTTCTGCTTTCACAACATCTCTCTCCTACCTTGTAAAACAGGTCCTTATAGTTGGCTCAGGAAAATAGAAGCTTGTGGATTCCACTCATATTGGTTTTGTTTTTCTGTTTTCCATATGAAAAGCATGTCAACTAACGTGATCCAAAGTAGAGCTGATTTATTCCTCCGGTGGGAGACTGGATAAATGAGATTATTGACAGAAGCTGTTTTCCTGACCTGTATTCAGACTAAGACAGCTGTGAGTTATTTGGGCAGAGTAAATCAAATTATGCAGCTTTCTGTTTTCCATGACCCCATCTTTTCACATAGGAGATGAGATGAGAGCGGACTCTGATGCTTCCTGGGTTTTGACAGGTATGGACCCTAAAACACAGTTACACAAACTGAAAGAGACAGGGTGAGATAAGTAGGGAATAAAAATGGACCCAGCCATTCCTCAGAAGTATGAAGTTTGAATAATAATCCGAGATTCTCTACTATCGGAAACTACACTAGCATTATTAAACATAATATCATACCGGTTGAGCAACAAAATTAACTGGTTCTAAATTGACTATCACTGGACCTTCGGAAAAAACTGAAATAACAGGCTTTCAATGTAAATCCTAAAGTTTAACTGAAATGTTTTCAGAGCCAGGTTAAAGTCAACTTTCTTATAACAAATTGTACAAATCCCCAAAAAGTTTAATATATAAAACCCCAAAGATACTCAGTGTTTCAAACGGAAGAGGATGAAAGCAGCCTTGGTTTCCTTTCTTTGCTTTCCTTTGCTGCTTTTTGAGATGTTCATAGTGCATTGTGCACTGTCCAATCACATTGATTACATTAGGGTTGAATCTAACCAGACAAACAGTCATAATAGCTGGAAATACAGTAGTTAATCCTTGTGCAAAATGAAGCCCTTGTCATCATCCTCCATTAATTTTACAGATGGTAATGGATGCTATGAATGATAAGCCATTTTAAACTTTGAATGTAATTATCCTGTGGGACATTCTGGTACTTTGTACTTTCATTTCTTTCAGAAAGGCTGCAAAAAACTGATTAGTCCTTTTGAGAATTTTTGGGCTTCTGCTTGGTTAGCATTTTTGCACTGAATCTTCAGTAGTTTCTTTGACATTGTGAGGTCCTTTCTTTGAACTTGACATGTCTGATTCCTTGACTTTTATTCACTTGCCTGGATATTCTTTCGAAATTTGTATTTATTTATTTATTTAGTATTTTATTTATTTATTTAGTAATTCATTCCTTGTTTGTCGCAGTGAGAAACAGGAAGACAGACTTAGGTTCTGTCTATTGGACAGTCACAACAATTGGTGCAGATGTAATAAGGTGTTCTTTAAGCAGGAAAGAAAGAAAGTATTTTACTTTTTGTCTATCGTCTAGCATCCTAATCAAATATAATCATCCATGCCAAAAGCAGCAGTGAGCTGTAGTTCAGTGACTAAAACCATCTGACCCTTTCCTTTTAGGTGCATTTCACATATTTCAAAGATAAAAGAAAACTTACTCCAAAAGATAAAACACAAGAAATATCTACATTTTTGCAATACTTTAATATTTAACCAAATAAATACAAAGCAAGCACACAAAAAGCAACTTCACAGAAAATGCACAAGTAAACCAGCAGCCCAACACTTCTATAGAGAAATGCTTGGTAGTTAAGACGGCTATTTGTTAGGCTATTTAGGTTTGAATGACACACTGCATATCATTTTACCAGAAACCTGGTGAATTGTGAACCCACATCGATTAGTCAGAAAAAAAACATGACATAAACAAGAACGTGGTGCAGGAGGGAGAAGAAAAACTGCATTGCAGCCACATTATCATACATTTGATGACAGATTAAATTAATAACGATACAAAGCAGCAGTTGGCTTCCATTTGAAAATGTGGTGGGGTTTCTTTTAGCCATATAGATCCACTTTGCATTAAAATTTAAAAGTAATCAGATTAGTTAAAACATCTTTCTTACTCTAAGTAATGTCTGAAAGCTAGCAGCTTCACCACCCCTAACTTAGTCCACTTATGAATGACAGATGAGGGACCTGCCATTCATGACAGACCAGAGTAAGTGGCTGTGCACCATTTTTCACTTAGTGAGGAACTCCTTGTTCTGGCTAGGCGTAATTTGCACAATATTTTCAACAGCGCCCATAACCCATTTCACCAGTGGCAGATGTCCATTTTGATCATGTGACTCATATAAACCGATACCAGAGCTATTTGGCCATAGAGAAAGAAATGTCTAAAATAATAAATAAATTCAAAGTCAGAATATTAAAATGTCAGATACAAAGCAGAATCAACTTTTATTGGATGAAAACTTTCTGCTGTCAAGGATGGATGGATGGATGGATGGATGGATGGATGAATGTTCTTGAAGCTATGTCCATGTTTCTTTGTTACAGGTTGCTGCACGGCTCATTTTTCACTCTGCTAATGTACATAACAATGAGGTCACCATCATAGACTGAGTGGAATGACAGTTATGTGTCTCTCTTGTATCTTCCTCCATGCACACAAACATTCATACAAGCCCGTGTGCACGTGCACACTGCACAACCAGAGTCCAGAGGAGACAATCACGGAGTAGTAAAGGGAATATATCTCTCAAATAGATTCTGTCATTTCTTGCTCCATGTTCTGAATCTAAATCCGGGTTTTCCAATACGGTCTTTTTTTTTTTTTTACAATATTCTCACAAAATTACCAAAAACTCCTTGGAGTCTCTCATTAGAAAAAAAGCTCAGGGACACAACTTATCACTATGAAATGGGTTCTTCTCTATCATTTGCACTCATCTCTTCGGAGTAAAAGGCTTCCTCTGGGAATTCATTAGATTGCTTTCACTTCCACCCGAAGGAGCATTCCCTTTCAGATCAGATTAGGACAGGCAGAGGGCTACTCTTATGTTTTATTGAAATCCAGCCTCAATGAATCTTAGCTGAACATTTCGATGCACCAAAGCCTTATTCAGTCTTTCCTCAACCATTTCTCTGATTCGCCATTTTCCATTCTGTTTGGAAGCATACTTTCTCAGTGTCAACTCAAGGACAGCTATTCACCGCAGATGCCAGCTCTGGCACAGCTGATGGTACTCTTCACTTAAGAATCAATAGCTTCTCTGTTTATCTTACAGAAGAGCTCTTCTCCCTCCTTTCACTTTAAAGAGAGTTTTAACGTAAACCCAAGTTTTTTCACCGTGTTTGCAGCCTAAATCTGTCTAACAGCACAACCATACCTTTTCACTAGTCTATATTTTTCCTAAAACAAAATCACTTAAATACTTTTGAAGCAGTGGCAACACACAGATCCACTATAACATTAAGAACACTCACAGCTAAATTCACCTAAATTTTCCTGAATTTAACATATACACAGCAAATCTAATTTTGAAGCAATTTAGAAGACAAAAAGATCCATTCATTTAAAAAAATAATAATTTGATCAAAATTCTATTTAAGTCGATCAACCCAACCCAAATTATGAGAATACTGTCAAATTATTTTATGCAAATTGGTTTTAAAAAGTTATCGATTTAAGGAAGCACAGCTAATTGTGTCATGTTGTAAACTTTGCAGAAAATCCTCATCAAGACATACTTTTTGTCATTGTTTTGTTAAGGCTTCTGACCCACATGCAGAAAAACTCAGGAGAATCAGAATCAGTTAAATGGTACTTATTTAATACAATGGATAATGTGCAGCAGAGTGTCTGGTCCGGGGGGAAACAGCGATGTGGAGAACCAGAAGCTCTGAAAGAGAGACACTGGTGAGAAGGGGAATCCAGAGAACAGAGAAGGGGAGAAGAAAGGAGTAAGTAAGTAAGTAAAATTTTATTTATATAGCACCTCTCAAGACACAGATCACAAAGTGCTTCACAACACTAATACAAAGTACAATTGGAATAATATATTTATATATGTAAAATAGAAGAAGATAAGATCAAATCAAAAATAAACTAACTAAACGCAAGCCTTAAAAGATGAGTTTTTAGCTGTTTTTCAAAAGACACCACCGAATCCGCAGTCCTTATACACAAGGGGATAGAGTTCCAGAGTCGGGGAGCTACTGTTGCAAAAGCTCTATCACCCTTAGTTTTCAGTCTTGTGTGATGTACAGCCAGTAGGACTTTATCGCATGACCTCAGAGACCTGGGGGGATTGTACGGATATAAGAGTTCACTGATATAAGTTGGGGCTTGACCATGAAGACCTCTATAAGTCAGGACCAGAATCTTAAACCGAGCTCTGAATTTAATGGGGAGCCAGTGCAGCTGGATGAGTAACGGTGTGGAGTGGGAATACTTAGAAGATTTTGTCAGAAGTCTAGCAGCAGCATTCTGAACAACCTGGAGACGTTCCAAGAAGTTTTTGCTAAGACAGGTAAATAAAGCATTACAGTAATCCAAACGTGAGGAAATGAATGCATGGATAGCAATCTCAAGTTCAGAACGTGACACAATGGGACTTAACTTAGCAAGGTTACGTAAATGATAAAAAGAAGAGTGAACCAGAGATTTGATGTGGGTATCTAAGGAGAAAGCAGAGTCAAAGGTTACACCAAGGTTCCTGATGGAAGATTTAGCAGGGGAGAAGAAAGGAGCTTACTAGATGATGTGTGATGGTCTGCCAAGGGGAAGGTGAGAGGTCGATGGGGTTGTTAACAGTGGGGAGTCCAGTGAATGGATGTTTTTTCCACAGCGTTGGTGAAATCCAGAGGGTATGAAGACTACAGTGGTGCTGGGTGAACAGGTAATGCAGAAGATGAGGTTGAAGATGGACAGGTTGGTCAGCGGAACAGAACCCAGTCATGGGAATGTGTTCCAGGTAACAATGGAGGTCTTTGTAATGGTGGAGGTAAGTTCACAGGGGAAACTACACATAGGAACTGGAACTGAGTAATACCTTCTGGAGAGGAGAGACACAAGTGTTACTGTTTGTTCTTCATTGGCAATAATGGCAAAAAATAAAAAATACTTGTCGACTATTAAATTGACGACTATTAAATTGAGGCATGTGACGTCGCCCGGTGCGGTGGAGCCGGGGTCCCACCCTGGAGCCATGTCTGGGTACGGGACTCGTCGGAGAGCACCTGGTGGCTGGGATGCTCCTCGCGGGACCCGGCCAGGGCAAGCCTGAGCGAAAGACGCAAGACCATCCCCCAGTGGGCCCACCACCTGCAGGGGGAACCGTGAGGGACCGGTGCAAAGAGGATTGGGCAGCGCACGAAAGTGGAGACCTCAGCGGCCCGATCCCCGGATGCTTAGGCTGGCTCTAGGGATGTGGAATGTCACCTCGCTGGGGGGGAAGGAGCATGAGCTTGTGCAGGAGGTCGAGAGATATCGACTAGAAATAGTCGGTCTTGCCTCCACGCACAGCGTGGGCTCTGGAACCCATCTCCTTGAGAGGGGCTGGACTCTCTTCTACTCTGGAGTGGCCCACGGGGAGAGGGGAGAGGCGGCGGGCTGGGGTGGGTTTGCTTGTTGCCCCCCAGCTCAGCCGTCTCGTGTTGGGGTTTACCCTGGTGGATGAGAGGGTCGCATCCCTGCGCCTTTGGGTTGGGGACAGGTCTCTGACTGTCGTTTCGGCCTACGGGTCGAGCGGTAGTGCCGACTACCCGGCCTTCTTGACGTCCCTGTCGGGGGTCCTGGATAGTGCCCCTTCCGGAGACTCCATTATTCTGCTGGGGGACTTCAACACCCCAGGCGTGATCGGGAGGAATGGCCTCCCCGATCTGAATCCGAGTGGTGTTTGTTACTGGACTTCTGTGCTAGTCACGGATTGTCCATAATGAACACCATGTTCAAACATAAGGGTGTCCATCAGTGTACTTGGCACCAGGACACCCTAGGCAGGAAATCAATGATCGACTTTGTTGTCATATCATCAGACTTTCGGCCGCATGTTTTGCACACTTGGGTGAAGAGAGGGGTGAGCTGTCCACTGATCACCACCTGGTGGTGAGTTGGATCCGCTGGAGGAGGAGATAGCCGGACAGACTTGGCAGGCCCAAGCGCATAGTGAGGGTCTGCTGGGAACGTCTGGCGGAGCCCTTGGCCAGGGATGTATTCAACTCCCACCTCCCGGAGAGCTTTGACCAGATTCCGGGGGATGTTGGAGACATAGAGTCTGAGTGGACCATGTTCTCCGCATCTACTGTCGATGCTGCTGCCCGTAGCTGCGGCCGTAAGGTTTGCGGTGCCTCTCGCGGCGGCAATCCCCGAACCCGGGGGTGGACACCGGCAGTAAGGGACGCTGTCAAGCTGAAGAAGGAGTCCTATTGGCTGTGGTTGGCTTGTGGGACTCCTGAAGCAGCTGATGGGTACCGTGAGGCCAAGCGTGCCGCGGCCCGGGCTGTGGCAGAGGCAAAAACACGGGCCTGGGAGGAGTTCGGTGAGGCCATGGAGAAGGACTACCGGTTGGCCTCGAAACGATTCTGGCAAACCGTCCGGTGCCTCAGGAGGGGGAAGCAGTGTTTCGCTAACACTGTTTACATTGGGGGTAGGAGGCTGCTGACCTCAACTGGGGACATTATCGGGCGGTGGAAGGAGTACTTCGAGGATCTCCTCAATCCTGCCATCACGCATTCCCTGGTGGAAACAGAGGCTGGGGACTCGGGGTTGGACTCTTTCACCACCCAGGCTGAAGTCACCGAGGTGGTTAAAAAGCTCCGCGGTGGCAGGGCTTCGGGGGTGGATGAGATCCGCCCTGAGTACCTCAAGTCTCTGGATGTTGTAGGGCTGTCATGGTTGACACGCCTCTTCAACATTGCGTGGCGGTCGGGGACAGTGCCTCTGGACTGGCAGACTGGGGTGGTGGTCCCCCTTCATAAGAAGGGTGACCGGAGGGTGTGTTCCAACTACAGGGGGATCACACTCCTCAGCCTCCCTGGTAAGGCCTACGCCAGGGTATTGGAGAGGAGAGTCCGGCCGATAGTCGAACCCCGGCTTCAGCAGGAGCAGTGTGGTTTTCGTCCCGGCCGTGGGACACTGGACCAGCTCTATACCCTCTACAGGGTACTCAAGGGTTCATGGGAGTTTGCCCAACCGGTCCACATGTGTTTTGTGGACCTGGAGAAAGCATTCGACTGTGTCCCTCGTGGTGCCCTGTGGGGGGTGCTCCAGGAGTATGGAGTCGGGGGCCCTTTATTAGGGGCCATCCAGTCTCTGTACAAGTGGAGCAGGAGTTTGGTTCGCATTGCCGGCACTAAGTTGGACCTGTTCCCGGTGCAGGTTGGACTCTGGCAGGGCTGCCCTTTGTCACCGGTCCTGTTCATAACTTTTATGGACAGGATTTCTAGATGCAGCCAAGGGCCAGAGGGGGTCTGGTATGGGGACCAGAGGATTTTGTCTCTTCTTTTTGCAGATGACATGGTCCTGCTGGCCCCCTTTAGCCAAGACCTACAGCATGTGCTGGGGCGGTTCGCAGCCGAGTGTGAAGCGGCTGGGATGAGGATCAGCACCTCCAAGTCCGAGGCCATAGTTCTCGACCGGAAAAGGGTGGCTTGTCCTCCTCAGGTTGGAGGGGAGTTCCTGCCTCAAGTTGAGGAGTTTAAGTATCTCGGGGTCTTGTTCACGAGTGAGGGAAGAGTGGAGCGGGAGATCGACAGACGGATCGGTGCGGCTGCCGCAGTAATGGGGACGCTGTACCGGTCCGTTGTGGTGAAGAGAGAGCTGAGCCGAAAAGCGAAAGTCTCAATTTACCAGACGGTCTACGTTCCTACCCTCACCTATGGCCATGAACTTTGGGTCATGACCGAAAGAACGAGATCCCGGATACAAGCGGCTGAAATGAGCTTCCTCCGTAGGGTTGACGGGAACTCCCTTAGAGATAGGGTGAGGAGCTCGGCCACCCGGGAGAGGCTCGGAGTAGAGCCGCTGCTCCTCCACATCGAGAGGAGCCAGTTGAGGTGGCTCGGGCATCTATATCGGATGCCTCCTGGACGCCTTCCTCGGGAGGTGTTCCAGGCACGTCCCACAGGGAGTAGGCCCAGGGGACGGCCCAGGATAAGCTGGAGGGACTATATCTCTTGGCTGGCCTGGGAACGCCTTGGACTCCCCCCGGAGGAGCTGGAGGACTGGAGGAGATGTCTGGGGAGAGGGACATCTGGGTGTCTCTGCTGAGTCTGCTGCCCCCGCGACCTGGTCCCGATAAGTGGAAGATGACGAATACAAGACGAGTACAAGATAAAAAAAAATGCATGTATGAAAATTAGCAGGAGAAAAATAGCAGAAAATTAAAAGTGGTCAGTACAATCTACAGCGGCCTAAAGGTCTAACCATACCTCTCCATGTCTGTGTATTTGAGGTGCTTGGACCTCATGGACAAGCACGTGCCTGCATTCTTACTATTTATGCCCAACTGAACCATTGCAATTTACTCAGAGATGTGCAATTTTTACTAAAGCCTCTTAGGGAACAATATTGCCCAGATTTATTAACTATCTACTCAGAAGGAGAAGACAAGAATCAAAAATAAACAATAAGCCATGCAATACAGTTTTTCTAAACATGTTGCCCCATAGAGATAAATTATCCACACTGGGAAGAAAGCAGATTTCTCATTGAATATCAACTGTAGTTCATTGAAAATGAAAATTAAAACGTTTTTGTAATAAGGTTTTTTCCTTCTGTTCAGGTAATTTTTTATCTGCCGTGTATTTGATGCCACCCTCTGACTGGGAGTATTATTATCCATGCAGGTGCACACAGTCTATGTGAAAGTCTATCTTAGAAGAGCTTGGTGGGAGGGTATAGGAGACAAAATTCACAACACCCAGGGTTTCTGGAAAAAGCACAGTAGAGCCAAATAGTTTTACTGCAAAATCCACTTATAAGACACCTAAGGGGACCCTAAGATGTTTCCTGTCTATGTACTGACTGAGCTAAAACACAACAGGCTGTGTGAGTTGTTGCTGTTGAAGTTTAACTGAAATATTTCAAAATGAGGGAAAAATATAGGACAAGAAAATGGCTGGGGATTTTGGCAGATTGTGGAAAGTATGTTAGAGAGGCAATATAAAATCATATACCAATACTATCATAACTTTGTGAGATTACACAGAAGGAACCTGATGAAGGACAATATGTGCTGGAAATGTAAATTAAAAGTAAGACCTTTCTGCATTGTATATGGGACCGCAAATTTGTTAATCCGTTTTGGGGATTGCGTCTCATGGATCTATGTTGCACAGACTCAAAGACTGTAGGGGGGACGAGGAGGAGAGCCCATGGGACCTTCTCTTGACCAGCACTGGATAGTCTTTCATATCGTAATTCTGGTTTCATGTATATTACGGGACATTTTACTATTGTGAACTAGATTTCCACTAATCCTTATCTTGATGTTGTAGGCAGAGATTAACACTTTGCAATACTTCATCCATTTTGCTTATCACCCAATAAAAGATGCTTTCACAAAACTTGGAGAAGAAACTCCTGAACATGAGAGAAATAAATATTAATATTTTTCATAGTAAAGAATGGATGTAAACAATAACACTTTTCATACCCCGTTATGCGGTTTTTACTTATTTTTTATCTGCACTGAAACACACTATTGTGCATTTCTTTCCACAGGATTTATACCAACACCGCTGCTTCTGTGTAACCTGAAACTATATAAGCCAGAGTTTGGCGAGTTCCTTTATCTCATAGGTCCCATTCTATTCATTATTCACCACACTGGTCACCCTCTAAATTAAAGATCCAGGCTTTGCTTCTCAATTTTTTACATGACAAAAGGTATTTACAGGCACCCAGAATCAGACTTCTAACTTGTCTGTAACTACAAGGGAAGGCATGCAAATGTGTGTCAGTCTATACATGTGCATTTTTAACATCATGTATAAATGTGTATGAGTGTGCATTTATGAGTGTGTAGTCCTCTTCCCTCCCAATCAGCAGGCACTCTGGTGAAGCCCTGATAGACCAGCCGGTGCTTTGTTCCCCTTTGATGTTCAAGTTCCTGGGCTTTGGGGAGGGTGCGCATCTTTTTACATAGTCTTTCAGGGTCGCTCCGGTGTTCTAGAAAGAAAAAAAAGATGCAGATTAGCCATCGATACAAGGTAGTATACATCTAACCGTGCAGATGCATACTGAATTAGCTGTGATGATTTGAGATTATTCTGACAATGCCACATTCACAGCTCGATGGCATATTCTTGTCTTTGATGTGATGCCAGGCCTTTTGATGGGCAAATAACAGCCAACTTAAGTTTCCATTGACACATAGATGAATTTTCAGGTGTGTCTGCCAGTAGATTTCCTCAGCAGGTCTTTTTCGACTTGTAAAAAATCACTGAGTCACACTGAACCATTAGGTGGCTCTCATTGAATCTGATACTCACTTAAACAGATCAGTCAATCTATCATGAATAGTCATTTTTGTCTGGCTAAAGCAGCTCCTTTGGGTTATTTGCAATTAACCACCACACATAACTTTAAAAATCAAGGAAAATTATACATAGTTTATTTTCTATATATGAAAATGTGAAAAGTGTAAAATTAATTTGTAAATAGCCGCCTCATTACCTGATTAAAATCCTGTGCAACCAACTGCTTGCAGAAGTCACCATAGTAAGAGGAGCCCACCTGATTTATATTTTTTCATAGAAATGTTCTGTAAAGGCCTCAAAAGCTTGTTAGAGAACATATTTGAACAACCAGCATTCCAAAAACCAAGAAACACGCACAAAGGTCAGGAATAAACTCATTAAGATGAGTAATGGAGGATTAGGCTATAAAATCATATTCCATGAACATATGAACATAGAGCTCTGTTCAATGCATCATCCAATAATGCAAAGAGCATGGCACAGCTGCAAGCATCTCAAGACGTTGCCATCCACCATCTCCACCATCTTGCCCAAGGCTGGGCAATTACTGTGAATTGCTGCAAGAAAGCCATAAGAAGTCACCTTTTGCAGACAAGTCACGTAGAGGACACAACAAACATGTGGAAGAAGGTTATTTGGTCAGAAGACGTCCAAATTGAAATTTTTGCCCTACATGCCAAATGATACATGTGGCGGAAAACAATTGCATTGAACACAGCATTCCCACCATGAAACATGGTGGTGGCAGTATCATGATGTGAACATTATTTTCTTCAGCAGGGGCTGGGAAGCTGATAAGAACAAAGCCTAAAAGACCTGCAGCTGTAACTGCAGCAAAATTGGTTTTACGATTTATTTAGGGGGGCTCAAGGGGGTAGGACACAAATTCAGGCCACACTTTCCAGACTTGTATCAGTAAAAAAATGTAACAATCATTTATCATTTACCTTCCTTTGCACAATTCTATAGACATGCATATATATATATATATGCATGTCTATAGAATTGTGCAAACCCAAACATACAGTCAAAGTCATTAAGAACTATCTTCAGTGTAAAGGAGACTTACTGGAAGTGATGGTATTGCCCCCGCAGAGACCTGATCATCGAGTGTGTCTGGGATAACATGAAGAGACAGAAGGATTTGAGAAAGCCTACATCCACAGAAGATCTGTGGTTAGTTCTCCAAGATGTTTGAAACAACCTACCCGCTGAGTTTCTTCAAAAACTGTGTGCAAGTGTACCTAGAAGAATTTATGCTGTTTTGAAGGCAAAGGCTGGTCACACCAAATATTGATTTGATTTAGATTTTTCTTTTGGCCAATGTCTAAACATCTTGTTTAATGTTCTGTGACTTTTCCAAAGAAACATTGTTTTTTAAACGGGGGAACAAAGTCTATCATGCTGTAGACAATTAGTTGGTGTCAGGTGTTTCAAAGAATGTTATTCAGAATGACATCATGAAGCTTTAAAATTTATCTAGTCATTCATTGGCCTTTTAGGTAATTGTTATTATTATTGAAATTAGGATTTTTTTTTTTTCTAGCCTTTAGTAAGAGCCTTGTTTGTCATGAACAAAATAACTGGCAGCACACATGGTGACGAGACTTACAGGGATTTTGCTGTTGTCTCATCTGTAATCTGGCTGCAACTTGGATTATTTTCCTCCAGACTGATTCAAACCCAAAATTATTCCATAGTTAAAAGATAAATAATCCAGAGAAAGTGTGTCTCTGATACTTTAAACATATCAACTACATTTTTAGTATTTTTGAAGACTACATGATGCAAAGTATGACATTTTAGGGTACGCAAGAAATTAATGATCTGTCATCACCCTTTGCTTGTCAGCAGACCTTTGTGTTCATAAATGCACTAATGTTCATTCTTTTTGTGGGCAGCTATTATTTTTTGATTTTACTTGCTTGAAAATCATGAGGTGATTGGAATGCAAAGGCTACTACTTTTAAGTTTACAAACAGCAAAACATCGTAAGAGCTTACTTTTTACTAGGACCAGTACATCAAATGTAATACCTTTCAGTGTTTGCTTTTAGCCAAACTCTAACAGAAAATTAAGCATTTTAGATTTGTAAAGAAAATTTGGTTGTATTTTGTTTGGGTTTTAAATCTTATTCACATCTTTTGGTTATTTAAACTGTTGTCTCTGCTTCATCACTTTTTAAAATCACAATTAACCTGCACTACATATCTGATTACCGCAATTTTGAACTACCATTAATAGTTTATAAAACCCTACTTTATAAAACAAACAAAGCAATAAATTGTGTTAGTAACACTGAAAATAGTAACTTTTAAATATATTTTAAGAAAGGGGCATATAAGTGTCTCCAACAACAGCTAACACGTGTCGTTTATTGGTGCAGCAAGGCACACAAATATTGGATATGGATCATAACGTATAGAAATGCCTTTTTGCGGGTCACTTCAAATGACCTCTTAGGACCGTAGATTTAGTCAAAGCAAACTCTTATTTGTATACCATGGTGGCCTGGTACCTTAAAACATGATGAATAAAATTGTTTAATGAGGAATGATAATCTTGTATATATAACCATAATTAACTATGAATTGAATTAGTGATTAAGTTAAACGATGGATGTGAATGTGTGTCTTTTGCCTGGTTCACACGCCAGGATTTTTATGCCGACATTATCCCCCGATCTTTCCCTTCCAACGTGCCCCAATAATCGTGATAATTCTTGAGATAATCTTGAGATTGAATGAGATATTTCTACTGTCTCTGGGGTGTTAAGAGTGTTCTAGTCTGCTCTGAAGGATGTCGGGACCTCTCCGACCTCAAATCGAGGATATTCATGTTGGATTGTCTTGGCCCAGTGGGGCTACTGTGTGGGGTGTTCCCTAAGGACAAACAAGCACGCAGCCTATTGAATGAGACATGTAGCCAATCAGAAAGCGAGCTGATGGAAACACGGAGGGTAATTACTCTGAACTCATGAGAGGGTTTGCGAGATTTCCGTCATCTGAATGTTAGTGAGTGAAATCTATTCGTGTGTGGTGTGATGTGCTGGACACCACACACTGAAAGACCAAACCTATTAAACCTACAATTTTTTATTGTCATGTGTGGGTGTCTCAGGTTTAAAAATAGGCCGACAATTTGAAAATCCTGCTGTGTGAACCAGGCATTATGCACTGAAGTGGTTACATGTTGAATATTACAGGGTGATGACTGAATGTTGAAACCATGCTAGTCACGATATAGTTATTATGGTTGTAGTGATCAGTTATTATTCTGAATACATTTATGGAGCTTGGAAGAGAATCTCTGATACTAAAATGAAGCGTCTTATAGAAAGTGTAACAGCCACTCAGAAGCATGGGAGAAACTAAATATAAGATATAGCCTATAGCCTAAGATATAACCTACAAATGAAAACAAACCCGAGGGTAACAGACCTAGAAGCTAGAAAGAAAAAATAGAAATAAACTCTAGGAAGAACTAAACCAGTGGACATGGGGAAAAGCCAGACTCAGGGAAATAACCAACCGAGTAACAACAAAAAAGGGGTCTAAGGACAAAAGGGAAAAAGAACTAATAAACTAGAAGAATGCACAAGAATAAATAAACCTAACTAACAGTAAACAAGCACAGAAACACTAACCAAGAAAGTAAACTAGAAAAACCAAAGAAGGAAAATAAACAAGGAGAACTGTAATAATAATAATAACAATAATAATAACCAGAGGAAACAATTCTAAGGAATAAATAAACGAGAAAGCAACCACCAAGGGAACTATGGGTGAGGGGAGAAAGAACTACTAAAACTAGGAGGCAGGAGAGAGAACAAAACTAACATCAGGATAACAGAAGGAATATAAACAAACAAGACTACTAAACCCAAAGGAACAGAAACACCTAACTG
Organism: Girardinichthys multiradiatus; assembly: GCF_021462225.1. NCBI lineage: Eukaryota > Metazoa > Chordata > Actinopteri > Cyprinodontiformes > Goodeidae > Girardinichthys > Girardinichthys multiradiatus. The sequence goes on from NC_061794.1 coordinate 30,085,197, forward strand.
AAACGTAAACAAACACAAAACCAAAACAAAGTCCAAAATGGCAGATCCTGACACCCCGGGCCAATCAGACAGCTGTTAAAGCTGAGACTCAACCAAAATCCAAGGTGAAACATAATTATTGGAACCGCGGGTCCACAGAAACAATCTGTTTCTGTGAGATTTGAGAATGCAATGAGTTTACTCTCAGGTAAGGAGCTCTAATGGGACACAATGTGGTGGCTGCCTGGTGCTGACGAAATTGACTGGTCACAAAGATTGTCCTAGAGCTGAACAGATTCCTCCTTCCAATGTTCCCTCTTAGATCAGTCAGCTAGTTGAACTCAGAATTAGGCAGCACAGTTCTTTTCTTCAAGCCTCTGAGAAATGAAGAAGTTCCTGGTAGGGTTCCTTAGGGTTTTTAGTCTTAACTAAAGGTGGTTCTATTGTTTGTTTAATTCTGTCTTTCATTCATAGTGTGCGTGAATAAAATTTGAGCTGATTTTATTTGTTAGTTGTTGTTAATCAATACTAGGTATTCCTTGTTGAGAACTGATAACCACAAATTTTTACATTATGTAAAAGTTGACTTTTACATAATGTGTCAAATTTTGTGTGGATTTCGATCAAATCAGAATCCTAACATATAAGGAAATCTCCATATGCTTTATCTTATTGTAATCTGCATAGGAAAGGACATGTATTCACTATTTATTAGTCAGTCAGTCTCATAACTTATCACAATCAATCTGAACATTAACATAATCTGATGTACTTTTAACTTAATTACAATGGCAACAATTAACTTAACTTGAGAAGTTCATCCTCTAGCAAGTTTTACTTTAGCATCAGCACAGTCACAGAAGCTGGATAGAAACCTGCTCCAAAACAGAAACGTTTTCATTACACAACTTACCTAAACACGTGTGTTTCGCTGCTATGCCCCGTGACAACCAATATCTTCAATTAAATTCGAATCAAAGAGAAACCTTGGCCAGGTCACCCTTAGAAAATACATTTCCTATCTCAGTGGGAATTCATAATTAAATAAAGGTGTAAATAAATAAATATTCAGGTAGGATTTCTTACTAAAATAAATAGATATTGCGACAATTGTTGAAAATGACATCTACAAAATATATTTGATTAAACTGTAACATATTTTAATTGCACATTTTTATTAATATTCAAAACTCCTTTTTATAGAGTAATTGTCACATAGTTCTAACAATAACTGACACGTTTAAGCGTCATGTTTTTGTCCTATTTTTGGTAGATTTTCAGTAAACAACTGATCCAGTAAAATAAACCTATGACAGGTGCCACTTTAAAGCAATTAGTGGTTTTATTCAAATGTGTGTTTGTCTCCACAGCCAGCGACAGACGGGTTGTTGTGTCTCCAGTGTACCCAGGAACAGCTGCCGTCGGGGCGTGATGACCTTTTTGTCTCCCGGCGGTCAGGTACGGAGAGAGGGGGGCGGAGACAAAGGAGGGGCAGCCTCGTATCGGACTGGGTCCCGACGTCCCGGACAATAAATGACCGTGAGCCGACAGAGAGCGGCGGTGTAAGGCGAGTTTCCTTTTATTCTCAGCACGGCTGCCAATAGAGCTGCCTCCATTCTCACAGTGCTTTAAAAGGAGCCAAGAGGCGCGCTTCATCCTCTGTGTCAGTAGCCTACATTTTATGTCTCTGGGAGGATGAGGGAGTCCTGTTGACACCACGGAGAGATACACGCTGAGACCGAGCATGGCTGTGGACGGTAAGAGCGCTCACTGTCTCTGCAGCATCTCAGCGGGACAGTTTTCTGCAGACTTTTGTTCGGATCTTACTTGTGAGTTCTGATCGTAAAAAGCTTCTCATTCATTCCATATTTTCGAGAATGCCCCTAATTGAAGTTGTTGACAGGATTCTTGTTATGGGTTTTACCTAATTAAAATTAATAATAACATAAACGCAATGTATTTAATCTTTGTGAGGTTAACCGTTTCTAAACTTGTCAGTGACACTAAGTGTTAAAGTGAACAATAAAGATGCAATTAAAACGAAATTATTTATTTTTCTGACAACTACAGAGTTCTATTTTTCCACTGTTTACTCGTGTGGTCGGGTTTATTTTTGTTGACCCAGGAATAATTACTGTTCAGAACCACTATTCAATTTATCCCTAATTTTTTGCTTTCCACCGTTTTTTAGTTCAGAACAGCTATCCAGTATATTTGTCATTTGATGACAAAATACCACGTTTTCATGTGTATTGTGCTACAATTTATAAATTTAACTAATTAATTTAAAAACAAATTTCTGTATTTTATCTATTTATCTAAAGTATACATATGTGTATGTGTGTATATAGATTTTTCTTCTTTAGAAATCGAGGAGAGAGAGAATTGTAATTATATTTAATAGTTGCTGAATCTTGTACAGCAAACAGAAACCTTGCAACCATGATGAATAAGTGATGAGGTCATATATTTTGCTGCCTCGGCTTGAAATTTATGCTGCTCTATTGGTGCACAAGTTGTCTTTCCACTCCTCCATTTAGCTTGAAGGGGTAAAGTTTATCAATATTGTGCTTTAAATTTACTTAAAGACTTCTGCACTGTTTCCACTGTTGTTTTTCATGACCCTACTATGTCCGGTGTATGGCTGGTTGTTTTTTATTGCAGGTTAGGAAACTTAAATGAAGCCTAATCAAAGTTTTTTTTTTCTTCTCAAGAACAATAATGTGTGTTAGAACATCTCTGTTGTCCCAAGTGTGTTTTCAATCTGTCCTTTGTCTCTTGATGCATGTTAACTCTTTCTTATATATTTAGCAACATCAGCCTTGTGTTACACCAATTAAATGCACAAGATCTTTTCACCTTTATGATTTTCAGCTTCCCTTTTTGCCATCAAAACAATTCTGAACCATTACAGCACTGAATAAATTTTGTGTCACATATCAGAGTAGCTTCCATATGCAGAACATTGATCTGCAACAGTAAAGTCAGTGTTACTCCCTTTATCTGTCAGTGGTTGTAATGTCACAGCCGCATGATGGCTTTGCCTGGAGTTATATATTAAACTATCTATAATTAAACCATAGTTTGCTTAAGCAGCATTGATTTATTCAGCCCCATAGGCACGGATGCCACAAAGTGCCACCGTTCCACTTAAACTTTAATGCATGTTGGTCCAAAGAAACAAAAAGTGAGCAGAAACATTTTTTATACTGTTGAAAGCAGATGACCTTTAGTTTGCAGGGTTATTATTTAGTTGGCTGTCACCTACACCAATAGGCACTACAAATTACATGGTCTGGTCTGTATAATTATTTCAGACATCTGCTTAAATGGCTGCTTAAATTACAATAGATGTCTTAAATGTAGTTTGTCTGTGAATGGATTTTACTGGGAGAATGAGATTTCTTTCTCGCTGCCTGTGACACATTGATACATGTGTTGAGGTATGTCTGTTGTTCATTCAGGCAGTGAGTGAGCAAGACCTAAAGCAGATAACAGGAAGGCTAATTGGTTTAATCCTGTTGAGCTTTCAAGCTCTCTCCGTTATGAAACATCGTGGATTTGGAAAATGGGCAGTCGGGGAGTGAAGCTTAGGATCTATATTGTCTGGGGCATATACACAGAGATGGCGGTTTTAGTATTAAAAGCCATGCTAATTGCTAATATGAGCTAAAGACAGTTTAAAAATATTTGTGAAAGAGTGTTTGACAGTCAAGGCTCTACCACACACATGGTGTGATGTCGCATTTGCTTCTAAACTATTAGAAGACCACGGACAAAAGTAAGGGTAAAAAATCTTATTTTGCATACTGCTCTTATATTTTCAAAAAATATAGTTCTTAAAGACAAAAAGCAATCAGATCTTTATGTAATTTACATTGAGAATTACATTTCTTCCTTATTGGCTGCTGAACATCAATAGATCTTACTTAATCATATTCTCCTTCATGCTTGGGAAAGCTGAGTGGGTTAATTTATTGTTGGACATTTGCTTAAATATCTCTGAAATCCAGAAAGTATAGTCGCATCAGAGATAAGCAGCCATACAAACACATTAATTTTTGTCTGCTCCCTCTCCCATTCACATTTGACCACCGCACAGTCCAGAGCACATTGTCTGGCAGAATAATTTTATTTTCAGAGAGAAAATAACCAAACGCCTAGTGTTTGTGTACTCCAAGAGACAGGGCTGACCAGGCTCAACTAGATATCTAAAGATTTGTGCCAATGCGGAGAATGTCAGGATGGCTATCATCCATCCGTGCACTGCCAGAAAAATGTACATACACATGGACACACCAATAGCAGAAGAGGCAACAAGCCTTGCTCTCCAGCAACCTGACAGGCTACATGGAGGCGACTACACAGCTGGATCACAATCAGAACCCAACATATTTGTTTATCTCCCAAGTCTCTCACTGGGCTTGGCAGCATACAAGTACTCACAACATACAGATTGTGAGCACTTGTATGCTTCCACTTGTCTTTTACGTTGCTGCTGACACAGCTGAATTTCCCCACTTTGGGGCAATAAAGGATATTTATATTCTATTCTATTTCAGCATGAACACACATGTAGTAGGAAATCAAACGTTTCCCTCAGTCTCAAAATATTTTATTTCATTGTTTGCACACATTTCACTGAGAACAGTATCAACTGAATGCATGAGGCCTCCTCTCTCTGAAACAGTGATTTTATCACCAAATAATGGGTATGTCTTGATGGAAGATCATCAGGAGTGTCACATAAACAGTCACTCCTATGATGAGGTGACACAGTTGTTCAGCTGTGAAATAATTCCCCCATTGAAGGAGAAGCCTCCTCCAATAGTACAGTAATTTAGTCTGTGCATATGCATCTGAATATGTGTGTTTTGGTCTATGCATGTGTTCATGTTTGTGCATGTGAAGAAAGAAAATGGGGTCCTAGTGTCACAGTTCAGGGGGGAGGAGCAAGAGTGTTAGCTCTAAGCACATGAACACACCTTTGTTGTTTTTTTCGCATCGCCTGCTGGAGACAGAGTCTATTTGGTGCATTTGGTGATGGAGCCAAATGGTTTTTAGGTCTTTGTAGTTAACTGATATGGTAATAGAGTTCTTACCTCTTTTCTTTCAGTATCGCTGTAAGGTTACACTGGGATTGTCTATGTGGACATGCATGTAAGGCATGCAAGCGCCTAACCTCATTCCCCGCCATCCATTATCATCCCTCAGTTTCTCACAGGAGGGGAGTGTGTCAGTTTAATGCACAGAGAATCCTACTAAATGTGTACACACAGAGAGAAACACACCCACTCACCAAAACCCCTATCATCCATCATCAACACCCTGATCCTCTGCTGCCCTGTAGTTGTACCTGACCTGATCCTGTGGATTTTTGACCCACAGAAAGCTGAATAAAGATGAAGTGGACAGGGGGGAGAGATGGAGAGCAGACAGAGATGGATTGGTTTGCATAAACTAAACCAGGAATGGCAAGTTTCAAAATGCACCCACAACCAGGACTTCGAAATGTATTTAAGCTGTATTTAAGTAGTTAGTTTTTATCATTTCCTAAAGGTTTGTTTTGAAATTACCGAACGGCATCTTTAATGCAAAAAAAAAAAAAAAAACATCTGTAGAGGTTTTCTAGACTGTGACTGACAAAAATGATCTTTCTATTTTAGTTCTGTTATAGAAGCTATTTTTAGAATTGATCATATTTACAGTACTTGATTCGCTTCTCCAACACACCTGAATCAAATGGCTGAATTTCCTCATCAGCAGTCATATAGCTCTGCAGAGGCCTGTTATCAAGCTATTATTTTTTATTCAGATATGTTGGAGAAGACATCTGGAAGTTGCAAGACAGTAGCTCTCGAGGACTAGACTTTGACACTCTTGCTCTAAGCCATAAAGGCTAAATTCAGCAGTTGTTTGACAAGTAATTAGATGACAGCTGTCACAGGTATTTATTGCCCTCTCCTTTTTGATCAGCAATAGGAAAAATATGCATGCTGTTAAGTTTGCTTACTTTTGTTCCTTTTATTGTGATCATACAATAATCAATACATTACAAGACCTATATATCTTGTGATTTATCTTACATTTTAAAAGTGCCTTAAACACCACTAAGTGCATTGGAAAAAATTAAGAGCTGATGGACGACTCATCCAGGAAGTCACTAAAAACCCAGAATAACATATGAACCCATGTAGACCTCGTTTGCCAAAGTTAAACAGATAGATTAGGGTTCATAAAAGCAAAGAGACGAGTCCAAAATGGCATCTATAGCAGATTTCTAACATGAAAACTACTGCTGATTAAAATCAACACAAAGCCCCATCTCACATTTGCCAAAACCCATCTTGATGAGCATAAAACTAACATAGCATTTCAGAAAAATAACATCATACCAACATTCAGATATGGTGGTAGTGTGATGGTCTGTAGCTGCTTAGCTGCTTCAGGACCTCGACCACTTGGAAAAATTAATAATGCTCCCTACCAGAACATCCTACAGAAGAATGTCCAGGCGTTGGTTCATGACCTTAAGATCAATCACACTTGGATTTTGCAGCCGGGCGATGATCCAAAGCACATCAGCAAGTCCACTTCTGAATTTCTTAAAAAAATACAAGAGGTGTTAAAACAGCCAGGTCAAAGTTCTGACAAAGTCTGAGTCTGATGAAGTTATTCTGGCATGTTGCTGAATGAAAAGGGAGTCAAACATGAAAGCCTCTGACAAGATGGCACCATCACATCTGTAAGGCCATCTGTTCTTGGTTTGTTTGTTGCGTTTTTAATTAGCTGGCGTGATGTTTCCACTCTTCTGGTTATGATGGCCAAGCCCTGTGTGGCAATGTGTAACATTGGACCATATACTGTCAATTTTGTGTCAATTGTAAAATGGACATCTAAGCACAAAGCCTCAAACTCATCATCGGTTCTCACTGCATACCAGCTTACCTGTGTTGCACACCCTTCAGCTGTCCGCGAAGAAAGCGTTTCTGGAGAAAGGGAAAGTGAGGTGGTGTTCTGGGGAGGATCAAGGCTCTGCTGTGGTCGACTGAAGGAAACCTTCAGGAGTTATTTTTCTGAGTTGGGCCTCATCTACAGCCATGGATGAGGTGGGTGTCCGCTTGGATCTTCAAGACTTTTATGCAGAATGGGTTTTTTTACTTCACAAGAGTTGGATTTGATGTTTTTGTCAGAGAAATGGCTTTCAAGCTGGTGAGTTCAACCCATTCTCAGAATGTCTTCCACCAGACTGTAGATTCTTCAGCTTCCCTTGAACTGCGGAAAATGGTGGAGGTGTCGGTTTCTTGCTCTAGTCCTGTTTTTCAGTGTCCAGCTGACAGTTTTTCCAGCTTCAAGGTTCAGCTTGTGAAGATAAAATGTCAGTCCCCACTGCTCTGTGTGGTTATCAACCGGTCGCCCAAATTTAATAACGACTTTCTTCAGGACAGATTTTAGCATCGTGTGTGGTGAGACGAAATACTTTTTGAATTCGATCAGCTCTTTGAATCAGTTAGTGAGTGGTCCAAAATACAAAAGGGAGACACTCTGTACTTGGTTTAAACTTTTGGTATACGCAGATATTAAGGACATTATTGATCTGTCCTGTTTTATCTGAGTTAAATTTTTTACCATCTGTGCCTTACTTGCTTTGCGTTTCCATTGCCTGATCAAAGGACCTTCTATAACGGCCTTGCGTTTTTCAGCTGCTTTTGTAGACTGTGAGCTTTCCTCTCTGGAGTTCTACCTGCATGGAAATGTTGAACAGCTCCTGAATGATTTGAACTCTGTACGGATATTCTAGATAATATTGCTCCTTTAAGGCTGAACGCTGCAAACCAACTACAGAGCTGTGGCTCAATGAACACACTCACGCACATAGAAGCACCTGCGTGCATCTAAGTGCTTGTATACGCCATTAAAGGGAAATGCAAGAAGGACAGACTTCACATTTCTTTGGAGCTGTTAAAAACTGTTTAACTGTGTATCAGGCTGGTGTTTTAATACTAAGACGAAGTTTATTTGTAATTTTGTATTTGATAATATCAGCAAGCCTCAAACTCTTTTTAATTCTCTGAACTGTCTGTTGAAACCTCCTGATTCCTCTTGCCTGACTCCATCTGTTTCACTTTGTGAAAGGTTTCGTAAAATGTTTTATGGATAAAGTGAGTGCTCTCATGTTTTTACCCTCCTATTTCTCATGTATCTCCTTCTGTTTTAGAACATGTTGAACTGTGATCTCTCATATTTCTGAAATAGTTCAACACCTGAGTCAATTATATTGTCCAGGTGACAGGACCCCCCCAGATTGTTGAAAGCGGTCTGCTGTTTGTCCGTGGGTATTGTTTACCTCTGTTCTATTGGGTTGTGTTCCAGCTGCTTTTAAAAATGCTGTCATACAACCTCTACTTAAGAAGCGCAACTTAGATCCTAATGTTCTCTCAAACTTCTCTACACTGCCTTTTCTTTTTAAAATGTTTGAGAAGGTGGCTTATTTTCATTTACAGAATCATCTAGGGCTAACTTTTATTTATGAGAAGCTTCAGTCTGGTTTTAAATCATGTCACAGTCTGTTTGTGTAAAGGGTACCAGACTTAAATGGTTTGTTCTACTGGTTTGATAGGAGCTTTTATATCCAGCTTTCCAGACAGTTTTTCTCCGCAGAAGCCCCAAATAAACGTGGCGTACCTCAAGGCTCAAGGATTGTAGGCCCTATTTTATTTTCTCTCTACTTGCTTCCACTGGTATCCATTTAAAACAAATGTACTCTTAAATACTCTTCATTTTTAAATGTTAATATGGTCTAGCACCTACTTAGTTATCGTCCTTGTAGAGCTCTGAGATTACTCTTGGTGGTTCCTAGGACTCGACTTGTGACTAGGCGTGACAGAGCCTTTTTAGCTGCAGCTCCTAAACTTTGGTTATTGCAAATGGTTGATGGGTGGCACAACCAGTTTTTGGGCTTAGGGGAGATTTACGTTTTCACGTAAGGCCAGTTTGGTTTGAATAGCTTTTGAATAGCATCATTTAAAAACCACTCATTTTATTTACCCTTGTGTAACCCTTGTGTGACATTAAAACTTGGTTATTTGAAACATTTATGCATGGCAAAAAAGTAAAACCAACGAAATCTGCAAGGGGCAAATACTTTTTAACAGGACTGCACTTGATAAACAAGACTTCATTGTATGGGCAGCGAAAAGACAACATTAAGCATTTCCAGCTTCACCTGTAACTTTTCCTCTCAAACACAAATGAACACAAATGTAGTCTTTTGTTCTGCCTTGTATGCTGTATTTTTTAGTCAGGATTGAATAACAAAAGTTGCCCTGCAGTTCATTTTTGCCTTTCTTTCTTCTACTTTACTAAACTTATCATCAGCTTTCAGCATTCAGTATTTTTTCCACGCAATCTGCATGACTGAAATAAAGAGAGATGTTCTTTGCTTAATGAAGTTTTATTATCACAGCACGCAGAAACTTAAGTTTGCCCACCAATTCTAGGAGGAGCAAATGACATTGGCAACATCTACTTGACAGAAGATGTACAAATAGAAAGACAAAATTTGTCTGACCAAGCCTGAGAAAATATCTTTTACATTAAATGACCATAGTGATGGAATTTTAATGTCCAGGATCAGTGATGATTTCCTATGGAAGCAAATCGTTACCATATTTCAAATGAAAAAGCATTTTCAGAAATGCTTTTTCATTTTAAGAATGTGGCTGCATTCTTTGACTCATAAATGAAATTAGTTATCAATAATCCTATTTGCATTTAAATTTTCTTCTTCAAGACTGCTCATTCTTTCACTTAATTAAAATGAAAAAGAAAAAGACATTTGAGATTTATTTTTCAAAATGTACCCCAGCAAATAGATACCAAAATTAAATTTGACTGCATTATTTGACCCATAAATAAAATTAGTAATCAATCATCCTATTTGCATTTTCTTCTTCATGACTGCACATTTTATGCCATAATCAAAAACAAAACAAAGCAGACATTGCTTTTTCGTTTTTGTGGTCTGTCCGCAAAGTACTACCCGGAACTTGAAAACGAAAAAGCATTCCAAGCGGCGGGCGCAGCAGAGTGACGTCAGCAGCCGCTCTTCCTCAGCTCCCTGCTGACCGAGCTACCCATCTTGTTCGGTGGGAGGCGCTGTGCATTGCATTACATTGCAAACGTGCCGAGAAATTGATTGAATTGCAGCAGGGCCGAGCTCAATTTGTGGCAGTGACAGGCAGAACTGGTAGTTCCGGTGGCAGGCTGTGGCAGCCACTCTTCTGCGCCCGCCGCTCGGAATGCTTTTTCGTTTTCGAGTTCTGGGAAGTACTTTGCGGGCAGACCACGAAAACGAAAAAGCAATGTCTGCTTTGTTTTCTTTTTGATTATGGCATAAAATTTGCAGTCGTGAAGAAGAAAATGCAAATGCCAATAGGATGATTGATTATTAATTTTATTTATGGGTCAAATAACGCAGCCACATTCTTAAAATGAAAAAGCATTTCTGGAAATGCTTTTTCATTTACAAATTTTACATTTCAATTGAATTTTGGTATCTATTTGCTGGGGCGTATTTTGAAAAATAAATCTCAAATGTCTTTTTCTTTTTCATTTTAATTTAGTGAAGGAATGAGCAGTCTTGAAGAAGAAAATTAAATGCAAATAGGATTATTGATAACTAATTTCCTTTATGAGTCAAAGAATGCAGCCACATTCTTAAAATGAAAAAGCATTTCTGAAAATGCTTTTTCATTTGAAATATGGTAACGATTTTCTTCCATAGATTTCATGTAGATGAAGATTTAACATCTGTTTTAAACTCTAGCTGAGCATTTAAGACTTAAATTAATATAGAAGTGTTCTCTCATTTCCTCTACAAGTCTTGTAAAGATTGATAAAGTGGTCAAAGAGGATAAGATCAACAGTGGATTAGCATTAGTAGACTGAGGTGTATTTTGGATAATGCTCTAACGTGTCACAATTTAAATGTCTCATTCAGTTAGTCATGTGCCCTTACTGATGCTACATTTTGCCATTTCTTAAATACTTCCCTAGAGGACAAGGTGTTACCTGTCTGATCCTGTGTCCTCGTCTAGGGTCTGACATTTCCAGCTCCCACTTGTCACTTCCTTTTTTTCTGAATTAGTGTGCGCAAAGACCCATATCCAATTTCTTTCCTTTAATTAGCCTTCTACTCAGGATTGGAGCGATTGAGGAGGGAGCTAAAAAGGGGTTGAATGGAAAAAATTAAAGATGTAATTTTCCTGAAGGATTGCACCAATTAGACACAATTTCAATCATTTGTTGACTTGAAACTTATCAACACGATCATTCATTCTTTCTTTACTTATTTTCTGTGTCACACATTTCGCTGTTCAAGTAAAGTGAGATATGTACTAATATAGGGGAGTTGGACTTGCTGTGTTTAAGGTTTTCAAATTTAGGCTGTTGCTGTGCTATCATTACCATGTGTACAGAAAAAATATGACGCAGGGTTCATTCGACTATAAACACATTTTTCTCCTTTGTGTTAATCCATGGCCAGATTTCTTTCAGCCCACAATTCCAAGGAGAAGGTCAACCTTCTCACCTGGCTTGCTGTCCTCTGCATTAGTGTGTGCGAAACAAACAACCTAATTTACTGTGGCCTTGTGCAAAACGTGAGCTTGGAGCCTCTCACCCTTTCTTAATAGGTTAGGGAGCACCTCCTACCAAATGGCTTGTCGTCAGTAAACCCGTAAACCCAGATTGTTCATCAAACCAAATTGCTGATGGCTCCGGTTACACCTTAACAAGGCATACATCCTCTCGCATTTAGGAGCAGGAGTCATGCTCATCCACTCGAAAAGGAATTACGTCCCCGAAAGCAATCTCATTGCGTGATCTCTGGCAGGTCTCATCGGCATGTGAGATTATGTGAGTTTACATGGAAAAATCCAAGTGTGTGTTTCTGCGATGTTAGATCAAATATGTTTTAGACTTAGTCCACCCAATGGTCTTACCTCCTTCAAAAATAGAAATCAGTTTTCTGTCTTCCCCTGTTATCACACATCTAGTGCTTCCTTTCCTTCACTGCTCTCGCTCTTCCTGCTATATTCTCATACTTTTTAATAATTTTACCTTTGCACGTCTCATCTTCAGTTGCAGTCATCTATCTTATTCCCCTTGGCCATGTTTCGCTGCATTTCTCTCTTGTTTCCAGCTCCTTTTTCCTGCTTTATTAATTTAAATTCTCCATGTAAAGCTCTGGCAAAGTCCAAGGCCTCAACTGGCTTTCACATGTATGCTAGAATGAACCATCGATTTACCATGTCAGTGGGCAGCCAAGAGTCAGCATTGCACCTTGACAGCTGGGGTGTTGAAGAAGAGTTGTTCAACTGTGGTTGAATGCTCCTGTGTGTTTGCTCACGTTTACTGGATTTAATGTAGGAATTCGCAATCTGAACATTATGAATGTCTCAGTAAATATATATATATATATATATATATATTTGTAAAAGTAGAAATGAATTGAACATATCTAATTGTAAAGGTTTAGATATAGCTGAAACTGCCTGAGGGTTTGTTCTATTCATCCAGGTTAGATGTAACAGTCTTCTCATGTTTAAAAATTCCACTTTGTCTTTGTAAATAATTTTGGGTAGCACCCAATCCAGTCAATGTGCTAAAATCTTTAACATTATTTTGGAATATAAATTTAATATACTTATGGGTCTGTAATTGGCTTGGTCAGTTAGATCTTTGTCTTAGTTTAGTATTAGTGATATAATGGGGTCTTTAAAACTTTCTCTAAGTGAGCCACATTAAAAGGCGTCTTGGAAAAATCTGGTGAGAAATAGACTAATAATATCTACATAACTCCTATAATACTTCACAGTGAAGCCATCTACACCAAGTGATTTCCTAGTTTTCATGACTTTAATTGCAATTCTAACTTCAAGTTTTGTTATGGGAGTATCCAATGCCATTTGTCTTCTATAGAAAGTTGTGGCAGCTCAACCTTTTGGAAGAAAGAGTTTAAGTCAGCTTCACTAGCAAAACAGGTGGATGTGTGCCAATCTTCTTAAAATCAAGTCTCATTAATTTCTTTACCTGAAGTAACCAGTTTATCATCTTTTCTAATTGCTGGTACAATGTTATTTGAATCTAAATGTTTTAATTTTCTTGCCAACAATCTTTGTTTTTTCACCTTTTTCATAAAAACTGGTTTTGAGCCTAAATAAGAGATACTCTGCCTTTTTATTATGCATTTCACAGAATTCAAATTTTAATCAACAGATGTTCCCGAAGCTTTCCGCATTATACTGTTCAGCCAGATATTTTCCCAATCCAGCTATTTCCTTTTCCAAGAATTTTGGTCTATCATTCTTCTTCTTCCATGAACTATAAGCTATATATTTCCCCCTAAGAAATGCCTTGAGTGTATCACAGACAGTAGACAATCTTTCCATTGTTCCATTCTAAAAGTACTTTGATATCTTATCCAACTTTTATGGCAAACTGATCAACTTGTAATAGACTTGTATTCAGTCGCCACCTCCCAACTTTGCCATTATTGCCATGTAGATCCATATGTAATTCATCCAGGGCAGGGTCTATTATCGGTGTAACTCCAATATTGCAGTCTGTTACCAGGTCAATAAGTGAAGCAACAACAGGAATAAAATCAATTTGTGAATACGTCTTATGAGAGTGAGTGAAATATGTGTATTCCCGTTCTGTTGGATTCTTATATTTCCAGATATCCACCAATCTCAGTTGTATTGCTGTTACCTCCCTGGGGGGAATTCTAGTTCTGATTCCACTATAAACCATACAATCATCTAATGTCTGAATACCATCACCCCCAGAATCATTCGGCCATTTGTATTTCCTAGCATTTTATTTACTTCATAATAAAAGGTTGTGTCTACTTTGTTTGGGGCATATAGGTTGCAAAGTTCTACTCTAACGCCATTGATAAGTTCTTTCCCAATTAAATTCTGCCCACAACAGTCTTTCAATTGATTTACAAAATGTAGGCTTTTGTTAACCAGGATAATAACTTTGCAACTCATGCTTGATACTGAGTTGTACAGCTCAATTTAATTGTTAAAGCTTTATCTTGGTTCTGGAAAATGTGTTTCCTGAAGATATGCAACATAAGTGCCTTTAGATTTAAGATAAGTAATTATTGTTTTATGTTTGACTGGCCTGCCTTGTTTCTTTTCTTTCTTTTAGTCCAAGCAGCCTGATGTTATTGTGTTTCTCTTGGTTTTTATGGTCATCATCGTGCCTCCACAGTTATTCCACTTTCTTTCTCAGCATTTTGTTGTGAGTAGCCATGTTATTGTTGTTATTCTCAACATTAGCAATGCAGCTTTCTGACGTAATATTGACGTAAAGTTAATTTTGAAAATGAAAAGTGCAATGATTATTTTTTTTAGAAACATTTTAAATTAACAAAAAGAAAACTTAATTTTAGTGATTTCACATAAAGTGGGTTAAATTAACACATGATTGTCATATTAAAGGTAAAATGCAACTTATTCTATTTTTCAATACAACATTTAATTTTGCTTTTTGGAAGTTGTACTTTAAATATCACTAGAAATTCTTAAAAAATAGGCTTTTCAATCCTCGGTGTTTTGCACGCTTATTGAACATGTGACATTTTCACTTCACAAACTTTCCTTTTTCCCCTCACACGTTGACTCATCTCAAGGGAACTTATTGCTGTTATAAAGAACCACATGGCACCATTAAAAGAAACACTTTTACACCGTGGGAAATACATGTTGCAAAAATGTGGTCTTCAGAGTATACTGACATTTCTTGGTAGCTAAAAATAACATGCAGTTTCTTTCAGCATGTAAATGTAATCTGATTTTCCACAGATATGAACTGACATTAATGCCACAGCCCAGAGGATGTCCTGAACGCTGTAAAGAAGACATGCTCTTTAACCAATAGGTACATGTGCCCCCTCCTGACACCCTGCAGACTCAAAAAAGTAATTCAGGGTGTGACATCCTGTTATCAATCTTATACCAAACAGAGCCTCATATTTAACTATATAGACTGCAACTTAAAAAGATTTTTCAGGTATTTTATGAGATATTCAGTTTATGCAAGAAGTAGTCCATAATTACTACTTTAAAGGAAAAGGACACAAGGTTTTATATTAATTTAGAAATAAGAAATTTATGCTGTTCATTTGTATTCAGCCCACCTGTGTCCCTTCTGTGTTCAACCAACTTTTTTGGGTATGTCTTCTGCTTTTTCTTCTTAGTTCAGGATCAATTAGAAAGCTTGGAGAGAATCTGTGAACAGAAGTTTTTAGGTTATCTGGATTTTGACCAGGTCATTTTACCACACAAATGTATTTTTTTTTTAGCTCTGGCTCTATGTCTAGGGTTGTGATCCTGGAGGAAGGCAAACCTCCACTCAAGACTTTTGTAGAAATAGGTTTTCTCCTAGATTGCCCTGTATTTAGGTCATCCAGCTTCCCATTAACTCTGAACAGTTTCCCTGTCCCTGCTGAAAAAAATTCTCCCTATGCCATGGTGCTGCCATAATGGTTCAGACCGGGTTACATTGTTACTTTTCCATGACATGTAACGTTCCTAATGCTAGCCTAAAGGTTTCATTTTGGTGTCCTGAGCCGGCCTGTCAGTTTGCAAGGACATGTCTTGATAGGTCTGCAACTTTACCATACTTTTTCCATTTTAAGATGAAAAATAAATAGTGTTCTTTAAGATATTCAAACCTTGGGATGTTGTTTCTTATGCTTTATATTTCTCCACAACCTTATCCCTTATCTGACAAATGTGTTTCTTCATCTTTATAACGGTCAGTTTGTTGGATTGGATTTTATTTATTCGTATCAGCTTAAAGAGGGGTTAAATACATATAACCACCACATTTTTCAGATTTGTATACAACTCTGAAAACCTCCTGTCATTTTCCTTCAACCTTACAAATATGTGCTACATAAGGTTGTGGTTGTAACATGACAAAACAGAAAGAAGTTCCCAAGCCTATTTCTCAGTCTGTTTAAGCTGTGTAAATAGCTCGGCAGGAAAAACTATCCTGGCATTCCAATTACATTTCTGTTAATACTTGATTATTGTATGATTATTGTATGTATTATATGAACCACCTACAACCATCACAAAAAATAAAATATATGGAGCTTCTGTACCATTTTAGAAGAAGATCCAGTCAGCTGGAGGTTTTTGCTTTATGGTCACACAGACCAGTGGTTACCAAAGTGCCTGCCACCTAAAAAGTAAACATGAACGACACATGTGACACCAACTACCAGCTTAGTATGAAAACATTTCTTTTAATTCAATTAAATAGGGACACAATGCCAACACAAATGGCAATGACAGCCAAAATCAAGTGTTTATGTATTAGTGAAAACAGTTTTTATTGCATAAATGTATCGTTATCACCTTTGCTATTTACTGTAATTTCCAAAGAGCATTTCAAACTCAGTTGTTACCCTCTTTGGGAACCACTGCTATAGAAGGTAGGACTGAAAGACACTCATGCGTTTACTTTGTGTGTACACTGACAGTATTAATAGATTTTTACAGAATCTGACTGCTGCTCTGAGGAGCTAAACATCAGATTGTCCAAAAACATTTATTTTTTTTCCACCTGATATAGTCCTTTCCCAAAGTCGTTATTTTATTTGAAAGAATTGTTTTGTAAAAAGACTAAAACTTGTATGAAAGCTGAAATGACAGATGTTAAATTGAAACCAAGACCGATTACTGTCTCGAGAGGCAGCCGCGGTTACTGGACTGTCAGTCAGAGTTAGTAGGGGCGGGTTCTAAGCTGTCGATCCAGCGTTTCGGTCTCGCCCTACATAACAGGTCACTGGAGCACTGCAGGCTTTGTGTCTTGGCAGGAGCAATCACACATACTTTTGCAGACATAGCTCAAGCTGTATGTGCCTTTTCACTTGTGCTTACACACATTTACATTTGCTTTTGATGGGATGAGTCACCGACTTTTGGAAAAACGAAAGATTTCAGCTGGGGACCGAAACTGGCAGATTATAAGTTTGCAAAACCACTTGGCGTCTTCTATTGACAGAATAGATTTTACAAATCAATCAGAACAGATGAAGCTGCTCTTCTTGAACATTTTAAGCCTATATGGAGGCCTCCATATTTAGTTTCAAAAGAAAAGTCCTGCCACTGTGATGTCCTTGAGGTTCACTTACTTGGCTAAAATTAAAATAATTAAGGGTTAGATAGTGAAACTCCTTCCTCTTTTCATGTCTCATCCAAACTAAAATGGTCCGCCATCATCCAGTATATTAATATGTATGGATATAATAAGCATAGACATGGGATTATGTATCTGTCTGTCAAACAGAAAGAAAAAACGAATAAAAGCTGCATGTTCACCCATGTGCTATTAATAACCCATTTGTTAAAATGACGTATCTGTGGGATAATTAGGGTATGTTTTGTGTGTGTATTTGTCAGTGTGTGATTGTGTGTGACGTCTAAGCAGCCTGGTGATAATAAGGGGGTGATTCAGTGGAGTGGAAGATAATGGGAACTAGAGCTGGTTTGACACTGGAACTTTGGGACAGAATAAATGAAACTACTGTGACACACACATCCACCCACCCCTCCACACACACACACACTCACACACACACACACACACACACACACACACACACACACACACACACACACACACACAAACAAAAACTATTAATAGTGCCAGTATAATTCCCACAGACACTCACATAATCTTACAAAATAGGCTGGTTAACTGGTGGCTGCATGAGAGAAGCCCACAGCAGTCTAATTCACCCTGCTGTCAGTGAAACATCTGGGATTGTTTGCATGTCAACAGAAGGAGAGTTGTAGGAATGGTACAGATTGAGATTGGAGAATTGATACTGAAAGAGATCTACTGTATGAACATGTATGCAGGTATTACTTTTTAGTATTTAAAATGCAACCTATTTGAACAGAAATGCAAACGTGTACACAGCTGGAATGCATAAGAGCAGTCATGAATAGAGATAGCAGATCATTTCAAACTCTGTGGTTACGTTTGTGTATAAAAATACATGTCATCTGGTGTTCTTGTTTTCTTACTGCTTACCCCTTTTTGGGTGCAAAAAGAACCTGCTTGCTATATAACGTTTCATCAAAACCAAACATTTCACATCTGCATAATGGATGATTAAAAGTGATTATTTTTCTCTATAATTCATCACAATGAATTACTACCAAGAGAAATAAACTGATAAACAGAGGTTAAGTACGTGGCTATGAAAGGGTTTGTTTATGGTTACGAAATGGCAGTACATGGGTAAAAAATTGGAGGTCGGGGTGATTTGACCCGGAGCCAATATGAAGTGCCGACAGAAACAACAACACTCTGAAATAGTGCTTAGTACCACTGTTGAAACAGTTTCAGTTCGCAGTTTGCTGCCCCCTAATCACGGAGATCAACTTTTCTAAAATAAATGCTGTATCTTGAACTAGCAGAGGTAGGTTCAGTACTGTGTGGACTGTTTGCTATAAAAGGTGAACTTAATTTATACTGTTTATGAATGAGAAGACACATTTCCTGCTCAATGCATTACGGAAAATGTGTTAGGCATATCTGATGCTTAGTATGATTTCTCATTTAATAATTGTGTTCTTTTAGTCATATTGCATTGGGATTTAGGGGGTTATAGAATTGGGTTTTTGCTACTTAAGTAGTTTGATGACAATGTTAGATATATGTGGTATTGGCCGGAGACTTTTGATGCTAAACCCTAAATGTTTTTTGAATGTTAATGCTTGTCAGGACTGCATTTTAAAAATTCAGCACACATTGAAGGAGTGGGGTGCATCAGTGCAAGTGTAATCTGTAATTCCCACTTTGAAAAAGGGATAAGTAATACTTAAAAGAGTGCAACAGTATATGAAAATCTTATTCTGCAACGCAGGTGTCATTTTATTATGCCTTGCAGTTTCTGGAAAGATGTGGCTATAACACATTCTGCATATTTTACAATTGTCACGCTTGTGGCAGAATAAGTGTGTGTAAAACAGGACCGTCTCAGGTCCAGACCATTTTGAAATAAAAAAAAACATATATATATATTTTTTTGCATATCTGCCAGTTTCAGCATTGCTGTGGATGAAGAAACATTATCAGGACTTATATAATTTATAAAATGTTTTGCATAAAGTGGTGTGCACCACTAACTGTGCCATCCTGCACCATAATTTTGATCCAAGTCTGCACTCTGCAAAATACCTGGACGAGTTCAGTCAGAAGTATTTCACACTCAAAATTGAAAATCTGTTTTTTCTGATAAGTGTAGGTCAATCACACAAGTTTCTAAAGGCCGAATTTTTAAAATGTTTTTATTAGTTTTGCCACCGTTGTGATTTTATAGGATCTGGAGGTGCAAAATCATTGCACTTTATTTATTGGCATAGAAATCATGAATATTTTTTTTCAGCTGCTGGCTGAGACACTTTTGTTTGCAGCCAGATAAGTGGCAGGACAAAACGAGCTTACTTGACCTGTTGGATGCCTTTTTTGGAGTTATGAGTTTGTAGCCTTTGCATGAGGCCATCGTGAACAGTCCGGCTACAGATTCTTTAAAGATCCGTCTACACAGGTGAGCAACTACACAGCAACAACTGCTGCTGCCATGCTCCCCCACGAAGCACTCAGGACATAATATGCTGTCACTAATAATGAACCACCACAATTTCACTATGTAGGACGTTTTGAGATCATGCATGTTGTAGAGCTCACTGCCTCGGTGATGATTCGCAGATAATCTCTTAAAGACCCTGCAGAGACCATCTACATTCGGGCTGATCTTATTGTGTGAATATTATTACTATTTTGAAATCTTGTTTGTTTCCTTTCTGCAAACAACATTTTGTTGAAAAAATATAAAGACTACTTTGACTTCTGGCTAATGAAGACGAGGTCGTCAGTTGATGCCTAAATGTGATCAGAGGACTAACCGAGCATTGCTTTCAATGTTTTCTATGAAAGGGAAATTTGGACAGAACATTAGGCTAAACATTTCTGCCTAATGTGAATATATATTGAAATATACATTAAAACTTACAGTATCCAACAAATATTTCAGTTCAAAAATTTATTTGAATAATTCACCAATTTTTTTATTCTGTGTTTGTTTGAAATTACCACAGCATCTCATCATTTTGGAAATGAAACACATTTTTGATGGTTGAGCAAGTTATTTTACCTGTTTAATCCAAACTTGTATTTGCTGCATAACCATGACAGTCATATCAGTTTCCTTCTGGAAGAGAAAGAAAGCAGATATGGAAATATGGATATTTTGAAACTGCTGGACTGTGCCTGCTAGTTAAAGATAAGCTAAGAAAATCAATAGGAAATGATGGGGATGTGTGGATGTGTGGTGATGTTTGTGTGTTTTTATAGGATTAAGACGTAGAAGGTTTCTCTGGGATCATTTGGCCTGGACAAGAGGTTCCAGCTGGGATTTCCTTTGTGTCTGTGTCTGCACTTTGTTCCTGCTGCTGTCTACTTTGTTACCTGATGGGGCAGTCTCAGGAAACCCTGTGAGGGATCAACAGCTAGTATGTGTGTGTGCTGAGAAGCTGTAATTGGCATGTCCATCTGGCTGAAAGGACGGGACTCAGTGGCGGTGCAGGAGTGGTGGTGATAACATGGCAATTAAGCTCAGAGAGACAGACTCCCAATCACAACAGCTGGGGGCATGATGGGAGACTTGCAGAAACAGGTTGGACGGTTCGGAGTGAATACAGAAAAAGGGACCTCCAGAAGGGATTGTACTGGACTGTGCACACAGAGGACACCTGCTGCAGACTGGATCCTGGCTTTGTTAGATGAATCTGAAACTCAAACGCTTTTAAGGGGTTAACATCACATCCTTCTGATTGTTGTGAGAATAACATATAACTAGAAAATGTATCAAAGTTTTTAGCTAATACTCCACTTAGTATTAATATTGCAATGCCTTTAGGCAGTGATGTCACAAAAAGTACCAGGCCGCCATATTGGAAAGCAAACAAAAATGCGGTGAAAACAAATATTAAAAACTGTTGTTAAAGAAAGATCAAACAGTTTTTAAATGGAATTTGAAGCTAAATTGGTAGACTAGATCCAAACCTGATGCCAGAGAGTAATGTCGGAGTTATTAGTGTTTTGGCTACATAACCTTTCATGAATATGGAGAACCACTTCCAGATGTCTTATAGCTCAAAACCACCTTATTTATTCTTGAATATGTAATTTGTCAGTAACCTACACTAAGGAAAATATGGCTGCTGTTACAATCACTGTATAAACCTCCCATTTGCTTTATTTACCCATTGGCAAATGTTATTTTAGATTTAAATTTGAACCTAGAACTCCTCTGTAAACTGCTCTTTATAAGGCTAAATACAATAATATGAGCAAACAAGGACATGGTGAAGAGCTGAATCACATAAATTCTCCTTATGACAACTAGACCATCTTTGCCTTGATAAATCTTCCATTTCCAAATCATCCCAGTTTGTGATCAAGACCGTTGTATGATGAAATGTTTTATCTCATCTCTTTTTCTCGGATTAACTTAATTTTCATCAATATAGCCCTTTGTGGCATTGCTCCACTAGCAGTTATTGTTCTGTCCTGTATGTCCTTGAAAGCAGCGAACAGGATGTTAGCTAACTTACTATTGCAACGATTCTATTGTAGACTCTCTTATATTGTTTCAGTACCTGAACCTTTATATTTCCAATGAAACACGTCATTATTTGCCAATAATTGTACCTCTTTCAAAAAAGCTCTTTCTCTTTCAAATCATCCTCTCAGTGGACAGATAATGCACCAATTTCGGTTTTACCTTTGCTCTGAAAATAAAACTAACCTAAACAATATTTAATTAAGTGCAAAATCAGAAGTTTTGTATTGTAATATATGCTGAGTTACTTAAAGCATTTGGGAACCTGGGTAATGTCAAGCAGCAAATGAAATTTCTGATTCCATAACTGAAGTTTATTGTTTGTAAACCGTCTAATAAAGATTAATGACAATGAAAATTATAGGGAGTTGCTGGGAGAAACGCAGGCAACAAATGAAATATGAAACATTAAATCAGACTCAGACGGATTTGTATCAGTAAAAAAACATAAGCCAGGAGTTTAGATGGGGATCAGAGACAGGTCTTAAAATGTGATGGATCTTTTCTCAGGCTATGGGAAATTATTTCTCATCACGTCTTAAACCTGAATTTCTCATCCAAACAAAACTTGGAAGAGTGCCTAATCTAAAAAAAAAAAAACTAAAATATAAACAAAAGAAATATAATTTTTCTAAAATGTTGTAACTTTTTAGTGACTTTTTAAAGATTTAAAGCTAAATACAATGTAAAAGTTAATTTTGCCTAATAATTCCATTAAGAGAAAAACTGAGCTTTTATAAAAACTTGGATTTAATTGCATTGCTTGCTAAAATTATGTGCAGAGTGGAAATAGGACAGAGTAATTTCATACATTGATTGTTGATGCCAGTGGCGCTGCAGATATTCTCCCTCTCACCTGTCTCAGCAGCATTCCCTCAGCCTGTCTGTGTGGCCCCCCACAACACGTTATTTTTAAATTTTCTTCTTTCGTCCCTTGTTTTTGGTTCTTTCTTTTTCTCACTTTCCCTGCCCTTAAGGAAAAATGAGACAGGGCTCCCTTGATCATATCAGACAATACAATTGCAGCCTTCAAAGCTCTGTTGTATTTCATTTGGCTGACAGAAGTAGCACAGACCACCAATATTGCTACTGAGTTGCTGTTTCAAGTTGTTTACCATTTGTAAGAATTTACAAACTAATTCCCTGCCTGCAGTTTTTGTGTTTCATGTTGAGTTTCTATATATCTCCCTCACAAATGACCCATTTACCTGCTCTCTGAAATGTGCTTTTTTCTCTCTTTGTTCACTTCTCAGCTTCTGCAGAGCATTATCTTCCCCCTCTAGTTTTGTGTTCCATAAGCCTATTTACATATTTTTTATCTTTCTCTATTTTATACTGTCATCCTTATCTTATTGTATAAATGGGGTCAGATTATCAGATAACTCATGCAATGGTTATGCATTTTATGCAAATAGTGTTTAATATTACAAATACGTAAACCAACATGTAATAATTGACTGGTTACTCCACTGCTTAGATATTGTTCTCTAATTTATTACAAAGATCTATGAGCACTGAGACATATTATCTAACATAGTAGACTACTTGCGTGACTCCCGTGGTTTAGGGACATTCAATAATTTATTGACCACTGAACTCTTTTTCATCATTTTCTCTCATCACACTACGGGGTGAGTGCACTTCATTGATTTATAGACCAGATGCAACTTTCAAATACAAGGGGGGTTTACTATTATCTTTATGGATCAGTCAGCATATATAAGTGGATTTACAAGTGACAGTGGAAGGGATTTCTTTAAGGACAGCAAACAAAACTGCATGGGTATCTGCTGGATTTGTTTTTTAGCTGTAACACAGAAGGTGCAACAGAGTGCCTTGCAAAATTATTGATACACCTTAAACCTTTTCACATTTTGTCATATTGCATCACAAAGTAGTACATTGAAAAACGGAAAGTGAAGGATACATGGTATTCAAATTTTCCAAAAACATCTAAAAAGTTCGGTGTGTATTGGCCTCCTGACTCTGATACATAAAATCCAGTGCATCCAGTTGCCTTAAGAAGTCACCCAGTTATTAAACACTATCCATGAGTAATGTGATGTCAATATAAATGTAGCTGTCCAATGAAGGCCTCATATATTTATTAGAGAACATAATTTCAGCATTATGAAGATCTAAGAACACACCAAAAAGGTGTTGTAGAAGGTTTCTCCAAAAAGACATCAACTAGTGGTTTCCTTTCCACTGCGTTGAGAGAAGACGTGTTGGAACCGCAACCCTACCCGCCTGCCGCGTGTGTCAGCCATGCAGAGGTCCCCCCAAGCGGCTAGAACGAGCACCCCGCCACACAACTAAGTGGCCAGGCTGAGCTGCCGCCTTCACCACACAACTCAACACAGTTTGGACCTACTTTACTCTTGGTCATCAGAACACTTCACAGTTGTGTCTTGACAGAAAAAAAAGTTTTAGATAAAACAACCTATAAATTGTTTATTCCATGGGGTTTGCTTTTGTTCTTGGTTCTAAAAGTTTAATTACTTGAGTGCTGGCAGGCTACCTGCAGAGCTAAAGCTAACGGCTATTGAGATTTAGTTGTGTAGTAAAGTTAAGACGGACTTTACTTCAATGATTGGTTGAAACACAGATCATTCACCAACTCGTCGCCAGTTCTCATATGCAGATTAATAATTAATATTAGTGGTAGTTAAAGGTACATATGTGACTTAAAGGAGTTGATAAATAAGCTAAAAGCTTTCCTTTGTTGACTGAAACCATTTAACTTGGATGTGACGTCATCATGACGGTCAAATAGTTATGTCCTGTTCGTCGCAATTTTGTGAGTGTCAGCCCGTCCAAAATCATCCACTGAGGGCTAATCAACACAGCATTAAGAATCAGTTTTCCAAAAAGTTCTTGATTTATAATTCTTTAAAATAAAATCATTCAAATCATCCATTAAAATATTATTATTATAAAATAATGTTTTATCTACCCTTCAGATTTGCATTATAGTTGGTTCATAAAAACATGCGAATTGTTCTTAATTAGTTTTAAAACTAATTTGACCTAATTTCCAAATTCCTCAAAATAAAGCTTGGTACCTAAACATAAATATCCACATGAACTGTGATATCATTGCATCATTTTTATTGGTTCCCTTTGTCCTTTATTTGTATATAATTCATTAGTTTTCCTTATTCCTTCATTTTGCTTGGTAGTTTTCAAGTGAATTGTTTCTAGCCTAGTTAAGTTAAGTTAGCTTGTTAATTGAAGCATTTTAACTTGAGTTGAATTGTTTTTGTCAATAAATTGATACATTTAGCAAAGGAGTAGTCTGTGTTTTTGCCACATGTGTGCAGAGCTTACTGGTACCAAACACCAAGGGTTGAATTACCTCTTTCATCTAATGATCCATAATAACACACCATATTGGACTGTTATTTATGGGCAATACTTGACAGACTGAAAGTTGTTTGGCTAATGATTCCTGATCGGGTAGTGCCCTGATTTATTGGTTTTAACTTTATTGGTAAATTTTGTTTGTAGAAATTATCATTATTAATTATTCTTTTTAATCGTTGCTAATAGCCAAACAATCTTAATTGCCCAGCAAAGGTGAAGGGAAAAGTTGGAGTGTTTTGTAAGTTTGTTTTAAAACAACAAA
This sequence comes from Girardinichthys multiradiatus, assembly GCF_021462225.1. NCBI lineage: Eukaryota > Metazoa > Chordata > Actinopteri > Cyprinodontiformes > Goodeidae > Girardinichthys > Girardinichthys multiradiatus. The sequence continues at coordinate 30,110,528 of NC_061794.1, forward strand.
CCAAACTTTGAATATTCATTGGAGCACTGTTCAATCCACCATCCTCAAAAGAAAAGAGGATGGCAGAACTCCAAATCTTCTAAAACAATGACTCCAAAAGTAACTGGAAGAACTGGAGAGTTCCAGAGCTCGGGTGGTAAGATCACTTGAGCTATGGAACATCAGGAATAACCTAAATATTGAAGTTCACAGATACTTACTTGGGCCATTTTGCAACGAAAACAAACAAAACAAATCTGTTTCCAAATGTCCAACTGTCGACCAGTTGGACATTTGGAACTGGTCAACATAAATCAAAGGGATCGCAGCTGATTTTGCCTCATATTCTACGAAATATTGACTGCAGAATGCAAATACACGACACAGTTTTAGACTTTTATTTGTAAAACATTTTTCATTCTGCTTGAAAATTATGCACTCCTTTATGTTGATCAAATAGAATTCCAATAAAATACATTCAAGTTTGTGGCTTTAATGTGACAAAATGTGGAGAAGTTCAAGGGGTTTGAATACTTATACTGTTTGTATGAACTGGAAAGCAGAAACTGTGTGAATTCTTAGTTTAATTTTTCTCGTTTTGTATTAAAAAGCTAATGATGAAACCCGTTTCACCGTGTAAAACGCTTTAAAACTCATTCGAAGACCATCTGGTTTGTTTGCCCGTCGTTCCGAGTGGTCGTCTTAATTTACTCTTGAAATGAAAAGATGACTCGGTGCTAGGTTATGGTGGACAGGGACAACTTTAGAACTGTAACGTCCTCCATCTAAACCCCAAATTATCCTATCAGGTTGACTGTGTTGCCCTTCAGAAGAACAACAGTCTAAAGCGACCCTAAAATGTTAGTCTGGTTTAAAAATTTGAATGGGAACATTCTGAATAATAGAAGAAATGTGAATGAACTGTGACATTTTAGATTAAAGCATGTTGTAACATTCAAAGTCTGAGGACCTTATTATTATTTGCCAGCTGAAAGGACTGTTATCAAACTCAACAGAACATAATGCTGGAAATTTCTCTCTTAACCTTTTAACTTTTTAAATGTGAACCCTGCATCTGCTTGTGAATTTACAATAGTTATAATTTCAGATCTGTAGTTATTTATCTCTTTCAAAATATATTTGCGTATGATTAGGAAGAAGATCGGCACATCTTTCCTTGGAATGGCATAATGTTTATATACATGAAGAAAATACTAAATAAAGGTTTATGAACAGATCCTTATAAAAAGGTACATTATATGCTTCTGTTTATTTTTATAGGAATTATTAGAGTTCCCATTTATTATTGTAGCTATTTTGTAACAAAGGGCTGCCAGTAAATATGGAGCCCTTGTACTGTATATGCTACCTGCCATGGGAAGTCTAAAACTTAAGGTGTGGCCCATTATAGCTTGCGTCAACAGAGTATTGGTATCCAAATTTCATATGGCCAAGCCTTTTTTTGTTAACTTGTTGAGATCACTGTTTTAGGAACATCAAGCATTCAAATTACAAACGGCCAATGGATCAAACTGTTAAGTTTGAACTTGAGGAGGAGTTGTTCTTGTGGCATCCAGCAAGCTGTCCCTGTCTGTCAGTATTGGTACTTTTGGCTGTGCTCTTTGATGTGTGGACATGCTGCAAATCTATTTTCCCATTGGGGGCAGAAAAATGACAAGTGAATGAAAATCTGCAGATTTCTCGTTTAGTGATTTTCCAGTTTTGTATTGCTCCTTTATTTCTAAGGTTCTAAAGTTTTAGTATTTTAATACTATTTACTGTTGCTCTACGTGCCGCTGTGCCGGTTATACCTGGTGTGTTCCCTGTTTGTTTTTGTACGTTCACATTGTCTGGTTTATAATAATTTATCTATAATTCTGCCTTTCTCCTGCCTGTGTTTGGGCCCAACACAACAAAAGAATGTGACAAAAATAGACAATGAAGCATGAACCCAGTCATGCTTAACCAGAAGAAAAGAATATTTGTTTCTGCAGTTATTTTATTAACTGTTGGGACAAATTATAATTGTAAATTATATTGTAATAACTTTTTTTTTGTAGCACAAACACAAAACGTTTGTGCAAGTACTTTACAATAAATTCTATTCAACTCCATCTTGGTAGAAATCATCCAAATTATGTTTTTTGGGAGAAAAATGTGCAAAGCCCCTATATAGTGTATATATTCTGTTATTTTCCAAGAAAATATAAAACGAAACAATAAAAAATACAACTTGAAAAAAGATACTGCCAGTATGTTTTTTCTTTCTTTTGCAGACTAAACTAAAACCACTTTTTATATATAATTATTTTTCAAGAACATTATTAATAAAACTGTTTTTTCTTTTTTTGCATTTGAGATACCATTGTTCTTGGTTTTTGTTTATTTAAAGATTTGGGCAAAGCTAGCATTGGGATAGTGTTTACTTGCACATTTCTAACTGAAGCATTTTCTTAAACCATAGACCTGCTTTTACTCCAGAAATGCCTTCATTGCATACAGTACAGACCAAAAGTTTGGACACACCTTCTCATTCAAAGAGTTTTCTTTATTTTTATGACTATGAATATTGTAGCTTCACACTGAAGGCATCAAAACTATGAATTAACACATGTGGAATTATATACTGAACAAAAAAGTGTGAAACAACTGAAAATATGTCTTATATTCTAGGTTCTTCAAAGTAGCCACCTTTTGCTTTGATTACTGCTCCGCACACTCTTGGGATTCTGTTGATGAGCTTCAAGAGGTAGCCACCTGAAATGGTTTTCCAACAGTCTTGAAGGAGTTCCCAGAGATGTTTAGCACTTGTTGGCCCTTTTGCCTTCACTCTGCGGTCCAGCTCACCGCAAACCATCTCGATTGGGTTCAGGTCCGGTGACTGTGAAGGCCAGGTCATCTGGCGCAGCACCCCATCACTCTCCTTCTTGGTCAAATAGCCCTTACACAGCCTGGAGGTGTGTTTGGGGTCATTGTCCTGCTGAAAAATAAATGATGGTCCAACTAAACGCAAAACGGATGGAATAGCATGCCGCTGCAAGATGCTGTGGTAGCCATGCTGGTTCAGTATGCCTTCAATTTTGAATAAATCCTCAACAGTGTCACCAGCAAAGCACACCATCACACCTCCTCCTCCATGCTTCACGGTGGGAACCAGGCATGTAGAGTCCATCCGTTCACCTCTTCTGCGCCGCACAAAGACACGGTGGTTGGAACCATAGATCTCAAACTTGGACTCATCAGACCAAAGCACAGATTTCCACTGGTCTCATGTCCATTCCTTGTATTCTTTAGCCCAAACAAGTCTCTTCTGCTTGTTGCCTGTCCTCAGCAGTGGTTTCCTAACAGCTATTTTACCATGAAGGCCTGATTCACACAGTCTCCTCTTAACAGTTGTTCTAGAGATGTGTCTGCTGCTAGAACTCTGTGTGGCATTGACCTGTTCTCTAATCTGAGCTGCTGTTAACCTGCGATTTCTGAGGCTGGTGACTCGGATTAACTTATCGTCCGCAGCAGAGGTGACTCTTGGTCTTCCTTTCCTGGGGCGGTCCTCATGTGAGCCAGTTTCTTTGTAGCGCTTGATGCTTTTTGCGACTGCACTTAGGGACATTTTCAAAGTTTTCCCAATTGTTCGGACTGACTGACCTTCATTTCTTAAAGTAATGCTGGCCACTCCTTTTTCTTTACTGAGCAGCTTTTTTCTTGCCATAATACAAATTCTAACAGTCTATTCAGTAGGACTATCAGCTGTGTACTGTATCCACCTCCTACACAACACAACTGATGGTCCCAACCCCATTTATAAGGCTTGAAATCCCACTTATTAAACCTGACAGGTCACACCTGTGAAGTGAAAACCATTTCAGGTGACTACCTCTTGAAGCTCATCAACAGAATGCCAAGAGTGTGTGGAGCAGTAATCAAAGCAAAAGGTGGCTACTTTGAAGAACCTAGAATATAAGACATATTTTCAGTTGTTTCACACTTTTTTGTTCAGTATATAATTCCACATGTGTTAATTCATAGTTTTGATGCCTTCAGTGTGAAGCTACAATATTCATAGTCATGAAAATAAAGAAAACTCTTTGAATGAGAAGGTGTGTCCAAACTTTTGGTCTGTACTATAAACATAACTAATTCAATGTGAAACTGACAAATGTAATATGTAAGACCAACCTGTAAAAGAGATGTAAAATACACTATGTTTTCTTCAATGGGTTTTGGTATTATTACAAGAATCATGTCAAGCAACACAAAATAATTTTTATGGTATATTCTTTTTTGTTTGAACATCTGTAACTTTAACCAGAAAACATCCTGACTGCAATTCAGCTCAGCTTGTTTCCTCCGACCTCAGTTAGTTGACCAAATACAAAAAACAAATGGGTTTGACTTGATCCAGCACATAGACATTTTCACGATTGGGGTTGGCTGTTTTACAGCTCATTGTCACTTCGTTAAAGTAACATGAAGCAAATATTAAAGTGAACAGGAACACATTTTAAATCTATGTATCTCATTTTACCTCTGCTACTTTATCTGCTTAAATGGGCGATGTGCTTCTACTTTACATGTATATGAAGTTGTGCCCTGCCTACTTGACCTTTCAGTGTAATTCTCCTTTTTCGTGCTGTGTCACATTTACCAGACTAATTTGAATTGTAACATTTGTATGTGAAAAGAATGATCTCACAACTATCTCCACAGTAGGAGTTTTAATTAGAAAATGCTTTATTTAAACGACGATGCAAATACATATATGTTATTTGCCCTTGAAACTATTGCATTTAACTCCTCATTAGAAAATCATTCATTTTTGTTCTTTTTTACACACCCCACATTGACTACATCATTCATTAAGCATATAGCTGCCTAATGGAGCTTGTGTTGCTCATCTGTGTGTGAAAGTGAGCACAGTGTCAGGGTCAAACTAACATAGAGCATAAGGTGTAGGAATGTAGCAGTCTTTAAATCATAACACCCTAGAAAAAAAATAAAATTGGGATACCTCGGAATATGCTGTTTTTCCTTTACTTCGTTAGACTTTGGATTTGGGACTGACAGTAAACCCAATTTCAGTTTTGACTCTGAATATCAATGGAGATTTCTAATGAATGATGTGCTTAGAGGTTGCTAGTCCCATCTAAGCAAATATCTTGTGTACCTAAGTAACATACAAAATACTATGATCATCAAACGTCAAAGTAATGACCTATACAAAAGATGACTTGGGTTGACTGGAGTGTGCTTTTGAGCAAAAGTTTCTTAATATTTGTGGTCCATTTAATTAATCGTAAATTAAATCGAAAGAAAAGTGTTGTTATTTAAAGATAAATAATGAGTGTTTTTGGCTATTGTACATTTTAAGATTTTAATACTTTTAAAACTCATTCCTCATTCCTGTCGGGGTCCACACAAAATCATTCCAAGGTCCTCATATAGCCCCCGGGCCCCACTTCGAATATCCCTGATAATCCCATATCCCATATGTCACCTCGCTGGGGGAGAAGGAGCCTGAGCTTGTGCGGGAGGTCGAGAGATATCGACTAGAAATAGTCGGGCTCACCTCCACGCACAGCGTGGGCTCTGGAACCCATCTCCTTGAGAGGGGCTGGACTCTCTTCTACTCTGGAGTGGCCCACGGGGAAAGGCGGCGGGCTGGTGTGGGTTTGTTTGTTGCCCCCCAGCTCTAGTGTTGGGGTTTACCCCAGTGGATGAGAGGGTCGCATCCCTGCGCCTTCGGGTTGGGGATAGGTCTCTGACTGTCGTCTCGGCCTATGGGCCGAGTGGTAGTGCGGAGTACCCGGCCTTCTTGGTGTCCCTGTCGGAGGTGCTGGATAGTGCCCCTCCCGGGGACTCCATTATTCTGCTGGGGGACTTCAACCATGTTCAAACATAAGGGTGTCCATCAGTGCACTTGGCACCAGGACACCCTAGGCAGGAGGTCAATGATCGACTTTGTTGTCGTATCATCAGACCTTCGGCCGCATGTTTTGGACACTCGGGTGAAGAGAGGAGCTGAGCTGTCCACTGATCACCACCTTGTGGTGAGTTGGATCCGCTGGTGGAGGAGAAAGCCAGACAGACTTGGCAGGCCCAAACGCATAGTGAGGAGTGGGAACATCTAGCCGACCCCTTGGCCAGGGATGTATTCAACTCTCACCTCCGGGAGAGCTTTGACCAGATTCCAAGGGATGTTGGAGACATACAGTCCGAGTGGACCCTGTTCTCCGCATCTAGTGTCAATGCTGCCGCCCGTAGCTGCAGCCGTAAGGTCTGTAGTGCCTGTCGCGGCGGCAATCCCCGAACCCGGTGGTGGACACCGGCAGTAAGGGACCCTGTCGAGCTGAAGAAGGAGTCCTATTGGCTGTGGTTGGCTTGTGGGACTCCTGAGTGCCGCGGCCCGAGCGGTGGCAGAGGCAAAAACTCGGACCTGGGAGGAGTTCAGTGAGGCCATGGAGCAGGACTACCGATTAGCCTTGAAGCGATTCTGGTAAACTGTCCGGCGCCTCAGGAGGGGGAAGCAGTGCTTCGCCAACACTGTTTATAGTGGGGGTGGAAGGCTGCTGACCTCAACTGAGGACATTATCAGGCGGTGGAAGGAGTACTTCGAGGATCTCCTCAATCCTGCCATCACGCATTCCCTGGTGGAAACAGAGGCTGGGGACTCGGGGTTGGACTCTTTCATCACCCAGGCTGAAGTCACCGAGGTTGTTAAAAAGCTCTGCGGTGGCAAGGCTTCGGGGTTGGATGAGATCCGCCTCAAGTCTTTAGATGTTGTGGGGCTGTCATGGTTGACACGCCTCTTCAACATTGCGTGGCGGACGGGGACATTGCCTCTGGATTGGCAGACTGGGGTGGTGGTCCCCCTACATAAGAAGGGTGACCGGAGGGTGTGTTCCAACTACAGGGGGATCACACTCCTCAGCCTCCCTGGTAAGGCCTACGCCAGGGTATTGGAGAGGAGAGTCCGGCCGATAGTCGAACCCCGGCTTCAAGAGGAGCAGTGTGGTTTTCGTCCGGCCGTGGAACACTGGACCAGCTCTATACCCTCTACAGGGTACTCAAGGGTTCATGGGAGTTTGCCCAACCGGTCCACATGTGTTTTGTGGACCTGGAGAAAGCATTCGACTGTGTCCCTCGTGATGCCCTGTGGGGGGGGGGGGGGGGGGGGGGGGGGGGTGCTACAGCAGTATGGAATGGGGGGCCCTTTATTAGAGGGTATCCGGTCTCTGTACAAGCAGAGCAGGAGTTTGGTTCGCATTGCCGGCACTAAGTCGGACCTGTTCCCGGTGCGTGTTGGACTCCGGCAGGGCTGCCCTTTGTCACCGGTCCTGTTCATAACTTTTATGGACAGGATTTCTAGGCACAGCCAAGGGCCGGAGGGGGTCTGGTTTGGGGACCAGAGGATTTTGTCTCTTCTTTTTGCAGATGACGTGGTCCTGCTGGCCCTCTCTAGCCAAGACCTACAGCATTGACTGGGGCGGTTTGCAGCCGAGTGTGAAGCGGCAGGGATGAAAATCAGCTCCTCCAAGTCTGAGGCCATGGTTCTTGACCAGAAAAGGGTGGCTTGTCCTCTTCAGGTTGGAGGGGAGTTCCTGCCTCAAGTGGAGGAGTTCAAGTATCACGGGGTCTTGTTTACAAGTGAGGGAAGAATGGAGCGGGAGATCGACAGACGGATCGGTGCGGCTGCCACAGTAATGGGGACTCTGTGCCGGTCCGTTGTGGTGAAGAGAGTGCTGAGCCGAAAGCAAAGCTCTCGATTTACCGGTTGGTCTACGTTCCTACCCTCACCTATGGCCATGAACTTTGGGTCATGACCAAAAGAACGAGATCCCGGATACAAGCGGCTGAAATGAGTTTCCTCCGTAGGGTGGCCGAGATTTCCCTTAGAGATAGGGTGAGGAGCTCGGCCATCCGGGAGAGGCTCGGAGTAGAGCCGCTGCTCCTCCACATCGAGAGGAGCCAGTTGAGGTGGCTCAGGTATCTATACCGGATGCCTCCTGGACGCCTTCCTCGGGAGGTGTTTCAGGCACGTCCCACCGGGAGGAGGCCCAGGGGACGGCCCAGGACACGCTGGAGGGACTATGTCTCTCGGCTGGCCTGGGAATGCCTTGGGCTCCCCCCGGAGGAGCTGGAGGAGGTGTCTGGGGAGAGGGACGTCTCGGCGTCTCTGCTGAGTCGCGACCCGGTCCCGGATAAAGCGGAAGACGACGAGTACGAGTACGAGTACCCATATCTCTGTAAGAAAGCGGGTAGTAACATTTCTTTTCAACATCATTGTTACTTTTTATAAATTTCCTGCAGTCCAGCTGTATTATGTATTTGGAGTACATGGATGAGAAGTGCTTGTATTTAAAATACAGTTGAAAATATACTGGATAAACACGTTAATAAAGAATGAAAAATGTTAGGTCAAGATTTTATTTATATCTGTATTTAAATTTTTAACCCTAGTATGGCTCTATGCTGGCTGTGCTGCTTGAGATTAGGCTAAGTACTTTATAAGCCAATAACAGAATATTTCCCTGAGACTGTACAGTAGTTTTTGTGTCTGATATAATGAGCTACAAATCATCAGAAGTTCAAATTGGCATTAAATTGCTGAAGGTATCACCACTTATGATATGATAGCCACATTGGATTTTGAAATCAGGTTGTTTAGAATCTTCTGACTTTTCAAGTCAGAATTCCAACTTTATAGAGGGATTCTAGTTTATTTTCCCAACTAAGAACTAGTAATTTAACATTTTTAATTGCTGGACGAGTTTCACTATGCACTGGCACAGATGTAAAAGCTTTTGTAGGACAAGTGATTCTTTCTTGCAGCTTCATAAAGTCGTTTTTAATAAAGCAAGAGTATACTTTACTTGAGTGCTGCTGTTTTTTTCATCCTAAAATAAAATAAATTATTTGAGTTAGGTAAAACTGTCTAACACTGAGTTTATTTCAGGGTTCACGCAGTGCGATTGTCAGTTGTTTTAGCTAAAATCTTTTGGCCTGAAAGAAAATGTCTGGTTGTGAGCTTGAATTGGTGATCTGCAGTTGTTGTGACAGAGATTCATCTCTCTCTTGACCAGACAACCAGCAACTAATATCAAGAAAAGTCTGATTATTTTTTTCTCTGTTGCCCATCCATGAGTTTGTCTACCAATGTCTCCTTTCCCTTTACCTCTCCACCCTCCTTTCATGGTCCGACTCCAATATTAAGCAAGTTAACATCTGCATTAACTCCCCCTATGAAAGTTTAGTGAACATTATATATTTCTGAGTAGAACAGTGTGTTTCCACTGATCTAAAATATTATTTGTATTATTAGTATTATTAGCATTTGTACTAGACGCAGAGAGGTATGTTCAAGATCAAACCCTCAAAATCGGGTAACTACTGTTAATGCAGATGGACTCATTGATTATATCCTTCCCTGATTCACCCAAACTTTATTATATATCCTATTACTCAGATTCATATCCTCCTTCTCCATGTCCTTCCTCTCTCACCTCTCTTTGACATTCACTCTGGATTATTGATAGGCAACGAGATCTGATCTGTCCTCCTGTGTCATCATATGAGAGCTTTGCTGCGAATGGCAGAGGATAACAAACATGGTGTCTGATCTCTTTAAATCATTGTTAACCTTTTCTTAATCTTAATGCTCTATATCGTTTGATCTTCTGGCTTGTTTTCTACCCATTTTCTGCATCTATATGAGCTTTACAGGTTCATTTCTGCATGCTCTTCAATTAGCATTATCATGTCAGACCTCTATATGTTTTTTCTTCTTTTCAGCAAAAGTCTTTCTTTTAGTTCTCATGTAAAATTCAAGTGTTTTTTTTTTTTTTAAATAGGAGTTGATTTGACCAAATGTGTTGTTAAAGACGCATTGTCTGTACACCTTGTGTTCTGTCATAGTCCATTGTAAGACACATCAATAGCCAATCAATACTTCTGTCTGACTTTGTGAATTTGCTGGGTCCTCCAGTGTGGTTCTCCTTCACAGCTGTGCCTGCAGAGAGGAAACTGACATTTATTATACCAACTGGGTTACATTCTCCCTGGGTAGTGTGCTGCCCAACTTGCAGAATCCTAAAAGTAATGCCATCCCCACCTGTGTGCTGGGCAGCTCTCTGCATCCTGAGCCATATTTGCCCTGTTATTTGATTCCAGAATTTACCATCCATCCACATGGCTGCCTCTCTGCAGCCTTGTTCAGGTTCACTAGCCTGCATGAATGCAGATGGAAACTTCACAGATGCACAAATATGCAACTTGGCATATGACTCACAGTAATGTATGTTTTGCAATGATGACCTTCATTCATAGTGCTATGAGGTAATGTAGCTGTGATTTGTCCATTCTGTGCCAAGATGAGATTTAAACCTGTAGTTGTTTACTATCTTTCCACTATTTACTTGCTTCCTTGACACTGATAGTTAGTGAAAGGTAAATTTCAGCCCTAGCCTGAGTGAATGTATCCTGTCAGAGTGGATAATAGACTGCAATACATAATGGGAGCCATCATGAGGTTCTTGAATATATTCAAAGCTTCTGGTCGTCTTGGTTATTCATCTACAGTGATTTCAAGGCTTATTATTTTGGTTCAAACTGGGTTCTACTGAAGTGGAAGTGTCAAACTTTCTTTACCAGAAGCATAGAGAGATATTAGTGTGTTCAAAGCTGTAGTTAGGACACCAAGCGCCATATGTTACCCAGGCATTAAATGATTCCATGATGACGTTTCACACCCTGGAAGTTCATAGATGACTGTACACATTTATATATTATTTGGACTGCAAATGGAATGTTTTTACACTAGGTTGAATAACAAGTGCTTGAGAGAGTTAATGCCAATATCATACAGCTGAAATACATCATGTCCACTCCATGTTGCCCAACATTAAGTGGATAAACTAGACTAACTGCCTTACCCTCCATGCAAGTGGGTTAAAATACCATGAACTTCAAGGGTTGATGCCAAAGTTATAGAAGAAAAAAAAACAGGCCTCTGCAAAAGAGCTTAGACAGCAAAAAAGACTACTTTAGACACTCTTTGGAGTCAAATGAGTAACGTTGGGCAATGCCATATTAATCTACTGCGGGATTTGGCTCGGAACGACCTTCCAGGGAGCAGTACCTAACATCTTAATTACCTTTTCAAAAGGGAATACCTCTGAGATTTAGCTATCCTCTCTGCGCAGCAGATAGGTTGCTCGGTCAAGAGGAGGTGATATGAGGTTACACTTCACTGGGCTGAGTCGTTTTGACCTAGCTACCCTCTATAGGCTCATATAAACCTTTCTGTGGCACTACTGAGTTGGTTTTTGGCACTTCCTCTTTAAACTGCCCGGGTTCCTATAGGTGAACAGTAGATATTAAATAATGTTCATCTAAATTGGCTCAAATCCCAAAAAGCTTGAAGATGTCACTTAATCTTGCTGCCAGATTGGAAGTTGACTTCACATTTCATGATGCAGACAGCGTAACATAACTAGGAAAATGTGATGTTTTCTTGAATGTTGAGAATTTCATTAAAACTGTGGGATAAGAGTATCCCACAGTATTTCTTTTTTTTTTGTATTAAAAAAAAAAAGTATAACAATTTATAATGAAAAATGTGTAGAAACCCTAAACAGTCCTCTATCTTTCGGTCATCTTTCTTTTTACCTGAGCATGGCAAGCTAAATCTAAACAGTTAAAAAATCCGTTCTTTATTATTATTTTCTTTCCTTTTTATCAATTTATTACATTCCGACTCCCACCATTCACTCTCTATCATCCCTCGTTTCTCTGCCCTTGTTTGGAGGTGGTAAAAGTCACTCACAAGGGCACTGAAAGATAATACAACACCAGATAGTGACAAATAGGACAGGAGGGATTTGGCAGTTGTCCAGGCCCATCCTATGAATGTTCTGGGGGATGAGGAAAGGTGAGAGATAACCCCTCAATCTGATTGAAATCACAAAGATCTAACGAGATTTAACAGAGCCTAAATAAACTGTATTCTAATTTTCTTAAAGCTTTCGGTCTCTCGCAACAACGACGCTTCAAAAGGGACATTAGTTTGACTGTGTGGATATTTAATTATCTTTAGCTGATTTTAAATTCTCTGTGGTATCCTGTGCCAGAAGGTTAAGCCAACTAAGTCTATTAAAGGCTGCAGAATGAGCGTTTACCTTCATTTTTATGGCCGCTTAAGGAGAGGGAGTCCAGCAGTGTTGATGAGATTTAGATTCTAATAGATGAGACCAGTCATAATCCAGCACTTCTTCATTTTAAAGGTTATGTCTATTAACTGTGGAGTTACTGTCCATTAACAGAACTCTTTTGGCTAGTGAAATTAACTTGTTTTGTTCAAGTGTCTTTTCCTCCTCAGATATTTTTACCTTGATATAGTCAAGATTGGTTAACAGAAATCCAGGGCTAATTTACAGCTCAACTCTCTCCTTCTCCTTCTTTCAGTCTTGCTCCCATTTCTCTGCTTTCTCTTGTCTCTTTCTGGGAGATTGGCAGGTCCTTACGGTTTTAAGGCGCTTAGTTTTCCATGTTCCTTCGTCCTGTCTCCTGCCGTTAGGCTGACTGGCAGTAATTATATCTGAGTTGGGCCCCAGTTGATCCCAATGACCCCAAAGACGTGACAACAATAACAAGACAATGAAATGCTAAAAGATTAGAGGAAAGAAAAAAGGAGGACTATACCGCCTTAGACAGAAACATTGCAACATAGAGAAGTAAGAAAAGCAGTAATGATGCACAACTCTGCAGAGTAAGAAATAAAAGAGGAGGAAGAGAGATAGGACGACGTTGCACATCACTGATTCCTGACAGGCTTTTTCATATTCCTTTTCTTCCCTCTAGTTCTTTCCAGCATCATAGGTATGGGAACACAGAATTCATCGTTGTTCACTCAGCAGCCTTGTAGGCTAAGAAACGTGTTTTTGTTTCCACTCCTCTCAGATGCAGCCAGGTGTTTCCCCCAAACATCAGCTGTCTTCCAACGGGTTTCAGTGGTCTACTGTGAAATTGTAAAATAAAAACAGAAGGTTTGTTTTCCCTTGATGTATAAAATTCAGCCTGTTACATTTGTTTTTTTTGTTTTTTTTACCAGTTATGTCTTTAGATCTATCCATCTTGTATAGTTCCAGTTAGAAGATTCTATTCAATAATTAATAGCATTATTAATATTAATTTGAAGCTTTTAATTATGCATTTTAACTGTTTGCTTTGCCTTTTGGAATGCTTATACAACAAAGAACTTTGATAATTTTTAAAAACAAGAATTTGCTGTGAGCTGCACGGTGGAGTAGTTGGTTAATACTTTTGTCCTGCAGCAAGAAGGTTCTCTCTGGGTACACCAGCTTTCTCCCACAGCCCAAAATCATGACTTTTAGGTTATTTGGCCTTTAAATTGCCCATAGGTATGAGTCATGGCATGCATAGTTGTTTTCCCTGCGTGTCTCTGTGTTGCCCTGTAATAGACTGGCGACCTGTTGATATCATTATTTTCTGTGGGTTTTAAACTGGTTCCGTACGTGAGTATTAATTTCAGTCAGACTGCGCATGAGCCAGGCCTTCCCCATAAAAAGATTCAGTTTTTCCCACACAACACAACAACTGGGACATTTTCAAACCATTACACTCCAGTTCTAAAATTGTGACATTTTTAGAAACAAAATATGCCTTGTTCAGAATCAGAATCAGCTTTATTGCCAAGTTTGTACATACAAACAAGGAATTTGACTCCGGTACACTTTGCTCTTTGGGTTGTTTTTGCATTACAGAATATACATATTTACAATGTACAATATACACATATATAAATAAAAAGGTGCATTTGCAACATCTGTATGCTGTTGTTTTGTACTCTATTGAATGTTCATCAGAGAAACAGCCTGGGGGAAGAAACTGTTTCTGTGGTGGCTGGTTTTAGTGAACAGTGCTCTGTAGCGGCGGCCTGAAGGCAAAGCTCTGAACAGTTTATGTGCAGGGTGTGTGGGGTCTGCAGAGATTTTAGCAGCTCTTTTCCTGACCCTAGACCTGTATAAGTCCTGGATGGAGGGAAGGCCAGCCCTGAATATTCTCTCTGCATTCCTGATTATTTGTTGCAGTCTGCTCCTGTCCTGTTTTGTGGATGAGCTAAACCACACTGAGATGGATGAAGACAGGACACATTGAATGATGGCAGTGTAGAAGATGACCAGCAGCTCCTGTGGAAGGTTGAACTTCTAGAGTTGCCTCAGGAAGTACAGTCTCTGCTGGGCCTGTTTCCAAACAGTGTCAATGTGTGAAGACTATCTCAGGTCCTCAGAGATGGTGGTTCCTAAGAACCTGAAGTGGTCCACAGCCGATACAGTGTTGTTGAGGATGGTGAGGGGCGTGTATGGGGGTGGTGTTCTCCGAAAGTCCACCACCATTTCCACAGTCTTGTTGTCGTGTAAACAAACAGTACAACTAAACTTTCCTGTTTTCACCAGAAATTGTTGGCGTGTAAACACTGCCTAACATATATACATATATCCCACTAATAATTGGTTGAATGTCCCATTGCTTTATCTGTACCGCATGATGTTTGCACCCAAGCACAAGGCCCAGGGATAAATCTGGCTAAATAGTTAACCTCTCTTCGTGGTAGACTTGGTGAAGTGTATTTAAATTGTTTGGTCTCCTGGTATTATTATGGCTTTGAAGAAAAAGCCTAATATTGCCATGATTTACTCATTCCAAAACTAGTTTTATGTTTGTTTGGGAAGTTGAAGTATTTAGAGGTAGTCCCCCTTCTACATTTTCCACCCAAGTTGTGCAATGTACCAAAGGGTGTAGCAGGTCAGACCTGGGCATAATGCGGCCTCCGGGCCACATATGGCTCTTTAGTTGACTGACTGGCAAAGAATTAAACAAAAAATTACATAATAAACATATTTTTTATTTCACCTCAGACATGTTGTCTTTATAAATTACATACTGATGCAATATATGTGAACCGGTACACTCACAAGGTCTTCTGGTCACAAATCAGTTTTAGCTCAAAAAAATGTTTGCCCATGCTAAAAAGAGAAAAGGTAGATGTTGAATTCAGGGGGTTTGACAGAGCATGAACTGTTAAGTACTTCTTTAGTGAACTCAGAGGAAAAGCCGTGTGTTTAGTTTGTGGAGAGCAAGTCGCCGTTTTTAAGGAACACTCAGAGCAATTCAGAAACTTGACTGATGCTGAAAGGGCGCGGAAATCTGAAACTTTGCTAGCAAAGCTACAAAAGCAGCAAGGCTTTTTGTAAAACAAGCTTTACGCCTCCAGGGATGCAACAAACAAGACCACCTTTGTGATATCCCACAAAATTGCTAAAAACAGTAAGCCATTCTCTGACGGGGGGTTTGTCAACAAGTGTGTGGTGGGCTCTGCAGTTCTATTATGCCCTAAAAAAAAAGAAGCATTTGGGCAAGTCCTGATGTCCACGTGAACCATGACGGGAAGTATTGAGTAAATCGCTGTGAATCTGGAGCTGACTTTTTCTCCTTGGCTTTGGGCGAAAGCTGTGATGTGCACGATACAGTCCAGCTGCTTATATTTGTCCATGGGATAACAGACTTTAAGATTACTGAGGAGCCCGCAGCAATGCGGCCAATTAAAGGAACGACGACGATTTGGAGGTCTTTTCCTCAAAATCAAAGTTCAGTGACAACTGTTGTTACAATCTGATGCATCTTGTATATTATTTGGTGTACAATTGCAACATTTCAACATCTTGAGAAAGTTATGAACCAACTATAGATGGTATATGGTTTTGGTGTGAATGTGTCCTAAATTGTTCACTAATGAGTCATAAATGGTAAAAACCTCCATATTTTGTTTACTATTTATTTTAGATTTGGTTCAATAAATAGTAAGGCAACTTCTCTTTTTTTATTATGCTTAATTATAACATATACTCTTAACAGTTTACCAACGTGTCAAAACAACTCTATGTTTTTCTCCAGTTTTTTAATGAAGAAATACAATTGATATAAAGAATTAAGTTCAGCCTTTTGTACATATAAATTTGAGCCTGTACCCAATTCAATTCAGTTTGATTTCTAAAGTCCCTCAAAAAGGCCTTAAAGGGAACAAAATGCTGTACAGTACAAATAGGAGTAACACTCAGAAATATAAGAATAAACACAGCAAATAAAAACAATAAAACAAAGAAGCAAAAAAACCATAAAATCAACAAATTAAAAAAGTAGAGAAAGCCATAGTAAAAAGGTGAGTTTTTTTTGTGAAGATTTGAAACTCATACCAATTTCCTGTGCTCCACGTTATACTGTATGTATAATATTAAACCTGTGTAGTTGAGACCACTTCCATAATAAATTCAAATTTCATTCATTCATTCATCTTCTGCACTGCTTATTCCATAGTGGGTCACGGGGGAGCTGGTGCATATCTCCAGCAGTCTAGGAGCGAGAGGCAGGGTGCACCCTGGACAGGTCGCCAATCCATCGCAGTGCAACACAGAGACATACAGGACAAACAACCATGCACACACTCATTCAAACCTATGGGCAATGTAGAGAGACCAGTTAACCTAACAGATTCAAATTTCAAATTTGTGTCACCCAATTCTTGTTTTTAAGAATTGCTGAAGATGTTTGTTGTATGCTCATTCCACCCTGGAAATAGAACATATTATATGCATCATAGTTCAAATGCATCATTAAAGTATCAACATTAATGTGACACCTGTGCTAGGGATGGGTTTATGTGAACTTGTCCTCTGTTGTCAGATAATATATACCTTTTTCTAATTACTGTAATTTTCTGAATTTCTGAGCTGTTTTAACATAGAGATATTTGTTTGCATAAAGTTCAGAAGAGTTTTAAATTTAAGTTTCATGCTTTTTAAAAGAGAAAGGAAAATGAACAATCCACTAGTGAAGATGAAATTAAGTTCCATCCACTCCCCTTTCCCTTTCATTGTTCTCTTATGAAGATTTTTTTTTTTTGCAAAGCGACATTTATTATGCCTTGTTCTACTTTTAGGTCTATAATCAGTTAATCTGTCTTTGTCTCAATAATCATATTCACTTGAGCTGACAGGATTTGAAGAGGAAGTTCAACTAACACAAGAAATTGGATATTGCTTTGAATACACTGTGACTGCAGGTACTTACAGACTTATAAATTGATTTCATCGCCACGCTGTGTTTTATCAACCAGCCGTGGTATAGCCCAAATGGCATATATTACTGTTTTACAGCACTTTTCCATTTCAGTTCTTTTCAGGCTTGTAGCTGACAATTGTGATATTCATTCCCATTTACATGTCTGTAATCAAGAAATGTAATAAAAATGTTAAAGAAATCACGCACGAGACAGAGGAGAACTAATCTAAAAAATACTTGTAGCAAAGTTTCAATCTTGAATGTGAGTTCAGAAGGTAAAGATGTATGTGGTGATTTGTTCATTGAGGAGAAGGAAGCCAGGGCAAATGTTGTCTGAGAGCAGTAAAAACCTAGCAGACTAGCACCCTACACAGGGATTTGAAAGTGCTCTGTAGTGAGTGTTCTGTGGTGGTGAAAGACTGATGGTGACAAAAATTGTAATACAGAAAAAGTATAATAATTTCTACTTTTAATCACTCATTTTAATCACTCATTTTCTCATGAATGTTCAATGTAGCTGTCAAAACCTTTTTCCGTGTGCACTACTATGCAGCCATTCAAACGCTACAAGTCAGTCCGCAGTTAAGGCTCCCACAGAGTCATGTGTACTTGTATTCATACTCGAGGTGGACTTAAAGCGGACGTTCACCAAACATGTCTCCGCAAATCTCAGTTTTTACGACAGCGTACGCGTACTCGGTGTCATGCAATAAACTCTTCACATAGAACTGTTTTGTATATGTGACACAGCGCCAATGAACCAGTCAACCTTATATACCACTGGTTCCCAACCAAATGAAGTAATGGCTGGGCCCAAAGTTTCCTCTAACTGCAGCCTGTTTAAGCTCTCCACATATTCGACAGAACATTCCTAAGGAAAGAAAAACTTTCTTTTTTTCTTTGTTTCTTTGTTTGTTTGTTTGTTTGTTTCTATTCTATTCTATTCAGTTTATTTATATAGCGCCAATTCACAACACATGTTGTCTCAAGGCACTTCACAAAAGTCAGGTACATACATTCCAATTAATCTTTCTTTATCTATCATGTGTGTATTTCATTACCGAGCTTAGTCTTATAGAGCCACCTCCAACAGCCAAGCCAGGTCAAAGGTTTTTATTTTGTGGTGACTGGACTTTAGCTGCATGTCAGGGGCAGGGCATGAAACATGTGGGCTATTTTGTGTACTTGTACCTTTGCCATATGTATCAGGAGTAGGACATTGACCCCTGCTGCCACTCGGAGGAGTGGAAGTGCTGCCATCAAAACGAAATTGAGCGCTTTTAAAAACCCCAGATATCCTTGCCTGCTTTCCAGGTTTTAGCGGCATGTTTTTCTGTGTGCTCTCTGACCACTGTTGGGAGCATGTGTTCACCTGAGTGCACGTAACTCAGCGTGTCAGCGTCAGTGAGTATGAGGAGTGTGTTTTCATCCAGCTTTTGTCAAGTTTGGCCAAATAAAGTAGGGCAGCATCGACACAGGGACAGAAATTGCTCATGAGGGGATCTAATAAAATGAATGACATCAACTTTGAAAACATACTATTACTACTTTGTTGGCAGGGCGGGACGCCCCCCTTGGATAATGGTAGGGGAAATGCTGCCCTCAGTCAAATGTGTTAGCAAAAATAGTATGTACAACAAATGATTATTAAATGAAAATTATTTTATTTAATCTCTTTGGCTTAAACATTTAGTTCTGAGGCATTTTATTCATTTCAGTTCAAATTAAACAAAAAGATGATTTTGTTACCATGAAAGCGAAAAAGTAATCTAAATGAATACAAAATCAACATAAATAATAAACTTGCTTTTGTTATAACAAAAACTTGAGCTCTTTTGAATAAGTCCCCAATAAACAGACATTTAAACCTAAAAAATCAGCATCAGAACACTTAAAAATGTTCAATCAATCATCAATGTTCAACGTTCAGGCTCACTATATCAGTTTTACTTTACTTTAATGAGACACCCGAGATTGCTTATCCTTGATAAGCTTTGATAGATCTGGAGGCAGAGTGGAAGCAGCTGTTACTTTTCTCTCTCTCCTGCTGATATTTACCTGTCATCTTGGAAATAAAATATTAAATGTTTCATCCTACCCCCTGCAATATGTTCATGTACCACTAGGGGTTTGAGTACCCCCTGTTGGGAATCACTGTTATATACCACCTTCTTTTATTTTATTTTTCCAAAGCAACAAGGCTCATCCAATGACACCATGGCAGAAAGCGTGGGAAATGGAAGAATTTGTCACGAGAAATGTAGGAAGGTACACTTGACTTTGAACTTTCATACACCTGTGTGCAGTGTCCGCGAGTCAGAGCTGCTCACAGCACACACACAGTACACCCGACTCTCTGGGAGACTGGTTGGAACCAACGTAAAAATACTGACATGCAATCAGACAGCAGCTGCAGTCAAATTCACTCTCATTCATCTGTCTCAGACACAGAAAAAAATGGGTCACTGCCTCAGCTAGTTGGATAACATATTTGGGCAACGTTTTGAACTGCTAAAAGAAATATAAAAAGTTAAAGCCACAGTTAACACAACGTTTACTGTAAAAGACCTGCTGACTCACTGCTAGTGTTATTTGGTGCCATGTAAACTGTGTTAGGTCCTGATGCCTCAGTCTTGTGTAGTTTCTTTCTTTGAAGCCAAGTCTCTTGTGGTATATGATCCTTTAAAACACCTCTATTGTTTCCAATAGAGATGTTTTAAAATTGCTTATATGCTATGGAAAAGATGTTTGGGATTTATTGGTTCATACTTTCAGATTATTTGGTTTTCTGCCTTTTAAATAGGATATAATTGCCCCTTTTTTACACGTACAACAAAAACACACAGTTTATTTTTGTATCTATTTTGACCAGTGATTATTTTTAATAATTTCTGCTTCATAGTGCCTTTCTTGAACAAAGCAGCCATGTATAACTGATGTACTCGATGCCAGCTCTCTATGGCTCAGTCAGGTTTCTATTAACCCTAACAAACTGGCTTCTTGCCAATCCATCCAGGCATGAAATAACACTTCAACTCATGCTAGCTGTTATTACTATTCACTGTTTTGTGGGTTATCCTTGGTTTTCTTGACAAATTAGCTTTGGACCTTACCCTACCTCACATGTGATTTAACACTTTAAATAGATTATCTTCTTTAATTCACATTACGTAGCATTAAATTAGCCCTTAGGTTAAAAAAAAGTCAATATTTGAGTTGGATAAATGCTCTGCTACTGACGCGAACCACAGGCCAGCTGCCTGTTCAGCTTGATCCAAACTGCAGAGGTTGCCCCGTGGCTCTCACAGAATTGCACTCTGACCCTAAACTGACAGCTTGTCTGGTTCGCCGTGTCACAGCCAACACTTCTCACCATCCATCCAATTTTTGTGAGAGAACAGCGTGGTGGAAGACAGAGAAGGAAGGGTGGCAAGATGAGAGAAGAATATCCCATATATTCATGATGTAGGGGTTATATAATCAGGGATCAGTCTAGTAAGAGAGTCACTTTTCCAGACATCATGTGTTCCCTCTTTGAATATGCACTCAGAATAATGCGAAATCACAGTGGAGTACCTCAGTCTCCACGAATCATCATTGCATCACCATCTGTTTATAGCATATCTAGAGTTGATAAGCAATGTGCATAATTAAGAGTAAATGTCAACATCTTTAAATTTCTGAAAATTCTGACTAATATCTTAGACATTAAAGGCTAATTTGCTGAAGTTCTTTTTTCTTTCCCTTCCTCTCCAACCAGCGGCATCCAGCTTCAGTTTTTGCCGTGCCTCCCTGGAGCACACGCTGTCTGCTGAGGAGCTGAGCTACCAGCTGCCGCGTCGGGCCGGAGGCAGCAACCTGACCTGGCACGACGGCCGCGGCCAGAAGACATCACACACACGCACCGTAAAATTGCTGCAGCAGCCTGGCACAGAGGGCATCCAGGTAGAAGCATTTCTGCACAAACAGAGCAGACGCACCTTTTCTCACAGAAAAAGGTCAAATATATGGCTGCAACTATGCTATTATGCTATATTAGTCTTGATTACAACAGTTCAGAGATACGCTTCATAATTTCTCAGTAATGATGTGTGGTTGCTGGTGGACCCAAATGCAGACAAGACAGTGGTGATTACGAGTGGATTTTAATACTAATAAAACGGAAAAGACTTACAGTTGTGGCACGAGGAGAACAAGAGAAGGAACTGGGTTGATTCCAGAAGAAACCAGCAGTGAGACAAAGAAACTAGGGAGATTAAATACAGAGGAGTTCCAACATAAGAGTCTAAACAGAACACAAGAAACAAGAAA
This sequence comes from Girardinichthys multiradiatus, assembly GCF_021462225.1. Classification (NCBI taxonomy): domain Eukaryota; kingdom Metazoa; phylum Chordata; class Actinopteri; order Cyprinodontiformes; family Goodeidae; genus Girardinichthys; species Girardinichthys multiradiatus. The sequence continues at coordinate 30,131,951 of NC_061794.1, forward strand.
AAACTTTACACAGGTGAGTGAACTGAATACAAGACTTCGACAACAATAACAACAACAAAGGAATTAATCAATAATCAACATCCCAGCAAATGAAAATAAAACCGCAAACACCGGTGGATCATGACACGTGTTTGCTTATTCTCACAAATTGATGGAGCTTTAAAGGTATGCAAAGATAAAAATAACCTAAAATAAAGTTTTATTGTACCTGATTGCTGGAGCATATCTGTTAATAATCCAAAACATTTTCACTGCACTGGCTTTGAGGCATGTTTAAAGTAAAAATCCATAATATAAACAAAGTGCTTTTGTTTAAACCAACCAACTGCTGCTAAAAATAATATATTAATTATCAAAGGTATAATAATGTTATCCATAACACTTATTTTTTATTTTGGATTTTGGGTCATAGACTTAAGCAAAAATGCACAATAAGCATCAACTCCTTTCATTTCCACGCTATGACATCCTGTTTTTTTGTTTTTTTTTTGCAATTGGAATAAATATTTCGGTTATTCAATTGCAAATTTGTCTTGTGCGTTAATAGTATCCTTTCTCAAGGTTGCTGACTGTCAATTTGTAGCAACAGGTGGGGGAAGGGCATCACCGTGCTACTTTGTGCTCCATACAGTCAGATAAATGTATGACCACATAATTAGAATTAAAGCACTTTGTACCTCTTGATCCCAATACACCCACTACACATCAAAAGTGACACATCCACTTCATAGACATGACAGAACCTGATGTTCCACAAAATGCATTTATTTCCTCATATTCAAAACCATGCAATACATGTAATTATGATATGCCAGTATACATGGCAAAATACAAAACAACGTGACAGCATCTTATGCTAATTTGGATCTATGTAGACTGTTTGCTTCACTTTTGCTTGATATAGTCCCACAAATACGGTATTTTGGGTTTTTCTTTCATCTTTGTCGTTATTTGCTGTCTCCCAATGTAAACAGCATGATGTTGGGCAGATGCATTAACTGTCCCCATTAATAGGGGACTGCTTACAAGTTCAAAGATTTTACCTAGAGGATTTCTTTTTTTTTGTAATTGCACCATTTGAGTCAGTTATGAATTGTTTCAACTTTAGTAATAAATAGCTGGAAATAGTTTCTTAAAGCACTGAAATAGATGGAATTCTAAGAACTTCGCAATGGATAACAGTTCATAGTGACTTATGCTGACAAAGCCACTTTCATGTTCTCGATTACTTTTGAAGGTTTTACAAAATTATTAACCAATTAAAATAATCATAAGGCCCTAAATGGATCCTTTAGGAGTAAATGTTCTTATAGGTTCAGTTTTGGAACTAACTGAGAGATCTACCTGTGAGATGTCATTAGAGATGAAGCAGGATGGTCAGTAGTAGTCCTGCACCTCTGCAGATCAAATCTCAGCGCTGTCAGGAAGCCTAATAGTTTTAGCTTGTACATATTGCTGCCTGATCTTATTTGATTCTGTGGCGGTAGAACCACCAGAGAAGAACAGGTTATGTAACAGTTGTACAAGCACTGATGTAACAATGCTTGTGCGGTCCAGCGAGCCCATTCTTCATAGCACAGAGACGATGCTTAATGTTAAATATGTCAAAAATATTAATTTATTTCACAGATAAATGTTTCCCACCAGGGATTTACAAAAGCTCTAAAAGTAATGAGTTTTAAACTCCGGGCATAAAACCCATTGAGTGCTGTCTGACATGTGAGGAATACTTAGTGGCTGATCATCGTAACAAAATAATGTAGGCAGCCCATGCACCGTTTAGTTACAAATGCTGCTTTATGGAATATTTATTTCCTTCTTAGAGCAACAGAGAAGTGAATCAACAAAAAAAGTGACTATATCAAGGCTGATTGCATGTATCTGATCTAAAACAACATGTGAAACGACAACATCTTTCCATTTAAATATTTAAATGTAAAAAGGAGATAGCCCCATGGATGTCATATGTTACATTTTCTGGCCACTTTTGAGAAAGTTTGCAATTCAGAGGCTGTATAACATACACACAGTTCTCATTTTGTTCAATAATTCATAAAAGAGAGTCCTCTTGGCTACAACAGCTGTAAAAGGCTTAATAAGAGACGAACGAGGAGCTGTTTCCGTGTGATTACACAAAGCTTGGATAATTAAAGCTCCTTTATACCATGAGAACTAAGGCTTATCACTTCCTTGTGGCGACAAGCTTCTTTATGCATTATTCAACAAATGAGAGTGCAGTCCAACTTTCTGAGGTGTGTCTGTGTCTGTGCATTTACACAATACCATAATCTCCGGTCATATATCTGTAATTATACGAAATGTGTGTTTGTTAGAGTGAAAATGCATGCACGTATTGTGTGAACTGCTGTGTGTGCATACATTCCTCTCAGGACAGATGATTAGATTATTCTCTATTAAACTGGCTGTGCACACACAGGCTTTAATAAGGCAGTCGTTTAAGTAAAAGACGGCTCAGTTTCTGGATGTAAAATAGGACCTGGGGAATCCTTCTTATGTGCTTAACAAAGCTGATAGAGCACGTTATGCATCGCTGTGCAAACTCCCAGTTGGGGGAACGAGAGATAATGATCGGAGAGGAGAGAGAGGAAGTAGTGGTAGTGTTTATTCATGCACAAACATGGCTGTTAGTATTAAAGATGTCAACAGCATTAAGTGTCATTGGTTCAAATGGAGTGTAACGACACAAACGGTCACTAGAAACAGGATATTCTATCCAATGATGGGAAGAGGACAAAAGGTGTGATTCGAAACAAAATAATGTCATTGCAACCAAGCAGGTGATGCAATAACAGAACGAATCATTATTGTGCTTAATTGCGTTTAACTGCGTTTTTGTTGCTGGATGAAGACCAATACACAGACCTCTCTGCTTGCTAGATTTTTCCAAATAATGAGCTACTGTCTTATTGGTGCACCTTCTGTGCCGTCCGTGCCTTGGCTGCTGTTTGGATAACCAGATGGGGCTAAGGGAGGGTTTCCTGTGCGCAGCTCATTTTGCTGTCTGCCACACAGCTTGTGGATGAACGTTTAGATGAGACCGGGGACTAGGTGGAATAACAAAGACACAATTTAAGAAGCCTCCTTTTTTCTGAAGCAGGACTGAGCTTGTTACAGGAGGCAAAGTTCCTTTTCTGTGCACTAATTTGCTTTGCCTTGGTGGGCGAATAAGAAAGATTGCTCTGTGATTATTTTTCCCTTCTCATTACCGAGTGCTATGACTGACCTTTTGAGCTGACACTGACACAAAGAATTGAATCAGTGGAGAAAACACACACACTTGACTTCGCAATACGTTTTCACCAGGGTGAATGGACATTTTTTAGTCATCTGTAGCTGTACTTTGTCTCATCAAAATTATATATTTCTTCAATAAAAAAATTTACAATGTTGCTGTTTTTATTATATTTTTCTGTCTATTACCTTTAAAAATGACATTTATTCCAAAGACAGTTTACCATGATTCACCTTAGAACAGGGTTACTGCTTTAGTTTACTATGCCTGGATTGTACGCATCGTTTCTGTCCTGATGAATGGAGTCTCTCGACAGAAGCACATAGACGCACAGGGGATTATTCTGTTGTTTCAACTCACCGTGCTCATCCCCATTTTTGTAGCAGTCCACACTAGCCAAACAGGAAGGGTAGCAAGGTACAGTCTGACAGCACCTATGTTTTACAAGAATTTATACGGTTTATTATAAACGCAGGTGATAATTATTGAAAAATGTTTGATAGACTTGTTAAATTGGCTAAAAGGTAACCCTTACGAGGCCAAAAATTAAAGTTAAAATAAGAATACCCTTCGTCTACTGCGTTTCTTCTGCTTCCGGTTGTTGAATACAGGCAGATTTGATCTGCTCTGCCATCTACTGCACCACCTCAATTGCCCCTTGAGTGAAGGGATAAAAGCCAGGAAGTGCATACATTATGGTTGAATTCTCTCAAGAAAGCTGCTGTGCAATGACTTCATCTACCCCCAAACTTCTAGTTATTATCATACCATAGTTTTGATATTGTAGACTTAATATAAAAGATCAGAATTGCAGAAATCATAATGTCCTTTGCTGATTTCGATGGGTTTTCATTAAACTATTGAACAATACTGATCATCGCCAAAGTATGAGCTATGACAAGAAGGAATCAGGTCAATCTGAAATGCTTTGGTCACACAAGGACTGGAATGAAACTCTTAGCATGATAACCTTGACAAAGTTTCCCAGTTTCCCAGTATCACAGTATTTAAGCAAACCTTTAAAACAAAAAGGTTTAACATGATCTAATTAATTTTATTTGAAACAGAAACAAAACAAGTCTTCATATTTCTAATAAAATAAAATGTTAATTTCATTTATAACAGTGTTATGTATCTTTTTATTGGTATTTTGGTTATTCAATTTATCAATTTGAGGAGAAATATAGAACAAACCCCTGTTAAGTTTAATAGTATATAGTATTATAGTATAATAGTATTTCTCATGTCTTAATGCACAGAATGTTACAGCGTTGTGCTGTAAAACAAGCTGAGCTATTAACCTGTATTTTAGCCAGGCTGTTAGCCAGGTAGCCAACCTACAGTATGCTGCTTGGCAAACATGCTGCTCCTAGCTTGCTCAATGTTCGTTCGTTCGTTCGTCATCTTCCGCTTATCCAGGACCGGGTCGCGGGGGCAGCAGACTCAGCAGACACGCCCAGACGTCCCTCTCTCCAGACACCTCCTCCAGTTCCTCCAGGGGGAGCCCAAGGCGTTCCCAGGCCAGCCGAGAGACATAGTCCCTCCAGCGTGTCCTGGGCCGTCCCCTGGGCCTCCTCCCGGTGGGACGTGCCTGGAACACCTCCCGAGGAAGGCGTCCAGGAGGCATCCGGTATAGATGCCCGAGCCACCTCAACTGGCTCCTCTCGATGTGGAGGAGCAGCGGCTCTACTCCGAGCCCCTCCCGGATGGCCGAGCTCCTCACCCTATCTCTAAGGGAGACCCCGGCCACCCTACGGAGGAAGCTCATTTCAGCCGCTTGTATCCGTGATCTCGTTCTTTCGGTCATGACCCAAAGTTCATGGCCATAGGTGAGGGTAGGAACGTAGACCGACCAGTAAATTGAGAGCTTTGCTTTTCGGCTCAGCTCTCTCTTCACCACAATGGACCGGCACAGCGCCCCCATTACTGTGGCAGCCGCACCGATCCGTCTGTCGATCTCCCGCTCCATTCTTCCCTCACTCGTGAACAAGACCCCGAGATACTTAAACTCCTCCACTTGAGGCAGGAACTCCCCTCCAACCTGAAGAGGACAAGCCTCCCTTTTCCGGTCGAGTACCATGGCCTCGGACTTGGAGGAGCTGATCCTCATCCCAGCCGCTTCACACTCGGCTGCGAACCGCCACAGCGCATGCTGTAGGTCTTGGCTAGAGGGGGCCAGCAGGACCACGTCATCCGCAAAAAGAAGAGACGAAATCCACTGGTCCCCAAACCAGACCCCCTCCGGCCCTTGGCTGCGTCTAGAAATCCTGTCCATAAAAGTTATGAACAGGACCGGTGACAAAGGGCAGCCCTGCCGGAGTCCAACATGCACTGGGAACAGGTCCGACTTAGTGCCAGCAATGCGGACCAAACTCCTGCTCCGCTCGTACAGGGACCGGATGGCCCCTAATAAAGGGCCCCCGATTCCATACTCCTGGAGCACCCCCCACAGGGCATCACGAGGGACACAGTCGAATGCCTTCTCCAGGTCCACAAAACACATGTGAACCGGTTGGGCAAACTCCCACGAACCCTCGAGCACCCTGTAGAGGGTATAGAGCTGGTCCAGTGTTCCACGGCTGGGACGAAAACCACACTGCTCCTCCTGAAGCCGAGGTTCGACTATCGGTCGGACTCTCCTCTCCAATACCCTGGCGTAGGCCTTACCAGAGAGGCTGAGGAGTGTGATCCCCCTGTAGTTGGAACACACCCTCCGGTCCCCCTTCTTATAAAGGGGGACCACCACCCCAGTCTGCCAGTCCAGAGGCACTGTCCCCGACCGCCACGCAATGTTGAAGAGGCGTGTCAACCATGACAGCCCTACAACATCCAGAGACTTGAGGTACTCAGGGCGGATCTCATCCACCCCCGAAGCCTTGCCACCGCGGAGCTTTTTAACCACCTCGGTGACTTCAGCCTGGGTGATGAAAGAGTCCAACCCCGAGTCCCCAGCCTCTGTTTCCACCACGGAATGCGTGATGGCAGGATTGAGGAGATCCTCGAAGTACTCCTTCCACCGCCCGATAATGTCCTCAGTCGAGGTCAGCAGTCTCCCGCCCCCACTGTAAACAGTGTTGGCAAAGCACTGCTTCCCCCTCCTGAGGCGCCGGACGGTTTGCCAGAATCGCTTCGAGGCCAACCGGTAGTCCTTCTCCATGGCCTCACCGAACTCTTCCCAGGCCCGAGTTTTTGCCTCTGCCACAGCCCGGGCCGCAGCAAGCTTGGCCTCACGGTACCCGTCAGCCGCCTCAGGAGTCCCACAAGCCAGCTTGCTCAATGTAGTTTTCTTTAAAAATGTTACCTTAATAATACTGAATGGTGATGCTCGTTTGGGTTCTGGAGTCATGACTCTATATTGCCCCTTTTCCACTGGCTCGATTTGGCCCGACTCGGCTCCACTCTGCTCGCTTTGCAAGCATTTCCATTACTATTATTTCAGTACCGGTACCTACTGTTTTGGTACCTCCTTCTTAGCAGGGCTAAGCGAGGTCGAGTCGGTACTGTGTGTGACGTGAACAAACGGCTGTTCACTGATTGGCCGTGGGCACGGGCAGCCGTAAGAGTCGACCAGCATAAAAAAAAACGACCTTCATTTTCAAACGTGCATTCAAGCGAGTGAGAGAAATATATGATGGAGTTCGCACAGTTATCCAGAGAAGTCACCCCTTGGAGCAATGACGAGGTGCAAGCTTTTCTGGCGATCATAGGAGACTGCAATATATAGGCAACTACTATTAGAAATAAAATGGGATCTAATTAAAATCTTTCCAAGTCTCTTAAAGGGAAAGTGAAATCTTTAATAATAATAATAAAACATAAGTCAAAAACCTACTCATCAAATATGATTGTCAATGCAGTCAGCAGATTTAATCCCCAGGCAATAGACGTGTTACTTCTTGTTTTTGTAACGCGTTTCGGTCTTTTCTTCTTTACATTGGCAGTTGAGTGTTTCATTCGCGGTTATGCAGCACGACACATGATGCTTTAAAGCCACACCTGCTGCTGCTAAAAGTACTTCACTAAAGCTGCTAGAAATAACTCTTCTTGCTGCCAATTTTACTTGTGTGTTTTTGACTTTAGAAGAAACAGTAAGTTTAGAAGATGAACCTCTACAATCAATGTTTGCTTAATCTGATCCAGTGAGTTCAGTCTCTGTACCAACTTCGGTTATTCGATGTTCCTTTTTGATATAAAGAAATGAAAAATCAGCCACACCAGGTTTCCATTCTTTACTACTTTGTTTTTCCTACCGAACACCCATGTGCTCGTATTCATTTATGTCAGCAGTGCCTCAACACTGAACTCACTGGTCTACAATTTTGCGCTTTGTTAAACAAAGGTTCTCGGTGTGGTGGCTTGTCACCTGTCCTTTTCAAAGAGAACAAGTAGGAGTCATTTCTTAACAGGAATCTGATGCAACGTCTGTATCCTTTGTGATTTTTTATTATGTGGAGTCACAAAATCCTGGAATGCACACAATTACCTTCAGGGAAACTCAGGGTTGACTGGGAAGGTTTTGCAAGGCTCTGTGGCTCAAGACTGGAATGATGATCGGGGTTGGGGGGTAGAGGGGGGGGGGGGGGGGGGTTGTTTTGCAAAACACAGATACATAAAGAGAAATCAGAGTTACTGGGCAAAGAGCCAGAAATGCTTTAGCCTATATTGTCCTTGTCCTGGCACTCAGTGATGCACTTTTCGAGGCACATGTTTGACTCATGCTAAATAGAGAGCTTTGCGGAAATCCCATCTGGCTCTTTGTCCACCAACTGAGAGGCTGCTCATATTTGCATGAGTGCAAAGACAGAGGCACACAAAGCTGGCCGAGGTTGACAGTTCACACACTTCCACAAAGTTACTTACACAAGAACGAGTCAAGTAGACACTCACAAAAGCTACTGAAGCATTTACAGAATCACCCTGACACGCTTACACAAAGGCACAAGACTAGACTGAGCAGATCGAGATAACAGGGTGGTAGAAACTTCCAAGAAAAGGGGGGCTCAGGCAGGCTTCTGCGAAGAGAGTGAGAAAGAGGAGAGAAAAATGAAGGAGATATGTTGGATCATATGTCATGATCTGTCAGGGTCTTTGGGATCAGAGAGACAGATTGCAGATCCAGCTCTATAATGACAGTGGAGCAAAAGTTCGATGGGTACAAAAGATTGGGGAGAAGGAAGAAATTGTTTGGTCAGACAGCAGATTGCAGGGCTGATAGAGGAGGAGTGTTTAGTATCCTGCTGAGAGATGAAGTGACAATGAGAGAAGATTTACAGCAGAGAGAGAAAAGAAGGAGACAGTACATGATATGCATATCAGAAAAAAATTAATCTATTCATCCTTGCGCACTCAAATCAAATTTTTACTGCTAATTGTCATTGCAATGCCCATCAATCTCATGCAGGGTCTAACAGGACTCGGAAGAGGTGCATTATTGGTCGCAAATAATGAATTTTGCAGATTCCCCACGCTCCCTTGACTTCTAGCTAATCCCTGATTAGCCTACACAAAAGGCACCGCAAACAGACACGCACACACAACATCACTAACAAAAGACAAAGCAAAATTCAGCTCACAGAAGTCAAGGTAATGTAACGAATGATTGGAGGAAAAGATGAAAAAGGAAAAAAGATATGGAGTGAGAGTGTCAGGCAGTGGAAACTGACATTTATGTGGACTGATTGGAGGAGGATATGGAACATGATAGATCAAAAGCAGCAGTGAATGGCCAAAAAATGCTGTTTCACTATACAAACAGGATGATCAATGGGGAAGTTTGGTGTATGGAATGATGGCTGGAAATGCACAGAAATACTCTTTGAAATAATAATATATAAATTCACATAGTTTTTATAATAATTCATTAGAGAGCTATTCACTGAATTTTATTTATTTATTTTATCAAAACAGTTCAATCTTTAACACAGCGAATTAGTTAAACATCTAGCATCATCTATGAATGTTTCTGTTTTCAGCCTGTATCAACAAACTCTTATTTGGAAACCTGAAACGTTTTCCTTTCTGGATTTGCCTCATCATTCTTTGTATACAGGCAGTAATACAGTACTATTATTAGACAGATAATGATTATTATTTTATTGTTTGTAAAGTATCCTGAGGGATCCCTGGAGACGGCAAATAAACTGGAGAGTTTGTCCTCATCTTACTCACGGAGCTGTGCGTTGATGGTACAAAAATCCACTTCACTCCATGTGTCATGTTTGCGGTCGAAGAAGAAGCAACTATTTACACACCCAGAAACTCTTGAAGACTGCCTGCTGGCCGTTGTGGATGAAGGGAGAATTTATGAGAATGTAAAGTCAAGTGTGGCATCAGTTTTTAAAGATTTACCCGTCAGACATGTCAAATGAACATGAACCGCCTCCTTGAACCACCACCTTAACGTGGTGGAGGGTTTTGAGTGCTCGAATGATCCTAGAGGCTATGCTGTCTGGGGCTTACATGGCAAACAGGCTCTAGGTGACGGGTCAGACAAAGAGCGGTTCAAGAACCCCTCATGACGACTATGAAATCGAGGCACGTGACATAGCCCTGTACGGCGGAGCAAGGGTCCCACCCTGGAGACAGGCCTGGGGTCGGGACTCATCGGAGAGCACCTAGTGGCTAGGTTGCTCCTCGCGGGACCCGGCCGGGCCAAGCCCGAATGAGAGACGCGAGACCATCCCCCAGTGGGCCCACCACCTGCAGGGGGAACCGTGAGGGACCGGTGCAAAGAGAATTGGGCGGCGGATGGAGGGAAGAATGGAGTGGGAGATCGAGGTGTGGCTGCCACAGTAATGGGGGCGCTGTGCCGGTCCGTTGTGGTGAAGAGAGAGCTGAGCCGTAAAGCGAAGCTCTCAATTTACTGGTCGGTCTACGTTCCTACCCTCACCTATGGCCATGAACTTTGGGTCATGACCGAAAGGACGAGATCCCGGATACAAGCGGCTGAAATGAGCTTCCTCCGTAGGGTGGCCGGGCACTCCCTTAGAGATAGGGTGAGGAGCTCGGCCATCTGGGAGGGTCTCGGAGTAGAGCTGCTGCTCCTCCACATCGAGAGGAGCCAATTGAGGTGGCTCGGGCATCTATACCGGATGCCTCCTGGACGCGTTCCTCGGGAGGTGTTCCAGGCACGTCCCACCGGGAGGAGGCCCAGGGGACAGCCCAGGACACGCTGGAGGGACTATGTCTCTCGGCTGGCCTGGGAATGCCTTGGGCTCCCCCCGGAGGAGCTGGAGGAGGTGTCTGGGGAGAGGGACGTCTGGGCGTCTCTGCTGAGTCTCCTTCTCCCACGACCCGGTCCCGGAAAAAGCGGAAGATGACGAGTACGACGAGTACATGTCAAATATTCAGAGTTGAGCTTCCTACTACAGTTTTTAAAATGCTGCTTGAAGAACTGAGAGAAGAATCATGTCTGTAGCAGTAGATGAGTATGAGTCCACAGATAGAAGTGGCACAGTCCATCTTTGTATGGCCGTTGTATGGCCATTTCTTTGACAGCAGAATTTTCAAAGAACTGGTGGGTTTACTGCCATTAGATGTGCTCACAGCAGGTGGTATCATTTTTTAAAAGATCTCATCGTTTTTTAAAGACAACAATCTATAAATGGATCGTGTCTGCATGCTTGTAATGGATGGGGCTCCATCAATGGCTGGAAAAGTAAGCGGTTTAGCTGCACGTTGTTCATCAGACTGTTATGAGCCAAACTATGCAGCCAGCTTAGAACTACAATGTACAGTGTGATGGCCACAATTAATTTCATCCAAAATATTGCTTAGTCCGCCGGCTGCTGTCAGAATTGTCTGCTGAGCATTAGGACCTGCTTTTGCACAATGGAGAATAAGCCCTATATACTGTCAGAGTTTGCAGTCTAATATATTGTCAGATTTAGCAGACTATTACCAGTAGAAGCCCTTCCCCCCATGCTGAGTTGACACCCCGCCTGACTGAGGATCTTCTGTAGGTTTGTTTCTTCTGTAGGTTTGATTACCAGCCTTTCACACCTCACTCTCACACAGTGCCGGCCTCCAACTGTCAGTAGATTACCAGCTTCCTGGAGGACAGGCAGCAACAGGTGAGCCTGGGAAGTATCTTCTCCCACTCAAGAACCATCAGCCATCAGCATTGTCTAGCACTAGGGGTGTGTTCTCTCTCCACTCCTATTTTCTCTGCACACAAATGACTGCTTCTGCTCTTGCTCTCGATGGAAGACACACGTTTTCTCTCTCTCTGTCTCCCTACCTGCCCGCTGATCCTTGCTTCTGCTTTTGTCTGTATTTTTCTCAGAGCCTCGCTTTGCATATCCTCCAAACTTGTAAATTATGGATTTGGTCAGCTGGTCTCTCAACGTAATTGATCAAATTATTTCGACGAGAAGACAGGGTAAAGGAGAACTCTCTTGTCCAGACGGGACGTTCTTCTCTGGATACACAATGGATTCTTGGCTGCAGCAGAAGATTATGTGCCTGACTACGATGTCGGTCTTGGATGTAGAAAATGTGTACATATTTGGACTTTTGATAACAGGATTTCTGCTTTTTGGAGTTGGTGGTTACCTGGCTTATTGAGTGATTCGCAAAACGTGGGCAGCTGTTCAAAGCTTTCCAAAGCTGCCTGCGATGTTAGATGGAGTCTATAGAGCGATCAACACTCAGACTGAAATGTTAAGAGAGCAGAATCGCAAGCTGGACACGATTCTTGAACAGAATCGCAGCCTGGCAGTGGTTGGACTCAGAGGTTAAAGGATATAATCTTGGAGAAGTTGTACCAGACATTTAGCTATTTGGATTCGCAATTGAGACATACCAGTAAAACGCTTAAGGCAGTTGGAAATTCACACATCCCTGAACCACAACATTTATTGTTTTTCTAAATCTGGCTCCCCAATGTGGCCTTGGCAACTTCAGCTAACTGGCTGTTGACAAAATATCTCCTGGATGTTATATACACATGACGCTCTTCCCCAGCACTCCCCTACCAGCTGTGTGCCGATAGGGCTATGCGGCCGATTGATAAAACTTCCACCTCTCTTCTCAACGACAATGGCGCTTCTATCAGTGTTGACAGTCTAATTCTTGCAAACACACTCAGACTTATATATTCGCACCCTCAGGATTCCACCGTACCCTTGCTAAATCTTTGCTTATGTGTGTGTTGCTTACCCCTGCTGAGCTTTTTTTGTACTACTTCAGACTTTATTTTGCTCAGAATAGAGTCTGAAATATGATTTTATTTCCTCCTATCTTACTTTACCTAAATGTGTGATTTCATTACTTTTCATTGATTTTCAGATTTCTCAGGATTACCAGCAAAAGCCAAATATTATCAGTAGACACCCTGTCTACTTTTAAGGCTAGGCTTAAAACTTTCCTTTTTGATAAAGCTTATAGTTAGAGTGGCTTAGGTTATCCTGAGCTATCTTCCTTATTTTTTAACTCCACCTTCCTCCCTCCCTGTTGGATGGAGTCAGGGGGAGTCAGGTTTAGCCTAAACCGGCTCAGTTATGGTTGAGGTGCAAACACACCCTCCATTTCTGCTACCTGTATGACCCCTTCTCTTTTCCAATGGTTATAATCAGTCTGACAGAGAGAGGTACCCCCAATCCTTGTCGTTTTTAGTATAATAATGGCCATCAGTAGGCTCTAGATGGACAAACATTATCAGTTTATTATTTTACTTAGTGCCCCTACATGTGGCCCGTTCTGGCTTGGCCGGGCTCTGGCACTCGGTGGTTTGGTCTGGCCTCCCCGACGGCCCCGCTCCGTTCCGGACCCTTTGTGGGGTGCCTTGAGACAACGTTGTTGTAAATAAGCGCTACATAAATTCATAAACTGAAACTGAAACTATCTCTGTAGTTATGCTGGAGGTTTCTTCCTGTTAAAGGAGAGTTTTCCTTTCCACTGTTGCTACATGCATGCTCAGTAGGAGGGATTGCTGCAAAGTCAATGCAAGTGCTACATGCTACATGCTTATCCAAGAGGAGGGAATGTTGCAAGTCAATGACTAGATGCAACCTGCTGAGTTTCCATAGAAAACGTTTAACCAATTTAAATAATAAACAAATTTTATTGCACTGTTTGATAGCTACGATCAATTGGAATTTATGTACCTGATTTGAAATCTGTATGATTCGATTGAATTTACTTTGTAAAGTGCCTTGAGACAACACATGTTGTGAATGGCCACTATATAAATAAACAGAATTGATTTAATTGATTTAGTTGCACCAAGTGTGCTTGAGATAATATATCTCAGATACCTGGATTGATAGCATTTTATTGCTACCTTTATATTAGATATATGGCTAAGTCAAGAGAATTCTCCAAAACGTTTATAGAGGGATCATTGCTTTGGACAAACAAGAAAAAGAAATTAAGATAGCTAAGGCCCTGTTTGTTCCTGAAGATACAGTTTAAAGCATAGTTTTCAAGTTTAAAGTTAAAGGAACAGTAGCTACGCTACCTAGATTTGGCAGAAAGAGGAGGTTCACAAGGGCATCCACCAGATTTCTGAGGAGGCAGGTGGACAGAAATCCTCGTCTGAATGCTAAAGAACCGCAGTTAGGTAACAGCCACTGAGGTTTCAGTGTTAAGAGTAAGGCACATACTAAACACTGAAGTTTCCCATGCCTGAAACCCCAGACATGGTCAGCTCCTGACCCAAAAGCACATGAAACGCAGGCTCTAGTTTGCTTCTACCTATATAAATAAGTGATGGATGCAGTGATGAATCAAAGCTGGAACTTTTCAGGCCTATAAATCAATAGGATGGAGGATGAAAAAAGCATACACTGCAAAGAACACCATGCCTTCAGTGAAGCATGGGAGCGGCTTAGTGATGCTCAGGGGCGGCTTTGCTTACTCTGGCTCTGGAAACTGAAGAAGTCCTGGAAGATACTAGAGTGGCCATCTTAGTGGCCTGACTTGAACTCATTAATGTTCATAGGACTGTGAGGCCTTTACATTCACTGCAAGTCATAAAAGGAAAATGGTGCCCCTCTCACTACTAAAGATGCTTGTCATGACGGGGATGGATGACTTTGAGACAGTAGTATTCATTAAAGGGACATTTTGTGTTTAATTTTGAGACACTACTTGCCATTTTAGTTGTGTCTAGCTTTTTAAATCATTCTTGTTCAACTTATTGCAAACAGCAGCTAGTTTGTACATTTTTCCAAGAAACCTGTGGGTGTTAAATCATTTTAGAGGCAACTGTATTCTAATCCTTCACACTCCAACATTGTAATATCCCCCATCCCTACGTCTCAAATGTGTCAAAAGAGCCACAGTTTCTGCAGAATAGACATTTTTGCATGACTATGTTTGTATAAGGTATTTGTGTCACTATTGGGTTTACTTATACAAATGATCAATTTGCATTTAGCCTAATTGTATTCAAAAAATGTCATTATTCCTCTAGCCTGACTAAAGGGAGCTCTACATTTACAATCATATTCAATAAATTTAAATACTGTTGAATAGTTCATTATTTCAGTAACTCAATTTACTAAGTGAAACAGATTATATAGGTTAATTACACACCGACTGATGTTTTAAAGCTTTTATGTTGTGAAACAGGATGATTTTTTGTTTACTGCTAATGAAAACATGGCATTTAAGATGAGAATATTACATCAAACTAATTGGTAAATTGTGAATTGGTAATATATAAATAAGCTGAATTCAATGGAATTTAATAGCAATATATTAAAGTCATATTATGTTATTTTAAAGTCAAATAAATAAGAATCTGCTATCTATGGGTAGGTCTTAATCCAGATGGTTTACTTACTTAAAATAATTGGTCTTTTTGCAGAATTATTTTTCTGCTTCTCCCAGCTTTTTGCCTTTTCTTCCTAGTCCATTCTCAAAATTTTATAGACCGCCAGTCAAGATGCAGCCTCTGCCCTCCTCCTGTCCTTTCTGTCTTTCTTCTGTACTTAATAAATGAGGGACCTCCTCCAGCTGGACAGAAGTAGGTCTCAGGAGGAGCTGGGAGGTAGCAAGGGCTGAACAGGGATGAGATAGATCTGGCCAGGGGAGATACAGTCTGATGGATGACCAACAAATGGAGCGAGAAGAGTGAGGAATGAAAAAAAAAGAGACAGATGGATGATTGGGAACTATTATTCCATTTCCCTCTTGTCTGGCTTCTTGATGATGAAGGCCATTATTCACACACAGAGTATAGCTAGCTCTACAGCTCACAGTCTTCCCTTCCTTTTTTTGTCCTATTTTGTCTGCGTTCACCTTCCCTGTCTGTTTTTCTCAATGCCATTTATTACGTTTCCATTATACTGTACAGGTAAATCTCAACAAATGTAAACAATTTGACATTTAAAATGCAATCACCACATCACTGGCATTTGCATTGGGGTTGGAGGTTATACACTACATTACCAAAAGTATTTGCTCATCTACCATATAAACTGGAGTGACATTCCATTCTTAATCCATACATGTTTAATATGATGTTGGCTGTCCGCTTGCACTATTCTGGGACAGCCAAGGATATAACAGCGCACTACATTTTGAGTTAACAGTAAACAATTGTGACATAAAATGGACATAAGGAGATAAAATGGACATAAGGAGGTTCGATTCAGTTTTATTTATATAGCGCCAATTCACAACACATGTTGTCTCAGGGCACTTCACAACAGTCAGGTACATACATTCCTATTAATCCTAACCATTGAACAGTACAGTCAAATTTAGTTATTTATTCAAATTGGATAAAAAGTTTTTCTGTCTAAGGAAACCCAGCAGATTGCATCCAGTCAGTGACTTGCAGCATTCACTCTTCCTGGATGAGCATGTAGAGACAGTGAACAGTCACTGGCGTTGACTTTGCAGCAATCCCTCATTCTGAGTATGCATGTAGCGACAGTGGAGAGGAAAAACTCCCTTTTAACAGAAACCTCCAGCAGAACCAGGCTAAGTGTGAGCGGCCATCTGTCACGACCGACTGGGGGTTTGAGAGAACAGAGCAGAGACACAAAAAGAACACAGAAGCACTGATCCAGGAGCACTTTCTATGGTAAGGAAAAGTAAATGTTAATGGATGTTGCTCCTTTAGTCGTTTCATCTAGAAAGAAAGAACAGATAAACTTTGAGCCAGTTTTCAAGGTTAGAATCTGAAAGAGAGCTAGGAGAGAGAAAGGGTTAAACACTAAAAGACAGGGCAATGTGGATCATCAATAGAGTGTGAGCATTAAGTTGTTGCCAGCAGAAGCTCGGACGATTCCTCTCTCCAGAAAGGTGTCACACAGAGGTAGACACAGAGCCAGGCCAGGTGTAACTTCTAGGAAGAGAATAGAGAGAACAAAGTTAAAAGCTGAAATAACAGCAAATAATGCAAAATTGGAGAATAGTGTGAGAATGTAGTGAAGAGGGTGAAAGTGGTCATTATGTCCTCCAGCAGCCTAAGCCTATAGCAGCATAACTACACAGATAGTTCAGATTATTCTTATTTACAACAATGTCGTCTCAAGGCACTGAGGTGTCATTGTTATACTAAAACCACAAGGATTGGGATACCTCCCTCTGTCAGACTAATTATAACTATTGGAAAAGAGTAACTAACTGGGTTCCAGTTTGAAAGCAATTATTTCCCCCTCTTTACCTCATTTAATCATCCAGATGAGTAACCAATTCCACACCTCTCCCCAGCTAATGATTGGGCTCAGCTGTACATTTTCTGAAGCTGACTTGCTCAGAAATATGTGTGTAATTGGAAAACAGGCACACTGGAGTGGAGAAATGTAGGTGTTTTTCAATTAGGGCCAATAGAGCAGATTACAGTGGGATGACCAACCTTAGTGCTTGATAGCTTATTAACAGAAGAGTTAACTGAAGCTGCTTACAGCATGAACTTGTGTCTGTTCCAAAATGGAAATGTGCAGCTTTTATGCAAGCTGAGCATTTTTTGTATCAACGAATGAACAGCAGAGAGAGCGTTTAATATTTGGCGGCAAAAGTGTGTATGTTGCATTTGTGCATATGACTTTTCAGCATGCTTAATCTCATTAAATACAGTCAGTTATTGAGCAAAACATTTGGCAGTCGTTCAGTGCTTTTCCATTGAAAATAAGCCAAAGTGTTTGTTTTAGAGTCAGCTCAGCCAAAACCTAATTGAATAAATTAGATATGTGAGTAAATCACTCATAAAGAGAGCTGAGAGGACAAGGTGATGGTTGTGTTTTCTGGCCTTACAAAATGGTTGTGACTTCTTGATATCCAAATTAATTCCCTACACATGGCACCTAGAAAGAAAGGCTTTTGTTAATGTTAGGCCCATGTGGGTGTGTGACAAATGAAGAACAAGAAATGCAAGAAGAATAATGATGATAGAGCGATCAGGAAAAAAAACGTATGCGAAAGACCACAACAAGATTATGAGCAGGAACCCTTTTTTACCCCTAACCCTTAAGCAGGGGTGGTGAAGTGAAAACAAGCTGCTAATTCAAATCTAACTCAACATCTGTTATGCCTAAGAGCTTTTAAACTTCAAGCTCACTAATGAATTAAGCTACATGTGGGCTAATTAGTGTTAATTTCCTTCCAGTATTTTAAACAGATAAGTCAGAAAAATATTTTTTGTTTGTTTGACCTAAAAAAAAAACATGGCAGTCAGTAAAACAATGCATTCTCATTTATATTACCTTTTTCCTATTACTAATTGAGCTGTACTTAATTCCTGTCCCGGGTTTATACTACTAGGAATAATTTTGTTGAAAATTGTGGTGCTTGAATGCAGCGTTCAATCCTATTTCAACATAATTACAAAATCCAGCATGGTTAATTAAGCTACAGCAATTATGTGGTGTTTATCTAAAAATAAAAAACCATGATTCAAATCTTATACATGAAGGTTGAAATACAAACATACTAATTAGGTTAAACATATTACATTAACTGATATAAAAGACCCTTTCATTCTGTGTTTCAGCTGCATCCAGGTGAAGCCTTCACCGTCTATCACACCAGTCCTACACTGTCCTGTCTCTCCAAACCTGTGGTGCTGTGGACTCAACAGGATGTCTGCAAGTGGCTGAAGAAACACTGTCCTCACAACTACCTGACCTACGTAGAGGCCTTCTCCCACCACGCCATCACAGGTGAAGCACACAACAGAAAGATGCATGCTCACATTCTTTAAAAAATTGTCAATGACTAGGATTATTTGCATCAGCAGTAGGCTAGGGTCGGTATGAGATGTTCATGTATGACAACCTTGAGGAAAAATTATTTAACACAGAGTTAATCAAAAAACCCACAAAATTTATTTTTAGTTTTAAAGTAATCTTGCATTTTGCACAAAATATGAAACCTTTTTGCTGTCCTGATGTTTATAGAAGAACACCAGTATATCAAACTGAAATTAGATAATTCATTACTTATTAATTAGGGGCTATCTGCTAAGGTAGCCTTCCTGCAGCCGGCCCTCAACAGACTTGCTGTTAGTAGCTTGTCAGTTTCAAGCTTTGTCTAAGTGATGAGTAGCACTTCTTTATTTTTAACACCATAATTGTCATAAACAGCAGAATTTGACTTCTTTTAGCCAGCTGATCGGGAGTGCATAGCAGCAGGTGGGGTGGGAGTTGCCCTTCAATACTCTATGCTCCATATGCTGGGAGAAAACTCTCGTCAACATTTTTTAATTTTAAATGGTCTTGAGATCAATAACTACATTACAGAATTGAATTAATTGCCATCTAGTTTACCTTTCTAATATTGTGCACAAGTTATAAGATTTGTCTTCCATTTCTATATTTAATAATCTCACGTCTTCCACCCTGCAGACTTTACCTTTAACTTCCACAAGTGATCCACAAATGTTTGGGTTTTGGTTTCTTTTGCTTTTGAGTTTTGATCATTTTCTTGTTGTTTATTATGTTCTCAAGGTCTTGCCGTATTCATTTAATTTCATTGTGGTCACATTGTTAGAAAGATTATGCCTTTTTTAGTTTACTCTGTTGTGTTTGGTTTCATAGTTTATTCTTGTGTTTGTTTGTTTGTACATTTGGATTTATTTCTCTTAGATCTCTATTAGATTTTCATTTTGTTTGGTTTGGTAGTTTATTTTTCTCTTGGTTCAGCTCTATCCATGTTACTTAGTCTCCCTCCCTCAGCCTCCCTGCCTTCATTGTGCCAGAGCTATCCCATATTTCCCCTGAGTAGCTCTTCTGGTTCATTTGTCATTTTCCACCCCTGCTTCAGTATATGAGCTCACTGGCTCTTTGCTGAATTGTCATGATCGTTTTTACTACCCATCAGTCTGCTCATGCACCATGCTCTCCATGGGCAAGACCAATCTGTAAGTTCTCATTTTTTTATTTTTAAAGATTCTCGTTCACTTCAGTCAATCTTTGCATTTGACAAGCCCCTGATCTTTATCAGAGGAATGAAGAGCAGCAAAGATCCAACAGAAAGAGAAGTGAGCTGTTGAGTTTGCTGATTTGCTACAAGGACCAGCAGAAATGCAACATTTTCTTTTCCTTTTTTTTCTCCACAATGTACAGTAATATGCTCTATCTTACCAGTTCTTTTGAAATGAACAGGAATGGCAAAGTGAAAAGGCAGGTTCAAGTTATGTTTTGCAATTTAGGTTATTTACACCCCTCATTTATCTCATTTGTTGCTTGACTTCTCAGTGGTGTTCTGTTCTCAAATGAAATGTTCCAGATTAATGTACCATTTCTACCCTTGGGTATTTGTACTTGTAGCTGAATTTTACTTTTGATGGTTCCATGAAGTAAATTATCTTAGACATTGCTCCTTGACCTTTAGTTTTTTTTTTCTAAATACACAGTTTAGATGTTCTTTTGTACTAAGGCATACCAAATGAATGCATTAAAATGCTAATAAGCATCACACCGATTTTATTTTTAGGTTCTGCAGCTTAGCTTTTTTAGGTCAAAGGGGATTTAAACTCAAAAATCTGTAAATGAGATTTAAAGACTTCACTGTGAGGTGACTGGAAGGGTAAAGCCTATTTTAGGTGAAGAAAGGCAAAGCTGCTGGAAAAACAGAGCTATTATTATTTATTTGTTAAAAAGCCTACAAAAGCATATGCAGGCACCTCTACATATAAAAAAGCAAATCACCAGCAGACGCATGAATCCAAAATATATTCACATTTCTTCACATTTATTCCCAAACCTTGACAGACCAAATGGTATTTCAGGGCTGCACAGAGAACAGATTGCTGATTGGTGCCGTAGGGTCAAGCACCACTCAAGCTACATTTGCATGTACGCACACGAGCTTTTGAGGAGACACATGCTGTATGTACACGTTGGCTTTAGGGTGAACAAGCTTCCACTGACAGAAGTACAGCTACATGGATGTGATTACTTTTTTATATAACTTCCAAAAGAAAAAGCAGGGAAAACGGCTCAGATGTCATGTGCTCTGTGATGCTAGCGGCATTTAATTTTCTTTAGTAATTAGCGACCGTTTTTTCTTTTGCTAATTTGCTGAGTGTGTTCTTGTTGTTGAGTCATGACACAATTACACTCATAAGCGTTCTACATAAATCCCCATGCCTTTTTGTGAAAGATACTAACGGCTCTGTTCTGGATTCTGTGTCTGTACCACATTAGACCAGTGACCCAAAAGTAGATGTATCTATTTCAGTCTCTTTGGTAGGGCACCATTACAGTGGAACAAGCTGCCTGAGGACAGTAATGGAGGTTCTAGCGTTGTTTACATTTAGGCCTTAAGGAAAATCAAAGAAATTATCTTGCTGTGTTTGCATTCGGTAGAAAATTACCTTTTATTACTCCTACTGTGTTTGTTTGTGAAGACTTAGTGTGTCGGACTGTGTATGTACTGTGACTTTAACTTGGTTCCTCCACGCAGTACATTATGTTTATATTAAATATTTGCGTGGCCTACAATTATTAAACATATACATGGTAATTATTCTGTGGTTTGATATCTTGTATTTTTCTGCTATGTATAAAAATTGCCCTAATCGAAAACAAAACTTTGAATGTACTCGTGAATTAAATGTAATCCCATCTTTTGAGTGCTCTGAGGGAAAACATTCCTAATAACCTGATTGGTTTCTTTTTTAAAAAGGTCTGCATAGGGTATAAATATTTGTGGCGAAGGTGATTTTGTTAAAGGTTTCATTTCTTGACGTAGGATATTTATTGAAAATCATTGAACAAATGTACTCAAATTAAAGGCTGGAACATTATACTACTGCAATAAACGTTATATTATTTTAACGTTCTCTTTACCCAGAGCATTTGGAATACTAACCTTTTAAACTGAACCCTTCTTCTGCCATCAGTGTGCTATTACTTTAATAATATTTTAGCTACGTTTTACCTACAAAATGCTACTACAAACATGGTCATCAGGTGTGAAGTCAATAAACTTGTACCTCCTGTCAACAGATCTTGTACTGTTTCTTTCTGACAACATTGCTACAAGCTTAATGGGCTGCATTGACTGCAATTGCAGACATGGAAATAATCATATAGCTAAGTACATCAGCAGCAGATGTAGTCTTATTGATATGAATGGAACTTATTTAAATTTTACTTATTGTGTTCTGAATGGAATTCATACACTTACATAATGTAAAAATAAAAGAGTAGACAGACTGCAAGTATACCTTTAGAGAAAACATGTAGTATGCAAACCATAAACTTAAAGTGAAGTACATTAAAAGTTAGCTAAATAGCCATGGTTGGCGTAATGGCGCAGTCCTTAGCTCTAAGTTTGAAGTTTGTAGCACTGAAATGCTCAGGGTGTAAATTTTCTGTAATATATTTTTGTCTGTCATAGTAGATTTCTTAAGGCAGCCCTTAAGTGGTTAGCAAAGCCGTCTCTGTGATTTCGGTCAATGATTACCGTGACCCCGAATTGGAAAAGATTGATGGTTCAGGTAGAAATGTTGCTGTAGGAATACACATGACTTTGGTGGTTACGCATACATTTATAAAAGCTTTTAATACTTTATGTTTGGCTTCAGGATAAAACATGAGTCCTATATGTGAAATTTAAATCAAAGTGGATTTTTTTTCATATAAGGAAATTGTTACCTTTCTGCTTTTTGGATTGCTTTTCAGGCCAGTTTAATAGTCATTATTGCCCTAGCCAAGGTAGAATTCCTTACGATTTGCCCAAAGACACTATTAATAAGCAATTTAGTTTAAGCCAAATTGAGGGAAGAGATCTCCGTTTAAAAAAAGCTTTTGTTTTTGTGTCTCTTTTCTCCCTTTGACAGCATACTTTCCCTATCTGCAAGCAGTTATTAGGAGCTGCATTAAATCTGTCTGAAGGGAATTGATTTGAGCTCCATTCATCTGCTTTGTCTCGTTTGTACACACTTATTCACACAGCAGAGGCAGGAGGTTTTCTGGGACATGCTGGTATTCCTGTTGGCAAGCTCCAGAAACAACGGGGCTTTTGAGGAGGCGAGGAAAAGATGCTTAATGAGTGTATTTTCATTGTCCGATGAGCTAACCCCTCCCTCCTACTTCCCTATGTCTAAAGGGATTGCTCAATCCAGCTCTCCATTCAACGGGTCCGGACTTCCCTAAACCTGAAAGGTCTTACTAAGCAGGTTTACTGAAAGTTCTGTTTAAGCTGGTGTCGCCTAGCCTCTGACAGCCTCTGACAGCCTTCATACAAAAGTCTCGCCCTTCTTCAACTGTAGGTCTGGACGACTGAGTAGCCTATCGCAGTCATCCACACATTCAACAGTCACTTTTATTCACGGCTGCTCATTCCCTATTTTTACAACTGACTCTTGATTTATGGGCTAGGTTAATTTTAGTGGCTGAGCATGAGCCCCAAGGGCGCTGTTTCAACAAACTTGGCTAAGGTAACCTATAAAAACCTCCCAAAATCTCTTAGAACCAGGCAACAAGACTTTTTACCACCAATGAAAAACCAAAAATAAGGTGATTCAATTAATTGAATGTCCCCGATTTAACTAGAATTTTATATTCTTTCTTTAATTAGCAATGCTTATGCAGGGGTCAGTAAAAGCTTCAATTCGGCAACACGTAATAATTTCAATAATAGAAATTAATCAATCAATTCAACCTGTCTTACCCTGATGCTGAAACTAATGAGTTTGGGGAGGCTGTGAAGACGGAGGCTCATCCATGCACCTGATGGAGACGGTTCTTCTGGTAACAGCAAGTGATTTCTTGAAGGGAATACGACTTAATCTTCAGTTTTCTTCCTTTAAGTGGCAGGTACTGATGCTCCAGGCTTTGATGGTTAAACAGGATCTTTGTTGTTATATGTCTCAGAAGACAGTAGTTTCCAGAGGCTGAAGAGTTGAAGGAAACCCAGAGACATAAATGAGGTTGATTCAGGACTTCCAGAAGCCTGAAACTTAGAGCAATCAGCTGTTCACCGATCAAGTTCACTTCTGTTGTCTGGATAAAAAGGCTTTAGATGAAATCAAATTCTTAATCTTGAGGCACAGTCCTTCTAAGGCAAACGGGTTGATCCTCTTTTTAATGCAGTCGATCAGCTGGGCTGTGTCTCTGGTCCTCTGATTCATCTGTAGCATCTCTCCAATCTTGTTCGCTGGTCTTTTGCGAGGAAACAACCAACTAGTTCCTCTATTCTTGCCCATTTTATAGAGCATTTCCACCAAACCCTTTGTGCTCATTGGCCAGTGGTTGTTGCCATGGCTGTCCCATTGGTCACCCGTGACATAAGGTGATTTTCTGGAATTTCCCGAGTTGTGTCCATATCAGACATGCCATCATCACCTCGGTCCTGAGCTGTCTACTGGCCTCTTCTTTGACCTGCGCCCCCTCCTTAATCATCAGTCTTGTGCTGTAAGCTACAGCTCTCACATCCCCAATTCCCGAACATCTGCTCTATTCCTGTCTCACTCAACGTTACACTTCCTCTTAAACAGAGGCTTTAATTCTTACATTGGTGCTGCTCAAACTTTTAGTTACAGCGTTTACTTCATTACAGTTTAAAACCATTACTTAAACTTCATCCTTTTTATTCATACACCACACAACATTATCTCTTTCATATACAGGTTCTTCTCAAAATATTAGCATATTGTGATAAAGTTCATTATTTTCCATAATGTCATGATGAAAATTTAACATTCATATATTTTAGATTCATTGCACACTAACTGAAATATTTCAGGTCTTTTATTGTCTTAATATGGATGATTTTGGCATACAGCTCATGAAAACCCAAAATTCCTATCTCACAAAATTAGCATATTTCATCCGACCACTAAAAGAAAAGTGTTTTTAATACAAAAAACGTCAACCTTCAAATAATCATGTACAGTTATGCACTCAATACTTGGTCGGGAATCCTTTTGCAGAAATGACTGCTTCAATGCGGCGTGGCATGGAGGCAATCAGCCTGTGGCACTGCTGAGGTCTTATGGAGGCCAAGGATGCTTTGATAGCGGCCTTTAGCTCATCCAGAGTGTTGGGTCTTGAGTCTCTCAACGTTCTCTTCACAATATCCCACAGATTCTCTATGGGGTTCAGGTCAGGAGAGTTGGCAGGCCAATTGAGCACAGTGATACCATGGTCAGTAAACCATTGACCAGTGGTTTTGGCACTGTGAGCAGGTGCCAGGTCGTGCTGAAAAATTTAATCTTCATCTCCATAAAGCTTGTCAGCAGATGGAAGCATGAAGTGCTCCAAAATCTCCTGATAGCTAGCTGCATTGACCCTGCCCTTGATAAAACACAGTGGACCAACACCAGCAGCTGACACAGCACCCCAGACCATCACTGACTGTGGGTACTTGACACTGGACTTCTGGCATTTTGGCATTTCCTTCTCCCCAGTCTTCCTCCAGACTCTGGCACCTTGATTTCCAAATGACATGCAGAATTTGCTTTCATCCGAAAAAAGTACTTTGGACCACTGAGCAACAGTCCAGTGCTGCTTCTCTGTAGCCCAGGTCAGGCGCTTCTGCTGCTGTTTCTGATTCAAAAGTGGCTTGACCTTGGGGAATGCGTCACCTGTAGCCCATTTCCTGCACACGCCTGTGCACGGTGGCTCTGGATGTTTCTACTCCAGACTCAGTCCACTGCTTCCGCAGGTCCCCCAAGGTCTGGAATCGGCCCTTCTCTACAATCTTCCTCGGGGTCCGGTCACCTCTTCTCGTTGTGCAGTGTTTTCTGCCACACTTTTTCCTTCCCACAGACTTCCCACTGAGGTGCCTTGATACAGCACTCTGGGAACAGCCTATTCATTCAGAAATTTCTTTCTGTGTCTTACCCTCTTGCTTGAGGGTGTCAATAGTGGCCTTCTGGACAGCAGTCAGGTCGGCAGTCTTACCCATGATTGGGGTTTTGAGTGATGAACCAGGCTGGGAGTTTTAAAGGCCTCAGGAATCTTTTGCAGGTGTTTAGAGTTAACTCGTTGATTCAGATGATTAGGTTCATAGCTCGTTTAGAGACCCTTTTAATGATATGCTAATTTTGTGAGATAGGAATTTTGGGTGGGGCTGCATGGTGGCGCAGTTGGTAGCACTGTTGCCTTGCAGCAAGAAGGTCCTGGGTTCAATTCCCAACCAGGGGTCTTTCTGCATGGAGTTTGCATGTTCTCCCCGTGCATGCATGGGTTCTCACTGGGTACTCCGGCTTCCTCCCACAGTCCAAAGACATGCCTGTTAGGTTAATTGGTCACTCTAAATTGACCTTAGGTGTATGAATGAGTGTGTGCATGGTTGTTTGTGTGTTGCCCTGCAATGGACTGGCGACCTGTCCGGGGTGTACCCTGCCTCTCGCCCATAGACTGTAGGAGATAGGCACCAGCTCCCCCGCGACCCACTATGGAATAAGTGGTAGAAAATGACTGAGTGAGGAATTTTGGGTTTTCATGAGCTGAATGCCAAAATCATCCATATTAAGACAATAAAAGACCTGAAATATTTCAGTTAGTGTGCAATAAATCTAAAATATATGAATGTTAAATTTTCATCATGACATTATGGAAAATAATGAACTTCATCACAATATGCTAATATTTTGAGAAGGACCTGTATGTGGCTCCACACAGGCCTCTCCAGTCTCTCAGCTCCAGAATATGAGAACATGCTTGTTTCACTCCCCACGGCTTCAACTGTGTGTTTTAATAATTATTGCATGGATTACACATAAGGATATAAAGATATTTATTGTAACTTTTATGGAGTTAACTGTGAGCAGTTACTAAATGTTGCATGGATTACAAGGAAAGATCTCACCTTATTTTGACAGTATACACAAAGAAACTAGTTATTTTCAGCTTAAAAAATATTAAATACATCACCAAAATAAAACTGGTGTTTTATCTTTGATAACTTGTTTACTCAAAAATTGGTTGTTAGATTTAATTTTTGCGACACAATAGGAAGCTGGAAAAGAATGAAATAATAAGTCCTTAAACATTATGTGCAAAGGCACAAACACACCATACAAGAGTTTTGCAAGCTAATAGGTGTCACACTGCTTTTTCTTCCAAGGAAGGGGCAGCTAAACTCCATTAGGGGTAAAAGTTGCATTTTCGGTCATTTGTTTGTAAAGCAGTTTTATAATCACGTCTGGTTCCATTTAAAAGTTTTATATAAAATTTGAAAGAGCTCTGCTTTCAGATATTATGTTCTAAGTCTGTTCTAAGATCCATCCATCCATCATTCAAACTCAATGCACATTTTTGACAGCCAAATCTTTGAAAAAGAAAACAAAAACTGGCATCTTATGTCCTTCTACTTCTATGAAAGAGAACTTCTTTGATGGGGTGGTCGCACTGCTCGGCCTGGACGGCCAGCTTTCAACATGTAAACACTTACAGTACCTTGTATTCATACCCCTTGATTGTTTTTTTTCTCCCATTTTGTCATCATACCAAGAAGCTTAATAAATGTATTGGGATTTCAAGTTGGACCAAGACCAAGTAGTTCATACTGTAGTTGATTGTTTTTACAGACAATCTCTAAACCGTGTGTGGTGTATTTGTATTCTGGCTCCTTGATTAAAATCTTAGTAGAGCTGCCGGCCGCTGCAATTACAGCCATGTTCTTTGATGTATGTATTTATTAGTTTTGTACCTTTACAGACTGAAGGTTGTGTCCATTATCCTTTGTAAAAAATAGGTCAGGCTCAATGAGGTGGGAAGGACAGTGGCTGTAAATGTATGTCAAAACTTCGACTGGGGCATTCTAACACACAAATATGCTTTGATCAAGGGCTTTGATTCTACTGGAAGGTGAACCTAGTCTTTGCAGCCCCTGTTAGTTTTTCTTCAAGGATTGTCCTGTATTTAGTTACATCTATCCTGCCATTTATTCTGATGAGTTTCCCTGTCCCTCCTGGGGCTAAGCATCAGAAACAGTGTGATGCTGCCACCACCAACTGTCGATGGTGTGTTCAGGGTGATGGACAGTGATAGTTTACCGTCACACGTAGCACTTTGCATAAATGCCATAAAGTCAAATTTTGGTTTCATCCAACCAGAGTACTTTCTTCCCCTTTGATGTGTTTTCAATTGGACTTATTATGGCCATCTTCTTATGTTAACAGTAGCTTATTTTTTCTATAAGGCCAGATTTGTGGAGAGCACAACTAATAGATGTCCTGTTAACAGATTATACAACCTGTGCAGCAGTTCATTGTTCAGCTCATTGAAATGTATGAAACCCTAATGTTCCCAAATAGCAGAGTTTAGTGATAGCTGGGAGTCCTCTCTGTTTTGTGTTGGTGTCAATTTTCAAAGTTGAGCTACAGAAGGTTGCATTGCACACTTAGTTCCTCACATGAACATTCAGCATTTGTTCAGGTATAAAACAGCGCTGTACTCATTCAGTACACGTGCGTATCAAACCGAGTGGGCTATAACGGATATTTTTTGTACGAGTACGTGTAGTGTTGCAACTCTACTTCTTATTGATTAGGTGATTTCTGAAGGCAATGCATTTTATTAAGGGGTATCAGAGTAAAGGAACCCAGACAGAAATGTACAAATTTTGAAAATTATTTATTATTTTTCTTCCACTTCACAGTAGTGTGCGATTTTCTGTTGATTAATTCCATAAAATCCCAATAAAATACAGTACGTGGTTGCAGTGTGAGAAAATATGAAAATGTTTGGAGTTATAAATATACTTGCTGGGGACTTTGCCTACTCTTGAGGTTTTTTATATGCAAAAGTGAAAGATTTGAGTAGATTGCCAATGTTTGATTTGTGGCTGTGGCGCTGCATTGCACAGCGGTCTATGCTGACATGCAGGTGATACAAGAAAGGATTTTTTCTTTGAATGATACAATTTCTACAAAAAAAAATATAGAGCTTGTTTTGATTCCCTAACAATCTACAATTCAACAAGTCTTTTTGTCTAATGCAGAATTTGTATCAGTTCCAAGAGGATGATGGTTGCTTTGTTTGTTATGTTTTAGTATTTCTGTCAAATGTCATGTGGTTTGTGCCATTTTATGTGTATCTTATAGTGTAGAAGCACTGCTACTAGTAGGACTATTAGGGGATCCCTACAAACCCATACCATCACACCATCAAAGCTGTTCTGCACTGTGAAGCCAGTCTCATAAAATATGACTTCTGTTTCTCTGTTAAGGGGATTTACTTATATTTCATAGGCTCAGAGATCAAAGGAAACTGAAAGCTGCCTTTTGATTTTTGTTTTTCTGGACTATGTTTTATCCCACTTCAATCTTCATGCTACTGCATTCTGAGCACATGCAAGCTTACTAGCTACTCAGGGGTAAATTGCACCAATCAATAGAGTTTGTTATGTGTTGGAGATGAAAATACGAATTTTTGCAGGACTTTTGCAGGCCAATAGAGATTGAATAAAAAAGTAGAAGAGGTAGACCAGAGAAGCAGAGGATGTGGAAATATTTGGATGAAGGAAATTGGAATGATACAGAGAGGGAGCCATATGAGTAATGAGTCTAATTATGTTTTGGATGTTGTACAGAGCTGCTGCAGGTATGATGGATTCCTCCTCTTGCTGCACAACTGAAGGATACACTATAGCTCTTGTTACCAGAGCAGTCTCTGTTCCTTTTTTGTACCTCCACGCAAGTACATTTTAGCGCTGTATCTGTCTATGCTCGGCTTTAAATTCTGTTTACACTGGGTAATGAAATGTTAAATGTGTGTGTCCTGAGGGTTAATTGCCAAACTCTGTTGTAAAATCCAACCACAAAAAAACAGGCTTACTGTTTACTAACTATAGGGCTGTAGGGCTAAACGGTTAATGGATAGCTAGATCATTTATGTAAATTATACAGTAAGTCTGCAAGCTCAAACATAATTTATTATGCATTGTATCGTAAATGTCAAACATGTATTTGCCTTCTCTAAACAACCATGTGCAGATCTCAAAACAGCAATTTAAAGTATAATTTCCACATTTGTGTTCTGTGTGATTTCTGCTGCCTCTCTCTTTTAGACCTACCGTATTACAACAATATTCCATAATGGTATAAAGAAGTTTAATCCTTCCTGTTATTGTGGACATGTAATCAGGTTGACATTGGATTACCGTGACCTACAGTGCCAGTCAGAGGTATGCATACAGTCGATATGATGATGAATGTCAGATTAGCTTTAAAAAATGTCATTTGAAACCTCCTTTTTTCAGAGTGAACTAATGATACAGCACACAACCTTAATGATAGAAATAAACAAGATTTGAATGCACAAGTTTGAATTTGATTCAGGTTTTCTCTAATATACACAGGGTCTAAATGTACATAAAGCTCAAATATATACATGCTCCCCAGCTATCACTTGGAAAAATGTCCTTTAGCAAGCTGCAGAGACACCACACACTTATTTACCCTCATCAACAAGACCTTAGCATTTATATGGTAAGATATTTGACCAATGTTCTTGGTAAAAAATGATAGTTAAATTAGATCAGTTGGTTTACTGTCATAGATATGGCTCTTATACATAGTCTACAAATTTCCCATAGAGATGAGGTCCGACCCATTCCAGAATCTTAAATGTAGCCTTCTTTTTAATATTCTAGATCCAGTTTTGACCTGACTTTGGGATTACTCTCCTGCTGGACAGCCCAGGATATGTTTAAGTTTCATCTGACCCAAACCTTTTCCTCAGACGAAAAGGAAATATAGGTCAGGAGTTTGAAGTAAAACCAAGGCCTTTCATATACTGGAAGATGCTAAGACACAAGTGTCACCAATAAATGAGCTTAAATTAACATAATGGACTGAAAATATGCCAGTCAATGAAGAATTTCTTGCTCCTAGATTGACATATTCAAGCACATGGGAAATTGGCAGCTGCTCACTTGAGTAAACCAAATGCGTCAATGATTTACAAATGAGATGAGACAAATATTTATCTAATTGGTCACAATAAAAATATTAATATTTGGAGGCAAAGGAAGGTTTCCTTGGATAAGAGCACTGTTTCATATGTCAAGCAGGTGGTAGTAGCATCATGCTGAGGGCCTGTTTAAATACCAGTGGTATTGGTGCGCAGCAAAAAGCAAAAAGAATAATGAACAGGAAGGACTACTTCTAAATCGTGCGACTTCACTAAAAATAAACAAGTTGAAATTTGGACACAACTGTGAAAATAAGCAAATTATATCAAACACACATTGAAAATTTATCAAATGTTAATTCTAACATTTCTGTCCAAAACAGTGTTAAAATATTTATACCAGAATTATTCTGGAAAATTGTTGATGGCTACAAAAGGCATTATGTTTATGCTACAAGTTGCAAAGGCACATTTATGCAGGTATTTATGGAGGTGTATGTGTATTTTAAACCTGTATGAATAATTTTAGTTCAGATTTGGTTTATGGATTACAGAAAATCTGCAATAAATTCAGACTTGTGCACCCATTTCCTGTGTTTAGAAAATGATGTTGCACTGTATGATGTTTTCACCCTGAACAAACAATGAATCAATTCCATTGTTAAAAACCAAAAATTAATCTGACATTCCTGCTGGAGATGGGGCTATGTAAACTTCTGAACAGCACTATGAAATTAATAAGTATCCACACTGACATTTAGTGCAAGGAAGGGTTTATTTCAAAACTGCAGGGTAAACTCTTAACTAACTCCCAACGTGTTACTGGCAGGACGAGCTTTGCTGCGCCTGAACGGGGAGAAGCTAGAGCGAATGGGAATTGTGCAGGACTCCCTGAGGCAGGAGGTCCTCCAACAAGTCCTTCAGCTGCAGGTCAGAGAAGAGGTCCGCAACTTGCAGCTACTTAGCAGAAGTAAGTGACTGTGTAACTCTTTATGCTGGTTCTTGTGTTTAGTTACGACTGGAGAGGGAACAGTAAAGGCAGACAAATTGGTTTGAGATTGCTCAAATTGGAAGGAGGCTGTCTGGGACCATGCATGCCTGCTGTGACCTACGTGCAGATGGACACACAAATGCAGTTGTTTGTGGTTTTGCTCAGGATTTAAAGCACTGCATCTCAGTGAGAGCTTCATTGACCGGATTTGCTTCCCATCCACGAGGAAATAAGACCAGGCAATCTCTAAAACCCGGGATTTACTTTATGTATAATGGTACTGTATTTGTGCTTATTGCAAGTGGTTGTTTTATACATAATCTGAACTCTGTAATGTTACATTTATTGATAACAGCAATGCTTGTTTTGATTGTTTTGTATTCAGAGGCAAATGTCACCCTCCGTTTTTCCGTCAGGTAATATAAAATTTTAAACCCTGACCCAAATTGAGCAGCAGCAGCATTTTTTCTGAGTACATGCTTAGAAACAGAAGAGACCAGCATTATTTAAGGTGAACGGCAATATGCTTCTAGCTTTTGTACGTCTGAAATGTGTTTTAATTCATAGTTGGATGATTTGATGCATGCTGAGAGGCATAGATTTTTTTTTTACTGCAAGCACGACAAAAATTGCAAATAAAATATTGTAAATTCTCAACTTTGTGCTTAGTTTGGATGTGCTGCTCTTGAAATAATATTGCAAGTGTTTTGCTATTAATTTTTCATTATGAGCTGAGACAGCCAGATGATGTTGCCTCAGGGGCATGCTCACAGCTTCACTTCCCAAGCCAGCATGATGCTGATGCTCTTACTATTTGGTTTCTGCATTTCCACCACAGACTGCTTTAAGGTAACACTTAAATACACACTTCTTTGTTAAGGCTGTTTTTATTTAAAGGTTCTGTATCCACATCTGGAATTGGAATAAAAGCAATAGTTTGTGCGTATAACATGAGCCATGCCCAACATATGTTGCTACATATATTGTATGCCAAATATTGGAATCAGACAACTTTCCGACCGACTCTAACTAGTAGTGATTAGTAGGTTTAAAACTGAAAAATACTATTTTTTTGTTTTCTGATCGTTAAATGAATCAAAACTTGGAAGTGCCACTATTTTTATCTATTTTTGTTCTATACGGGAATCAGGACAGACAGCAAGATGCTTTGATCTAAGATCTAAGTTTAATAAAAATCTGATGTTAGGCTCATATGCTTCGATGCACAAATTGGAAAAATACTGGAATTCCTACATTTTCTATTGGATTTCTTTTGGAGTTGCCAAAATCCAGCAACCTGCATCATTTTTGTTTGTCTTTTATGTGCTTTGACAAACAAAATCTGAATCTGCCTGTCAGACCTCAGAGAAAACTGGAAATCGGTATCAGCCAGGAAACCCTCATATATCTTTAGTGAATTTTTAAACACATCTTTATTGAGTAAAATGATCTCTGCAAACTGAGTTCATGATTCAGCTTATTCACACCTTATAGACGGCTGAGGACGGATGTTTAGCCCCAAAGACTGTGGACTTCATCCCATTCTTCGGAACTAAAAGGGGGGATGTTGGGAGCCACAGCCATGGATTTCAACATTAAACTCTGGTACGAACTCTTCTGGAACTTTTCAAAATAAATTGCATTTAACTGACTTCCAGCAACTGAGGAAAGGGGGGTAGCAGCAGAATTCCCATGATGCCTCTGTCTGAATAAGAGCACCCCCACTCCAACAAGCCGATCTCTTCCACACCGGTGTTCATCGGGATAGGAGGGGGACAGGCAACAAGCAGAAGAGACTTGTTTGGGCTAAAGAACACAAGGAATGGACATTAGACCAGTGGAAATCTGTGCTTTGGTCTGATGAGTCCAAGTTTGAGATCTATGGTTCCAACCACCGTGTCTTTGTGCGGCGCAGAAGAGGTGAACGGATGGACTCTACATGCCTGGTTTCCACCGTGAAGCATGGAGGAGGAGGTGTGATGGTGTGGGGGTGCTTTGCTGGTGACACTGTTGGGGATTTATTCAAAATTGAAGGCATACTGAACCAACACGGCTACCACAGCATCTTGCAGCAGCATGCTATTCCATCTAGTTTGCGTTTAGTTGGACCATCATTTATTTTTCAACAGGACAATGACCCCAAACACACCTCCAGGCTGTGTAAGGGCTATTTGACCAGGAAGGAGAGTGATGGGGTGCTGTGCCAGATGACCTGCCTGGCCTCCACAGTCACCGGACCTGAACCAAATCGTGATGGTTTGGGGTGCGCTGGACCGCAGAGGGAAGGCAAAAGGGCCAACAAGTGCTAAGCATCCCTGGGAAGTCTCCTCTTAACAGTTGTTCTAGAGACGTGTCTGTTGCTAGAACTCTGTGTGGCATTGACCTGTTCTCTAAAATTAGCTGCTGTTAACTTGCGATTTCTGAGGCTGGTGATTCGGATGAACTTATCGTCCGCAGCAGAGGTGACTCTTCGTCTTCTTTTCCTGGGGCGCTCCTCATGTGAGCCAGTTTCTTTGTAGCGCTTGATGGTTTTTGCAACTGCACTTGGGGACACTTTCAAAGTTTTCCCAATTGTTCGGACTGACTGACCTTCATTTCTTAAAGTAATGATGGCCACTCGTTTTTCTTTACTTAGCTGCTTTTTTCTTGCCATAATACAAATTCTAACAGTCTTTTCAGTAGGACTATCAGCTGTGTACTGTATCCACCTCCTGCACAACACAACTGATGGTCCCAACCCCATTTATAAGGGTTGAAATCCCACTTATTAAACCTGACAGGGCACACCTGTGAAGTGAAAACCATTTCAGGTGACTACCTCTTGAAACTCATCAACAGAATGCCAAGAGTGTACGGAGCAGTAATCAAAGCAAAAGGTGGCTACTTTGAAGAACCTAGAATATAAGACATATTTTCAGTTGTTTCACACTTTTTTGTTCAGTATATAATTCCACATGTGTTAATTCATAATGTTGATTCCTTCAGTGTGAAGCTACAATATTCATTATCATCAAAACAAAGAAAACTCTTTGAATGAGAAGGTGTGTCCAAACTTTTAGTCTGTACTGTACATTTTTCTTTC
This sequence comes from Girardinichthys multiradiatus, assembly GCF_021462225.1. NCBI lineage: Eukaryota > Metazoa > Chordata > Actinopteri > Cyprinodontiformes > Goodeidae > Girardinichthys > Girardinichthys multiradiatus. Next base: position 30,166,546 of record NC_061794.1, read on the forward strand.
CCACTTTTTAGACTAACTTTCAACAACATAAAAGTCAAAGTCACACTTTTCTCTCCACTTTAATTGAGTTGGTGTGCACAAATCTCCTAATGGAAATTCATAGTGTAAGGCGTTCTTTTGATGACCTTCAAATCAGCCAAGCATGTTAGACAGAATTAAACTCAAAGATGCGAAACAACTAATAGGTAAGGAAAGAGTATTAAATTGCTGTTAAACACCTCCCTTAATTGGGCAGTGCAAATGTAATTTCTCAGTTCACGAGGCTTTGACTCCGAGCTATAAGGGCAGGCTAATTAGGCAACCTCATATAACGCCTGGTTTTCTCAGGTTTTAAGTAAAATGAGAGGTGATAAAGTTGTAGGACATTTTGGGAAGCCCTGGATGGAGGGATGATGTTGATTATTCAGTGATTTTTAATGAGGCAAGAAGTGAAATGGTGGTGGTGATGAGGGCTGAATGAGGTCAAAGATTCAGGGGTATACTTGTTAAGTAAACCTGTTGTACATAGCACTTCGTCATGTTTTTCTAATTCACCCATTTACAAAGATCCATGATGTGTTTGCTTTTCAAATCTAACTTTTATTCTCGCTTATATTCTTTAACTTTGACTGGGCCATTCTAAAAGAAAGAGATCATTTGATCTAAAGACTTTCCTTGTACATTTGGGGCTGCTATAGATTAATCTTCATCAGCAGTCTTTCTTTCTTTTTTTACTTGCTTTGACAGGTTTCTTTCAGATAACAGGAAAGAAGGTGCTTAAGAACAACATCCCCTGAGTATGATGCTTCCTCCACCATGTTTCATCATGGGGACAGTGTGTACAGACTGATATGCAGTTAGTTTTCCCTCCACACATAGTGTTTTGCTTGAAGGCCAAATAGTTCAGTTTTGATCTTTTCTGACTAGAGGACAGTCTTCCACATGTTAGACAGCTTTAGGTAAACTAAGTGGAGCTTCTTCTGGCTCTCTTTTAACAATGACTTTCTTCTTTACACACATCCGCAAAGGCCAGATTTGTGGACTGCAAGTTTAATAGTTATTCTGCTGACAGAATCTCCCACCTGAGCTGTGGATCTCTGTAGCTCCTCCAGAATTACCTTGACTGTTACTCTATTTAGATGCTGTCCTTGCTCTGGATTTTATTTTGGGGTATCAGAGTAAAGGGGGCTCACTATAAATGTATACCACACTTTATATATATATATGTACAAAAAAATTCTGCCTCCTCACACTTATGAGCTGCTTTTTGTGGGTCTATTACATAAACTGCCAATAAAAATACACTGAAGTTTATGTTTGGAATTTGACAAACATAAACTGTAAAAGTTTAAAAAGGATGATTGTTTTTGCAAGACCCAAACGTTGCTGTTTTTTCTTCTTGCATAAATCTGAGGTGAACATTTCTGTTTTTTCATTGCTTTATCTGAGCTGAATAATGTTGCTCACACAAAGATGGCTGTGAAATTTCAAACTACATAGGACTAGGCTGAGAAAATGTGAAATGTTGTGGTTATGAATGTGTTACCAGGAAGAGCGAAAAGACAATCCAACTGGCTGCTCTGGGCTGAATAGTGAGGAGAGGCCTGGTCATGGTTAAATGGAACAATAAGAGCATGAAACAAGAAAGAAAGAGGGCGGATTCAGACCGCAGCTCACACACATTTAGGCTTTGCACTCACACAGCTCCTCACACAACTGCAACTTTTCTCCCTGAACGATTCTTCTAATACGCTTGCACTTCTGCAGTGATTAAGTGGAGCCGTCATACCACCTGTCAGGCCTGATACATCTCCAATGGATTTACCAAAAATTGAATATTGATCTCACAATAAATTTTGTGAAGGGGATGAAAATACAGATATGTAGCTGTATTCTCATGCGCATCTGTCTCTAATCTGAGTCATGACACTTTTACTATGCTTTTACCTTTTTCACATCAGGAGTATAAAATGCTCTGTGATGCAAAAGCCTTCACAAGAAACAGTAATGCTGTTTCCAGCCTCTTTTGACAAATGACATACAATATTAATTCATACCTGACTAAAAATATTAATAAAAGACCTGTATCCATGTTCAAATCCTTTAGAGTTTATGTAAATTGTTAATAAAGACATTTTTTTCAGAAATGTGGCTTTTTTTCAGTTGTTACATCTATTTTCTGAAGTCTGATAAAATGTCTGCCTCACAGTTTGATCAGAAAATGGTAAGCCAGTACTGCAGTATCACTGCTGACTTTACAGATGTAATCTGGCTGAGCTTTTCTTTCCACATTGATTGTGCAAGTTCAAGCCACCATGCATCAGGACACATCTGGTCTGGGTTATGAAAATGCCACACTGATGATAGCGTAGCAAAAGAGCCAGCTGCAAGGTTATCATAATAATTATAACATATTTGTAATGCTTAGGTCACATATCAGCTCTGACAACTGGCTATCAAGCGGGTAGAGGTAGGAAGATGTATAGAGAATATGAAAAGCTCATTTTATAAGGTTCGCCTTTGCTTTACTGTGTTTAGCTCAGTAAACAGAAAGATTTAATAAATTAATACATTTGCATTCAAGGGAGCTTCAAAGTATGACTTAAGGTTCAATGAGAGTGAACTGTTTAGAGGTTTTCTTTGGGCTACTGAGACTGAGCAGGAACTCTAGATAATGTCACTGGTGCTTGCTTAGGTTGCATTTGCATGGTAAATCCCAGCAAAGGTGAAACGGAATATATAATGTAGTTCTGGTCAGAAGTTTACATTCATCGATTTTCTGACACAGGCCTGGTTTGTAATCTTTGTCCATCAATAGTCGATGGCGTTGTGCTTTGGACCAATTCAGAAGCTTTATCTAAACCTGCTTCATCTTTTCCTAACTTGAAGAGGTTGGAGGCAGTTCTCTGTCTCCATCTTTCCTTTCAATTTGTGCAGTGCACCAAAACTCGTGGCAACAAAAAAGATCAAATCAATTAGTGGCAACTTCAAATTTTTGTGTTATCATTGTGTTGCTAAAACGTATAAAGGCAAATGAAATGCAACAAATTAGGCACTGTTGAGGCCGAGTTATTATCAGCACTGGTTCAGATTGGGATTTTTCCTACTTCGATCTTGCCAAAACGCTCCCTAGAGTCGCCACCTGGTATGCCCTTTACAGATGAAACTGTTCGTTTCAACTTGAAGTTGAATTGGGGCGGCTTGCATTAAGAGAAAAAGAGCTTAGTTTGGAGCAAAAGAGAGTAGAGAAAGAAGCTGCGATCGTTTGAGAGAACTAGAATTGGGCATTAAAACTTTGGAGCCTAAGGCATTGGAATTTGGTGTAAGTAGAAATATTCGTTTGGTTCCTACATTTAATGAGAAGGATGTGGATACATTTTTCTCATAATTTGAGAGTGCTATGATTTGGGGTTGTTTGGTTTTTGGTTTCTGGGTTTTTGTTGGTCTTATTCACAGTTCAAGTTTTGAATCATGTTTTTGTTTATTTACCTGGTCATGCTTTAGTTATGTCATCTTGTTCATGTTTTGTCAAGTTTGGTTTTCGGATCTGGTTATGCTTTTGCTTCATGTTTTTCTAGTTTGTGTTCAAGAGTCTCTGTTTCTGGGAACCGTGAGGGACCGGTGCAAAAAGGATTGGGCGGCAGACGTAGGTGGAAACCTCGGCGGCCCGATCCCCGGATGCTTAGGCTGGCTCTAGGGACGTGGAATGTCGCCTCGCTGGGGGGGGAAGGAGCCTGAGCTGGTGCGGGAGGTCGAGAGATATCGACTAGAAATAGTCGGGCTCGCCTCCACGCACAGCGTGGGCTCTGGTACCCATCTCCTCGAGGGGGGCTGGACTGTCTTCTAATCTGGAGTGGCCCTCGGGGAGAGGCGGCGGGCTGGGGTGGGTTTGCTTGTTGCCCCCCAGCTCAGCCGTCTCGTGTTGGGGTTTACTCCAGTGGATGAGAGGGTCGTATCCCTGCGCCTTCGGGTTGGGGAGAAGTCTCTGACTATCATTTCGGCCTACGGGCCAAGTGGTAGTGCGGAGTACCCGGCCTTCTTGGCGTCCCTGTCGGAGGTGCTGGATAGTGCCCCTCTTGGGGACTCCATTATTCTGCTGGGGGACTTCAACGCCCACGTGGGAAACGACAGTGACACCTGGAGAAGCGTGATTGGGAGGAATGGCCTCCCCGATCTGAATCTGAACGGTGTTTTGTTATTGGACTTCTGTGCTAGTCACGGATTGTCCATAATGAACACCATGTTCAAACGTAAGGGTGTCCCTCAGTGCACTTGGCACCAGAATACCGTAGGCAGGAGGTCAATGATCGACTTTGTTGTCGTATCATCAGACCTTCGGCCGCATGTTTTGGACACTCGGGAGAAGAGAGTTGCTGAGCTGTCCACTGATCACCACCTGGTGGTGAGTTGGATCCGCTGGAGGAGGAGAAAGCCGGACAGACTTGGCAGGCCCAAGCGCATAGTGAGGGTCTGCTGGGAGTGTCTGGCGGACCCCTTGGCCAGGGATGTATTCAATTCTCACCTCCGGGAGAGCTTTGACCAGATTTCGAGGGATGTTGGAGACATAGAGTCTGACCATGTTCTCCACATCTATTGTCGATGCTGCTGCCCGTAGCTGCGGCCGTTAGGTCTGCGGTGCCTGTCGCGGCGGCAATCCCCAAACCCAGTGGTGGACACCGGCATTAAGGGACGCTGTCAAGCTGAAGAAGGAGTCCTATCGGCTGTGGTTGGCTTGTGGGACTCCTGAGGCGACTGACGGGTACCGTTGGGCCAAGCGTGCCCCGGCCCGGGCGGTGGCAGAGGCAAAAACTCGGACCTGGGAGGAGTTCGGTGAGGCCATGGAGAAGGACTACCGGTTGGCCCCGAAGCAATTCTGGCAAACCGTCCGGCGCCTCAGAAGGGGGAAGCAGTGCTTCGCCAACACTGTTTACAGTGGGGGTGGGAGGCTGCTGACCTCAACTGAGGACATTATCGGGCGGTGGAAGGAGTACTTCGAGGATCTCCTTAATCCTGCCATCACGCATTCCCTGATGGAAACAGAGGCAGGGGACTCTGGGTTGGACTCTTTCATCACCCAGGCTGAAGTCACCGAGGTGGTTAAAAAGCTCCGCGGTGGCAAGGCTTCGGGGTCGGATGAGATCCGCCCTGAGTACCTCAAGTCTTTGGATGTTGTGGGGCTGTCATGGTTGACACGCCTCTTCAACATTGCGTGGCGGATGGGGACAGTGCCCTTGGATTGGCAGACTGGGGTGGTGGTCCCCCTTCATAAGAAGGGTGACCGGAGGGTGTGTTCCAACTACAGGGGGATCACACTCCTCAGCCTCCCTGGTAAGGCCTACGCCAGGGTATTGGAGAGGAGAGTCCGGCCGATAGTCGAACCCCGGCATCAGGAGGGGCAGTGTGGTTTTCGTCCCGGCCGTAGGACACTGGACCAGCTCTATACCCTCTACAGGGTACTCGAGGGTTCATGGGAGTTTGCCCAACCGGTCCACATGTGTTTTGTGGACCTGGAGAAAGCATTCGACTGTGTCCCTCGTGATGCCCTGTGGGGGGTGCTACAGGAGTATGGAATGGGGGGCCCTTTATTAGGGGGCATCCGGTCCCTGTACAAGCGGAGCAGGAGTTTGGTTCGCATTGCTGGCACCAAGTCGGACCTGTTCCCAGTGCATGTTGGACTCCGGCAGGGCTGCCCTTTGTCACCGGTCCTGTTCATAACTTTTATGGACAGGATTTCTAGGCGCAGCCAAGGGCCGGAGGGCGTCTAGTTTGGGGACCAGAGGATTTCGTCTCTTCTTTTTGCAGATGACGTGGTCCTGCTGGCCCCATCTAGCCAAGACCTACAGCATGCACTGGGGCGGTTCGCAGCCGAGTGTGAAGCGGCTGGGATGAAGATCAGCTCCTCCAAGTCCGAGGCCAAGGGTGGCTTGTCCTCTTCAGGTTGGAGGGGAGTTCCTGCCTCAAGTGGAGGAGTTTAAGTATCTCGGGGTCTTGTTCACGAGTGAGGGAAGAATGGAGCGGGAGATCGACAGACGGATCGGTGCGGCTGCCACAGTAATGGGGGCGCTGTGCCGTTCTGTTGTGGTAAAGAGAGAGCTGAGCCAAAAAGTGAAGCTCTCGATTTACCGGTCGGTCTACGTTCCTACCCTCACCTATGGCCATCAACTTTGGATCATTACCGAAAGAACGAGATCCCGGATACAAGCGGCTGAAATGAGCTTCCTCTGTAGGTTGGCTGGGCACTCCCTTAGAGATAGGGTGAGGAGCTCGGCCATTCGGGAGGGGCTCGGAGTAGAGCCGCTGCTCCTCCACATCAAGAGGAGCCATTTGAGGTGGCTTGGGCATCTATACCGGATGCCTCCTGGACACCTTCCTCGGGAGGTGTTCCAGGCACGTCCCACCGGGAGGAGGCCCAGGGGACGGCCCAGGACATGCTGGAGGGACTATGTGTCTCGGCTGGCCTGGGAATGCCTTGGGCTCCCCCCGGAGGAGCTGGAAGAGGTGTCAGGGGAGAGGGAGGTCTGGGTGTCTCTACTGAGTCGGCTGCTCCTGCGACCCGGTCCCGGATGAAGTGGAAGACGACGAGTACGAGTCTCTGTTTTGCTCCAGCCACGTTTTGTTCTGTTAATTCGGATCACCTGCACCTATTAATCTGTTTTCTTGTTTCACCTGGTCACACTCCATAAATACACACCTGTTCTGTCATTCATTGCGGAAATATTTTTCATGCTCAAGTCTTGTTTTCGGATCACGCCATGCCTGCTGTGGATAGCCTTGACTTTGATAAGGTTAAAAGTGCTGTTTTACGGGCATATGAGCTCGTGCCTGAGGCATACTGCCAGAAGTTTTGAATGTTGAAGAAGCACTATAATCAAACATATGTGGAATTTGTGCGAGATAAGGAAGTCCTGTTTGATTGATAGTGTGCATCTCAAAATGTTAAAGATTTTGTACAGCTTAAGCAGCTGCTTTTGATGGAGGATTTTAAAAGTAGCTTGCCTGAAAAAGTGACCACTTATTTAAACGAAAATAAAGAAATGAATGTGTTGAAAGCTGCTGTGCTTGTTGATGAGTATATGTTAACGCACAAGATTAGTTTTGAGCGTTCTCAGGGCTTTAATCAATTTGACAAATCAAATGGAAGCGAAAAGGAATTTGGGAAGGGTGTCTCCTTGTCTGGGGCGCCAGTTACAAATACGGTGCCCTGCAGTGGTGAGAAACATTTTGAGTCTGATGGTAAAACTAACAATATTGTTATGTGTTTTTACTGTAAAAAGCAGGGCCACATTGTGGCAGGTTGTCCGGTCTTGAAGAAGAAAAATACAAAAACTGTTGCTGTGGTTAAAACTGTGAACCATGTTGATCAATTGTTTTCAACCGAAAAGCTCTGTGCTTATGCCGATTGTAAGCCTTTCATTATGCATGGGTTGGTATCTGTGTCTGGTGATGGGGAGAAAGTCCCTGTAAAAATATTATGGGACACTGCTGCCTCTCAGTCTTTCATTTTGGAGGGGATTTTGCTGCTGAATTATCATACTGCAGTTGGTTCGGATGTTCCGGTGCGTGGTTTTGGCATGGAAGACATTGGTGTTCCCTTACACAAAGTGGTGATCCAGTCAGATTTGTGGACTGGTGACGCTGCAGAATTACCTTGACTGTTTCTCTATTTAAATGCTGTCCTTGCTCTGGTCTTGTGACGCTGTGGTTGGAGTGCGTCCTCATTTCCCTATAGCTGGAGTTTCTATCATTATGGGGAATGATTTGGCTGGAGGCAGAGTGCTGGTTACTCCTGATGTTACACCAGTTCCGGTGCTGCGCACATGTCCAGATGAGTTAGCTCGCAAGTTTCCAAATGTGTTCACCGCCTGCGCCGTGACGCGTGCAGCTGCAAAGCGTGATTCAATTCAATTCAGTTTATTTATATAGCGCCAATTCACAACACATGTCATCTCAAGGCACTTCACAAAAGTCAGGTACATACATTCCAATTAATCCTAATCATTGAACAGTGCAGTCAGATTCAGTTATTTATTCAAATTGGATAAAAAGTTTTTTTGTCTAAGGAAACCCAGCAGATTGCATCCAGTGAGTGACTTGCAGCATTCCCACAGCTCCCGGATGAGCATGTAGAGACAGTGGACAGTCACTGGCGTTGACTTTGCAGCAATCCCTCATACTGAGCATGCATGTAGCGACAGTGGAGAGGAAAAACTCCCTTTTAACAGGAAGAAACCTCCAGCGGAACCAGGCTCAGTGTGAGCGGCCATCTGCCACGACCGATTTGAGAGAAAGAACAGAGCAGAGACACAAAGAGAACAAAGGAGCACTGATCCAGGAGTCCTTTCTATGGGAAGGAAAAGTAAATGTTAATGGATGTAGCTCCTTTAGTCGCTTCACCTAGAAAGAAAGAACAGATAAACTCTGAGCCAGTTTTCAAGGTTAGAGTCTGAAAGAGAGCACATATAATTAGTTACAGTAAAAGCTCAGTCAATTGCCATTTCTAGGAGAAAGAAAGGGTTAAACACTGAAAGACAGGGCCATGTGGGTCATCGGTACAGGGTGAGCATTAAGTTGTTGCCATCAGAAGCTTGGACGATGCCCCTCTCCAGAAAGCTGTCACAGGTAGACACAGAGTCAGGCCAGGTGTAGCTTCTAGGAAGAGAAAAGACAGAGAACAAAGTTAAAAGCTGAAATAACAGCAAATAATGCAAAATTGGAGAGTAGTGTGAGAATGTAGCAAAGAGGGTGAAAGTGGTCATTATGTCTTCCAGCAGCCTAAGCCTATAGCAGCATAACTACAGAGATAGCTCAGGATAACCTAAGCCACTCTAACTATAAGCTTTATCGAAAAGGAAAGTTTTAAGCCTAGCCTTAAAAGTAGACAGTGTGTCTGCTTCACAGACTACAACTGGGAGCTGGTTCCACAGGAGAGGAGCCTGATAACTAAAGGATCTGCCTCCCATTCTACTTCTAGAGACTCTAGGAACCACCAGTAAACTTGCAGTCTGAGAACGAAGTGCCCTGTTAGGAACGTATGGAACAATCAGATCTCTGATGCATGATGGAGCTAGATCATTAAGGGTTTTATATGTGAGGAGGATAATTTTTAATTCTATTCTGGATTTAACAGGGAGCCAATGAAGGGAAGCTAAAGTAGGAGAAATATGATCTCTCTTTTTAATTTTTATCAGAACTCTTGCTGCAGCATTTTGAATCAGCTGAAGGCTTTTAACTGCATTTTGTGGACATCCTGATAGTAACGAATTACAATAGTCCAGCCTTGAAGTAACAAATGCATGGACTAGTTTTTCAGTGTCACTCCTGGACAGAATATTTCTAATTTTGGCAATGTTCCGGATATGAAAGAAGGAAATCCTAGAAACCTGTTTAATATGGGATTTAAATGACATGTCCTGGTCAAAAATAACACCAAGGTTTTTTACTTTATGGTCAATTTAATGCCATCCAGGTTAAGTGATTGACTAAGCAGTTTCTTTTTTAAAGACTCCGGTCCAAAGACGACAACTTCTGTCTTGTCTGAATTTAGAAGCAGAAAAGTCATCCACGTTTTTATGTCTTCAAGACATGCTTGTAGTCTGTCTAACTGGTTGGGTTCATCAGGATTTATGGATAAGTAAAGCTGAGTATCATCAGCGTAACAGTAAAAATGTATTCTATGCTGCCTGATAATTTTACCTATTGGAAGCATATATATAGTAAAAAGAATTGGCTCAAGTACTGAACCCTGTGGTACTCCACAATTAACCCTGGAGTTTAAAGATGATTTATCATTTACATGAACAAACTGGAATCTGTCAGACAAATAAGATTTAAACCAACCTAGCGCTGTAAATGGACGCCTTTGAATGCCGCTCCTGTTGAAGAGTGGAGTGTTGTTACACAAGTTGTTGTTCCAGCTCTGTATCGTGCACAAATCTTACACTTGGCACATGACAATCAACTAGCAGGTCACCTTGGCATAAGGAAAACTTATGATCATGTTTTGCGACATTTCTTTTGGACGGGGTTAAAAAGTGATGTAGTGCGTCATTGCAATTCATGTCACCTTTGCCAGTTGTCTGGGAAACCCAATCAGGGGATCCCTCCCACCCCGTTGTATCCCATCCCAGCCGTTTCTGAACCTTTTGAACGTGTATTGATTGATTGTGTGGGTCTGTTACCTAGAACCAAGGCGGGGAACAAGTTTTTGGTAACTGTGATGCGTGCATCTACTCGATTTCCAGAGGTTTTTCCAGTGCAAAAAATAACTACCCCAGTTGTTAAGAAAGCCCTGACTACGTTTTTTTTGTTGTTTGGTTTGCCTCGTGTTGTGCAGTCTGACCAGTGTTCCAACTTTATGTCTAGAGTGTTTGCACAGGTTTTAAAGCAATTTGACATTAAGCATTGTCATTCCAGCGGTCAGTCAGGGCGCATTCGAGCGCTTCCATCAGACGTTAAAAACCATGCTTCGTACGTATTGTTTGGAGTTTGAGAAGGACTGGAACGAAGGAGAGCATTTGCAAATGTTTGCAATACGGAAGGTGGTTCAGGAAACTCTCGGGTTTATCCCGGCGGACCTCAATTTTGCTCACAGGGTTCGTGGTCCTTTAATACTGTTGAAAGAAAAATGGTTCGGCAACAACCCTGAGCAGAATCTATTGGATTATGTCAGTAACTGAAACTGAAATTAAGATGTGCAGTTAAAATACCCAGGGAGAACCTTAAGAATTCACAGGCTAAGATGAAGTCTCTTTTTGACAAAAAGGCAGCGACAAGAGCGTTTGAGCTCGGTGAAAAAGTTTCAGTTTTGCTGCCTAATTCTGGGTCAAGCCTGCAAGCGCGCTACAGTGGGCCTTATCTGATTCAGGAGAAAATGGGTGAAAGAGAATACTTGGTTGCTACAACTGATCGGAGAAGAAGGTCCCGTCTGTGTCACATTAATATGTTGAAGCCTTATGTTGAGCAAGTAAACTGGTTGTCATATAAAGCTACAAAGGGTCTTGATGCTTTTTAAGGCACGTGTCAGTTTAATTACTGATGTGCGAGAGGTTTTAGTGAAAACTTTTCTTCTGTGGCTGCCCCGTTAACAGATATACTTGGCTCTAAAGTAGACTTTTGTTGGTCCGACCTGTGTCAGTCTGTCTTTCTGCAAACCAAGTCTTTACTTGTCAATGCACCTGTGTTGTCTGCGCCTCGCTTTGATGTGCCATTTAAGCTGGCTGTTGACGCATGGGATTCTGGCGTCGGAGCAGTCCTTTTACAAGATGGTGTTGGTGGGGTGGAGCATCCGGTTTCATACTTTTCAAAGAAATTGATAAACATCAAAAGTGGTATTCTACCATCGAGAAGGAGGAATTAGCGTTGGTCCTGGCTCTGGAACACTTTGAAGTATATGTGGGTGGTTCCAGTGTTCCAGTGATTGTTTTTACGGACCATAATCCATTAGTATTTTTGGACCATATGCGTAACAAGAACCGTCGCCTTATGAATTGGTCTTCGCGGCTGCAGACCTTTAACATCTCCATACAACACATCCGTGGCAAGGACAATGTTGTAGCCAACGCACTTTCACGTCTTTAATCCTGTGTTCTCTTACTGTGTGGGCTTATGAGCGGTGCTGTTATTGGCTGCATCAATCCCATTCAGTATGTCTGGGTGGGAGTGTTATGTGCTCCGGGCACATTATTATTATTGTTTAGATTTGTTCTTTTGTATTTCTGGCTTAAGTCTTAGTGTTTTTGTTTAGTGTTGGTTAAATTATTTTTATTTTTTGCATGTTTCCTAAGGAAAGAGTTTGTCTCCGCCAGACTTTAAATAGGCTTGACTTTGAGCGCTCTGTCTGTCCCTTTCTCGCTCTCTCGTTCGCGTTTTCTCTTCCGCTGCTGGGGCGCGCCTCGCGTGTGCGCATTCCCAGCTGGTTCTCAGTACTGCAGGCTGCAGCAGCATCTTGCCATGTGGTAGCTTTTGTTGGTAGCTTTAACCTTTTGTTCTGATTTTGGCCTGGTGGGACTGGTTGTCCTGTTTTCGCTTTTTTTCCTTTTGGGATTTCTTTTTTTTTTCTTAGTTTGGTGTTGGTAGTGGCTTCAACGGCCCTGTATAGGGTTGGGCCACCGCCGAACCTGTTGATTCTGTTTGGTCGGCTCATCAGGTCCATCTGTCTGTTTGTACTTTTGGTTTTGTTTGTGGACATGGGGAGGAACGGGTTCTGTGTTTGTCTTTTTTTTTTTTTAGAAAACAGCAGTTAAAAGTTCCAGTCTTCAGTGACTGTGGGTCAGTAGGAAGAGTAGTCGTCTTGCAATCAGAAGGTTGTGGGTTCGATTCCAGCTTTCTCCTGCCATATGTCCATGTGCCCCTGGGCAAAGCACTTAACCTCAAGTTGCCTGTCGATCTGCGTATCAGTGTATGAATGTGTGAGCGTTAGTGAGTGCGATTGGGTGAATGTGGCTCTAGTATAAAGTTCTTTGAGCGGTCTGTATAACTGGAAAGGCGCTATATAAATTCAGTCCATTTATGGTATTTCAGGAAAATCAAAGAAGAAACAAAGTAATCAATAAACAGAATGTTTGAATACATATTTTGTCTCCATGTCCTCATTAAATATGTTGTGACCTTTTTTTTTTGGGCCGTAACAATGTTATACAATCAATCAACCCCCAACAATAGAGAGGTTTAAATACATTAATAAAAGCTCAAAATTTATCTGAGATTCATGTCTATGATAAGTATATGTAAACATTTGACCAGAACTTGCGGTTTTTAGGACCAACGTGCATACCAGAGCACTGGAGCCACATGGGGATTTAAAATCTTTTAATAATAATAGAAACGGTTAACTTACAGACCACGACTGGACATGGAACACAGGCAGGTTTACAGACATGGAGCAAGCAGTAAACAATAGGATCCCGTGGCAAGAAATGTGAGTATGAGAGTATAAATACAGAGGCAGGGTGGAGAAATGACCAATGAACTAGAAGATCTAATGAGGTGAAATGTGGAGCAGCTGGTAGCAGGGAAAATGCTGAGCAACTGAAGGAGGGAGGCCAATTAACACAAATGAGTGCAGAGAAGTCCAGGAAAGTAACAAATATCTGAACATAAGAATGAGCCATGAACCTAAATAATCAGTGAATTGACCTAAACAAAAAGAGGAAACAGATCTATAAGGAAACCTAACACAAGAGAATCATGACAGAACTGTATATGTGATCTGACTTAACATCAGAAACAACAGATTAAATCAAAGGTGCGCATAGTGACAACCATACTTGTGATAATTAAAACGTTCATGTTTTTAAGATCCACAAGGAGTTAAATAATGGATTGCTCCATTACTAAATACACTTTAATCTTATAGGATTCTCAAAACATAGTGAGATAGTGCGAAACATTTGAAAGACTCTTGACCTTGCATCAAAGCTGAAATCAGATGAGTCTGTACACCCAACTAACGATCCAGGAAGCTCATGTTCATTGTTTTTTCTTTAACGGAACCCTGTCATGGATTTCAAGAACCTTTGCCTTCCTTTTTTATGCATGAATATTGTATGGCCCAGAGCCACACACTTAGAGGGTGGGGAGTACTGTGCACTGATTTTTATCTAGAAACTTTTGGGACTGAGAAATCAGATCAAAGCCCAGCTGAGAAATCTGCCTTCCTTCTTCTGCTGAGGAACTAGCTGTTTATCTTTATAATAGACTGCCAATTGCTCTTCTCTGCTCAACATATCAACTTTTGATCAAAGTAAATCTGTGTCTTTGTGTAAAGCCATCTGCCATGTACAAGAATCTTAGCTAATTAGGAAAAATTAAAGCGACTGCAAAGATTGTCATTAAAACATCTCATCTTCTCCCACCACAAAAAGACATGTTGCTGGGATTGATTTGCTGAGGATGTTTTTGCTCCGTTGCAAAAACGAATAGGTAAAAAAATTCAGTCTCTACATGTGCAAAGCTGATGGAGACATACCTCAAAGACTTGAAGCTTTAATTGCGGTGAAAAGGGGCTCTAGAAAGTATTAACTCGGATAGGCTGAGTACAAAGGCACATCACACTTTTTGCATGATTGTAAAAGATTTTGAAAACCATGTGTCAGTTCAATCCTTCAATGCATATTTGTGTTGCTATCTTGTTTGTAATAAAATACACTAATAGTAAAATACACAAGGTTGTGGTTCTAACATGACAAAATGTAAAAACATTCAAAGAGTGTGAATACTTTTGCAACAAACTAGTATAATATAATGCCAATGTGCTTTATGACTAGACATTTTGGGAAAAATCTAAGTGGAAATATAATTAACTTTTTAGCACTTTGTTTTTGTGTCTCTGTTTAATATATTTTGCTATTGATCTTTTGGTATTTTAATCTAATGTATGATTAGTATGTATTTGGCTGCCCTGTTATTGTGTGCGGCATATCACATAAAGGGCAACCAGCAATTACTTAAATTGAAAAGATAACACAGAGCTTCTACTAAATTGATCTTTATAAAGGTTCCTGGTGACCTAAACAGACCTACCAGTTGATAAAAGGCCTGATGATGGGAACGGTCAATTGCTGCACTTAAAGACAACATCTTTGTTAACATGTGAGGCCTGATGATGCACTCATTTTCTCCCCCTTATCCTCTCTCCACAGCCTCCTTTGGAAATTTCTCTTAGCTCATCCCAGGATGTGTTTGGCAGTCCTTCCCCTCGTCTCCTGTCACAATGCATCTCCAGGAGCAGCGGAAGAGCTGCTATCTCCAGATATGTGAGAATCAACGAGTGAAAGTGGGGGGAGGACAAGCCTATAGACTGTATGCCAACTGGTCTGGAGGATTCTCATTCGATGCAGCCAATCTGCTTTACAGGCGCCGTGACAGAGACAAAGAGCCGTTCAAAGCAGGGAGACCCTCTGCAAAAAAGATTCAATATTCTAGTGATGATCCAGACCTGGAACTGGGGTGATCATTGCAAATGTCCCTTTTGATTCGTATCTCATTTGGATTAACCCGACTGGACAGCACTGACAGGAATATGGGTTTTCGACTTAAGCTTTTAAAAAATTGGATTCATAGAGATCCGCTTTAATTTAGTTAAATGAATAGTTCTGTGGAGCATTTATGAGCAGTTAGAAGCTTGTCTGTAGCAGATAGCTCTCTGAACACCTTTAGTTTGGAGATCCAGAGGATAGTTTTACTTGCAGAATCAGTCGAACAGCTGGTCAGGACGTGCTAAGTTGAAAGGCAAATTTTTGCAATCTTAAAACAATTTGATCTAAGTAATCCTTGTGATTCATTCAAACACTGTTATAGAAACATAAGACATTAACATATGTCTTTGTGTCTGTGTGTGTGAGCAACGTAGGCCTCACCAATATGTAAATACCCATATCCATAATATTTTTGGTTCAGTTAAACCAAAGCATTTCTATTAGAGATAAATAGTGTTCACTACAGCATCATATAGACTATAAAGTGGTGGTGTTTACACTGTTAACACTGTGAAAAAAAGAAACAATTACCTGAAAAGAAGGAATTAAGGGAATTCTCAAAACAGTTATAAATACTTGTTGTTTCTGAGAAATAATTTATCCAAACATGGACGACACCAGTCTACCTATGCCATATTTCTAAAAAACAGGCATGGTTACTGTTGTTATTGTTTTTCTTCCTCTGCTTGTGATCTGACTCGCTGTTGTTTTAATCTGCTGTGTGTTTTATGTCACCCTTTGAATGGGAGTTTTATTGTTTCCGACAGTGCACAATCAGCACGGTTACAAAAACCTGGGCTCCATGGAAAACCCAGTAGGTAAGTACAGATGACAATTTAAGAGACGCAGGGTTCGTGGATAAGCAGATAGTAAAGCGGACTAGGAGCTATTCATTTGGCTGGCTTTTATTTTCGTACTGTAGAGGTATATGGTTATTTTTCACTAAGAACTTGGTCAAGTAAAAGTAATCCTCCATATAAAACTTGGTTAACTAACCACTTTCTGTTAAACAACCTGGAAGAGTAGTTGTCTGATGCAAAAAAAAAAAAAAAACAATAGAGCAGTGTAACATAATGATCATTTTAAAAGAGCTCATGTAAACTAGATTTATTTTTATTCTGTTTTGCAATATGAGTTTTCGAACAAGTATGCCAACTGCCCAAAGGGGTACTGTATCTGCTGCAGGTGAGATATTGACTGCTCATAACCTCTCCACAGAATACCATAAACAGATATCTGAACTATCCCTTTAAGCTTATCACACCAATGATTATTTTACATGTTTTTAAATCAGGAAATTCCAGCATAATTTCTTGACTCATGGTGTGAATACATATGTACAAGCAACGCTACTAACGTAAGATGACAGAACCTTTCAATTTACAACACTTTGAGATGAATGTCATTTCTAGCATAATCCTTTTTGTATTGTGACCTTTCTGCAGTATATTATTTAAAAATTGACCTTTATCTATAATTGAGTTTAGTAGAATAATATACACTATAATTTGTGTATTTGTGATTTTTTAATGAATTTCATACAAGGGTCTTATAGGGTTAACACAATCCTTCCTTACTGCTTAGGCCTGATAAAGTAATCATTTGGATGGTTATAGGTAAATGATAAAGGACTGTCTGGTAGCTAAATTAAGAAATAATTTCCACAGATTTGGGAGGGTCTGTCTAGGGAAAGGAAGTAATTTGTGTGTGCAGCTTAACAATGTTCATCATCTGTCACTTGCAGACACTGAGAAAGAAAATACAGCCTTCTGTTGTATTCTGTTGTATTCTGTCCTGCTTCTTTCCCTGAGATGACACTGACATTTCTAAAGCTAAGAAAGCAAGACTGCCAACAACGCACCAGATGCAAGATTCCCAAAGTGACTCAAGCCAGATCTGCAGATGTAACTCCAGGCAGTAACTCTCAGCTTTGTAGAATGACGGTTTTCATGTCACATAAATGAATAAAATAAACAAACATCCAGTGAGGAAAACATGCTCATCCAACATTCTTCCATGCATCCTTTAACAGGGAGCCGCAGGGAAAAGTAAGTGACTGACTGTTAAAAGACAGAATACACTGTTTTATTTTTAGATGACCTAATGCACTGTAAATATCCACACATTCGGTGTATGTTCACTGACTATTGATGAACTGTTTGAAATGCAGAAAAATGATAACTTGTTAATCTGCATTACAGATTCAAACATAAATGTATGTATAGAACATAATGACAACTGTCTTTTTTGAATAAACTTAAGGATAAACATTGTTTACCCTGATCTTCTCTGTACTAATAGTACTAATAATAATGTCTGTATGACTGAGTTTATAGTTTAACAAAGACCAAGGGATGTTAAAACAAACACATGTAATAAAGATGTCACCTTCTTAGCACAGAAACCCTCCTCTACTTAATGTTTTTCAAACATGTGACCAACCATTTCTTATGGAGTCATTTCATCTCCTTGTTTTCTGTTGCTGTATATTTAAAGTCTGTATTGCTCTACATAAAGGAAATAATGTACTTTAACTGCTCAAAAAGCAAAACTAGTTCATAAACCTAAAAAGATATTAAGCAGTTTGCCATAATCCCAATTTAGATACGTAATCACAGTTCCTTCTTTAATTTTGCAACACACAAGATGAAATTAGCGAGGAGCAGAATAATTTCCTGGTAAATCACTTACATTAAAATAAGTCTTTGTTTTCTGTTATGAGTATATGAGTGCTAATTTCCATATTCAATAGATGGTTTAGTAATAAGAACATCTTAATTTGTTTTTGTTATTTTTCTCTCAAGTGTTCCCATAATATAAATTAGTGTGTTCAATAAATTAATAAAATATAGAAGTAGAGATCAAAGTACTGTAATCTTTTTGATATTTATACAAAAGCACAGCTAAAGAACTCTTTCCAATGATTCACGGTGTCTTCATTACATATAAAAAGATTTAAAGTTTGTTTTGTAGCGCTGAAGTGACATCAGATCCATGCATCCTTTAACCTCACCTAATCCTGTTCAGGACCACAGAGACCTGTCTTTATCCAGTGGCAGGTTCCTCCTGGACAGGCTGACATTCCATAATATAGCAAACACAGACAATCATGAAAGTGCACACACACAATTATGCCTAAATGCTAACTAATGTACCATACAATGTAGGTGAAATGTTTACATGCACTCCAAACAGGAATTAATTTTAGATAAATGGGCTTTTAATGATGCATTTGAACTCCTTTTTTTGGGGTGGATAACAACTTCAATGGATTTCCGAAACAGGAATGGAGTGCACACTTTCAATTTCTTTAGATGTTCTCTAATCTATACATGGTCAAAATTATATGTACAGTCCCAGTTATATACATACACTCTAACTAATATGTGATTTAATACCCATTCCCACCACTTCATAGCTGCCCTGCTTTACCAATTATGTCTGTTATTTCCTTAAACACTCAAATGTATCCAAGTTTAAACTTTCTAGCCATTGAATTGAGCTGAAGATAAAGAATTTGGACGTAGAGCCCTGTTATATTCATTCCACCCACCTTGTCCAATGCACCAGGAGCAGTGACAGCGTTAACAGAACCTCTGCATGAGGATACCATCACAATGCTTGATGGAACAGTACACTGGTACAGTGTCCTTTGGTTTGAAAGCCTGCCTTTGATTTCTCCGAAATAATTTTTTTACGTGTCCTGTCCGGCAGAGTAGCACTCAGGATTGTTGCCTGAGTACCAAGAAGAGGCCCAACAGATTTACTTTTACAAGTGGAGCATTGAGGCCCTTTCAGACAGGACGTGTCGCATGCACCACTGGAACATATTGTTTTCCATGGCTTTCGCTGCGCAAGGGCGGTTTTTTGCTGCACTGAGCAAAGCCCAAGTGGAGTGCAGGAGCTCCCGCGCACGCCATGGTCAAAGTTCAAGATCGTTTAACTTTGACCGGAGCGTGCAATGACGAATACACGCACAGCCAATTGAAAAGAGGTCATCAGTGGGAAAGAGTAGAAGATATTGTGCGTTTCTGAATTCCCTGAACTTTTTGACACAAGTTTGGGTGTGTACAATGGCTCCCAAAGCATTGGAGCCCCCAGGAGCACTAAGCCCTCCCCCCGGAAAAGAGCACAGGAGAGCCCCAGAGGAAACAACCAGCCAAGACAATGCCTTGCCATCTGTCAGCTGACCGGGCGTTTGAGGCTAGTGTCCTGGGGGAGGACGACAGTCTCCCAGCCCATCATTTTCATACTCCCGGTTTTCACCAATGAGTGGAAGTTAAACACAGATATAATTCAGTCACAATATATCTGACATTAATATTTGGTTTATTTGTTATTATGCTCTACAAATAAATGTATTTAATTCAAAATTCAATTCAAAAATACTTTCTTGATCCCAAAGAGAAATTAATTGTTGTTGTGGCTCACATTATACAGGTATCCTCAAAGAGCCGTTGTAGATACTGATGGCTGTGGGCAGAAAGGATTCCCTGTAGCGGTCTGTCTTACAGCAGATCTGAAGATGCCTCTGACTGAAGACACTTTGAAATACCTAACCTTCCTCAAGAAGTACAGTCTGCTTTGTCCCTTCCCATATTATTGAGCGAGAATAAAATTAAAAGATAAAAAACAAGAACATTTTGAAGAAAACAACCATCAGAAATATATAAAAGGGGTAAATGAAAACCATGTGCAGTTTTATACAGTGGAGACAGCGGGGTTACCCTTTCGACTCCATTTTTACAGCTTCCCAGATCCGTGCTTCAAGCTGTCACGGTTGCTATGCGACAGAGGTTACGCTGAGGTAAGGGGGAACAGCTGGTGAAGTCTAGACTGTCCAAATTCACAGCTGATCACTTCCGGCCACCAATCCTTCGAAGGATGTAGTCCTTGAATTTGGACAAAGCACTCAGAAACTCCACCAATAGATGGCATTTAAGGTTTGTGCAAAAAATAAAAAATAAGAGTGGAAATGTTTAAAATGTTCAGTAGCCTATTCTTTCAAAAACATCTCCACGTCTCTTCAGGAGAAGTTCATGTACAGTTGCTTTCAGGTTTCTGGAGTTAATGTGTTTTAAACAAAATGATATGTAATCCAGTGCTAATTAGTTTCTAAGATTTGTGCAACGCATGAGCTAAAGTTTATGCAAACCTGAGAATAATTACTCAGCATTTTCTGGTGAATGATGCACACTTACAGGTCGCTGTTGAAGTCATTATTCTTTATTTTGTATTAATTAATAACATGGTTATTTCATTTAAATGGCTACATAAATGCTTATTTACATATTTCTATTAAATTTTAATACTGTTTACCCCCCACAGTATACAAACTCAAACAGTTTGTATATTGTGTGAGTATACAAACACTCACACCTACACACCCAATGTAAAGACACACATGAATGGGTGCCGTACACTCACTTGCACACCCCATACACACTCTATACTTGCAGGTCCAGGTAACGATACCCCAGAGGTGCTGTGAACCCTAGTCTTGTTACTGTGGCCAAATAGCTCAGTCTTTGTCTCTAACAATAAAACATTTTTCTAGAGGACTTTCAGCTTATCCATTAGAAAGATGATGACTTTAGAACATTGTCTTCTTGGATTCACTGAATTGCTGGTTCTTGGGTTTTTCTTGAACAGCCCAACCAATTTCAGTAACTTGGACACTGTTGGGTGTTTCAGCAGGATAATGATTCAAGCCACTCAAAAACTGGCTTTTGTAATAGTTAAAGCAGGCTAACATTAAGTTTGTGGAATGGCTCCAACCTCAAACATAAAAAAAAAAGAATTTGAACTATGCTTAAAGGCTTTTGGGTGGCAATAAAAAGGTCTAAGTGATGAGTGTAAACCTTTCACTGGCACTGTAAATTTTTTAGGACTATGGGGGCAAGTGTTGTGGGGAAGAGGATTAACTGAACAAAATGCAAACTTCATATAAAAAAGCCAAAGTTTTCACACAGTATTAACTACCAATCCAAAACCTCGTAAATTCTATTGGGTTCCCAAATAAGAAATATTTAATGAATATGTAAACTTGCTCCTGCTTTACACATTTCAGTTTTTTCTTTTTCTTTATGAAGAGTTTCTGTGAAATAATCCCACTAAATTCCATGCCAGTCTGATACAAGTTCGCTGTAGTTATTGAGTGTTTATTTAAAATATGCTTTAATCTTCCATCTGCTCCACGAGACATTATTCAGGGTCCATGAGTCACAACTTTGACTCTGTGAATACAAAGTGTTGCCTAAGCAGATGTTGATTTTGCCCCTTGCTGATACATCATCACACACATCCAGAGCACACACACACACACACACACACACACTCAAATATAACCAATTACTGCAAGACATCAAGCATCTCACCTGTTAGTTCCAGGGCACATGTATGATAAACAGATTCAGTGAACAGTGACCTTCTCAACCTTGGTAGGGGAATAAATCTGCACAGCAGATGGTTGGATACTTCAGTTAATTGGTGTCTGTTTAGTATTACATTTGTCTTTTTTATTTTCCTCTGTTTGCCATTTGGAAATTGTGCTTCCACTGTAAAAGCTTTTGTGACGGTTGTCTTAAATATGCCGGACCTGAGACTCTTTGCTTCTTCCAGTTCATCAGTATCTCCGTGTGACTTTGATCAGCTGGCTTTCAATTCTCTGACAGCACAGAAACTGAATGAGAAACACTCTTACGTCTCCCACCTTTCCTTTAACAGCCGCTTGACTAAAGGCACATGGTAATATAAATAACTCAAAACTGTATTATTCTTCAGCAGCCAAACCGTGAAGTAACGTGTTAATGCAGAGTATTATTTAGAAATATTAGTGTTCTTTGTGGCTTTTGGTCAGAAAGGTTAAAAGGGAAAGAAAATAACAAGAATTTAAAGCTTTTTGAGTGAGCAGGCATCTTAAATCAGTATCATGCTTGAAAGAATTTTATCACGACTCAATCAGGTGAAGCATTTGTCAGCACCCATAACAAAGAAAGCAGGATGTAGATGTATATCAGCTGGAATGCCAGCTGTAACTCAGGACCACCATGGACTTGATGGTTCTAATATCAGGCACTTATGAACCAATCTGAGATATCATAAGCTTTTTTTGTACTGACATATAATGCAGCTATAAATATGAACCACACATTTTGAAGTTACAATGATGCCTCAGAGGTGTGTTTTGCTTTTTTCTCCGAGAAATAACGGAACTGCACTGCCCCCTACTGGGAGAATTATGCACATTAAACTTGATTAAACGTAATGTGACAAATCAAAATATATCGATAAATAACATCATTGTTATTTCTATTTCTATTATTTTAAATATTATTGTTAATATTATTTTTTATTATTATTAGTAGTAAATTGCTAAAAAAAAAAAAAAAAAAATTAAATAGCACATCATTGTTATTATTATCATCATTTATAACCACAGTTGTAATAGCAGCAGCAGAAGTTGTGGCACTAGTAAATTACTAAAAACATTACATTACAATAAAATAAATAAATCCTTACTTTGTATTAATCATAATAATAATAAAAAGAACAAAAATAAAGCAAAGATAACTTTTATTTTTGTAGATGTTACTCCAGGGTATAAAACTCTTATTAATGTCTATCAGCTTTTATTTATTGTCAATATATTTTATTTTCCCATTTGCCCTTTTTACTCAGCTAATCTCACGATAATTTAAACACAAGATATTTGACACTCAATATTTGCAGTTTTACTCGCAAAGCACAATTTACCTCCCTTTGCAATACAGTAATACTAAAAATAAGGTTCTGCTGCCCTCCACAGGCGACACCTAAAATTGCTTCTCTCCATAAATTACATCATGGTTTCAGATCATTTCCACTAACGGGAGAATATCAGTCTATGATGACTGGCACCAGTCAAAGAGTATGAGAGTCCCGCTGTTGTTGTACTAAAACAGAGAGAGGTGGCAATGAAACCATGAATGATTCATGAAGTCAGCTGTCTTTATAAGAAAAATGTAGGCTCACACCATATGTGAAACATTTATTATTAGCCGCTTTATTTGGGTGAAAAGCCATGCGCACGTACCCTGCAGCTGACAGGGCATCTAATGCAGATTAAATTTTGCATGAGGCCCATTAGTATTATTTGAAATAAATAGGATTAATATCGTATGTGTTAATGTTGACCTTGAATTATGTGGCGATATAATATAAATATTAACTAGAGTATTGTAGATGATGAAATAAGGAAATATTTTTGCCTTCAGCTCAGTAGGTTCAGTAAATTTTTGGCGTACTTGGTATTCCGTAGCTTTTTGGAGAGACTCCACAGACTGAACCCGAGCTGCGGGTCAGATTGGGCGAATATTAAACAGCAGCTCGATGCAAACACTAAACGACGGCTGATATGAGGAATTTAAGCCCTGACCCTTTTTTTCGTCAGGGACCAGCGCCGTTACGTCGAAAGAGCAGCGAGAGCCGGGATATATTGCAGCGACTTTATCAGCCAGAGCAACCCCACACTGTTGTTACTCACTTCGTAATAGATAATAAATAATAATACCGCGAGAGCTTGCAAGTTGCTTCAAGACTGTGGTTGCAACTGTCAAAGGTGGAGTGGATACGCGCATGACCCAACACACACTACTGTAATACTGTACACGGCCGCCGAGATCAAATCCGTATAAAAAAAAAAGCCGAAATAATCCTGAGGTAAGGAGCTGAGGACTGGACTAACATCTGGCGTTTCTTCTTTTCCTTCGCTTCGTTTTCTTTTACTCTAACCGACTGTCTCACAGCCGTCGAAATTACTGCACTAAACATATTTTTGTGCCTCCCTTTAGCTACAGCCGGCGCAGGGATTGTTTTTTTTTTTTTTTTTTTTCACTCCTCCTTCGTAATAAAGTCGCCATTTTGCTTCACTGCCTATATAAACCATTCTGTATTCTAATATTTTTCCTCCAGGAGCCGAGGACCTGGCCGTGTTTCCTGGTTGTTTTTTAATATTTCTGGAGGGCGTAAGGAGAAGACGGAGGTTGGAGAGGTGCCTCGTGGTGTACATATTAATGCAGAAAAGGAGGAGGGAGGAGAATGCGTTTGGAAAATGGGAATGAGGTGAAACTACACTGGATTTCTTTTCATGGACACTGGGGATTGTGATTTTTCCTCTTGTCGTCGTGCTCAGAGGAGACGAGGCTCACTTCAGCCCCCCCCCCCACCAGCCTCCTGTCTGAGCGGCTCTTGACGTACAAGCAGGTGTGATTGCCATGTAACACAACATTGGTGGAAAAAACGCCCACTTTGGTGCCTGTCTCTTGACCTCCTCCCGTCACGTGGGTGACCCGGTGGGGCCCCCCAGGGCTCCTGCTGCTGAGTGACTGCCCCGCAATTCAGGTAGGTGTGGTTGGACTAAAGGAGGAGAAAGCTGACCACTTTTATTGCTTTTAAGATGTTCAAATCCAACCAGGCTGTAGCTGACTAACACCGTGGCAGTGGGCCACGTGTAGTGGAAAATACTTGTTTGCAGGTTGGTTCAGTGTATAGATGTCACAGGCTTTTATTTTTGCAGGGCCTATCTAGAAATGATAGAATCACATTATTGTTGCTAATTCCAAATTGGGATGTTTTTATTCTATCATTACTCAACTCTAGGCATAGGCTGGTAAACAATTCTCACCATATGATAGTATAAATACCATGGTTTCACAGAAATATCTAATGTGTTTCATTTTAAAACAGAGAAGCAACGGTAATTTCTATTACTGTTAAAATAATATGTTTTTATAGTAATTTGTAAGGATTTTTTGCCATTTCATACTTGTGTAGTTTTGGTCATTTTGAAATGGAGCCATCTGTTATCAGACGCTTCCAAGTTATCCTCTTTTATCTGCTCATACTTTATAGTAGGGAAACATGATTTTATGACTCTAATAAGCAATAACTACCAGTGGGATGTCAGAATGATTTCGGTTTGATCAGGGTACACAATTTCTTATATTTTATAGGAATCAGCTGGTGTGAATATAGACCAGATATGGACCAGAATCAAAATAAATGGAAACAGGGATTAATGCAAAGTTTTCAGAAAATAATCACTATTTTATCACCATTTTCAAAATTCATGACAATATTTCACTACAAGTGAAATCAAACTGATACACAATGGTTTAAGGACTTGAGTACAAAATAGTTTGTTTACCGGAGGAAGGGATAAAATGGCAGCAGTTTATTTACTTAGGGCCTATCTGTAATGTATTATTTTTATTTTGTTACATAGACCAAAGCAAAGATGTAGAGTAAACACCCTCTAAATATTGCAGTAGTTTTTAAATTCTAATTGCGCAGAAGGTTACACCTTATTGCCGTTTTGGATTTTATGGCGTTACGCAAGTGTATATTGCTGGTTAATTAGTTGGGCTATCTGCACGGTTAGCCAGCTTGGAGTTACTGTGTTATCTACACTCCATACAGCCGGTCACTTTCTCTGTCATCTCATTAAAAGGACATTAAACTTTAGGAACAGTATGATGGAAAATTGTAGTAGTTTTGAAACCATAACTGTTTAAAGCCTTAGTATACCTTTATATCGGTGACCATTCCATGCCTAATCAACTGCATCTCAGGAATAAATGTTTAGTTTTCGCTTCATTACAGCCCCCTCCAAATAATGTCTATCCTCCTCACGATGGCAAGATAAACTTGGGTCCTTGCCCAGCCTTGTTTGTCAGAGTTTCAGTTGTTTTCAAGCTGTTTCTCTGGCTGTAGATATGGTATTGAAGTTAAGGTGGGTAGCTATATTCTTAGCAGTTTGTAAGTTGCTAATCTGTCTTACTTTAATTACACATTCTGTCCTGCTCTGTTCTCTTTCCCATTTTGAAGAGTAGGGTTCTGTGTCAAACCAGTTTTCCTAGAGAAACAGAAAGTGATGGATTACTTCAAATTTTCTAGATGCTCAGATTAATTTAAAAAGTAAGGTGCTTCATTCACATTTATTTTAGAGGACTTAGTGGCCGCACTAATTAGTGATTTAGTAAAAACAGATATTTGTTTACTTGGGTGTTTTTTACTTACTGAATAAAGGTTATACTCTCCAAAACTTTTATCATAAAACCATGCTACCGCAATAAAGGATAAATTTAAGACCTTGTACACATCTTTGCGGATTCTAATGAAGAGGGAGGGTGCTATACATTAGTTTGACAGCTTTATTAACCAGTTATGGTACAAATATATACTTAAAACTATTTTCAGGAATATGCTATTTTACTACAGAGAAAGCTACCTAGCAGTGTGGGCTAGAGGTGAAAATGTTTGGCACTTTGGTCAAACATCCAGTTAACTTGTTTAACTGAGAAATATGCCAAGCATACTGGAAAGTCAGTGGGAGAAAATTCACACAAACCTAAAACATCCTTAAAGTATCAAGTAAGCTACATTTTAATTCCACTACTTATATACTTTAGTTATGTACCATGTCACAATGAAAGTCTGTGTTTAACGATTCATCTCAGATTTAAATGTTTTTGCTGTTTTTGTGATCATAAAGTCTCACAATTAAAACTTTTCTTTCTACCCACATCTGTCAGATAGTTCTTGTCTCAGGTGATCTAGATATTAGTGTTCCTTCATGCATTCTAGTCATGTGCATTTCAACAATTTGTGTCCTGCAGAGCGCTTGCTACGCATGTCGGAATATCTTTAAACGAAATAAAATCGAATTATTTCTAGAATACATCAAACAGTAACACACAATATTGAATAACATAGTACTGACTGACAACCACCTGGTGTCTCAGTGTGTGGTAATTTCTAAAAGTAACATGAATGTGGAGTAAAAAGCATGTTGGATTTTAATCGCTGTCACAGCATAATGATTAACTGTAAGCCATGTTCAGTATATTTATAAAAATAATAGTAGATTTCATATATATATATATATAAAAATAGTAGGTTCAACATTTTAATATAGGGTTCATTTACTATGAAATGAGATTCAGGAGTAAATGATAATTCTTTGCTGCAACCAGGTGACAGAATACACAGGCCCTTCATTGGTTTTTCATCAGCCAGTCAGCAAACAGAGCAGCAGTTCCTGTCTGTCCTTTCTTTGACTCAGCTTTTGCCTAATGGGCAGAGTGTGAAGTTAGTGTGCGAATGAGAGTATTGATTTTGAAATGAAACATGGAAGGTCGCACCCTCATTACCACTGCAGATGATGCATGTGCTCCTCCTCCACTCATATACTCTTCAGTCCAACAGCACCAATAACCAGTGTAAAGACCATGTATTATAGAACAAGTAGAGAGCATCTTCAAAGACTGTTGATGTAATGGAGTGCTAATAATGTTCTTACAAACATTGGGAGCAGATTAATGAGCAGCAGAAAGCCTTTAGCTAGTCTTTAGTCTCCTGTATGATTGTGTCCCATTATCTACGATTGTAGGCATGGAGAGCTCCAGTGGCCCCAGGCTTGGGAAGATGTTCTCACCAGGCCTGCCAAGGGGCCAAACACCCAAGCATGGACGTCCCCAGGAGTTTGTTAGAGGCACGCCAGGCCCTGAAAACAACAACAAACGTAGTGAGTGAGATAACAGTGTTAATTTTGAAATATATTAAGCAAGAATTAAGCTTTTGTTGCGATAAACCAGGTTGGTAGTGGCTCGATGCCCAGATGAATTCATCTGGGGATGAGGAATGGAGAGTCTGCTCTATGTCTGACCTCTGCCATGACATACTGACACATATTTTACTTGTATTTGAATTTTTGCACATGCAGTGCCATGCAAAAGCATTCATCCTTGTTTGAGTGTTTATGTGGTGTTACAGCCCCAAACCTGTGTATTTCACTGGAGTTTATGTGATAGACCAACACTAAATAAAGAGGAAAAATTCT
Source organism: Girardinichthys multiradiatus (assembly GCF_021462225.1). Classification (NCBI taxonomy): domain Eukaryota; kingdom Metazoa; phylum Chordata; class Actinopteri; order Cyprinodontiformes; family Goodeidae; genus Girardinichthys; species Girardinichthys multiradiatus. The sequence goes on from NC_061794.1 coordinate 30,194,380, forward strand.
ATGTTTATGAACGTCAAACTAAACCAAATCCAAACCATGATCACTATTTAAAAACCCTGGTCTGTTTGCTGTATGTGGGAGATGCAATAGCAGCCAAGGATGTCTGGAACAAGCAGGTTTAAGTAGGCTGGGAACATTGGACCCATGTGTTTCCAGCCAGAACCCAAAGCCTGGCAGCTCCCTTCTCACCTGAAGGACGTGATATAAGAGATACAAACAGAGGTTGTCTGATCCTTCTGGAAGATGAACCTCCGTCCCATTCTCAAGTCAGGTTTTCTTCCAGCAATGCCCTGTAACTCTCACCAGCTGGTGCTTATCATCATGCCATAAATGTAGATGCCATAATGGTTCCACTTACATTTGTCACCGTGGAGATGGTGTGTTTATGGTGTAGTGTTGGTTTTCTTTCACACAACATTTTGTATGTCAGCTGTAACGTTTAGTTTTGGTCTCCTCTGACCACATGTTTGCTGTGTTTCTCCTGCATGGCTTGTGGCAAACTGCCAGAAGGAGTTTTTGTTGCTTCTTCCAACAATTACTTTCTTCTTGTAACTCCACCTGCATTTATCACATAAAAACCACAGAGAAATTCATAGAATTTTGTGGTTGTTGTGTGACAAAATGTGAAACTGTTAATAGAGGTATGAATTTTACTGACTGTGTATCTTGGTTTTCTTGTTATTATCTGCTGAAGGTTTAGCATTCTAGATTAGCTGTTCAGACCTTCTGTGTTGTTTCCAAAAGATCTGATTCCCATGTCATATACAGTACAGACCAAAAGTTTGGACACACCTTCTCATTCAAAGAGTTGTCTTTATTTTCATGACTATGAATATTGTAGCTTCACACTGAAGGCATCAAAACTATGAATTAACACATGTGGAATTATATACTGAACAAAAAAGAGTGAAACAACTGAAAATATGTCTTATATTCTAGGTTCTTCAAAGTAGACACATTTTGCTTTGATTACTGCTCCGCACACTCTTGGCATTCTGTTGATGAGCTTCAAGAGGTAGTCACCTGAAATAGTTTTCCAACAGTCTTGAAGGATTTCCCAGAGATGCTTAGCACTTGTTGGCCCTTTTGCCTTCACTCTGCGGTCCAGCTCACCCCAAACCATCTCGACTGGGTTCAGGTCCGGTGACTGTGGAGGCCAGGTCATCTGGCGTAGCAGCCCATCACTCTCCTTCTTGGTCAAATAGCCCTTACACAGCCTGGTGGTGTCTTTGGGGTCATTGTCCTGTTGAAAAATAAATTATGGTCCAACTAAACGCAAACCAGATGGAATAGCATATGCTGCAAGATGCTGTGGTAGCCATGCTGGTTCAGTATGTCTTCAATTTTGAATAAATCCCCAACAGTGTCACCAGCAAAGCACCCCCACACCATCACACCTCCTCCTCCATGCTTCACGGTGGAAACCAGGCATGTAGAGTCCATCCGTTCACCTCTTCTGCGCCGCACAAAGATACGGTGGTTGGAACCAAAGATCTCAAACTTGGACTCATCAGACCAAAGCACAGATTTCCACTGGTCTAATGTCCATTCCTTGTGTTCTTTAGCCCAAACAAGTCTCTTCTGCTTGTTGCCTGTCCTCAGCAGTGGTTTCCTAGCAGCTATGTTACCATGAAGGCCTGATTCACACAGTCTCCTCTTAACAGTTGTTCTAGAGATGTGTCTGCTGCTAGAACTCTGTGTGGCATTGACCTGTTCTCTAATCTGAGCTGCTGTTAACCTGCGATTTCTGAGGCTGGTGACTCAGTGTGAAGCTACAATATTCTGTCATGGTATTTCATCCTTGGACTTGGTTTGTGTTTTTGTGTTAAATGTGCTTAGGTTTATGTTTTCCTTTATTGTTAATTAGTTCCACCTGTCCCTTATGCCTCCATGTCTCCTTGCCACACCTGTTCTTAGTTCTTGTGATTACCTGCCTTTGTTTTCTCCCTGTATTTTAGTTGGTCTGTGTTCTTTGTTCCCCGCTGGTTCCTCCGTCACTATCCCTGGTTCTGTTTTCTCTATATTTACCTACAAAGAACTCTCATGTAAGTTTTGTCTGGATTCTTGTAGTACCTGCAGTTACTCGCTACGTGTTTGTAAATACCTCTGGAAATAAATTCTGAAGACTCTTACAAACATGCAGCTCCCAAGCTCTTGTCTGCGCTTTGGTCCAATCCAAACACAGAACGTGACATTAGGATTCAGCCAGTACCACGACCAAGCGGACAAACAAAAAGAACTGAAAAAGTGGGTGCGACAGCAGAGGGAGGATTTAAAGAAAATGTACGGCGATGAGGTGGAGATTGTACCTTCACCCATGTTGCTCCAGGAAACGGAGGAAGCTGAAGGACGCCAACCGACGCTGGTATCTCCAGTCTCCATACCGGGTCGGATCCGCTCCAGTTTGCCTCCAACAGTCTCAACCACCCCCGCCTCTTCACGCCGTTGTCGTCATCGCCACAAGCCCTCCTCGTCACCCACAGTAACAGCAGCTGCCCCAGAGCCATCCTCGTCTGCATCGGCCCCTGCTGCGGCCGAATTCCCCGCTGGTTTCGGCTCCCGCCCTGGACGACGTCGTCGCCGTGGAACAGTCGCCATAGGGGAGGTTCGGATAGGCGCCTCCAACCCTTTTGCGGAGGGTCCATCCGCCATGGTCTCCTCGCGGCTATCTTCCCCGGAGTTGGTGGGGGGTCGTCCAGCGCCCTCTGCAGTTCTCCAGCCGCCAGTGCAGCCTCCAGCCCTGAATTGAGTTCAAGCCAGGCTGGAGAGAATGAAAGGATTTCATGAAGGGACGTTGCTGCGATTTTGTGCTTCATCTCATGGATCATCCTGAAGATTTGGAGTTGGTGCACTCATTACTATAAACGGAGTTTCTTTCTGAGGGATGGTTAGACGCTCCAGCTCCTGTCTCCGCTGGAGGTCCCTTCGACCCTCTTGTCGTGGCCATTAAGGCAGCCAAGCTACAAGAGCCACAGCATGCAGCCACGCCGCTGGACTCACAGCACGCTGCCAAGCCGCTGGACTCACAGCACGCTGCCAAGCCTCTGGACTCACAGCCTGCTGCCAAGCCTCTGGACTCACAGCCTGCTGCCAAGCCTCTGGACTCACAGCCTGCTGCCAAGCCTCTGGACTCACAGCCTGCTGCCAAGCCTCTGGACTCACAGCCTGCTGCCAAGCCTCTGGACTCACAGCACGCTGCCAAGCCTCTGGACTCACAGCACGCTGCCAAGCCTCTGGACTCACAGCACGCTGCCAAGCCTCTGGACTCACAGCACGCTGCCAAGCCTCTGGACTCACAGCACGCTGCCAAGCTACAGGACCCAGAGTCCAGAGAGGGGTTCAATGGAGAGCCGCCTCTCATCCTAGTTCCTGAGTTTCCTGAGGGGTCCGATGACGGACCGCCTCTCATCCTAGTTCCTGAGTTTCCTGAGGGGTCTGAGGACGGACCGCCTCTCATCCTAGTTCCTGAGTTTCCTGAGGGGTCAGAGGACGACCTCCTGGTCGCCCGCCTTAACTCTGTGCCTGTTGGGGACGACCTCCTGGTCACCCGCCTGAACTCTGTTTTTTGTTTCTGGCCGTCCTTCCGAGGCCCCCCTCCACCCACCCTGGTTGGAGTATTTTTGTTTTGGACTTAGTGTTTTCTAGTGGTCGTCTGGGATCCGACCTTAAGGGGGGGGGTTATGTCATGGTATGTCATCCTTGGACTTGGTTTGTGTTTTTGTGTTAACTGTGCTTAGGTTTATGTTTTCCTTTATTGTTAATTAGTTCCACCTGTCCCTTATGACTCCATGTCTCCTTGCCACACCTGTTTTTAGTTCTTGTGATTACCTGCCTTTGTTTTCTCCCTGTATATTAGTTGGTCTGTGTTCTTTGTTCCCCGCTGGTTCCTCCGTCACTATCCCTGGTTCTGTTTTCTCTGTTTTGTCTGGATTCTTGTAGTACCTGCAGTTACTCGCTACGTGTTTGTAAATACCTCTGGAAATAAATTCTGAAGACTCTTACAAACATGCAGCTCCCAAGCTCTTGTTTGCGCTTTGGTCCAATCCAAACACAGAACGTGACATATTCATAGTCATGAGAATAAAGAAAACTCTTTGAATGGGAGGGTGTGTCCAAACCTTTGGTGTGTACTGTACTTCTAATAGGCCCATACAGCTTTTGTTGAAGGACTTATATTTTATTAAGAATCATTGGTTCCAGGCTGTATGTAACTCTACTCCTCTCACCAGAGAGGGGCCTGGAAACTACAACACTTTTTCCTGGGACTGCATTACACTGAGAAAGCCAAACAAACAAGTATTGCCAAGCACTGACATGATTGAAACCCCAAGCCATCTGGATGGAGATGGAATATTTTGGAAGGAGAAAGTGATAGCATCAAGCAGGCTTGGAAAGCTGGGCCTGTGCTAATATGACCCAGTTGTTTTGGTTGCTGCATAATAGCCTCCTTTTCCCCGACACAGAGGTGCTTCATTGTTGTTTTTTTTTTGCTTTTGTTATTAGTAAAATCCCCGGGCTGTATTTTCATATCCATGCGGGGGCCTGCATGTGTACGGTTGTGGTTTCTTTTTATGGTCATCAATACAAACCTAATTCACCAAGATAAGACTGAGAGTGTAGAAAACTTAAGAAACACACAACACATTTACGTTTTTATAAAAAATCCCCGCTTCATCGTTTTCCAGTTATCTGCCTCTGATCGCTGGCACGGGCTCAGAACATGCTCTCTGGTCTCATATTGCTTCCTGCTAATGTGTTGGTCTTGTGGTTTCATGTTGTTTATTTTGGTTGAAGACGGTGAGTCAGTTTGAACAGCAGCTTCTTATATCCACACTCTCAAAGTGTCATGTTTCATAGATTTCTCATAGAACTCTTTATTACTCAATAAAGATACGTTTATAGATCCATCAGTGAAAAGTTGGTGGCTGTCTCCTCATTTTCTCTTTACCGTAAGACTAGATGTTAGACAAACCTACTGCTTTAATGATTAACACTGCAGATCATGACCTGGAATGTGTGTCTGTGTCTGTTTTAGTAATGTTTTCACAGGTGATGAATTGGTCCAGGTTTTTATGGGACTTTTTCAGGTAACTTTATACCCTACAGTTTGTCCACTTTCTTTTCCTACAGTCGATTTGCTCTGACTCGCATGGAGATCTTCCCAGGGAGACTAGTGCAATTAAATCATTGTGATTAGGGGTGCATATGATTAGGGGTGCATATCTGCATCTGCAAGCTTGTTTTTGTTTTAGACTGATTCAAGGACAGCTCCCAAGAATTGTCTTGATAGGTTTGAAATACTCACTTTTGCCAATTTAATCTGAGCTTTCTTATGTTAATTAGAAAGTTTATCTGTTAAAATTGACTCTGGGGGGATTTTATTAGAGTTGCACAATATTAGGAAGGAATTTAATTGCAAAATTATTGTTAAATATTGGTATCAGTTGATATTAGTTGTGTTAAAACCCTTGTTTTCCTAACTGTAATCAAAATGTCCTCACCACTTTCCATAAGCTCAGAAGTTGCATTAATGGAAGTGTTCTCTGTATGTGAGTCAGATTTTTTGCAAATAAAATGACAGATGCAGAGAAGCAGGTAATGGTATGAAAGGTATTACAGGTAATAATACAAAATCAATATAGGCACCAATTTTAAAACTATTATTCAAATGAAAATAAAGAGCAAGGAAGCTACTACCTCGAAACAGTTACAGTTGAGTTTTGAAGAAAATAGAAATAAAGGATTTAATACATTTTATTCTCTTCATTCCTGTTAGTGAAACAGATTTTCTCCAGCTGCAAACAGGACATCCTATCTGTGATCCAGTTGGAGTGAATGATTTGCAACAATAGAGGTGACCGCTGAAGTGTTGAGGCAAGAGTAGTCGTCTGGGTGTTGAAGGGTTGTAGGTTTGATTCCAGCTTTCTCACACCATATGTTGAAGTGCAAGATGCTAGACCCAAAGGTATCTGCTGATCTGCATATTGGTGTGTGAATATTTGTGTTGAAAAAACACTTTGAGTTGCCTTTATGACAAGAAAAGTGTTATGTAGGTTCAGTCTGTTTACTATTTTCACTCAGAGAAGATATCAGACTACTGGTGTTTATCTGTGAAGTAGAAAGTAGCAAGTGTAGAACACCATCCTTACCAGCAACGCTGTTTCACTCAACTGATTTGGCTTAAAATAAGGCAACAGCAAGCACAAAGAAGTTTGACATCTAAGACTAATTATGTTCAATTTTTCATTCCCTGTCAAATAAAAGTAAAAGAATTTATTTGTCCTTTTGTGTTATCAGTTTGGTTTGTTCATTGATAATTTTCCCCGAATAAAATTCAGTATAACGCGATGATACAAAACAAACTGTGTCTAAATGATTCTGCGTTGTACTCGTGGCTTCCTGCAACCTTTCATGCTTTAAAACATGAAGAGAATTGGTGCAGAAGGGCTTGCTTAATCTTGCCACACCAGACAGATCACATTGGAGGATGTGGTCCTTGAGGTTGACTTTGAGATTTTTGTCTTTGTTGTTTTATGTTTTCTTCCCTTTCATATTGTGTTTAAACCTGGTTTGATTATTTCTTTTTATTAGATCGAAGTAAATCTGTTGCTGTATGCAGTTGCAGATAATTTGTCAATCTCTGCAAATACTATTATCAGTCTCAATTAGAGAACAGTTGAGCATTTAAAAGGATTGAAAAAATTTCTTTTTTCTGTGCTATACATCTGAGAAAGACAGCTCTGGGGAGATAGCCACTGCTTTCAAAGAAAGCAGAACTTGAGTTATTATTACATTTTTTATACCTTTTTTAACCAGATAAGACCTAAAGCAATCTACAAGTTGTTCTAACTGCATGAGAAATCCTGCTGCATTTTCTTTGTACTTAGCAAAATAACAAGAACAAGAACGCTCCCTAAAGTCGGTATTCCAGGTCAGAAAGTCAGACCTTGCCAAGAATCCCCGAATTTAGTATCCAGTATGGCTGCACACATACAGAATGTATGTAAGTAGTAAGATACTGATATAAACTATTATTTAGCACCTCGAAGCGTTTATATCTTAATAAACCAGTGGCACAAAAGGTGCTGTGAAAGCATCTATTGGCAGAAATGTTCCTTCAGTGTTTGAACACATGTTTGAACATTGCTATAACTCAGTAATTTAAATTAATTTGCTCACTTAGCTGCTGCAGAGGGTTACCATATCACTGGTTTCATATTCTCTTCAAATGTGATCTTTTCACATTTGAATTTTCACACACAAACTCCTTAAGAATATTTTTAAAATAAAATAAAATTTAAAATAAAAGAAAATTGGAGTTTGAGTATATATCTGACAAACGCTTGTGAGCATTATTTCTTTGGTGCCTTCTCACTTTGGTCCTTTACACTGTTGTCTATTTTTATAATTTTTATAATTTCTCCTTAACTGCAATGAAAATTTTCCATCAGCAGTTAAAGTTCAGTCTGTACCTAATGCCCCCGATGGTTTTAAGCTTGCGGTTTTCTTTTTTCTCAGTATCAGTGCACCTTAAATTTCCTTTTTTATTTGCCATGTTTAGCATCAGTCATTTTGGGAGTGATTATTTATGCAGCTACGTGTGATTGCAGCTGAAAGCAGGTATTTTGACAGTTGGTGCTTCCCACTCAGGATTTGCTACCACTAGCTTATCTTGTCAGACTAGTCTTATTAACTAAGCCTCTTCCTCATAATGACCCACCTGAGCCACTCAGATAAGATACAGTTGAGAAGCTCACAGCTGAGTAGCTGCAGTTACAATTAAAATAGCAGTAGTTTTTTTTTAAGGAAAAATCTAAATATGCCACTGCCACTATAACTATTTATTATTTTTATTTTAGACAGGGCTCTAATGAGCCACTAAACACTTTTCCCCTTTAAAAAAGCCATTGTGTTTCCCTTGTTTTGGTATACCCTTTTACTTTTGCGACTGTTTTAATCTGTTTCTGCTCTTACTGTTTCTTCTCTTATATAAAAGGACTGTACAGGTGCACATTGTCTTTTGCATTGTTATGTAGTAGTAAATCGGTTTCTTCACCTGCAAATGTTGTCATTGAAGACCTGAAGTCAAGGCTTAAACTCCCAAATAGGGCAGACATTATTTGTTGTTGTTATTGCTTCTGAAACATGATCCACAAACTCTTCTGGTGTTTTCTTTCAGGAAACCTTGAGAACACAGCTACCCTCTAAAACACATAATTTCCAATTAACACATCGGAAAATCAACTCTTTTCACAGACCAACACATCTTGGCTTGTAGACTTCATCAGGGTCATCATATAACATGAAACTCATTGCATTTAAATAGAAAAGGGGTGAAATAGAAAGGAAATTTAAAGCAACCAGTCACACACGTCCACATAGACAGTCTGACCAATGATCATTTAAAGGGGTGGGGTTTGTTTCAAGGAAAAATGTCTGTATATACTTAGATTTTGGGTGAATCATACACACATCAGCAGTGGTCAGTTTTCAGAAGTTCTTTGAGAATCCAAATGCAAGGAAAGTAGACACAACAACCATGAAAAATGTATGGAAGGATGGCTGGATGGATGGTTTACAGACATAGAGAGATCTGAAATAACATTGTGACTATTAACAGTGAATAATGGTTCAGTAGTAGTTTGAGTTAGTGGTACACATGTCTTGACTGGACAGGCCTGTTTTTTTCTTTTAGAAACATTTAGAACTGATCCTCTTTGTAACTTTAAATGATGTTCCAAGAAATAGGGCTAGGCATGCGGGTAACACTAGAAATGGGATGTCAGTATGTTTCTAGAACCTGAAAGAATGGCACAGATTTGTTGTGCAGTGCAACACATATTGGCTCATTGATGACACTATTATCATGACAGGTAGGGTTAGTGCTCCGTCTAGTTTTTTTAAGCACAGCACATGCATATTTGTTGCTGTTAACATGTTCAATGCACACAAACCAGGAGCTTCCAATCTGCTATTGACAATAATGTACTTAGAGTCTTGAAAAGTTTTGAGGGTTTTGTTCATTACTCTGTGATTTCTCCAGTCAGTGTACAGCGACAGGTGCTGCACAAATCTAATTCAATCATTTCTCAGTTTACCTGCATGTTTCTTCAGAAGACAATGACCCCTGATGAGGCTTTGATCACACCTCACTCCAACATATAATCTCAATTATGCCTTTGGTTTTTTTTAAGTACTTTAGCCTAATACCCATGTGCACAATCATCATTGTTCTAAAATCAGTCAAATGAGATCATTCTGCCTGCAGGATCCACAATCTGGCCCGCGGCTGCCATTTGCTGAATCTCCACACTTGCCTTTATTTCTGTTGTGACTATGAATATGAATATATTATTTAATATTAATACTTTAATATTTTATCAAATAATATTTCAGTCTGTTAAGGGCTGTCCTGTGAATACCAGCCCAGTGGTATTAGAATAAAATCGAAAAGGGTAAGCCAAGCTTTGACATTATTGAACAGCATAAACTCTGCACACACATGGAATGAATTCACACAATTTCTTAAAATACAAGAATTTATTAACAAAAATAAGTCAACTCAAAGTCAAACATATTTCAATCAACAAACTATTTATTATGCTAAAACAATCCAACTAAACTACCAAGCAGAATTAAAGAATAATGAAGACTAATGGACTATGTACAATATAAACAAGTTGATCAAAGATGGTTGAAAATCATGACGGAAAAAGTGATGCAACATTACCATGCAATGTTTATGTCTGAGAACCAAGGATTATCTTGAAGAATCTGGAAATGAAGTTAAGTTAGTCTTGGAACTAACTTAGGCAATAATCAGCAAACGTTTAGACAACCCTTCACAATGCAAGTTCAGATAAAATATTATTTTAATAAAATAATGTTTTAAGAATGATCTGCTGAATAAAACCAACCTTCTGGATGACTAATTCTCAACAGGGTCTCATTGGCTGCCTTTACTTATTAAAATAATATTTGAAAAAATATTATTAAGGAAATGGTTAAATATTTAAGGAAATATTTTGGAAAAGAGCCAAATCTTTCTGGAGAAATGGGCTTAATGGTGTTTACTTAGTTACCAAGTTTAGTAAAATAATATTAGAGAAATATTATTTACTGGAAACTAACAACCTTTCTGGGTAGATGATCTTTAGTAGGCAAGCACGTGTTCTTAGCTGTTAGCAGTTAAAGCTAACAAAAGAAGCTGATAGCTTAGCACCAGAATCAAACACACACCTTTAAAATACCATTAATAAAAGGGTTAAAATGCATAAGCGTGGATGGCGCGTTATGGCCGATCTTCTGTGTTTAAAATCACCCTTTAAATAAAGTTTGTCTTAACTTTAAAAACACACAAACACAGAACACCAAACTGACCATTTGTGTTGAGCAGATAGCCTGCTAGCACTAAGATAGCTGAATTCAACACAAACAAAACCAAACTTCATAAAATGAAAAAATGTTTAGATCATTTCATCCTAAATTACTTCTCTCTGCCCAAAACCTAACCTCGTATGTGAACCGTGCTGAGGAAAGTTGTCCGGGCGACGACGAAGTTTGAAGAAAGCTCTGTGAACAAAAGGTTAGCTACAGCTAACCTCCGTAGCTGTTCAGTGGGCGGCTCGCTCTGCCCGCCAACCAAACTGCACAGTTACTGCCATAACCACGGTGATGCGTCCTGTTTTCCTCCTTCGGGAAACTGCTGGGAAGTCTCTGGAAACACTTTGCTTCTGTAGATCTCAGAGAGAAAGTCAAGCAACACTTGTACCCCGTTTATGAATGAATACCGGTTACTCAAACAGCAATTCATTCGTGTCTTATGACACTCTTAGATCCAGTTTGAAGAGTTATGTCTGTTTGCCTGCAAAGAGACGTTAGCGCGCTGTGCCTCTCCTGCCAGCTCTGCAGAGGGGCCTGGGTGGAAGAGATCGATTCATTGGAAAGGTGGAGGTTTTATAGAGGCAGTGACCTCACGGGAAGTCCGCTGTTACCCCCCCCTTCCTAAGTTGTGCTGAAAGTCGGTTAATGCAATTTATTTTGAAAGTTCCAGAAAAGTTTGTACCGGACTTCATGTTGTAATCCATGGCTGTGGGTCCCAACATTTCCATCAGTCACTTGCCTTTTCTCTATATGTACTCACACTTCCTCTTACTTATTATTTTTGTCCTATTCTGGATGGACAATTGGATTCCTCCCTTCATCTCTTCATCCCTCTCTTGTTTTATATTTTAGTAATAGGTAGTATTACAAACAGAAGTAACACATTTGCACTGTTTTCTTTCCACTGTATTGATTTTGTGCATTCTTTGAAATTGATTACATGTAGGAGAATATTTAGTTTTTTTCTGGCCTGCTGCTTATACTTCTTTTAATGAAGGTTCGCTGACCCAGATATTACATGTGGAGCTTTAGGGTAGGTGGTGAAAAGGATCCCAGACAGATTGGTAAGCAGAAAGAATCTAAGTTAGTGAGTCATTTTCTGTAAGGAGGGCACTGCAAACAGTCAGGAGCAGCCGATGTCTGCCTGGCTTTCATGTACTGGGACTGTATGGCCTGTTGCATAAACACAGGACATATTTCTATATATGTGTATGTAATGCAACAGTTAAAACCCCCACCATGAACTGTTGGCGCAGCATACATTTGAAAAGATTTTGCTTGTTCTGCTTTAAACTCAACTCCTTTTTTTCATCTGTCCCTTGACGTCAGCTGGAGTTGTTGTGATTGAAAGTCTTTAAACCCATTAGTCCACATTAGTTCTGCAAAAGCGTAAAGAAAACAGTTGTAAGATCAATACACATTTTTATGTATCAGAAGTCACAACCCTCACCCTTTTCCTCTGAACTGACGGTGTAATGTGTGGTTTAGTGGTAGTTTATTAAACTAGTAGTCATGGGCTTTTATAAGGAGTGAGCTGTTATACATTGGTTTCAGGCACTGGGCGCCGTGAAAGTAGTTTTTCATTTGGACACTTTCTTTCTCACGCTATCTACTAATTTTAAAGATATGTGGCCAGAGGATCTCCCACTCTGAGTCAGTTTCATACTATGAAACATGAGCGCAAGCCTACAAATTAATTGAAGCAAGCAGATCAAATAAAGTAGAGAATGTTTTTTACATGCAGAATGCATGTAAAAGACAAGGGATTAGTCATGAGCTCCTTCTACTCATGATTACTTAAACAGAAGGTCATGCTTTTTCTGGAAATAGTAATGATTTGCATTGTAAATGAAACTCTCACAAGATGAACACTAAATATTCAAAAAGCTTAAACAGGTAGTAAAAGTTTCAGCTGCCTCCATCTCCCTCGTATGAATTACACCTCCAACTGTCCTGTTGGCTTTTTAATTATGTGATACATTCCATTCATTCTTTGTCAGTCTATCCATCCATTATCCATCCATCTTTCACACGTAAAGCCATCCGCCATACTATTCAGTGCAATCTTGTGCAGTAATGCTAAAACATAAATGCAAAAAGAACTTTAGGAATTTGAGTCTGGAAAAATGTAAAATGTTGACATGTAAAGCGTGTTGGAACCTCTTTTAGAGCATACACTTGTCACTGCAATTTCGCCATCTTTCTTTTAAAATGTGTTGTTCTCCTCTTCCATCTTTGTCTCCTTTTATTCCAAGCCCTAGTTTGTTACTTAAGAATTCATGGTGTTTTATGATTTTTAGTAGTTAACACCATATCGTGTCAGATGGTGGCTAAGCTTTGAGTTGTATTGAGATTTTTTTCCTACAGCATTGAGACAAAACAGAGCAGGAGCAGATCAGAGGAGAGCAGAGGGATGACACATAGTCTAAATTAATTCAGGCATCCTCTTCTGTTTTATGTTATATGGTTCAACAAAGATATAAGATGTAAAAAAAAACATTTATTTTATTTTTACTAATTATTATCATTTAGCATATATTCTTTGTCAGTGCTGTAATTCTGTTGACCTGTTGGGGTAGCAAGTTTCTGTAGTGCCCTGTGTGCAAAGATCGGCGCAGCATCAATATCAGAAAATAAAGGCTTAAAATTCAATGTTGAATTATCAGAGCATCCTGCTTATTGATGATTTATAGAAGAACACATGGCTTATATAATTTAAAGTAACTTTCTCAGCATTACCTTTAATAAAGCCATGTGCTAGTCTGTTGGTAAACTGTCACAAAACAAAAAAACTTTGCATTATGTGTTCATTCCATCGAAAAGAAGATTACATGGTTCCTGCAGGGTAGACAGATTTAGGGTTAGATCATGCATTCCTAAAATAAAACAGTTTAGTTGAAACCTATCTATGTGTGCATTTGAACAAATGTGGATGGGCTCAGCTTAGGCACACTTACAGAGAGGCAGAAAGGAGAGAGGGAGGGCAGTAAGACAAAGACAGTATGAGTCTGAGAGCCAGACTCACTGACAGTCTGGTTTTCTTTCAGTAAGTCAGTGTCTTCTGGTGCTGCTCAGCTTTATTTCCCTGTTTTACTCACTCTCTGGGAGCAGGTCTGACTGGGAGGGAAAATGGGGACGTCTTCGAAAGGAGGTGCATATGCAAAGAACAGTAAGGAATGTAATGAGTGTGTTTGTGTGTGTGTGATGGAGAGAGAGAGAGAGAGAGGAAATGAGAAAACATGCAGAAACTAACGTAGGAAGTACTAACAAAATGAGTACATATGAAACAGAAGATGTGACAAAAACCTGTTTTAAAGAAATCTGCGATGTCTGCAGCAGAGTCTTACTGTGACTTGTGTTTCGAGTCCAGGTGTATTGGTTTCTTCACCTTCTGTCTGTTTAGATTGAGGAAGTAGTAAAACTATGCCCTCGTTCCACAAAGCATGTGTTAGTGGTGAAAGTTGTTTGTTTATAACTACAGTAGGTCTAAACCCCACAGTGCAGACACAGACAAAGGCTTCTGTGTAAGTGTTTGTCAAGGAAAACAAATGGTTGTTCTGTGTGTGCATGTTGTTGAATGTATGTGTGTGCGCTTGTGGGTAATGTGTGAAGGCTTGCACTAAGGGAGAGCAGTTGCAGGCGTAGCTAGGAGAATGCAGAGGTTATTTGAGATCATTTGACAGCTGCCAGGACTCCTGGGTCCTGACTTGTCTCTCTACTTTTCTTTTCTTGCACGCCTTTAAGTGTAAAACAGTGTGGAGCACCAGTTGCAGGCAGCTGGGAGCGAGTCACGCTCTGACATTTGCAGAACAGCTGTTTTATCACTGTGGCCTGTGCATGAGAACCGGGGCTCGGATCTGACACAATGGGCCTGCTTTGTTTCAGACCAAGACAATGCACGTGACCGCTGGAACATTAGAGCACCAGTGGGCTCCAAACTTTCTACTTGCACATAAAGATTGTAATTTTTTTTACAAAGATACCCCAAATAAGAAGAGTTTAATATCTTGTATTTGATTTAAAACCATAATTCTTTTCAGGACATGTGCAGAACAGGCTTTGATTGTTAGCATTGTAGTGCACTGCAATAAACTTAAGTTAGATTGTTTTGCTTTCTCTAAAGAGCCTTGTAATTGTGGTAAGTAAGACAAGTGGATGTTATTTCCATAGCAACCAGATCATATCTTTCCCAAGAGCAAATTCATTAATTATGCCTTTTTTTTTTTTTTTACCAGGCCTTTATTTTCTAGGACAAGAATTAGAATGCATGCTCAATTTCATTGCCCGCAAAAGAGCAGCTTCGCCGAGTACATCACCTCTCCAGCTGCTACCCAACTAATAGAGAAATGCTCTGTTGCCTGGAGAATATTAATACACTCATTTCAATGCATAGACATCACACACACACGCACTGGTAATGGGTTTGTGTACTTGTTTGTACAGCGATGTGTGCTTTTTACATTTGTGTTTACACATTTTGTGATGTGTTATTTCTCATTCCATTTTACTCTATCTAAAATTATTTTCAGACTAACTTAATGTTGTGAATCTGCCAAAAGAGATTAAACATAAACCATTAGAATGTGTTTTTGTCTGTGAGTCTGAGTGAGAAGAACAGAGATGAGGATGGAGAGTGGAGGTTTTGAAGGTTCAGTGTGTAATTGTTACACACACTGTGACTTGGAAAAGTTGTCAAACCCCTGGAACTTTTTCACATGTACAATACAAGTACAAACTTCAGTGTGTTTTATTTTAGTTTTATGTGATGGGTCAGCACAAAGTAGGATACAACAAACGTTCACTTCTATTAAGGCTGCAGATGTTCTCAGTATGTCTCTGCTGGTTTCACCCGTCTAAAGACCGACAAATTTACCGATTCTTTTTTTTTCCCATCAACTCGCCATACCCCTGACCTGCTTCCTTGTCCCTGCTGAAGAAACAAAATCTCCACTGCATGATATCACCACGATCATTTTGTTAGTTGAAATTGTGTTTTCAGCGTCATGTTTTCTACCATGCAGAGCATTTTGCTTGTAGGCCAGTAAGGTAATTTTTCAAAATTAAATACATGAATGTCTGTGGTTATAAAGAAGCAAATTGTCAAAAATTCGAAGGACTCTGAATACTTTTGCTAGGCTGTTATGAAGGTATTCATTACTTACACTGAAACACATTTAAAATATGAATTTGTTTTCATGATACAATAAAAAAACATATTTAAGTATTTTATTGTTACTGTTTGTGGTTTCTTTACTTGTCAGCTGGCACTGATGAAGGCCTATTCAAGGAACAAAGACAATTAAATGGATAACAACAAGTAATTCTTCAACTAATAATCTTTTAAATGAGTTGCGAAAGCTTGATGTATTGCAGTATTTGTTGTGCAGATGACTTACCTCTGTGCTTGTGTACAAATTCATCTGCTGCATCTTTTGAAGGACCAGTCCACATAGGCCGGGTCCTTCAATGGCCGTGAAAACCAAGTAGGGGCCTCTGCAGTTATCTTGGGTGTGGGCATAGTTTGGGAAAAAAGTGATTGGTCAGATTCTTGGGTGTGGGTGAAGTTTAAGAAAATTGTGATTGTTCAAAATGACTTGCAGTGATTGGTTGTATTTACCTACAGGAAATAAAGTTTTACCAATACAAATATTTAAATGGTATTTATCTGGGATTTAGGACTCATTAGACGCTCAAAATAATTGTTTTTTCTTTATATTGTTAGAACTCTATTTGATAATACTTTTGGTGTAGAATGGCTAATGCCTAGAGTGGCCACGACAGCATAGCTACAGGCTACCGAAAGCATGAGGTCAGGCAGCGAGAGGCTAGCTTGGTGCGCTAGTCTGCAGCAGAGGCTCTTTGAAGCGAAGTGTGTGCAGTGCTTACACTAACCTGGTGAAGTAAGTGCTGTCTGGGCATGCTCCAGGCTCAGAGACAGGCAACGCAAATGTCGTGCATATCTCTAGCTGAGATTTTGCGCTGACTGAGAAGCCATGAGTAGAGAAACTGGGCTTACACTTTGACCGTAGTTGTACAGCTACAGCAGCTGTGTAGTTCAAGCTGTTTGAAACGGACACCATGCTCCCAAGGTGGACCACGTCCATCTGAGAACTCACGTTGGTTAGGTTCATGAAATGGTGGAAGGTCTTGGGCCACTTGTGCATGCTGAGTCCGGCACTCGGTCATCTTGGTGGTTGTTCACTGCAATGGAATTTGGCAGGAAACCACTGGAGACCATCTGACTTCCAACATTTCTGTTAAGGTCTGTGGAAGTAAGTTGGACACTTTGGCTAAATTTAGGAAGTGGGGACTGTGACCTAGGTGCTGGATGCCTGCTGTCTGAGTCTGCCCCCTGCTGTGGCTGCTGTGAGTGAAAATGCAAATCAGGTACCTGAACGGTGGGGGCCTCTTCCTGCTTTTGGGATGAAGCTTTCTTAAGCTCATCTGCCTTCAGGTCCACTAACTTTGCTTGAGCTTTCTCAAGCTTTGCAAGCTTTGCAGCATTCTCTCTTTGAAGAGTCATCTGATGGTCAGTCTGTAACTGAGAATCAGATGACTCTTCAAAGAGAGAATGCTGCAAAGCTTTCTCTCTGATGGTCAGTCTGTAACTGAGAATATCTTTTAGCTTCCAGTTGTGATTTCTGCTGATACAACAAGGTAAGCTGACAAAGAACATCTGAAATCCGAGCCTCTCTAGTCGGATACCTAATCAAGTTTACCAACTCCTGAATCCTCTCATCACATGCGCAAAGTCAAACTGATTTAAAACATCCCGCTCATCTGGAGACAAACGGATGAGATCAGCAACCACCACTTTCTGCATCTCCACGTCTGCTGAATTCATAATGGAGTTTGATTCCATCATTCTGGCAGACACTACAAAACAACAACAAAGTTATGAGAATATTGCTAAAAGCAACAACATCTAACAAATGTATGTCCAGCTATATATGTATATCTGACTATACATATATTGGAAACATTTGATTGTAAAATGGGTGCACCAGTTGATCATTCAACCTGTGACTTATGACAACACTATGCTCCAAGTTGTTATGATTTGGGGTTGTTTGGTTTTTGGTTTCGGTTTTTTTCCTTATGTTTTTCACTGTTCAAGTTTTGAATCAGGTTTCTGTTTATTTTCCTGGTCATGCTTTTGTTTTGTCATCTTGTCCATGTTTTGTCAAGTTTGGTTTTTGGATCTGGTTATGCTTTTGCTTCATGTTTTTCTAGTTTGTGTTCAAGAGTCTCTGTTTTGCTCCAGTCACGTTTTGTTCTGTTAATTAAGTTTATTCGGTTCACCTGCTTCTAGTTAATCTGTCTCCTTGCTCCACCTGGTTTTCATGACATATATACACACCTGTTCAGTTAGTTGTCGCGTAAACATTTCTCATTCTCATGCTCATGTCTTGTTCGCAAACCTAGTCTTGTCTTTTTGATCATGCCATGCCTGTCTTGCCAGTCCGTTTGTTTTGTTCCTGCCTCCTGCTGAGTGTGAGTTTTTGTAATTAAACCTTTTTTCACTTACTATCACGATGCCTGCTCGTCTGCATTCTGGGGTCCAATATCTCGTAAACCTTGACACAAGTGTTACAATGCTACTCCTTTCTCTAAGGATATTTGTGATTTCAGAATTAATTTTTCACCTTTCTTGGGAGGAACTAGTGATTAGACACTACTCTTAACCTTTAAGGGAATTTTGTTTAAAATGCAAAGGAAAAAGAAAATTGCTACACCTCCCGAATGTAATAATTGCAATTTGACTTTTGATTCACCCCCTTTTATGGCTGGCAGGGTGATTAGATTAAATCTGGGATTTAATCTGGCAACAATCCTGTTCTTTCAAACCATAAAACAAACTATAAAGTTCCTGAATGGATACATGCATCAAAATTAGGTCAGATACTAAACTAACTGCAAAGTTAATTCGGTTTCAGATTGTGGTCGTACACAAAACAAAGCCTCTCGATACAGATGTGCAGCAACTGTCTGGACAGTGAGGTTAACTGAAGTTAAACCAAGTCTCAAGTTATTGCTTACACAGAAGAAACCAGACTGAGTCAGAACATCTAAAATTTAGCCTATGTAGCAGAGTTGATTGTTACTACCACGGAGATATTGGAGTTATTAATTTTGACGAAAGTCTAAATTTGTTAACTCCTGGAGTGTCACAAGTTATAATGTTCTCTTAACTATAATCAGTGACATCTGATGTTAGAACTCTGATATTTTGAGTCCTATTGTGACCAGTGACAGCTGGTTTTAAGCTAATCACTTGGTACATCAATAATGTGCAGTTGTGGTTTATTCATTCGTATTTATGTACAGTGCAAGCTGTTCATGATAATGCCCACCCAGGGCATTTTTCGGTCTGTTAAGGGTTGTCCTGTGAATACCAGCCCAGTAAGGCGATGGTATTAGGACAAAATAGAAAGGTGTGAGACAAGCTCTGACATTATTGAACAGCATAAACTCTGCACACTCATGGAATGAATTCACACAATTTCTTAAATTACAAGAATTTATTAACAAAAATAAGTCAACTCAAAGTCAAACATATTTCAATCAACAAACTCTTTACTATGCTAAAACAATCCAACTAAACTACCAAGCAGAATTAAAGAATGGGGAAGATTAATGGACTATGTACAATATAAACAAGTTGATTAAAGATGATTGGAAATTATGACCAAAAGAGTGATGCAACATTAACATGCAATGTTTATGTTTGAGAACCAAGGATTATCTTGAAGAATCTGGAAGTGAAGTGAAGTTAGTCTTGGAACTAACTTAGGCAATAATCAGCAACATTTAGACAACCATTCACAATGCAAGATCAGATAAAATATTATTTTAATAAAATAATGTTTTAAATAATGATCTGCTGAATAAAACCAACCTTCTGGATGACCATTTCTCAACGGTGTCTAATTAGCTGCCTTTAGTTATTGAAATAATATTCGAAGAAATATTATTAAGGAAACATTTTGGAAAGAGCCAAATCTTTCTGGAGAAATGGGGCTTAATAGTGTTTACTTAGTTATCAAATTTAGTAAATGATGTTTAGGAACTATTATTCACTAGCTTGAAAACCAACAACCTTTCTGTTGAATACTCTTTAGTAGCAAGAACGTGTTCTTACCGGTTAGCAGTTAAGCTAACAAAGAAGCGGATATCTTAGCACCAGAATCAACACATACCTTTAAAATACCAGGGTTAATAAAAGGGTTAAAATGCATAAGCGCGGACGGCGCGTTATGAGCAATGTTTTGTTTAAAATCACCCTTCAAATAAAGTTTATCTTAACCTTAAAACATACAAAGAACACAAACCGGCACATGTGCTACAGATAGCCTGCTAGCACTAAGGTAGCCGAGGTTCACAAAAACAAAACTAAACTTCATAAATGAAAACGTTCAGATTATTTTATCCTAACTGTTAATCTGCCCAAACCTAACCTCTGACCATGGTGAGGAAATGTTGTCCAAGGGGCGATGAAGTTTGAAGAAGGTATCCACAGTGAACAAAGGGTTAGCTTCCCGCTAACCTCCTCAGCTTCTCACGATCAGAATGTGCGTTCATTCTGTGAACAACAGGGTTAGCTCCGGAGCTGTAGCTGGGCGGCTCGTCCTGTCCGCTGCGGTCTCTGCTGTCTTCCTTCCAGGCTAGGAGACCGCGTCTTTGCAGGGGCTTCTCTCGAACACCGTTTGTGTCTGCGGGGGCTCGGAGAGACAGTCAAGCAATGCTTGTACTTTAATTACCCCCGTTCATGAATGAAAATACCGGATACACAGACAGTATTTCATCCGTACTTAACTTTGCATATGATCGATTATCGTATAGCTTCCTTGGATCCGATGAAGAGTTTATATCTTTTTGCCAGCAAAAGACATCAGCGCGCTGGGCCTCCCCTGACCGGTCCTTCTCGAAGGCCGTGTGGAAAGAGAAAAACTTGTGGGAAGGTGGGGGGTTTTATGCGGGCAGTCGCGTCATGGGAAGTCCTCTGTTACCCCCCTTCCCCCTTCTGAAGTTGTGCTGAAAGTCTGTTAAATGCAATTTCTTTTGAAAGTTCCAGAAAAGTCCGTACCGGAGTTTAATGTTGAAATACATGGCTCTGGTTCCAACACCAGCTGACAAGAACTATCCATTTTGGTTTTTTTTTTCTGACCTGTAACATCCAAACTCTTTCACATTCCTTTATTTTTTATCTCTGTCCTGGCTGTGTTTTTTTGTGGGTGCTTTTGGTCTTGCCATATCAATGCAGTAGAGTTCAGAGTATATGTAAAGACACATTCTGCAGAGCAGGGATACCTGTAGCACTATCATTCAGCATTATGTTCAGCAAGAATCATCCTTCTGTGAAATTCCCATCTCCCTTCTCAACATCCTTTTGATTCTTTTCTCCCTTTTGTCTCACCTTTTCACTCATACACACAGGGGTTGGACAATGAAACTGAAACACCTGGTTTTAGACCACAATAATTTATTAGTATGGTGTAGGGCCTCCTTTAGCGGCCAATACTGCGTTAATTCGTCTTGGGAATGACATATACAAGTCCTGCACAGTGGTCAGAGGGATTTTAAGCCATTCTTCTTGCAGCATAGCGGCCAGGTCACTACGTGATACTGGTGGAGGAAAACGTTTCCTGACTCGCTCCTCCAAAACACCCCAAAGTGGCTCAATAATATTTAGATCTGGTGACTGTGCAGGCCATGGGAGATGTTCAACTTCACTTTCATGTTCATCAAACCAATCTTTCACCAGTCGTCATCCTGATACACGGCACCGCCTTCAGGATACAATGTTTGAACCATTGGATGCACATGGTCCTCAAGAATGGTTCGGTAGTCCTTGGCAGTGACGCGCCCATCTAGCACAAGTATTGGGCCAAGGGAATGCCATGATATGGCAGCCCAAACCATCACTGATCCACCCCCATGCCTCACTCTGGGCATGCAACAGTCTGGGTGGTACGCTTCTTTGGGACCTCTCCACACCGTAACTCTCCCGGATGTGGGGAAAACAGTAAAGGTGGACTCATCAGAGAACAATACATGTTTCACATTGTCCACAGCCCAAGATTTGCGCTCCTTGCACCATTGAAACCGACGTTTGGCATTGGCATGAGTGACCAAAGGTTTGGCTATAGCAGCCCTGCCGTGTATATTGACCCTGTGGAGCTCCAAACGGACAGTTCTGGTGGAAACAGGAGAGTTGAGGTGCACATTTAATTCTGCCGTGATTTGGGCAGCCGTGGTTTTATGTTTTTTGGATACAATCCGGGTTAATCCCCGAACATCCCTTTCAGACAGCTTCCTCTTGCGTCCACAGTTAATCCTGTTGGATGTGGTTTGTCCTTCTTGGTGGTATGCTGACATTACCCTGGATGCCGTGGCTCTTGATACATCACAAAGACTTGCTGTCTTGGTCACAGATCCGCCAGCAAGACGTGCACCAACAATTTGCCCTCTTTTGAACTCTGGTATGTCACCCATAATGTTGTGTGCATTTCAATATTTTGAGCAAAACTGTGCTCTTACCCTGCTAATTGAACCTTCACACTCTGCTCTGGTTGGAGGGGAGTTCTTGCCTCAAGTGGAGGAGTTTAAGTATCTCGGGGTCTTGTTCACGAGTTGGGGAAAAATGGAGCGGGAGATCGACAGACGGATTGGTGCGGCTGCCGCAGTAATGGGTGCACTGTGCCGGTCCGTTGTGGTGAAGAGAGAGCTGAGCCAAAAAGCAACGCTCTCAATTTACCGGTCGGTCTACGTTCCTACCCTCACCTATGGCCATGAACTTTGGGTCATGACCGAAAGAACGAGATCCCGGATACAAGCGGCTGAATGAGCTTCCTCCGTAGGGTGGCCGGGCACTCCCTTAGAGATAGGGTGAGGAGCTCGGCCATCCGGGAGGGGCTCGGAGTAGAGTCGCTGCTCCTAAACATTGAGAGGAGAGAGTTGAGGTGGCTCGGGCATCTATACCGGATGCCTCCTGGACGCCTTCCTCGGGAGGTGTTCCTGGCACGTCCCACCGGGAGGAGGCCCAGAGGATGGCCCAGGACACGCTGGAGGGACTATGTCTCTCGGCTGGCCAGGGAACGCCTTGGGGTCCCCCCGGAGGAGCTGGAGGAGGTGTCTGGGGAGAGGGACGTCTGGGCGTCTCCGCTGAGTCTGCTGCCCCCACGACCCGATCCTGGATAAAGCAGAAGACGACGAGTACGAGTACACTCTGCTCTTACTGGTGCAATGTGCAATCAATGAAGACTGGCTACCAGGCTGGTCCAATTTAGCCTTGATACCTCCCACACTAAAATGACAGGTGTTTCAGTTTCATTGTCCAACCCCTGTATATTCAAAGCACACTAATTCACTCTGGTAGCAGTGTTCTGGGGAAAGGGAGCGTGGGGGTTTAATTGTGGGAGAAAGGACAGTAGGAATGAGATGGTGGAACCATCGAGAAAGATGAGCAAGAGTGGAGGGAGAATATAGAGAAACTTAGTCTTGTGGTGAGAAAAGAAGAAAGCAGCAAAATGAGAGATGAAAGAGGAGAGTAACAGAGAGAAGCGAGCTGAGGCAGTCAGTCAGCAGTCTGCTGTGTCAGAGGTTCACTCAAGCTCCTGCAATTTATGTCCTCTTCTCACACTGCTTTCGCTTTCACTCACTCATGCAGAAACACACATACTAACACATGAACATGCACACGAGAGACCGACATCTGATTCTCCTCGTTTCCATTTAGCTCTGTGTACACACATGTGTGAGTCAGTCCAATCTTTATGTGGTAATCTCCATATCAGATTCTGTATGTGTGGAGAAACACCTCCTATGGGTTTCTGTTCAAAACCTGCTTCCTGTTTGCAGGAGAAAAAAATCAACATGGCCGAAATTAATTTTGGACAGTTTTCAGTTATATTCAATAAATTGGAATATTAATAAAAAAGTTTATTTATTTCATGTATGTAAGGGAAACACGCCATATAGCTTAATTACACACAAACTGAAGTTTTCAAGCCTTTATTTCTGTTAATTATGATGATTTCCCACTTACAGCTAATGAAAACACAACATTTAAGATTAGAATATTACATCAAACCAATAAAGAACATATTTATTACAGAAATGTGGGAATGAGAAAATGTAAAAATGAGAAATGTTTAATAGGTGATTAAAGGTAGTTATTTCCAAAAGTTACTTTTAATCTGACAAATGAAATAAGTACGCAAATTCTAATTGATCAAATATGACTAGATACTGTGCCAGCGACTCTAAGAACTAACTTTGCAAATACATCGGGCCTCTTGATTATTAAAAAAACATCCAGTTCTTATGTTCAATGATGAGATCACAAATATTTAAAATGATTAATCATAGAGTTTGGAGAAATAATTCATTTATTGCATTTGAAGAACCTTGAATTGCTTTGAAAAATGCAAATCTCCTGTGATATTTTCTTGTCAACTCTTGAGTTAGTCAAATGCTTTGTTGCAGAATATAAAAAATATTTAAAAAATTGAGATGAACAATGTGAGGACAAAATTGTACTGTATGCTTCAAACTCCGCTTGCACACAGATGAAGAAGAGGCCCATAAGATGATCACCAGTTTATAGGCATGCAAGAACGTGCATGAACATACTAGTGTTGTTTTAGATGGCGTAATTTGTATTATCAGGGAGCTGTGGCTTGCCTTGTTTTGATAAAAGCCTATTATCTTTTTTTGGAGGAGTTAGAGAAGTGTTATTTTCAATAAATTAGTACATTATTATTCCTATAGTTCATACTGAAACTAAATGTTCCTTGAAAGGGAATACAAACGCCACAAACAGATATAAAAGTATACAGATGGTGGAGCTACTGTTATGGTTTTAGTTTTAGTCCACTTTAAATGAATGAAAAAGAGTTCACTGTTTGATGTCCAAGAATCAGTTTTGGTTGGTTGGATCAAATGGTTCTGATCAATCTTCATCACCCGACCTAAACCCTGAGTTGTATTGAAAAGAGGTGTTTTAAGCTGAAGGAAAACACCACATCTCTCTTAGCAGCATCTGAGAGGCTGCTTCACAAAAAGCTGATCATCGTCAACAGATCAGAAGTTTGTATTGTTCAACAATATAACAATCCTAAATAATAAACCTTGCCTAATAATAAGTATAACTCTAGAGTTTGCAGTTGTACACCTGCACACCTTGCACTTTTAAATGGTTCAGTTCAATTTGCCTTCTAGAAAAGTGCATAGAAGCTTCACATTCTATTACAAGTGTAATTAAAGCTCCATCTAGTCATTGCAAAGATTCAACTGTCTATATTTGTTATCTAGAAGATAAGAATAGTCTGTACCATAAACACACAACTCTGCAGGACTGCTGTGAAATACTGAATGTGATATTTTAGGGGAATATGAAAGTTAAAACGTCACTGCCTGCAGATCCAAGATGACAAGACTGCTTAACTCATCCTACAGAGTATTTTTTAAAGATTAATTTATATGTTAAGTTTTAATATGAATCAGGAATTTTGGTAGAGCCGGAAGATTCTGAAAATGGGCCGTGGAACCGAACAGTGCACAAAACTCTGTCATTTTAATTTGCAAGCTGTTAGGAAGTGTGATGTAATGGTGTCATTTTTACTCAGAAGAGATTGTGTTTTTATGTTTGGCAGGTTTGATGTGTGATGAGCAAGCAGATGGGAAGAAAAAAGGTCGGCCTAAAACCGAAGGTCAGGAACTCAGGACCATTCCTGTGAGTATGTCTCAATCGACATGAATGGGCTTTATTATACGTGTACAGTAGACAGTTCTTTGTTAATGTCTGCAAGGTAAACCAACTCAACGGAAAACAACTTGCATGTTCTCATTCTCTCTTCATTATTTTGGAGCAGGCTCATTTGATAATACAATGGAAGGAAGAGTTCAAGCGCCGCTCCAGGGTTAAATGTCCATGTTCAGGCTGTTGGTTAGAATTTCCCAGCATCTATGGCGTCAAGTACCACTATCAACGCTGCCAAGGGGTGAGTCACTAGCTTCTGCTTTTCCTGCTATGTGACTATTTCTGCTTGGATTCTTCCAAATAGGCTTCAATGTATCAAGAAACTCACCTGTTATTCAGTTGAGGATATAAATGTAGATTTTCTGTACTGGTTTATTAGTCACCTAAAAGCAAAAGCTTTAAAAAATAACCACCCTCTGATATTGGATATTGTGTAGGGAGAGCGCTTACAATAGATCCCCTCTCCTCATATGTTTGTTCAGCCCACTGTGGCCGAGAAGCTGAGTCATGGCTGTCCCTACTGCGAGGCAGCTTTTGCCACAAAAGTAAGGCTGGAGAAGCACAAGCTGTGGAACCACCCAGACAGAGTCAGCAAGGAAGCCAAGGAAGAACAGCTCCTTAAGATTCCTGTCAAGTGCAACAGCAAGAAAAGGTGACTGAAAGTTCAAATTCCAAGCCATAGTCACCAAGCGGGCATTGTTGAAAATACTTTAATGCCCAAGTTTGTCCTCTCTGTCTGTGAATTCAGGCCCATGGAGAACAGCCCCCCCTCGCCAGTGTTCATCAAGGTGAAGAAGACTTATGAGGTGTCCACACCGTCTCAGAACGGAGAACTTGCCCACCTGAAGAGCGAGAGGAAAGTGCACAATCAGGTCCCGGCTTCACAGCAGATTCACCCATCACACACAGTTCAGCCTCAGCCACGGTCTCAAAGCACATCGTCGGACGCAGGAGGGAGTGAAAGTGAAGGCGGAAGTCTTCCCTCTTCTTACCCTGATGAAGATCCAGAGCGAATGAGGCACAGTAAGATTGAAGCAAAACTCTTGTAATGTACTTTATGTTTGTCGTATATGGTTATTCTTTAATGATATAATGACAGTTCCCTTTCGTTTCTTATTTTTTTGTTTTGAAATGATTCAGGACGGAAGCAGAAGACTCCGAAGAAATTCACAGGAGAACAGCCGTCAATATCTGGGACATTTGGACTTAAAGGTTAGCCCCTTTCACAGATAATCCAGCCTTTCACTATTTTAATTACCATGTTACTGTGATTATAAAGATGATAAAGAGACTGTGTAGACAGAATCAGCGTTGATTACAGAATACCTCAGGAATTCTTTGATATTTTCTTTAATTAAAATATTCTAGGGCGAACTAATATACCACTGCGTCACAGCAGAGTTGATTTCTGGCCCTATTCAAGGGAAATACATCGTGTTGTATGATGGGTTGTGTCATTGTGAATGCTCCCTATTGCTACTGATCAATGGAGCTAGTCTTTTAACTGCATTAATGTGGCAACTGCTGAGATATTTTATTTCTGGCTAAATGAAACAGTGAGTCACATACACAGCTTTACCAACCTCCTTCTGGCTCTGTCTCATTGATATGCTGGAAATATTCAGTGACTCATGTAGCATATTCAGGCTGTAAAGCACTTCTCATCACATGTCAAGCAATTTATCTGCAGTTTTGCAAGATTGATTGCTCCCTTTCAGACTGCCTCTCATGGATGTATATGCAGCACCTTACAAAAGTATTTGTAACTCTTGAAATATTACACATTTTGCCTCAATATGACCACAAACTACAATGTGATTTATTGGTATTTTAAGTGATTGACCAAGGCAAAGTAGAGCATCAATTTAAGTAGGATAAGCCTTAAAAAATGTTTTACCAATAAAAATATGAAAAGTGGGGTGTGTATTTGTATTCTAGGCCATTTACTCTGACATAATTAAATAAAATGCACCTTAACCAAATGCCTTGAATCGTAACCTAATTCAAAACATTCTGAAGACCAAAGAACACAACGGAGAGGCCACAACTCCAGTCCTCGAGGGCCGGTTTCCTGCAACGTTTAGACGTGTTTTTGAATGGTAAAGTTAAAGTTCAGACATAAATTCAATTGAGAATCTGTTGCAAGACTTGAAAACTGGGTATCGTAGGTGGGTTTTGGTCTCTACATGTGCAAAGCTGATATAAGCAAATCCCAAAACAGTGGTTCTTCAAAACATTGACTCAGGGGTACTGAATACTAACGTGTGTCAGATTTTACAGGTTTTTTATTGTACGAAAACAAGACAAATGAGTCATTTTTCTATGACTTAAAAATTATAAACTACTTTTTGTTGGTTGGTCATAAAAAAGCAAGTAAAATAGAAGTTTGTGGATTTAATGTGCAAAAGTTCAAAATGTTTTCAAGGCACTATCTCTACTAGAACAATTTATATTTGTTAATTGCCCTTCCTACTTTGTCTTACGATATATATTACTATTCACTCCTTAGTTTCTTGTGAAGCATTGACCATCATTTTCTGTTCTCCTTTTCTTAAACGGTTTAATGGCCAAATTAATTACTACCATAGTGTGTGTGTGCATTTCAGGCATGACTAAGGTAGAAGAGAAGCTGAAGGCAGGTCGTGTGAAGAGACCAGAGGGCTGTGGCTTCAGCGATGAGCCTCAGAGAAGACCTCTATCGGCTCAGTCCTCCAAGAAAGAGCCAGCGACAGCAAGCTCGGGTGAGAACCTAGATCACTTCTATCTATTAATACAATTATTTTTTATAAACAATTAAGTTGATATTTCTGCAATTACAGCAAGTCAACATAAGTTGATTATATATGAACTCTATATGACCCAGAAGGATTTCTAAAAATAATTTTCTCAGATAAACTCTTAATAACCCATTGTTTATAAATTAATCTAAAGTAATCAAATCATTTGCTTCCCAGTGATTTTGTCAAATTCTACCCTCCATGGAGGTTTTTTAACGAATCCAGGGCATTTCAAAAGCTGTTTTATTAGATTTTCACGTTTGATATTACTTTGGGTAATACCACGTAATTTTGGCAGATTTAAAAAACCTGCCTTTTACGATGAGTGGTGGCTGGAATAGACCCCAGCCATTATTATGTAGGAAGCAAGTAACATTGCTAGTCTATCACAGGGCTACTTGGGCTAAAATTACCCAGGCTAGGAAGCCTGTCATTACATATATATGGAGGTGTGTAAACCTGTGCTTTCATTTGAAAAATTCCCTTGATTCTACTTGCCTATCCTTGTGGATACTTTTCTGGTGGGCTCATCTGTTCAGTGTGCATCAAGGAGCTGGTTCTGGGGACATTCTAAAACACATCTGGTAGAGCTATTCAATTAAACTGAAAGAAACATAGCTTCACATTATAATGATGCTAATCCCTAATATGTTACCTGCGTCTAACAAAGCCTTCCTGTTTCGTATTTGTTGCTCAGGTGGTGTTTCTGACACTCAGTGGCAGCGAACAATCTCAGAGCGCGGTGAAGTGGTGTGTCCGACCTGCTCTATTGTCACCAGGAAAACAATCCATGGCCTGAAGAAACACATGGAGATCTGCCAGAAAGTAAGCATGCCATATACCTGTCTACTGCACATAGAGCCAAAAACAATTATTCAAATTCATGCAATTTCTGAGTCTAGAAGGTAGATATGAAGACAGATATACCTGCTAAATAATTATGTCCTACCATTCTTGCAGCTTAAAGTTCTTTTAAAGAGATTTCAAAATAGTTGCCAAAGAAACCACAGTTTTCCCTGGTGCTATGATGCATTTAGTAACTCAGCCCTCTGCCTGTTGCTGCACACTGCCAGTCAGTGGACTAAAAGAAGGCTACCAAACGTTTCCTCTTCCTGCCCACAAAAAAGACAAAGTCAGCTGTTTGGAAATATTTTGGGTGGGAGATACACAGACAGTGAGGGTGTGGAAACTAAAGTAGTGACACCCATCTGACCTATTAAGGTAACGCTGTGTTATAACTAGTGGCCAAGCTACAAGGAGCATGTCTTTTAAGAGGCCAAGTTCTGCCTGGGAACCGGAGCATGTAGCCCAACTAATTAAACAGTTGGTTAATCAGTGGTAACAGTATTACCTGTTAAACTATACAATATATAAATATGATACCATAATACCATCGTGTTCCTTGGGTGCCGGGTCTTTAAAATCAGCAATTACAGAGAAACACCCTCCCCTGTGGATCAGTACTAAACTATACTGTCTGCAGTCCAAATCTGCCATCCTCCAAAGCCATTTTAAGACATGGATCCCTTGCTAAATGGATTAAATTCAAATTTTATATTATTTTTGTTTGTTTTTGTTTTGATAAACCAAATGTGCTTTCTCAGTGCCTAATTTTAGCTTTTATTCCACTGTCAAGAGAATCCATCTGTGCCCAGTCTGGGAGCTTTTACAGTGACAACTGTATATATTCTAAATGGCTATAAAAATAAAATGTGCCAGTGTCTCCATCCTGTGCAGTAATGATGACATTCATTGTTTTTTCCTTAAAGCGAATCCCATCTGAAACAGATCAGGTCAGCTGTAGAGATAAATGATGTAAGCATGGAAAAGGTTATCCAACTCTGAGCTCTTCCACTGGGCAAAATGGTTTTGTTCCTACAGTCACTGTTAAAGTAGCAAATAATCACAGACTTCTTACATTAGCAATGGCTCATTCACCATCATGGCACCTCCACTTCCAAATTAATACTGACATGAGGGATGAAGTCTGCAACAGAGACACCGGTTTCCCTTTCATTCTTGATGTGCCTGCAGTTTTTGTATGAGACTTTACCAGCAAGATTCTTGGTTATTGATTTAATTTATCTGTATGGATGGATCTTGTTTAGTGCAAAGCCAAACATTAGTTGTTTGATTCTTGTAAATGTTCAAACTGTTTCTCTGTCTTGCCCTCAATGTCTGCAGCTCCAGGATGCCCTAAAGTGCCAGCAGTGCCAGAAACAGTTCCGCTCCAAGGCTGGCCTCAACTACCACACCATGGCTGAACACAGCACCAAGGTAGACTTGCACATGTTTTATTTTCTTAAAGTTGCCTTAAATACTCACCTTGTATTGTCTTTTTTTGCATCAGTCTTAATCTTAATCTGAGGGGAATGCTTTGTGTGTTTTGAGAGCTACTGGTTCACCTTTACGTAGTGAGCAGGATAGCTTAAAACCACATCTGTTTGGAAACTGCTGTAACTTTTAATAGTGTTGATGTGCTTCTCAGTCACTGGGTCCGTCAAGTAATTACTTATATTTAAATATCTGTCCATTCATTAAAACAAATCTCTACGTTTTTAATTCATTAAAATTGTATCTAGTGATTTGTAGACAACCAAAAGCTGAATTTTTGTTTTGTTGCTCGTATTTCTTTCTTGACCTGTCTTAAGCCTGATGGCAGAGGGCTTCATTAAAATTCTATCAAGACTGCTCTTGCATTAGAGCAATGGCACTGCAATAAAGTTTGTTAAATAATTCAAAGCTGCTTATTTGTAAAGGTATCATAAAAAATTAAAGACTCTACAGGC
The DNA here is from genome assembly GCF_021462225.1 of Girardinichthys multiradiatus. Taxonomy (NCBI): domain Eukaryota; kingdom Metazoa; phylum Chordata; class Actinopteri; order Cyprinodontiformes; family Goodeidae; genus Girardinichthys; species Girardinichthys multiradiatus. The sequence goes on from NC_061794.1 coordinate 30,225,093, forward strand.
AGTAAACCTGGAGGCTTGGGGCATGTGGGTTGGTGGTAAGCACATAGGTTCAATGGAGCTGATACATGTGCTCCTACATGTACATTTATGGAGTGTGTCATGCTTGGTAGTTTTGTAGTAATGATTTGTCTTTACCAGCAAAGTTAAACTGTGTGATGCAGCCATTTATCTTTAGATAGGAACTTGAACCCAGACATTATTGGCAGTTGCTCATATAAACTCTCATAACCCAGCTGAGCAGTGCAGATGGCTTCAGTATTACAGTATTCAGTATCAGTTAGGTGTGTGTTGAATGTAAGATCCTTAGACATTTAAGTAGATACATTTTCTCAGGAAACTAACATGTACAGCATATTTTGCAGGTGAGATCATAAATAGTTAGTGAAGCTCTAAAAGTCCTCATTATTTCTGATTTAGTTTTGAGTGGCGTCTTTGCAACCAAATCTCAAAGTAGCTGCTGACTGAAGATGTGGAAAGCTAGAATTGAACCTGTAGCTTTCTGATAGCAAGACATTCACTCTAGGCACTCTAGCCACAGTTGTTGCCTCTAATTATCTATTACTCATGTCAAAGAATGTCTAAGAGGTTTTGTGTTTTCCTACATGAGTTAGAATTGTTCATTTATAAACTTCTGGCGCTGAATGATGTGGTAAAAGTTCAGAGTGAGTTCAGAGCATGTTTTTATCTGTTGATATTTCCACAAACGTCATATTTATGCAGACATTAGGGCAAAGATGAACATTGTAGTTCCACAGCAGCATCTGCTAAATCAGCGTTATTCATATGGTGGTTTTAATTTGTATAAGCATTTTTTTTTATGTGTTGTCAATCTGTCAGACCTTAACTTGAACTCCAATCCTTCTTTTGTGTGTGGCAATTGTTTTGACTGCATTATTTACAGGTCCTTCTCAAAATATTAGCATATTGTGATAAAGTTCATTATTTTCCATAATGTCATGATGAAAATTTAACATTCATATATTTTAGATTCATTGCACACTAACTGAAATATTTCAGGTCTTTTATTGTCTTAATACGGATGATTTTGGCATACAGCTCAAGAAAACCTAAAATTCCTATCTCACAAAATTAGCATATTTCATCCGACCAATAAAATAAAAGTGTTTTTAATACAAAAAACGTCAACCTTCAAATAATCATGTACAGTTATGCACTCAATACTTGGTCGGGAATCCTTTGGCAGAAATGACTGCTTCAATGCGGCGTGGCATGGAGGCAATCAGCCTGTGGCACTGCTGAGGTCTTATGGAGGCCCAGGATGCTTCGATAGCGGCCTTTAACTCATCCAGAGTGTTGGGTCTTGAGTCTCTCAACGTTCTCTTCACAATATCCCACAGATTCTCTATGGGGTTCAGGTCAGGAGAGTTGGCAGGCCAATTGAGCACAGTGATACCATGGTCAGTAAACCATTTACCAGTGGTTTTGGCACTGTGAGCAGATGCCAGGTCGTGCTGAAAAATGAAATCTTCATCTCCATAAAGCTTTTCAGCAGATGAAAGCATGAAGTGCTCCAAAATCTCCTGATAGCTAGCTGTATTGACCCTGCCCTTGATAAAACACAGTGGACCAACACCAGCAGCTGACACGGCACCCCAGACCATCACTGACTGTGGGTACTTGACACTGGACTTCTGGCATTTTGGCATTTCCTTCTCCCCAGTCTTCCTCCAGATTCTGGCACCTTGATTTCAGAATGACATGCAGAATTTGCTTTCATCCGAAAAAAGTACTTTGGACCACTGAGCAACAGTCCAGTGCTGCTTCTCTGTAGCCCAGGTCAGGCGCTTCTGCCGCTGTTTCTGGTTCAAAAGTGGCTTGACCTGGGGAATGCGGCACCTGTAGCCCATTTCCTGCACACGCCTGTGCACGGTGGCTCTGGATGTTTCTACTCCAGACTCAGTCCACTGCTTCTGCAGGTCCCCCAAGGTCTGGAATCGGCCCTTCTCCACAATCTTCCTCAGGGTCCGGTCACCTCTTCTCGTTGTGCAGCGTTTTCTGCCACACTTTTTCCTTCCCACAGACTTCCCACTGAGGTGCCTTGATACAGCACTCTGGGAACAGCCTATTCGTTCAGAAATTTCTTTCTGTGTCTTACCCTCTTGCTTGAGGATGTCAATAGTGGCCTTCTGGACAGCAGTCAGGTCGGCAGTCTTACCCATGATTGGGGTTTTGAGTGATGAACCAGGCTGGGAGTTTTAAAGGCCTCAGGAATCTTTTGCAGGTGTTTAGAGTTAACTCGTTGATTCAGATGATTAGGTTCATAGCTCGTTTAGAGACCCTTTTAATGATATGCTAATTTTGTGAGATAGGAATTTTGGGTTTTCATGAGCTGTATGCCAAAATCATCCGTATTAAGACAATAAAAGACCTGAAATATTTCAGTTAGTGTGCAATGAATCTAAAATATATGAATGTTAAATTTTCATCATGACATTATGGAAAATAATGAACTTTATCACAATATGCTAATATTTTGAGAAGGACCTGTATATGTATTTCACATTGATATGGTTGTTTTATTTGTCCTAATTACTTTGTTTCTCACCTATTTGTATATCAGTTATAGTAATCACATTTCATTGCTGCTGTAGTTTGCAGGGACCTTTGTCCTGCTTTATTTTTTAGTGTGTGTATGTGGACTAGCCTCAGTGTAATATACAGTAGAAAAAACATATTTACACACACTGTATGGCAGGTGGGGTACACCCTGAAAAGATCGCTAGTCCATCGCAGGGCAATGCAGACACATTCAGGGCATATAAATAATGCTCGTCTCTCCTTGTTGTTCCTACCCTTATTTTTTGCTCTGCATATGTTAGAGAAATTAATAATACATGTTGATGTAGAGTCATGCTTTTTTACCCTGTCAGCATAAATCACTGGCTCAACCTGCCAGTAACCATTACAGTTGAGATAAAAGGGCATCTCCTCTTTACCTTCACCTTTCAGCTGCTGCAGAGTTCACGCCGTTTATCTCTCGATGCGTTAACACATGAGTAAACATGTGAAGTTTCCCCTCTCTGGGATTCCTCAGTAGCTCCAGACTCTTTCCAGTGCCCTGCACGTCTTTCTCCTCCCCTTGCAGCCTTACCATCTGCTGTTCCGGTCTTGGCACCAGGCGACATTCAAGTGAAAACATGAGTGTGACAGTTGTCATAAACATGCCTTGAGTAACAGCCTCACCATGAAGTCATTTAATGATCCTGCCACAGTGCGGACAAATTAGATGGAAAACATGTTTTCTTTTCCAATGTTATTATGGTGTGAGGAAGTGGTTGCTGCTGCGGTGGGACAAGCTTATGCGACGGTGTATTTGTTCCCCCTCTCAGCCCTCGGGGAGTGAAGGCCAGACAGGCAGCGAGCATGAAGAGAGAGAACGGCTGCGGCGAGTGCTCAAACAGATGGGACGAATCAAGTGTCCTAGTGAGGTATTCTCTTTTCTGTTTCTTTGACTGGTCTTTTCTCTTTCCTGTCTTTATCATAGACTATTGTTTCTTTTCTGCATCTGTCATTTACATTTTTCTCAAATTTGCATTCTTACATGCCATAATTCTCTATCCATGTTTAGCCGTTTGGATCTGGTGCCTTTCTTTTTCTCAGACTCCTCACATATGTCAGTCTCCTTTTACAAGGTTCCTAAGAGTCAGAAAAGGCCTGGAAATCAGTCAGTCAGTCAGTCATTTTCTACCGCTTATTCCATAGTGGGTCACGGGGGAGCTGGTGCCTATCTCCAGCAGTCTATGGGCGAAATCAATTTAAGTATTTTTCATACATAAATATGTATGGAAAAAATAAAATAATAGTATGGAACAATGCTAGTGGAGATAAAAGAACACAAGAACAAGAGGGTATAGATGATGGATGGATGGATGGATGGATGGATGGATGGATGGATGGATGGATGGATGGATGGATGTTATGTCTGCCACTCTGTATATTAGTTTTATTCATCTGTCCATCCATAAATTGCCTTGCAAAAGTATTGAAAATGTAAGCAAATTCGGTCACATTAAAACCACCTACATTTTATGTGATAGACTTCCAAAAAATACAGTACTGCATAATTGTGAAGTGGAAGGAAATAAAAAAATTTCAGTTTTTCCAAATAAAATTTAGAAAAGTATGGTGAGCATTTGTTTTCATACCCCTTTACTCTGATACCCCTACAGGAAATTCAGTGCAAACAACTTTCTTCAGAAGTCACTGAATTAGGCAATAGAGTGTAATTTAATCTCTGCGTGTAGATACAGCTGTTTTGTGAAGGTCTCAGAGGCTTATTAGAGACATTACTTATCGAGCTACATCATGAAGACCAGTGAACACAGCAGAGAGGTCAGGGATGAAGGTGTAGAGAAATTTAAAGCTGGGATAGTTTCTTTGACATCTCAGAAAAATTTTAATAGTCACTAAAAATAGAGAAAGTATTGAACTGTAAACCTATAAGACATAGCTGAGACAGAAGACATAACTGAGAAAAAGAACATTAATTAGAGAAGCAGCAAAGAGGCCTGTGCTACCTCTGGAGGAGCTTCAGAGATTTGCAGCTCAGGTGGAAAAACCTGCCAAGACAGCAACATCTGGTTGTGCCCTCCATAAATGTTGCCTTTGTGGACGAGTGGCAGGAGGAAGTATTCCCGTTAGCTGTTTGCCATGCTGTGTACACACCACCCCCTATAGAAAACGTGGTGGTGGGCACTTCATGGTATGGCATTAATTGTCTTCAGCAGGGACTAGGAAGCTGGTCAGAGTTGAATGGAAGATAAATTCAGCCAAATACAGGGCAATCCTGGAAGAAAACCTTTTAGAGGTGGGTGTTCACCTTCCGGATGGACAACAAAATTAAACATACAGCCAAAGCTACAATGGAATAGTTTAGGTCAACGCAGTCTTATATATAATGGTAAATCTCTGAGTCACCATGTCTCATTATCAAGAGTGGCCTGTTTTAAGCCATATGCATGTGTTAGAATGCCCTAGTCAAAGTCCAGACGTAAATCAAATGAAAAATCTGACAAGACATTAAAATTGCTGTACATAGACACTCTCCTTGGGCTAAGATTTCAGTCTGTAAATATACACAGTTGGTGGAGGCATTCCCCCTAACAGTTTCAACTGTAATTGCAATGAAAGGTCATACAGATGCGAGCTGAATACAAATGCATAATCTTTTGTTGATTTATCAAATAAAATCAAAGTCATATACACTGACGTTTGTGGTTGTAATGTGACAAAATGTGAAAAAGCCCAAGGAGTATGGATACTTTTTCAAGGCACCTTCTTTCTATCTATTCAATTAGTGGATTGTGCATCTTCCATATTGAAAGACTTACCCTCTTTAGAAGTATCTGCCATTCCATTGAGCCTGAAAAAAGTATAGAATTTAGACATGAAAAAAGTGTAGGAGCAGAGATTTAAACTTGTTCTACTTTTTTTTTACTTGTTGCCCACACCACTTCATCACTCTTTTCCCGTTACCCTAGACTGCAGAAGATCAAAAGGTTGTCTGAGAAAAATAAGGAGCTGTGAAAAATCATTGTCTGCGACATGTTTGCACTCAGAAAAATTAACACCTTCCAACATCAACCAGAAAAAAATTGACCAAATCCAGTAATATTATGCCTTTAAAAATAGACATTTTCTGCCTTTCTGGCTTGTTGCTAAATGTTCATCCTGTCTCATCTCTTGTCACTGTTGTCACACCATCTTACAAACCTTTTCTGCACACACATACACACTCACAAATGCACACACACATATATGTATATACACAGGGTTGTTCAGCCCACTTTTCCAGTCTGATGGGCTACCAGTATCACCAGCAGCGTTGTGGAAGAGAGTTTTCTGACGATGAGAAGCCTGTGTTTCTGTGTCAGCACTGTGGGAAAAGGTACCGTTCCAAGGCAGGCAGAGACTACCACATACGCACCGAGCACCCGCCAACCTTCACCACCATCATGACAGCAACAAACACCAATAACTACAAGAAGAGCGTTACTGACACCAACAACAATACTGGCAAGGAAAGGGTGAGTGCATCTTAGAAAGGACTATAGAAAGTAGAACAACATCAAGAATTTCTCCCAATTTGAACTCAATTAAGTCCGCTTTCTGTTTTTTGCCAGGGGATCTTTGAGGACTCTCCATCAGCAGAGAAGAAGAAAGAGCAGAACCTGGCTGAGAGGAAAGACTGGCAGGAAAAACCACCATCTAGCCAGCTTAAAGAAAAGGAGTTGGAAAAGGAAGAGGAGAGAAAACAAAGCAAAGAGAAAGCAGCACAAATTAAAAACCAGGGGGAGGACTTTGAAAGGACCCCAAGCGGCCGAGTGAGGCGGCAGTCTGCTCAGGTGGCAGTGTTCCACCTGCAGGAGATAGCAGAAGATGAGCTGGCCAAAGACTGGGGCACCAAGCGACGCATCAAGGACGACCTGGTACCTGACAGCAAGAGGGTGAGGACATAGATGTGGCATAGAGTGCTGGCTAAAATATTCATAACTATTCAACCTTTTCACGTTTTGTCATTTTAAAACCACAAACCTTGGATTTTATGTGACAGACCCACACAAAGTAATGCATAGTTTATTATAGTGAAATCAAAACGTTACCGGGTTTTCTGTTTCTACAAACAAAAATCAAAAGTGTGGCATGCAGTGATATTCATCCCCCTCAACTCTGACTCCACCAAATAGATTGAAGAGTCAGCAATGTTAAACAGAGTATACCTTTGTGTAATTTATTCTCAGTACACACAGTTGTTCTATGAAGGTCTCAGAGGTTTGTAAGATGTCAATAGCAAGCAAACCGCATCTTGAAAACCAAGGAACACAACAGAGAGATAAGGCATAGAGGTGTGGAGAACTTTAAAACATGGTTAGTTTATAAAACAATAATTCTAGGTTCAGACATTTCATTTAGTCCTGTTTAATTCGTCATCCGAAAACTGAAAGAGCACAGTAATACTGCAAACCTGGGGGTCCCAACTAAACTGACAGGCTAGTCAAGGACAGCATCAAGGAAGGCAGCTGAAAGGCCCATGGTATCTCTGGAGGACCTGCAGAGAGCCACAGCTCAGGTGGGGGAATCTGCTAACAGGATAGTTATTAGTTGTGTACTCTACAAATGTAGCTTTTATGGAAAAGTGGCAAGAAGAAATCCATTGTTGAAAAAAAAGCCATAAGAAGTCCAGTTTACCATCCCTACAATTCTGGAAGAAAATGGGATCCTCTTCCAGCAGAACAACAAACCCACACAAACAGCCAGAGACACTGTAATTGTTTACTTTAAAGCATGCTATTGTGTTAAAATGGTCCTGTCAAAGCTGAAAGCTTAATCCAACTGGGAATCATGAAAGACTTGAAAACTGATGTATATATATGCCACACGTTTCAGAATATGCTCTAGATTGTTTGGGTCAACCTCATAAAATACCTTTTAATAAATAAGGGTTTGGGAATGTAAGGTTAAAAAACATAAAAAGTTGAAGTAAAAGGAATAAGCGCAAAGAGAATAAGAAAGTGTCAGTCATCCTTAGAAGGGCTTTATTACAGTGAGTTAAACTTCATTGCAGTTAACAACTCAGGAAAACTGTTCTCTTTTGTACAGTTGAACTACACACGTCCCGGCCTCCCCAACTTCAGCCCAGAGCTACTGGAGACCTGGAAGAACCAAGTGAAGGAGAAGGGCTTCATTTGCTGCACAAATGCTGTATGAAGTTCCCTTCTGTTAACATGTTACAACACAGAGAAGATAATTCTGACTTTGTAAAATGAAATAGCAAACCCTTTAAATTCTGGGATTTCACATATCGACAAGTTTTAAATCATTTTAAAATTCGGTAAATATTTGATTATTTTGCCCTATGATTTATAGAGGGTCTACCTTCTTTCTACAGTGACTGTAAACACACATTCTTCTTTTCTTCAAGTTTTTTTTAAAAATTATAGTAAGTTTTATAAACAATTTTGATTGACTCACTATGATCTGTTTTTAACTGGGTTTCAGAACTGTGAAGCTGTCTATTCCAGTGTGTCTGGACTGAAGGCACACCTTGCTAACTGCAGCCAGGTACAGACCCCCATCTGCAGCAGATCTATCAACTAGATCACATCTGTCTCTTGTGTCAACACCATATAAGCTCAAATGTACACAAACAGAATCCAATCCAATCTTTGAACCTCAGGTCATCTGAAATTTATCACCTCATAATCAAACTATAACTAATTTAGCAGAATCTAATGCTTAAGTACCCATATACCAGATAAAAGGAGGCATGAAACTCATAGTATATATCATAAGACATTTTTTAATTGAGATTTCTCTTTGCTTTTGTGCCAGAAAACATTATACAAAATCTTAAAATTGTAAAGCGTAATTAGACACCTATACCCATCCATGCACTGGCACAAACACACAATCCTGTGAAAAAGATTACGACACCCAAATCAAAAGTATGTTCCTTTGAAGAAAACTTCACATATTGGTGTGAATTGTTTTATATTTATGTACAGGGGTTGGACAATGAAACTGAAACACCTGTCATTTTAGTGTGGGAGGTTTCATGGCTAAATTGGACCAGCCTGGTAGCCAGTCTTCATTGATTGCACATTGCAGCAGTAAGAGCAGAGTAGCACGGCAGAATTAAAGGTGCACCTCAACTTTCCTGTTTCCACCAGAACTGTCCGTCGGGAACTCCACAGGGTCAATATACACGGCCGGGCTCGTATAGCCACATACTTGTGCTAGATGGGCGCATCACTGCCAAGGACTACTGAACCATTCTTGAGGACCATGTGCATCCAATGGTTCAAACATTGTATCCTGAAGGCGGTGTATCAGGATGACAATGCACCAATACACACAGCAAGACTGGTGAAAGATTGGTTTGATGAACATGAAAGTGAAGTTGACTTGTATATGTCACTTCCTAGACCAATTGACGCTGTATTGGCTGCAAAAGGAGGCCCTACACCATACTAATAAATTATTGTGGTCTAAAACCAGGTGTTTCAGTTTCATTGTCCAACCCCTGTATATGTATATATATATATATATATATATATATATATATATATATATATATATATATATATATACATACATACATACATGCAGATAGATAGATAGATAGATAGATAGATAGATAGATAGATAGATAGATAGATAGATAGATAGATAGATAGATAGATAGATAGATAGATAGATAGATAGATAGATAGATAGATAGATAGATAGATAGATAGATAGATAGATAGATAGATAGATAGATATAGAAAACAACGATGATTTAATTACAGATAAACAACAGATGACATTTTTTACTCAATGAAAAATGTACCAGAACACCAATGTCTATTCTAACCGAGGAAAACGTTAGGATGCACTACCCCCAACACTTAATCTTACTCGCTTTGGTTTAAATAACTCCAATGAGGCGCTTCTACTAGTCTTTGATATCCGTCTTAGGAAAGTTCGCCCTACTCTCCGTTATTTCAAGTAGGAGTAAATATGGGAGTGGCGTAATTTATTCCTTAACAGAAATTGCATGTTTTATAACATTCTGTAGAACATTTAAATGCATTTATTCAGCTTTTACTGTTAATTTACTTTACTTGAGTTTCTTGGTATTGTTAATATCAATGTTAAATATCCATATGTCCACAAAAACACACAGGCTGTCATTAGGCTGTCCTGAGTTTTTTCTCATATAGGCATATGTATGTAAACACACCCAGATCCAATCACAAATAAATATAAAACACTAACCAGCAGTCAATTACAGATCCATAGAGACGTGTCTCCTAAAGTCTCTCTACTTAACATAACGAGCTTGTTGTGTATGTTTATTGTATTTTTTAACTACCGTAGGTTAATGTCTATATTCATGCATTGTGTGTTTGTTCATGTCTGTGTGTTTTTCAGGGTGGTGGTGAAATGGGAAAGTACACCTGTCTGATCTGTCAGAAGGAGTTTAGCTCAGAGAGTGGTGTCAAATATCACATCAGTAAGACACACTCACAGGTGGGTCTCTCTGAGGAAACTTAACAAAGAGCCATCACAAAAGCCATAATATTACAAATATCTCTTTGAAAATATACAGCTTTTATTTAGTTGAACGTGCCAACTTCACATTATTTTTGCCTGCAGTCACATTCTTGGATCATGCAAAAACAAGTATCATTCATATGACATGTTTAGCATTTCACCAGCTGAGCAGTTTTCTGTGTGCATGTTTGTGGGTGTGTGTGTGTGTGTACAATGTGTATGATGTTGTGCAAAACACATCACTAAAGTGGCTGAGGTGAAGGAAATGAAAACACATAAAGCCAAAGTTTTCTTTAAGATACTAAAAGTTATCCTGAATACTGCCTGTGCAGAATAAAGAGCTAATAAAAGTTTTTATATAAAAACAACTGCTCAGCAAGAACTTCCTGAACAAAATGGTGTTTTCTATTCTTTATACTGTTGCTTTGTTTAATAAAACCACATTATCTATGGTGTTAATTTTAGATCTTATTGCTTTATGAGTTATTTGTAAAGGATATCATGCATTCAGTCATTTCTAGAGATAAGCTGAGTCACAGAAATTATTTTTTGTGTTGGAAGCAATTGAAAACTGAATGTTCTACATACAAGTCATTAATTTTAACACATTTATACATATCTTACCAGACCTTTTAAAAAGGTTTTTCCCCTTTAATGACGTGTCAAACAGTAATTGGCAATGCAAAATATTAGTTGGCATAATCAGCAAGATATTACTGGTAACATCATTGATCATCATTGAAAAATTTACTTATTTCAGTAATTCAGTTGAAAAAGTGGAACACATACATACATTTATTACCAACAGAGTGATGAAGTTTAAGTGTCTTTTTCCCTTTATTTGTAATGCTTATGATTTACAGTTAATAAAACCCCCAAATTAGGTTTAAACTATTACATAAAACTAATCAAAAGGATTTTAATACATAAATGTTATGTTATGGATTACACAGTTGTGGCTGTTTGCCAGCAGAAAATCTTTAACACTCTCCACAAAGAGGATAAGCCACAAAAAATCATTGCTAAAGAACCCAGCTGTTCTCAGAATGCTGTATTCGAAAATATTAATGGAAAGTTGATTGGAAGGAAAAAGTGCGATTTAAAAAAGAATTTAAAGCAACAGTGATTACAGCCTTGAGAGGAATGTGAAGCAAAACCAATGTAAGAGTTTGAGAGAAATTCACAAGGCGTAAACTGCAACCGGAGTCAGTGCATCAAGAGCCAGAGCACACACACGTATCCAGAAGCAGCAACCTTTCCTCGTGTAAAGCCAGTCCTGAACCAAGGACATCAGAAGCACATTACCTGGGCTAGAGGTGAAAAGCACTGGACTGTTGCTCAGTGGTCCAAAGTACGTTTTTGGATTAAAGTAAATTTGCATTTCATTTGACAAATTAGGGTGCCAGAGTCTGGAGGAAGAGTTGAGAGACACAGTTGTGAACTTGTCACAGTCAACAAAGATTTGGACAGCCGTGTCATCTGCTGGTATTGGTCCATAAGAGAATTTTAGAGCACTTTATGCTACCTTTGCTGAGAAGCTTTATGGAGTTGCTGATTTCATTTTCTAGCAGTACTTGGCTCCTGCCCATCGTACAAACACCAATACCTGGTTTAATAACCATTGAATTGGCCAGTTTACTTTCCTGAGCTAAAAAACATAGAGAGGCTATGGGGTTTAGGCTTCTTTACACAAGGAAGATGAGAAAGCCTGGATTTCTCTAATACTTCAGCAGAACTACAGGCTGACCACATCCATCCCACACTGCATTGATTCAATACTTCTTGCAAAAGGTGCCCCAACCAAGTACTGAGTACAAATACTGTAAAGTACATGGACGGGTGTTTCAGTAGGCTGACATATAAAAAAATATATAATTTATTTTTTTATTTTAATTCTAATTGTCGGATTTTATGAATTATTATTAGCCGTAAGCGATAGTCATCAACATAAACAGCATAAAAAACGCTCTGTGTAATGAATCTAAATGTGGGTTTTACTTTTTGAACTGAATTACTGAAATAAATGGTCTTCTGAATTAAATTCATCGAGATCACCTCTATATCATATTCCTGCACTATTAACGACTGTAGCTCAGTAGGAAGAGTAGTCGTCTTGCAATCAGAAGGTTGTGGGTTTGATTCCAGTTTTCTCCTGCCATATGTTGATGTGCCCCTGGGCAAGGCATTTAACCTCAAGTTGCCTACCGATCTGCGTATCGGTGTATGAATGTGTGAGAGTTAGTGAGTGCGATTGGGTGAATGTGGCTCTAGTGTAAAGCGCTTTGAGTGGTCTGCATGACTGGAAAGCGCTATCTAAGTTCAGTCAATTTTACCAGTCCATTTAACATTTTTGGTCATTGTATTGTTACCAGGTGCTATGTAAGGTTGTTTATGAATAAATAGTAATATTCCTTTATCTATGCACCTGTATCCTGTTCAAATTAGAATTTATTTAATTGCTTTTTTTTTTAGAACTGGTTTCGTGCATCAACCAGCCAAGTTGTCTCTGGTAACAAGAGTAAAGGGTTGGAGAGCAATGGATTTAAAGCTGAGGTGAGGAACGGTGCCCCAGCTGGTAAGAAGAGGGGCCGGAAACCAAAAGAGCGCCCCCTGATGGACGAGCCTCTTCAAACAAAGACAGACGCTCTCACCGCCACCCAAAATTCACCTCCAGCCATGACCCCTCCCTCTTGCTCAACACAGTCCCCAGCCCTGATCCCTGATCAAACGGACAGTGATGATCCAGGCCAGGAGAAGCAAATCCTCCCCTCTGCCACCAGACGGAGCAAACCCAAGAAGATCTATTTGTCAGAGTAGCACTGCTTTAATCATCCCTGGAGTCAGAGTGGATGCTTACCGTACACATACCGCCTGGAATCTAAAAGGACCTTTCCAACTTGGCTCTGAGTAGAAAGCCAGATCCACCATGAAGACATTAAAGATTTAAAACAGTCTTTACATCTTGGTTTTATACCTTTAGAGTTAATGTGTGCACTGGTATGAAAACTTATCACCACAGTAGTACATTTTCTCTATTCCACTTCTGTTTCCTTTATAGGACTCACATTTCAATTTCTGTTCTTACAGCAGAGGCCGTAAACCAAGAGCAAATCCAAACCCTAACATGGATAGAAGTCTTTAAACAGAAGTAGTATCCCAAATAGACAAACCATAATAATTTTCTCTGCAAGATTCAAACTGTTTGGAAAGGATTTGAAAATGAGATCATATTAGCATGGTGAAGTCGTTTTACGATAGCTGGTGTTTTTTCATGTTTCCTCACAGATATACTGTACCTGTACATAAGCAGTATCTATATCTATATATCTATATACTCAAAGAAATGATGCCATCCTTTGTTTTCAAGCCTGATATGTCCAGTTGGCTTTTCGTCAGTCACAAATTTTGCGGTGTGTTGTAGTGCAACATTGTTTAAATGTATTGTTTTTCCTTCTAGTTTTGCCTTCATTGCTTGATTTAGGTTTCTAATTCTTGTGAGCAAATTTTACACAAGCTAAAATGTTCTGTTTTTAATTTTTTCCCAACGCTGTTCCATTACACTGAAGTTGATAAGCAGTACACCCAGAATAGGGATCTTTTTTTTTTTTTTTTACTTTTATCTCTTAAGATATACGTTGATTACAATAATACATAATATGGCATTATTTAATTGATTTCAACAAGAAGCAAAAGAAGGTCTGGCAAAGCTAAATATTTAAGACGAGTGATTTTTAAGATTGTTGCACCATTGCAGCACAATCAAATGATAGATCTCTCTTAGAAGGAGGCCATACTTTGGACTCTGCTTTACTATGAAACTAAGCTGCAGAGCAGATAAAAAAAGATATCTTTTATAGAAAGGTTTAGGATGATTTTGTTACACTAGCAAAACATGCAAATCAACATTCTCAGTAAGTGATGTATTTGAGTGAATTCCTGGAAACTAAAAGTTAATGCCTTGCACTTTAACCCTCTACCCTTCTTACTCCCCTCTTGTCTTTTTTGCACTCTAGGACTATTCAATCTAGCCTGCAGGTCGTCTGTTTAACAGGAGAGGGAAAATGTTCTGCTCTGATGGAAAAGTTGAAACAAAAACAGGATTGTTAACTCCTTCTGATCTATGGAACAGGACTGTATGATTATCCTTTACAGGTCCTTACAAAAGTGTTCATACCCCTCAAATGTTTTAGCATTTTATTTCAGTGTAACCACAAACTTCACTGTGCTTTGTTTAGGTTTTATGCAATCAACCAACATGTAGTAACAATTAATTAATTATAGTATTTTTTGCCAATAAAAAACTGCATAGTCTCTCATGCATCTGTACAACTCTGCCTTTTGAGGTATAGCTCTTCCACCTTTGTACACTTGGAGACTGAGATTTATGCCTCTTCTTTACAAAATAGTCCAGCCTTAGTCAGATTTGATGTAGAGTATCCATGAGCAACAATTTTCACCTAATGCCACAGATTCTTAGTTTGATTTGGGTCTTGACTTCGACTGGGCCATTTTAACATAAATATGACTGGATCTAAACCGTTCAATTGCATGTTTAAGATTGTTGGTGAACTTCCACCCCAATTTCAAGCCTTTTAAAGCCTCTAACAAGTATTTTTCCAGGATTGCCCTGTTTTTAGCTCCATCCATCTTGCCATCAACTCTGACCATTTTAAGAAAAGCATTCCCACAGCATGATACTGCCACCATCATGTTTCACCTTGATGACGGTGTGTTTAGAGTGCAGTGTTTGATATGTACCACACACAGAATTTTGCATGTGGGGCAAAAAGTTCAACAATAGTGTAATCTGACAAGGGTGCCACTTTTAAACTTTGCTGTCCCCCCTGCATGGCTTGTGGAATGCTGCTAATGGGACTCCTTATCAACAGTTTCATTCTTCTAAGCTAAGGATGCTGTTTCCACCATTTCTACTACATTTCTACAACTTTCTCCCTGACCTGTCTGATGTGCTCCTTTGTCTTCATGACGCTGTTTGTTCACCAATGCTCTCTAACAAACCTCTGAGGCTTTCGGATAACAGCTGGATTTATTCTGGGATTAACTCTGTTTACTAATTAGGTGATTACTAAAGGCAGTTGGTTGCATAAAATGTTATTTAGATGTATTAGATTAAAAGAAGCTAAATATGTATGCACAACAGGCTGTTTAGATTTTTATATTTAAAAGAAATAAAAAAACATTATTTCCTTGTTTTTTACAATATGCACTACCTTGTAATTGTCTATTACATAAAATCCCATTAAAATACATTGACATTTTTATATTGATAAATGTGAAAAGGCTCAAGGGGTGTGAATATTTTTGTGAGGCCCTGTAACCCAGAAAGCCATAACTGGTCTTAATGAAGTTTAGAGTTTTTCAACACTTTAGCTTCAGATTTGCTATGAAAAAGAACAAAGTCAGATTACTTGATTACTGAAGATGAAAGAATATTTTCACTTTAACATGTTCAAAGTAGATACTTGAATCCACAGTTATATTAAACTTTCCAGCAAATGTAAACAACATATTATTTGGTTTATTTGTGCTGTTTATGTGTATAAAATAATGACTTACTTGCTTTCAAAAAAAAAACTAAACAAAAAGATCACAAATCTATTATATTTTCTTGTGTGTATTAACCTAGATAGCAATCTGCTAGTTTTGGATATATTATGACGTAAGAGGATAGTAAGGGTCCTTCACTTGCCACTTTAACTTAAAGACCTAAAACAACTCACTTAAAGTCTAATAATCCATCCAGCCATGACCCTCTTACTGGCAAGTTGTCTGAGTTCTAAAGCGAAATGTCAAATTAGTTGTTAAGAGCAAGCACTGATGTCAGCAGAACATGTTCTAGGAATATAGAGTTTAATATGCTATGTGTGTGGTTCAGGTGTTACCTTTTATAATGTACAGCAAAGATTCAGCTTGAATTCCTCCTTTACTAATCACACAGTGGGGTGTATTCAGATGGGGGTGAATATGTTTTTGTAGTGTGACGGGCCTTCATCTGCTATTTAGGTTCAAGTTGACAAAGAGCAGAAGTTAGAGAAGCACTGATCGGTCCGTGGACGTTTCTAACATGAGTTGTCCAGACCTTGCGTGTGTGTGTGTGCGTGCGTGCGTGTGTTTGTATTAAACAGTTAGCACCTTTGTAACGAGTGGATGTCAGAGAACGGTGACGCTCTCTGTTGAGTGTGTTGCTGTGGCACAGAATCAGTTCGTCAGCTGCTTGTTTCTCGTTTCATTAAAACATTGCGTCGACTGTGTTTACCCGACAAGCTTTTGGTGTTGCAATATGATAGTTTAGCACTGCTTAGAAGAGTGAATATTTTATATTTTATAACACCCTTTACTATCTGTCTTCCTATTACTTGGAAATCACATCTATCCTGCAGTGTGAGTTAACTGCAACTTGTTTAAAACATACAGCAATATACCATATTTAGCTGATTTTGTTGGCTTGCCAATATTCTGATATTGATGTGTCTTAGAAGTGTATGGCTTTTTTCCACCCCACTGATTTTCCTTGATTGCTTTAAAAATGCTTTTTACATTATATGAATTTTACACGACGACATTGGAAAAATAATGGTAGACCACAAAGAACCTGGTTAATATACATTGTTATTTTATCAATTTTGATTATGCTCGTGATTTGAGCTTTTTTCAGTACACAAAGGCAACCCTGTCGAGACAAACCTTTATTATTATTATTACATATAGATATGGGGGCAACAAGGCATATGTATGTGTGTTTGTTTCTGTATTTAGTGCACTTACTATAACATAAAATAGGCTTGAAAATAGGAGTGTTGTTGGAGCTTTCTAGTGATCTGGACTGTGTGGTGTGACTTTTGTACCCAGGGAAACAGGAGGCTCAAGTGTCTTCCCTTTGTCAGCAATGTTATTTCCAAAACCAAGGTTAATCCTTAGAAATCCTCTTAGACAGCCTATGAATTTTACCCTGGTTCGTTTTGTATGCTACCTACTTGAAAAGCAGAAACTGGCATCCGGCTCTGGTGCCGGTCATTATGATGAAATATTTTAGAGCTGCACGATGGCTCGTAACTGTTTATGATACATTGGTAACAGATAAAATGATGCTAATTATGTAATAAAGATTTCCATATCCGAAATTAAGCTGTATAGTACCTAACACAGGAGGAACCAACACCTCCTTTGTGTCTGAACTGTTACACTTTTTTTCCCAAACTTGTTGTATTTCCTGTGCATTAATATCCCTTAACTAATTAATAAAGTTTGATGACTAAATCAGTGTGGTATATGTAAGATCTTTACCAGTGTTGCTTTAAATTGAATCCACATTATTTAAAACCATCCATAACAGCTTAACCACCCCTGAAAAACTTAGGTCCTCCATAAAAGAGTTTTGGAGATTTTATATATATTTTTTTACCTCATTTACCATTGTCCTAAAGACCTATGCATACCCTAAACAGAGAAATTTGGTTTCTCTCCTAGGTCTACAAAAACAAAAAGTGACATTATTCTGTTTTTGAAGCGATTTTTAAGCGTATTGTCTTGGTACACATCTTTTTTCTTGTGCGGTGTCTGACAAACACTGTGTTTGGTCAGAAATTTAAGGTGGCCGTGGTTACTTGACTTATAAATGTTGCCGTGGGAGGAACCTACACACGTGGACAAATTGTTGGTACCCCTTGGTTAATGAAAGAAAAACCCACAATAGTCACAGAAATAACTTGAATCTGACAAAGGTAATAATGAATACAAATTCTATGAAAATGATCAAATGAAAGTCAGACATTGCTTTCAAACATGCTTCAACAGAATTATTTTAAAAATAAACTCATGAAACAGGTCTGGACAAAAATTATGGTACCCCTGAAAATAATGTGACCAAAGGGACATGTTAAATCAAGGTGTGTCCATTAATTAGCATCACAGTGTTGGTGTCTACATTCTTGTAATCAGTCAGTGGGCCTATATATCGGGCTACAGGTAGTCAATGTGCTGTTTGGTGACATGGTGTGTACCACACTCAACATGGACCAGAGGAAGTGAAGGAAAGAGTTGTCTCAGGAAATCAGAATCAGAAAAGCTTTATTGCCAAGTACGTTTTTGGACATACAAGGAATTTGTTTTGGCGTAGTCGGTGCAATACAGTACAAATTAAACAGTATAAACATATCTACAATATAATATAAATATATGTGCACAGTTTTAAGTGAGTGAGAGTAAATATAGAGCAGTATAAGATGCAAGAGCAATACAACAGTGCAGGTGATCATTGTGCAAGTAAAGCAGTGCAAGTAAAGCAGGAGTCCAAGCTGAGCGTTAATGTAACACATAGAGTTACAAGTTACAAGTGTCCTGTCAGCAAAAAAAGGGGGTTGTGGGGGAAAGGGACAGTGTCAGGGTGGTTTCCGGGCTTTGTTAACCAGGCTGGTGGCAGATGGGAAAAAACTGTTCTTGTGGCGTGAGGTTTTGGTCCGGATGGACCGCAGCCTCCTGCCAGAGGGGAGAGTCTCAAAGAGTCTGTGACCGGGGTGGGAGGGATCAGCCAGAATCTTCCCTGCCCGCTTCAGGGTCCTGGAGGTGTACAGTTCCTGGAGCGACAGTAGACTGCAGCCAATCACCTTCTCAGCAGACCGAATGACACGCTGCAGCCTGCCCTTATCCTTGGCTGTAGCAGCAGCGTACCAGATGGTGATGGAGGAGGTGAGGATGGACTCAATGATGGCTGTGTAGAAGTGCACCATCATAGTCTTTGGCAGGTTGAATTTCTTCAGCTGCCGCAGGAAGAACATCCTCTGCTGGGCTTTCTTGATGAGGGAGCTGATGTTTGGCTCCCACTTGAGATCCTGGGAGATGATGGTTCCCAGGAAGCGGAAAGATTCCACAGTGTCAATTGTGGAGTCACAGAGGGTGATGGGGGCAGGTGGGGCTGGGTTCTGCCTGAAGTTCACAACCATCTCCACTGTCTTTAGAGCGTTGAGCTCAAGGTTGTTCTGGCTGCACCGTCCAACAGATGGTCCACCTCCCATCTGTACGCAGACTCATCACCATCAGAGATGAGTCCGATCAGGGTGGTGTCGTCCGCAAACTTCAGAAGCTTGACAGACTGGTGACTGGAGGTGCAGCTGTTGGTGTACAGGGAGAAGAGCAGAGGAGAGAGAACACAGCCTTGGGGGGGACCGGTGCTGATGGTCAGGGAGTCAGAGACGTGCTTCCCCAGCCTCACGCGCTGCTTCCTGTCAGACAGGAAGTCAGTGATCCACCTGCAGGTGGAGTTGGGCACACTCAGCTGGGAGAGCTTCTCCTGTAGCAGAACTGGGACGATGGTGTTGAAGGCAGAGCTGAAATCCACAAACAGGATCCTGGCGTAGGTTCCTGTGGAGTCCAGGTGCCGGAGGATGAAGTGAAGGGCTAGGTTGACTGCATCATCTACAGACCTGTTGGCTCTGTAGGCAAACTGCAGGGGGTCAAGGAGGGGGTCGGTGATGTCTTTTAGGTGTGAGAGCACAAGGCGCTCAAAGGACTTCATCACCACAGAGGTCAGGGCGACGGGTCTGAAGTCATTAAGCCCTGTGGTCCTTGGCTTCTTGGGAACAGGGACGATGGTGGAGGACTTGAAGCAGGCTGGCACATGACATGTCTCCAGTGAGGTGTTAAAAATGTCTGTGAAGACTGGAGACAGCTGATCAGCGCAGTGCTTCAGGCTGGCTGGTGAGACAGAATCCGGACCAGCAGCTTTCCGGGGGTTCTGTCTCCTGAAGAGTTTGTTGACGTCCCTCTCCTGGATGGAAAGAGCCGTCCTCGGCGTGGGTAGGGGGCTGGTGGGGGGGAACTTCAGGGTGGGGGTTGGAGGTGCCAAGGCCCCTCTTGAGGTTGGGGAGGTGGGGGTGGTGGATTGTGGCTGCAGCTGTTGGGGGGCGTCGTGGGAGATGGTTGCAGGACTGTCCCTTTGTCTTTCAAAGCGGCAGTAGAACTCGTTCAGGTCGTTGGCGAGGCGTCGGTCGTTGATGGAGTGGGGGGCTTTCGGCTTGTAGTTGGTGATTTGCTTGAGCCCTTTCCAGACAGACGCAGAGTCGTTGGCTGAGAACTGGTTTTGGAGCTTCTCAGAGTACAGTCGTTTGGCCTCTTTCACTGCCTTGCCAAACTTGTACTTTGCCTCTCTGTATATGTCTTTGTCCCCACTCCTGAAGGCCTTTTCCTTATCCAGTCTTAACCTTCTGAGTTTAGCTGTGAACCAGGGTTTGTCGTTGTTGTAACTCACCCTGGTGTATGATGGTACACAGCTGTCCTCACAGAAGCTGATGTAGGAAGTCACAGCCTCTGTGTACTCGTCCAGACTGTTGGTAGTAGTCCTGAACACATCCCAGTCTGTACAGCCTAAACACGCCTGGAGATTCTCCACAGCCTCACTGCTCCACTTCCTTGTCGTCCTCACAACAGGTTTGCAGAGCTTTAGTTTCTGCCTGTATGCAGGAATCAGGTGGACCATGATGTGGTCGGATTGGCCCAGTGCAGCACGTGGGACGGCGTGATAAGCGTCTCTGACAATTATAGACAAGCATGTTAAAGGTAAAGGTTATAAGACCATCTCCAAGCAGCTTCATGTTCCTGTGACTACAGTTGCACATATTATTCAGAAATTTAAGATCCATGGGACTGTAGCCAACCTCCCTGGACGTGGCCACAGGAGGAAAACTGGTGACAAAACAAAGAGACTGATAATACGAACGACAACAAAAGAGCCCAGAAAAACTTCTAAAGAGATTAAATTTGAACTTCAAGCTCAAGGAACATGAGTGTCAGATTGCACCATCCGACGTTGTTTGAGGCAAAGTGGATTTAATGGGAGACGACCAAGGAGAACATCATTGTTGAAAACAAATCCTAAAAAAGCCAGACTTGAATTTGCCAAACTACATGTTGACAAGCCACAAAGCTTCTGGGAGAATGTCCTATGGACAGATGAGACAAAAAAGACAAAAATTTAACTTTGTAGCAAGACACATCAGCTCTATGTTCGCAGAAGGAAATATGAAGCATATGAAGAAAAAAACACTGTCCCTACTGTGAAACATGGAGGAGGTTCTGTTATGTTCTGGGGCTGCTTTGCTGCATCTGGCACAGGGTGTCTTGAATCTGAGCAGGGTATAATGAAATCTCAAGACTATCAATGGATTCTAGAGAGAAATGTGCTGCCAAGTGTCAGAAAGCTTGGTCTCAGTTGCAGGTCATGGGTCTTGCAACAGGATAATGACCCAAAACGCACAGCTAAAAACATCCAAGAATGGCTAAGAGAAAAACATTGGACTATTCTGAAGTGGCCTTCTATGAGCCCTGACCTAAATCCTATTGAGCATTTTGGAAGGAGCTGAAACATGCTGTCTGAAAAAGGCACCCTTCAAACCTGAGACAACTGGAGACTTTTGCTCATGAGGAGTGGGTCAAAATACCTGCTGAGAGGTGCAGAAGTCTCATTGACAGTTATAGGAATTGTTTGATTGCAGTGATTGCCTCAAAAGGTTGTGCAATTAAAGATTAAGTTAAGGTTACCACAATTTTTGTCCAGCCCTGTTTCATGAGTTTATTTTTTTTAAATAATTCTGTTGAAGCATGTTTGAAAAGCAATGTCCGACTTTCATTTGTTCATTTTCATAGAATTTTTGTTCATTATTACCTTTGTCAGATTCAAGTTATTTCTGTGACCATTGTGGGTTTTTCTTTCATTAACCGAGGGGTACCAACAATTTTGTCCACATGTGTAATTCCTCATACTTTCCCTGGCGAGAATCAAGATCGAATGGGTCTGCCCAATGGGTCTCCTCCCAGTCTGACATGCCAGGAGATCCTCCGACGTGAGGCACCCAGAAGGCAACCTGATCAAATGCATGAATCACTTCAACTGTTTTCTTAAATACATTAAATTCCACAATTAGGACACATCATGACAGCTTTGTTGACTTTTGCTAAGAGTGTCAGTGGGCATGTGGGTTACTGTGCTTTTCCAGCATGAAATGTTTAAGAATTATTGTTCTAAAATTGTGTCTATACATACGGCTGCAGTAGGATTCATCATCAACTTAAATATATTACTCTCAAAATATAAATGTCAAAGTAAAATATGTTAATAAAGTAACCATTAAGTTAGTTTCAGGATCTGCTGTGGTCTGTTCAACATCACCAAGCTTTTGGGAAAAGGCCCTGTATGAAATCATAGCTGACATGCTTTTTACTGTAAAACAGAAAAAAAAAAAAAAATCTGTTGCATTGTAGGGCTTGAAGTCTTTCAGAGAGCCGACGTTGTACTGCGTTCGAACGATGAACAACGAAACGCCTACATGTCCCATGATGCCTTAGCGCTTAACGAACACCTGATTGTCAATACAGAGAAAAGCAATGTCTGCCGTTAGCGTGGAGGAAAAGCTCGCTGAGATGGACAACGAGGAGACAACTTGCTCTGTTTCCTACAGGTACTCCGCTCTCAGGGTGGTGCTTTGGCCGTGTCAATCTTCGGATTACTTTTAATCTTTATACTGTATAATTATTTTATTTCAGCCATATTTAAGCATTTTGACGGATACGTGACCACTCACTGTGCCTCCCATTAAACTGACTTACCCTAGCTGCCAAATACTATGTAATTGTTAGTTAATTAAAAATATCACATAAACCCACATTTAGCAATCCGTTGCAATACCCACTCGTGTCCCATTTTACAATAGGGGGATTCTTGATATAAATTTGTATTTTTATACAGGCGGTAGGCTAACAATACTAGCCAAGACATGCTCTGAAACTTGCGGGTGGCGCAAATTAATAGACTAACTACGGTAAGGCATTGACAGCTACAGTCCTTTCTCTTCGATATAGGTTTTGTATGGCGATGCAAATAAGTCATTTTAATATTCCGGACAAATATGTTCCATTTACCTTGTATTCAGGGCTACAGAATAGAAGAAATGAAAATGTTGGTGACTAATAGTGTAATTTAACATATGTGGTCATATGTAGAAGTTATCTCTGCATCACACCGTCGTGAATGTTGTTACCATCCTGCACCACAGGAGGGCGTTACAGCATCAGTCTGCTGCACTAGTGATGTATGTCCTTGTTCACTTGCCTCACAACCACACATATCAAAGAGAGCATCTAACATGGGAATGACTTATTTACTTTGTACAGTTGACAAATAAAACTTCCTGAAATTTTTAAACAGAACATTGTGCTTATTTAGTGCATAAAACTGGCTGTACCAAAATAAAAAAGGGGTTGATCACATTTTTAAATTTTTTTAAATTTTTGTTTAATCTGGTGTGTTCAGAGTGTGAAATAATCCATTTAGGCAATTGTTTGATATATTGATAACTTCCAACTACTTCTAAGGACAAACGGTGGTGCAGTTGGTAGCACTGTCGCCTCGCAGTAAAAAGGTCTTGGGTTCGATTCCTGGCCGGGGGTCTTTCTGCATGGAGTTTGCATGTTCTTCCTGTGCCCTGTGATGGACTGGCAACCTGTCCAAGGTGTGCCCTGCCTCTCGCCCATAGATTGCTGGAGATAAGCACCAGCTCCCCTGTGACCCACTATGGAATAAGCAGTAGAAAATGACTGACTGATGACATTTGTTTTATTGTTATTGTGAAAAATTTCTTACCATGATAAACATTTTTTTATTTAGCACCTCAATGCTAAATTCTATTTAATGTTTCCCAAAATGGACAGGGATTGTTATTTTTTCTCTTTTCTCCACTGTTGGTTCCATTTGAGAATCAATAAATAGCAATAAATTCAAAAATATGATTAAACAGTTACTGTGTGCAGTTTAGTGAAGCCCATTCCAAAAGGTGTATATTGCTTAACCACATATTGTTTGTGTGGTTGAAAAAAAATCTGAAGAAGTTGGTAATACTTTTTAATCATCGCTTTTATGTATTTATTATCGCAATAAATACCACAAAATATCATAATAACATTTCACATGGCCTTGCCATAGTATTAATACCAATGTAATGTGTGTTATTGGGAAGTCTCACATTAGACTAGTGCAAAGCAGCACATACTTGTGTGCCAGACTTTTTAAACTAAGTGGTGTGCATCTGCATTCAGCCCCATTTCACTCTGATACCCCTAAATTATATCCAGCGCAATCAACTCCCTTCAGAAGTCACCTAATTTGTAAATAATACATAATTCCATCTAGTGAGCACTACAGCCAGTCTTTAAAGGCCTCAGAGGTTTGTTAGAGAACATTGCACATAAGGCTGAACACACCATGCCCACTGTAAACAAACATGGTGGTAGCATCATATTTCTCCAGTAGGGATGATGAATGGAGCTAAATCCAGGGCAAAACTGAAACAAAACCTTAAACTTGACACTGAGACGAGACAGAATCTGATTGAGCTTTAGCTGCTTTAGGAAAAAAGAATAGACACAAATCTCAGTCTCTAGATACACAAAGCTGAAACATATTCCTAAAATACTTTCAGCTCTAAGTGGAAGTAATAGTTGGTATTGACTTAAGGGGGCCAAATATATATGCACACTGCACGTTTAATGTTTTTATTTCTAAAAGAAAATACTGAAACCAACGTATTCTCTACATTGTATTTCACAGTTTCGCACTACTTTATGTTGGTATATCACAGTAATACAAATAAAACACCTCAGAGTTTGAGGCTATATGTAGAAAAATTCTAGGAGTATTAATACTTTTACAAGGCACTGTAGGAACAGCCGTTTGGATATTGAATTGATTCACTTAGTGGAACCAAATAATAACTAATAAGAAAACAATTATATGTAAAACATTTTTGTTTAGTTTTCTTACTAAATCGTAACTAGCAGTGATTTCTTTTAGATGAGTTTTTATTATGTTGGTATTTTATTGAAGACCTCGTTTTGCAGGTTAAACAACTCTTCCTTGCTTTCTAAAGATGTGCCTAACTCATACCTAAATAGAGTAGCCACAGAATGCATTTCCTTTCTTTCATCATAAAGCCATCAAACTCTATCCGTGTCATGAGAAATTACATCAGACCCTGCCTTCAATACATTCATAATTTCTCCCATTCTGCCTCTGCTGTGTTAGACCTTGCCTTGCGTCTGCGTAGCCATAGAGAGCGAATTGAATGTTTGGCATAGCAACTAATTGGAGCTTCTTGTTTCAGCGTGGCTTTCTTGTGCTGCAGCTGTCTTCAGCCTGCACTTTAAAGCTACAACCACAGCTCCAAAACTGCGGTTATGATCAGAGGAATTCCCTTGTGGTTTGGTTGAGGAGCAAAAACACAGGCTGGCTGTGTGTTGTCCAAGCTCACAATATTTGTAGAGGTTTGAAATGTTGGTTCAAAGAAAATCTGTTTGCGTCTGTAATTTTGTTTTGTTTGTAACTGCATAGATTTGGGAAATTAATAAATAATAATAAATAGTTAATATTTGCTTTGCTTGTCCGTGCATGTTGTGTCTCAGGAGCAGTGTAAGGGTCGGATATGCATATTGCTGATGGCCGTTCTTCAGACTTTCAGCTGATTGAGCAGGAGTGTTGGGTTTCATCATGTTGTTTATTCGCTC
The DNA here is from genome assembly GCF_021462225.1 of Girardinichthys multiradiatus. Taxonomy (NCBI): domain Eukaryota; kingdom Metazoa; phylum Chordata; class Actinopteri; order Cyprinodontiformes; family Goodeidae; genus Girardinichthys; species Girardinichthys multiradiatus. Next base: position 30,250,719 of record NC_061794.1, read on the forward strand.
CGTCCTCAGTGGGAGTGAAGCCTGGGAGGAGGCACAGCTCTGTGTGTGTGTGTGTGTGTGTGTGTGTGTGTGTGTGTGTGTGTGTGTGTGTGTGTGTGTGTGTGTGTGCGTGCGTGCAGCGCAGTGGTGCTAACATCTCCAGTCTCAGTGTAAGGCAGAGACATAGTGGGTCTCTGCAGGGTACAAGCACATTGCGTCCTCCCCACCCTTGTTACCTTTTCAACTCAGCTTCTCCTCTTTGGATTCAGTCAGTATCGTCAACATTAGATGACAATAACAGCCAACTGTTTGTTTTCTCCTTCCTGAAAAGTTTCTTTCTTTGTGTTTGTCGCTCTCTTCCAGCCCCACTGGGGACAGTGTGGCTGGAGGGGGGACCTCCAGCCACATTTTGCTATACCGACTGTACAAACTGTTTGTGAGGCGTGTGTGTTTGTGCCATTAGTAGGGAGGTATGGCTCTAACCTGATGCTATTAATACACACTAATGAACATAATCTGGAAAGGGGTAGGCGATCCTCTTAGATTTGCTGGCTGGACAGCCAAAGGGGAGGAGCAGGGAAAGAGGAGGAAAAAGCTGTGTTGCAGTTTCACACTGACGTTTTTTCCAATTTTCCAACAACCAAGCTGTGGACTCCTCTGTTCAAAGAAGGGGAGAATCAGAAAGCTAAACAGTTGTTTTAAGTTTTGTTTCTCACCCAAGTTAATATCACCTCATATCTACAACCCCTTAGTATCTGGGTGTTTTGCAACAAGGGCGTGGTGGTTAAATGTCTTATTGTACACCGATGTATTAAAAATAATGACTTGTTGTCTGTAGCGTTGAACTAAAACACAAGCAAATCCGAAACATTTTCTCCTGTCATGAACACTATACCAGCTTACGAAGGAGCTAGAATATCTGGCTGTTGGGCTCTAAGATCTGATGGCAGGTAAGTGTCTCATTTATTTTTATATTTTCAATGTTGCCATCTTATTTTCTGGTTCTAAAGGTGCTCTTTTTGTTCCGCGAAAGTGGGAACAGGTTCAGTCTTGTGCTGTCTTTGGTGTTCAGCCCTGAGAAACTTTAACTCAATTGAATATTGTTTTTATACTGAGAAAGTCTCTGGAATCATTCGACTGCATTGTTTTACAAAGCAACTAATGATGTTTGGCTCGTTTTGCAACGATTATATGTCAGTTTGTTTTTCATTTCTATGGATATTTAAAAGAACATTTTTTAATCTTTTAAGCGTAGTTTTTTTCACGTGTGTACTGCAAAGGGTTTTCTTGTTTACCTACAATCTGACCTTTTGTCTGCCTTTTTTTTTCTCCTGTCAAAGTTGCATTCATGGTTTGCACTTAACATTTAGGAGCAAAGAACAAGAGCATGATTCAGCACAGTCAGCCGGGATAATCTCTTATGGCTCCCTGGTTTGGCTTTAACAGATAACCCAGTTTGTGCCAGCCGCGTCTTATACATAGCCCTTTGTGTTGTCGGACTCCACTCCCTGGCTTCACCCAGTTGACTGATAAGATGAGATAAATCTTTGCTTGTTTCTTGTTTGCTGCGCAACCCCCTCGAGACTCCACCTGAGGAGGTACATGAGCAGCGTGAAGATTTTAGAGGCTGAGAGTTGACTGGATGTTGGTGAACATCTAGGAATTCCTCTATTAGAGTCTGGCATCCATAGTTATGGCCTCTGGCTTTTTACAGTCCTGTCTGGGAGAGGTGTGGATGTCTGCAATACTACAGTAAGTGTTGCTAAAAACTGGGCGCCGGTTAGATTTCTTGCTCAGAATTAATGTTTGCAAAAAAGACATTTACAATTAAGAGTCAGGAGTTTGACTAACTGATTTGTGTTCTTCTAGGGCTTGATTATTAAGCAATATTCTGTTAGATTTTACACTATAATGTTTGTTTTTCCAAAAGCATGATGAAGTTGACCTGTGTAGGAGCTGTGCAGCAGAGAAAGTTAACCCTTAGAGGAGGAGTTCTGTTCGATGAAACCTGAATCACCACTACCATTAAACCTTTAATTTCTCTTCGAGATTAACCTTTTGTTCATCGTATGAAGCTGCTGCGTTACCACCTTGGCACTTCCAAAGTATCAATCTCTGTAAAAACAGTATTTTGGTAATGAGTCACAGAAAACCTGAGGTAATCAGTACTACTTCTCTGTAAAAGACACGACCATCCACTGTGTTTGGTTTGAGTAGTTTATGCAAATTCACCCTTTGCCTCTCTCCTGTGAGAACCTCATGCCTGATTTGAATCAGCTTGTTGTCATTTGTTTACTGTCTTTGTTACTGAGATGATTCATTTTGTTCAGTGGGACAACTGGTTGCATGGCCCAGCAGATGGTCACTGCAGGGGGATGTAGCTGATTTTCGCCTCTGTTGCTGTCAATGAATGATCTGGGTTTTAGTTTTATATAACTTTGCTGCCAGTCCTGAATGGAAAATACTAATTCAGAAGATCCCCAATATCAGAGTGGTAGAAGCGCTGGTGGTATAACCCACCTTCATTATCTTCTTCACATTCAGGAACCTGCTGGCAGTGCTGCAGAGAATCAAATCACCTCCACTCTAGTCTCAAGTCGTATGCCGCTTCTAACAGGTTTCCCTTCCAGGACAGTTGTCACCTCTGATCAGTGTGAGATAAGACGACACACAGCCTCCGTTTCACCAAGTGTTAGGACCCTTGAGTTATGCACAGTTTGGTGTCCAGCTGTGCGCAGATGTTTCCCTGTCTTGCCATGCACTTATTCGAAATCTGGTTTTAAGGTTGTAATAAAACACAAGCCGAAGTTTCTCTGGTGGGGTTATAACGATGAGAAAGCTTGACCTTTATCTTCAGAACCTAGAGTCATTTATGAACTTCTTTATGTCTTCAACTTTTATCCCAAATCAGCTGTAAATCATCCCTTTTACCTGGTGCCTTTTCTACAACTAGGTACGAAGTTCACTTGCTGAAGATTGAAGAAAAAAAATAAACATTAACCCAAGAGGGTACAGTAGTTCATCGCTGGTACAGTCTTGTTTACTGTCAGTCAACTGGGCCACTTTTATTTACGTCATGTGTTTTTTATTCCACGATGGTTTCTCTTATAGTCTCATGTGTAAAGCAAAAAAAACCCCAAAATATAATAAGTAAATATGGTCTTTTGGTTCAGATTCTAAAAAAATGGCAGAAAATACCTTGTCCTCATTATTTCATATATATACTTTATATATTCTTTATACAACAACAGACATTTAAAAACGAACAAATTCACAAGAAGTTTTTTATGTTTGCTCCAAACACTGATGCTGTCATCTGTTGTGTGTTTGCTTATTTTAAGTGGAGGCGGTGATGGATCGCTGGACCGACTGCTTCCCTCTGCCAGCATGGGCCTTTCTCCCAGGAAGCGGACCACCAGCCAGTGTAAATCGGAGCCTCCGCTGCTGCGTACCTCCAAACGAACCATCTACACAGCTGGCCGCCCACCCTGGTACAACGAACACGGAGCACAGTCCAAAGAGGCCTTTGTCATCGGTAGGAAACTGAGAAAACATGTTGTTTGTGTCCAAATTTTACAACACTTGAGAGAAATAACATTCTGCAGGGTCTAAGTGTTTGAAAAGTAAGTCTTAAAAAACCTTAATTCTGTAGATTTGACACGATATGTCTGAAGTTACCTTTAGTGACATCTCTGTTTTTGTGCTTTGATTCATTCAGAACTGCTTTTTTTGTCTATGTATGTATTTGAAGTGCTCCATTAGCAGCATGCATTCATTCATCGTGTTGTGGTTCTGGCTGAGGTGCTTTGGGTGTTTTCACCGACTTCTGTAGGCAAGAAGATCAAAACATCCTGGTTGTGTTTTTAATTACTAGCTGCTTCGTCATGGAAAAGGATATATCTAATGAGATTTGGCTTGAAAACAGGCATTTCTAAAGTTTTCTAAATCTGTGATGGATGAGTATTGTGATGCGTCTTGTATACTGCCGAGAGGAGTTAAAGGGTGTATTCACACCAGGAATGTCCTTTGGTCCGCTTATTTGGTCCAAACCACAAGTGGAATTTATTTATTTTTGTTTGGTGCGGTTTGCCTTTACATCGTATTTTTTGCAAGTATACTATTATTTGTAAACAAAGCAACACGGGTGACGATCATGGTTCACACTGGACAGAAATGACAGGGGCGAGACAGAGCACAGACCCATAGCATCTCTGTTCTGTATATTTGTGCCGTTATTACAGCTGTAAAATCACTGGGAGGGTCAAGAACAGCTCATTCAACACAGATATTGCGATGTTGTCTTTATAATTTTGCAACTCCGTCAGCGAATGCGTGCTACAAGCCGAAGGAGACGACATGCTCTGCATCTCGTGACCCACAACATGCCAGTAGCAGTGTTGCTAGGCAACATACAGCTGATCAGGTATGATTTCAGTACAATTTACACCTTTGCTGCCAACTATGGTGGCTTGTTAAGTCCAAGGAGAAGTATGTTTTCTGTAATTGGACCAGATCGGGGCTGGTTCATATTCAGATCATAAGCAAACTTCACCAGAGTCTGTTTGGAAGCGGGCCGAGACCATGTATTTGTTTAACAGAAGTTAATCTTTGTTATTCGTAGAGGTTCTTCAGTTTTAATCTTAAAAAGGTCTAAAAAACTGTCATATTTAACTCACTGAACTTGCACTTACCCATTTTGCAAAGCCGTCCTACTTATAGATCTAATTAAAAATGTATTTCTTTCCCATTTTGGATTAGATTTGATTAGTTCCAGAGTAGTAATACTGATGAGCTGAAGACTTGTATTTTACAGATATTAGCAATCACTGGTTTACTTTTCTGGTTTTGGTTTTGCTCATTCACTGCCACGACTGTCTGGGATAACTGAAAAGAAAAAAAAAAATTCTCAATTTGTATGTAAGTCAGTCATCACCATCAAGATAAAAATAAAAATTATCCTTTTGTGTAAAAGAATATCAAGAAATACTCAAATAAACAGGGTTTGTGTGAGTGAAAGCTTTATTTTCTGACAGTTGGTTCTCTTCTCACTGTTGCATAAAATGCAGCTCATGTAAGCACCAACAGAACATACAAACAGAGCCTTTTTTCATAGTGTTCTGACCCAAATTGTTTACTATGGCGTGAGAAAACTCACACAAGAAAGAGCTGGATGTCAGTGAAAGTAAGTCAGGAAGTGAGACAAACTCCTACGCATTGCTGCCTCGATGCTTCACAACCTGAGAGGTGCGACTGAATGTTTGGATTACACGCACACTCTGAATGACAGCAAGATTTGGACATTTTAACTGAGTGTTAAATCATGCCTAAAATAATTTGAGAACATTATACTGGCAGATAATATACAGTTTGTTCATGCTTATGAGGGGAATTAATATTGCAATGCTGTTTATTTTTGTATGTTTAAAAATAATACTGACGCACATAAAACTGGTTCGCTTACTTGCTAATGTGGCAGACAAAACTTTGCTCTTTTTTTTGCCCACTGAAGCTTTGCAGTTTTAGTCAGTTTACTTTTGTATTACTTGTCTAGACATGGTAATGTTCATGGGACACTCAGAGGTGTCTAGTAATAACTTTCTCAATGTAATTACAATAAAGGTCAAAATACTTCAAAATAAAGCAGCATAATATTAGAAAATAATGCAGTAGTAAAATGTTTTGTTAAATATTGTGATAAATCCACATTTTTTTCACCCTTCTGTTTGTTTATCTGTCATTGCAACAATTGCACCTCTCTCCGTGACCTTTAGGTGTTTTCAGCTCTATGATCTGTGTCAGTTTGGGTGTATCTGCTGCAGTGAGACGAAAGCCGCATTCCAAACAGTATTTTGTAACATCAATATTGGATGTTGTGATGATAGGTTTTTGATATTTTGTACAGCCCTTGTTAATTTTTTATTCTTTTTTTACCATATTAAGATATTATGTTTCAGAGTTATTGTAACTTCTTTTTTTCAATTTACTGTAACAGGTCTGTGTGGAGGCAGCGCTTCAGGAAAGACCACAGTCGCCAGGAAAATCATTGAAGCTTTAGATGTTCCATGGGTTGTACTACTCTCAATTGACTCTTTCTATAAGGTACAGAAGATGATGCATCATGTCTGGCATGTACTGATGGTGTGTGTATGTCTATTGCGAAATTTAGGCTTTTTGTTAATTTCACATCAGTTTAAGTGTGTTTGGATTCTGGAAAATAAAACCATAACATTATGCTACCCATATCAGCCACCCCTCCTCCTTAAATCCCCCTACTGGCCTGAAGGACAGAAATCTGGTGGAAAGAAAAAGAAAGTTTAAATCCCAGAGAGATACCAGACTTGTGTTAAAAGCAAAAACAGTACCGGAGTACAGTCAAAGACAAGACAGCATTTTTGGCCCCGCCCCAAGTTCACCCACTCTGGTTGCGTAATCCTTTTCTGAAGGGGGTCATACCCGACCAAGGACTGGCGCTGCTAAAGCCTTTAGTCTGTTTTTCTTGCTTCCTTAACTGGGATTTCTTTTTACATTAACAACTCCATTTTTCCTGTTGGAGTAGCTTACAGCACACACAGAGCGTGGAACATGAGTTTATCATATTAAGTGTGTAATCAGCTCACTTAAGAAGGAGGCGTTGGTGTTCAAAAACTGCTCAATAGCAGGTCTGGGCTTTTCAAAGCACAACCAGCCTATGGGCACACACACACACACACACACAGAGACAGACAGCACCTGGTACAGACGTCACAGTGGCACATGATGTTCTACTAAATTTAGGTTCCTAACTTCAACTGCTCCTCAACAGGGATCAGTGTTTTCACACAAGTGTGGCAATATTTGACTGTGCATATTGGTAATAATGCATTGCATTTATGTTTTTGGTTTTATATAAAAGGTTTATTTGCTTTCTTGCATAAGAAGAACACAGACATTTTAGCTTTACAGTGGAAATTACACTGTAATGAAACGACGTGGCTATCCTCAGGTCCTGTCCCCTGAGGAGCAGATGCTGGCAGCCAGGAATGATTATAACTTCGACCACCCTGACGCCTTCGACTTTGATTTGCTGAGGCACACCATGCGCAAACTCAAACAGGGCAAAAGCGTGAAAATCCCCGTCTATGACTTCACAACCCATGGGAGACAGAAGGAGTGGGTAAGGATGAATGTTCACAGCCCGACGTGTCGCATTCAATTGGCATTCTCACTTTTTGTCACATTACAACCACAAACTATTGTAATAGGCTTTTATGTGATTAACCAACACAAAGTGGTGCATAATTCTGCAGTTTTCAGATTTTATTTACAAATGAAAACCTCAAAATGGATTCATGTATTTGTATTCCCTTGACTAATTTGGACCTTTTGGAAGACCAGCAAGAACAAAGCCATGAAAAGTCCTGTATGCAGTTTGCCACAAGACTAAAGAGGAGCACAGTAAAAAGAAAACACTCTGATCTGATCGGAGACCACAGTTTTACTTTTTTGGCCTTCATGCACGTGTGACGGAAACAATGTCTTATTGGACAATATCTAACAAAATGGCACATTGCCCTGAATGCACCATGCCAGTCAAACATGGTGGTGGCAGCATCATGCTGGTAATAGGGAAGAAACTAAATGCAGGAAACTCCTGGAAGAAAACCTGGAAGAGTTTTGACTCAGGGTGGCTGAACATAAATACACGACACCTTTTAGAACTAACTTTTTTTTGAGTGCGCGCTTGCATTTTTGTCCTGTGTCTCCTTGTGTTGCTCTGTGATGGGCTGGCAACCTGCCCAGGTTGTTCTCTGCCTCTTTCCTCATGACTGCTAGAGCTAGGCACCAACCGCCACTGCAACTAACGGGATGAATGGATTAAAATCATATATGTTTCCTTTCACTTTAACATTTTGTGCTACTTTGTGTTGGCCCATTACATAATATCCCCCAAAACATGGACATTTATGGCTGTAACATGAAAAAATATGAAAAAGTTAAAGGGGCAGGAAAACTTGGCACTGTGATATTTTTATCAGCCTTCATTAAGATCTACTGAGGGAGGTATTACGTCAATAATCTGTCATTATCTCACTTTGTATGGGGGTAACCTGAATGTTATGTCTTGTTTCCCACAGAAAACTGTTTATGGAGCCAGTGTCATCATCTTTGAGGGAATCATGTCGTTCGCAGATAAAGCCCTCCTGCAGGTACCATATAAATACTGATCTGCAAAGCATTGAAGATACCAGCTTTAGTATATTTCTTCATATCTTACTGTTTTTTTAGTTATTGAATGTGCAACAAAAAAGCCAGACAAGTCTTTTAATTACACATGCATATTTATTTTCTCTCTTTGCAAAGTAAACTAATGCATTAACCTCATATAAATGCACACGTGGGCTGATATAAAGGAGAAGAGAAATGCAAGAGATAAATTGGATTCAGTCTCTGTAATCTACTTTGCTCACAAAAGAGTTTTTAACTGTTAAATGTCACTCATTTAATAAATGTATATTTGTTTATCTGTTTTACATTGATGCAGGTATTTAAATTCTGTCCTCTTTACTTTGTTGTTTTATAGTAGTTTGAACTGTTTGGCGTAAAGCTTTAAATTTAACCAAACATTTTCTAACTAAGGTTTGTTCCCCTTTAGTTGCTCGACATGAAGATCTTTGTGGATACCGACTCTGATATCCGTTTGGTGCGCCGACTGAGGAGAGACATCACGGAAAGAGGCCGAGATATTGAGGGCGTCATCAAACAGTACAACAAGTTTGTGAAGCCCGCTTTTGAGCAGTACATTGAGCCCACCATGCGCCTGGCTGATCTGGTGGTGCCACGTGGTGAGTGATCCCAAGCAGATTGCACAGACTAGTTCAGAATTACATAGTCAGCTAAAGTTTAAGGATAAACCAATTGTATAACAGATAAATAAGCCCTGTAATTACACAGATTTTTGTCATCCTGTCAGGTGGTGGCAACATGGTAGCCATTGACCTGATTGTGCAGCATGTTCACAGTCAGCTGGAGGAGGTAAGAGGTCCTACTCAAAAATAAAAACCTGACAATTAAATATGTTAAAAAGATTTTAGTAGAGCCCCTCTTCCCTTCGTTCTTCCTTGTTCATGTTGGGTTTTTTTTACAGTGCTGCAGGTTTCAATCAGTAGGGTTGTTTTTACTTTACACCCTTTTATGATTAGCATGCAAGTGTCATCACTCCCCCTAGTGGATGATGATTGAACTGCCAGGGTTTTAGTGAGAGTTGAATGTATTTGGGTTAGTCTCTTTGTCGTTCCACTGCAGAATTTCACAATTTACATTTTTTTTTAAAAGTGCACCTAAAAGAAAAACTACTAATTCTGCTCTGTGTGCATTCTGGTTGATAACATCATGAGAGGCAGAAAAAAGCTGATCAGCTAGTTTAGTAAACACTGTGGTGGATGGGCAACTTGATAGATTTTAACAGAGATTACGAAGCATTTGAGGTTGTTTTTTTTTGCCTTGGTCCGCCTTGGTACTCATTACAAACTGCTTCCATGTTTTTTATTGTTGTCAGAGTTTCCTTCTGGGGGAATTTCATTAAAAGGGGGAGAATGAGAGGGAAAAAAACAACATTAGAAATGGATAAAGTTAAAATAACAAATGAGCTGCCTTTTGTGATGTCACTAGAGGCATAAGCCCCTGGAAGCTCGTTTTAGGAATGGTCAATATTTTTCGACATGTGATCCTACTTATGATATGTTTGTTGATATGAGGGAACATATCTGACTGATAATGAGCTGAAAATGGTTTGGTTTTCCAGTACAACTGCACTAATCACCAGTTTTGTTTGTGGGGCGCACTTTTTGCCGTGGTGTAGTTTGCTTTTTTGGTCCTCCCCATCACAAACACAGTATCACACATGCCGCTGATGGATTGCTCTCTCACTCTCTCTCCCCCCTCCTCACCCTCCATTGCTCACAGCGCGAGCTCAGCGTCAGGTAGAGTGGCCTTTATCCTGTCTGTCTTTCTCTCTCTGACATCTTTCTAATTCACCAGTTGCTCCAGCTTTTTATTGGAAGAGAGAGGAAAACCACTTGGCAAAAACCAACATTTCTTCCTCCCTGTCGTGCTGGCTGCCATGACACATCAGCAGGCGGTGCTGTTGTGTCTTTTATTAATGAGGAATCTAGTTGGCCAAGTTAGAACCACAAGCTTCAATATCTTTCATTGGGAGGCGGGAGGAAAGTTACATTTTGAAACTTTTTTCACAAATATTTCTGTAAAATGTGGCATGCATTTGACCCCTTTACTCTGATACCCCAAAATAGATAGAAAACTTTAATGAACAGTCTGCATCAGGAATAACAAGGAGCCCAACAGAAAGATCAGGGAGAAAGTTGAGAAGATGTTGGAAGTAGGCTTAAGTTCTAAAACAATATCCCAAGATTTGAACCCCTCATTTAGCACTGTTCAATCCACCATCTGAAAATGGGAAGTGCAGGATGCAACTGTAAACCTTCCAAGACATGGCTGTCCACCAAAAGTGACAGGCTGGGCAAGGAGCGCTTTAATCAAAGAACCAGCCAGGCTGAGCTGCAGAGATCCACAGTGCAGGTGGGTGAATCCGTTGACAGGTTAATTAGTAGTCTTTCACTTCACAAATCCAGCCCTTATGGTGAAGGGGAAAGAAGAAAGGCATTTTTGAAAGAAAGCCATGAGAAATTGCCTTTGCAGTTCGCCACATGCCAAGTGGGGGACATTAGGATAAAGGGCTCTGGTCAAATGAGACACAAATTGATTGTTTTGGTCTACATGCTTCTTGGGTTTTATAGGCTGCAAAAACCTTGAGACTGGGGCAGAAGGCAGTCTCCAAATGTGTAGAGCTTGTAGTCATAACCCCAGAAGACCCACAGCTTTAGCTTTAATAAAAGCTATATATATATATATGTATATATATAGTCCTGCAAAGTATAGATTACACTGCATGCTGCAATTTTTATGTTTATTTGTTTGGAAAACATGTAATTTCTCTCTTGCATCTCAGTAGTGTTCTACCTTTTGTTGGTCCATCCAATAAAATCCAATGAAAACACATTGAGGGTTGTGGTTGTAATGTGACAAAAGATGGAAAACTTAAAGGGTTGTGATTGTTGCAAGTCTATCAAATCTGAATCCACATCACTGTGGACCAGTTCCAAATCTACGAAAACTGTAGTTTAAAACATTTAAATGTGGTCTGATGCAGCCAGTATTCAGTGAGAAGGTGTTGGTTTTCCCTCTCTTTATGACGTCTCACGCTCTTCCTGACTTCTGTGTCTAAAAATACAGCCATGAGTCTGAGCAACTGACCCCTCCTTTCAGTGGCAACAACAGAGGCCGAGGAAAAGACACTATGACAGAAAACAGAGAAAGAGAGAGGAAGCTCTCGCTGCAGCAATTGCTGATTATCACATACCTCAGCCACAGAGAAAGTTTCCAATACCCTACTACAAAGCAGCGAGTTTTTCCATTGAATGTCGGCCACAGAATATGAGGCAGACAGAGAAAGGAAGTGAGGTTGGTGTCTGTCTTTAGACACAGGATGTGCCGGGGCCTGTGAGCTGAAATACCAACCTTTACTGTTTTACATGGTGAAAGAGTGACAGCCGCACCAGCGCTTGTGCACCGCCTACGCGTACACACAGTGGATGCACATGCAGATATCAAAATCTGATCCAAAAGGCGATACTTCTGTTTTCTACCGTATCTGCAGATCTGTTAAAGCGTGGCCTGTAACTTAAGGTCTTCATTGTATCGTAGAATATACCCACTATTTAGTGTTTTTGCAATTGAAATGACAATTTGACACACTTTCTAGATAGTTTCAGCTGTCACACTTTACACTGTGTCTGATTATCCTTCATCCTTTCATTCACCTGATGTTTTGTCTTTTCTCATTTGTCTTCTCTTATCTGTTTGTCTTTTCTTTGTCCCTTTCTTTGTAATTGTTGTCTTGTCAAAAAAAACAATCTTCCCTTAGAGGAAACTTCGCTGGGATATGTGAGCAGATCTGCTATAATTTCCCTTTTCTTTCGTTTGGCTAATCTGTAACTTTTTGATGCTGTAGAAATTTTGTAGTGTCAACACAACTGCATCTCTGGGTTTTTATAACGGTGTGTCTGCTCCTCTAGAGATCAAGATCAGCCCTTTAGATTTTCAGAAGCACTGTCTCTTAGTGGATAAGCATAGACCAATTTAAAAAAAAAAGGCAAAACATTGTCTATTAGTTGTTATTTAAAGGGCATATATCATCCATTTTAAAACCTCCATTTTTCAAATGCGCTGTTAATATTTAAACCTGAAATGGAGAAAAAATAGATTGAAGGAAAAAAGCAAAAGTCTGCCAGGAACTGAGAGTTGCTGAAGAGTAATGGCGTTTTGTCTGGACCACAGAAGTCCGGCATCAATGCGTAACGCTGTTTCCACCTAAGACAAAACTAGTGATGGCAAAGTCTCCAGCTCAAATTTGAGTTCTCAGCGTGAATATTTCTATGGGTATTTATCGTAAAAACGAAGGTAGAGTTGAGAAAAGTCGTCTTAAGTTCAGTAGCATGGAAATCTAACAGACTGGTACCATACAGAGGTATTTAACCACTCAGTTGTTGGCTTTGTACGCACTAATTTTATCTAAATACATAACAACAACAACAACAACTTGTGACAAAAATTCTAAACAAAACTAATCTGGAAGCATTCGGGTAGATGTTGTAGTTTCTTCTACAATTATTGCTAACTTTGTTACTCTGATGCCCAGAGATGATGCTCCGATTTCGCCAAACAGCTATATTACCAGAATATTCAACATTAGTCAGCCATGCTGTTATTATGCAAGTTTCACTTTTCTACACATAATCAGTCCAGGTTTAACTGCACTGCAGAATGTAGCTGTGAACATTTTTATTTTGAAGACTCTCTTGACTCACTCAAATACTTAAAAGGCATCTGCAGTCAAATCTTTTCTCCTTCATTTAGGTCAGAGGCAGTTACCCTGGTTGCCCTAATTGTCTGGCTGTGGATTGCCTAATTGAGCTATCCACAGTAGCCGTGGCATGGACCTAATTCCAAGATTCCAGTTGTTTAATAATCCTGCAACAAACAGTAGTGAGGAGAAATCCACCTTTCCCACCAGAGCTTACTTTCCCAGAGCTCATCCATGTCTCCAGCATAGATGTTTTTTGTAGCAAAAGTGCTCGCTGTCCTGTTTTACTTGGCCTAACCTAAAAAGCTCTTTAAATTTCAGAAAAGTGCTTCTTGAAGTTACTTATTAACTTAAAAAAACAAAGAAAATGTTGATTGTGGATGATTTTCACATACCTGAAGTATTCCTCTTGTACTAAAATATGATGATATATTCCCTTTAACCTGACTCTATTTATTTTATATTTACAAGTATTTTTAGGGATTTTGTGACATTTCTTTTATCCATTATCACAGTCTCTGTGCTGTTATTTTTTCCCACGAAAACTGTGTGCTCTGCTCAGTTTTCTGTTGTTCTTTTCATTTTTGATTCTCTCCAGAAATATGATTGCAGTTCTTTCCAAATTTGCTTTAACTAATACAGAAAAAGATCCCATTGATTAACGTGTTTTTTTTTTTTTTTTTTTTGCATGTAACTTAGTGTGTGTGTATTTTTTTTTATTGAAATACAGAAAGCGTGTGCATGCCTTCGTGTGAACCCTACACAATTTTTGCACAAGTCTTAATTGCACTCGCCTTTATTTGTGTTTACACTCAAGTCTCTGTCCATCTTTCTTTCCGTTTTTGGCACGCTCACCCTCTACCACCCCCGCTTTATTATTTGTTGCCATGGTTACAGGGCAGCCCTGGCTTCTGCACACCAAGCCCAACCCCTCCCCCAGACCCTCAGCGTTGTGGAGAGCACACCCCAAGTCAGGGGCATGCACACTATCATCAGGTAAAAGCTGAAAGAAAAAAATCCTAATTTGTGACAGTGAAAGAGTTTGCAGAGTAAAGCTGCTTCTGTCAGAATAAACCTTGTAACCTTTTTTTTTCACACTGAACATCTCGTTTAGAAACAAGGAAACCAGCCGTGATGAGTTCATCTTCTACTCAAAGAGGTTGATGCGTCTGTTGATTGAGCGAGCACTCTCCTTCCTCCCTTCACAGGTTAAAAACATTTAAATGAATCAGTTTATGCTGCATGAAACTTGTGTTGTAGGATATAAAAAGCATGATGGCAATCAATCGGCGCAAGACAAAGTGAGAAATTAACACGTACATCGCTTTAAAATGTGGACAGTGTGAAAAGATAAAGACAAATGGAAAGATAACCTGCTTGTGTTAGAAATAGATATGAAGGCTGAGATGACCTGCAGCACAATGGAAACTCAGAAACTCACCACAATGGAAAGTTTTCAAACTTTAATTCTGAGCTGCTGTGTGCTTTTGAAAAACACATATGGGAGTTTTTAATGCCCTTAAGCATGTCTGAACTTATTTTCCACACTTCTGCAGTACAATAAGCAGCACTCTGATCAGATCTGTGTTAGTACTGTGATGATCTCAAACATTAACTTAGGTCCACGTAGTGCAGACCATCCAGGGAGAGGACTACGAAGGCAGGAGTTTCCACGGAAAGAGGGTGAGTGAGCTTCGTTTAACTTTCCGCACTATAGTTGCATTTAAAAGCCACTTAAATTAATTTACTTTTCACTTTTCAAACAATGCTATTAATTTAAATCTTTTTTTTCCTTGACAAGATTACTGGGGTTTCTATCCTGCGAGCTGGGGAGACCATGGAACCAGCCCTGAGGGCCGTCTGCAAAGACGTCCGCATCGGAAAGATCCTCATCCAGACCAATCAGGACACGGGAGAACCTGAGGTACATGGCTGCACTAATGTAGCAACGGTAGAGCTGTTTAAGACACATTACTATTCTACACATACGTTCTGTGTCCCAAATGGGCTAATGTTTAAACTTTGGAATGATTTATTTAGCTCAGAATCAAAATACTTTATTAGTAATCGCTGCAATGTTGTCATTGCAGTTTATCAGCCTGAAAACAGAAACATTTGAAGTATCTGTAAATAATGACTATGTGGAGGAAAAATAAGGTGCTTCAAAAAAAAGTTAAAAAGAAGAAAGATATAAAGTCATTATGTAGCTGTACTAAATTATATGTTGGATTTTTATGTCAGATTTTAATTTTTGTTATGTGTTTCCAATGTGATGATGATATAAAAGCACATACCCATGTCATAATATTTTCAGCTTAACTTTGGCATTCTTATTAACGGATATATATATATATATATATATATATATATATATATATATATATATAGTGAAACATGTTTGACTTTGACTTATGGGACGGTGTGAGAAACCTGAACATAGCAGCAGGTCACTGATGTCACATTTTTGGTATTAACCACACATCCTGTTTTGTACATTTTCAGCTTCATTATCTTCGACTACCCAAAGACATCAGTGAGGACTATGTGATACTGATGGACTGCACTGTGTCCACCGGGGCTGCTGCCATGATGGCTGTTAGAGTTCTGCTGGTGCGAGCGCCTCAATGCTTCAAAAATCCTACATTTTCTGCATTTATTAAGTTGCATTCACAATTGACCCAGTTTTTTGTTTTGTTTTTTTGTTTGATGTATATTTTCAGGACCATGATGTTCAAGAAGACCAGATCCTGTTAGTTTCTCTGCTAATGGCTGAAATGGGAGTCCATTCAGTGGCCTATGCTTTCCCACAGGTTAAAATCATCACCACAGCCGTGGACAAGAAGGTCAATGATGTTTTTCACATCATTCCCGGCATCGGTAAGTGATGCTCAGGAGGAAAGTGTGCTGGACAACAATTTAAAAGGTTGAATTTTTAGTTTTTGATTTTCACTTTAATCATTGAGATGCATTTATCCGTCCTCTACTGTTTCTACCTTTTCCTTCAGGTCTCAGGTGCTGATTCCAATTTGGACCAATTCTAATTTTAGACATCAAATAAATAAATGCTGCAAGTTATTTTATAGAGGTAGTAGTTTTGAATCTAGATTATCCACATCTAAGTTTTATTGGTTATTGAACAAACTCAAAAGTGCATCAAAATTGGTTGGTCTGATTAAGGGGAAAATGGCCAATTTCAGTCTTTGCGTATCTCTAATAATCATGAAAGGGATTTTGTTCAGTTTTTGAAACATCTTTTTTTCTTTTCTTTTGTGCAGGAAACTTTGGAGATCGATACTTTGGAACAGACGTACCGCCTGACTGGAGCGACGAGGACATAGACAAGCCCAGTGGCTGACAGTTGCTGCAGGATTTTAAGATTCTGAACTGTGGCCTCTGGTGAGCAACCTGAAGACATGCTCCTTGCCTCACTTCTTCTGGCCGCTACATGCAACCGTTAACATCAAACAGGAATGACCAAAAAAATTATCCAAAAACAGGAAAATGGGAAATTGCAAATGTACAGCATGAAATGTAAATTATTGCATTTAAAATCAATTTTGAACACATTTGAGGGACTTTACTATTATGAATCCAAAGTATTTTTATTTGTACAGTTTATTATAAAGTACAAATATTTTATTTTAATGCATAAATTGCGACAATCTATGAGAAAAAAGGCAGTTTTAATATGACGGATATCTATGCCTTAAGTCATGAACTGGGTGCGACACAACTGAATGTGAACTTGCACGTGTTATAAAAAGAGAACCTTATAATTTTCAAGTTTACTTTTTTTAACCACATGCCTCTTTTCTTGGAACTTTCAGAAAAGTAAAATTGTAACACACACTCGTCTTGCTCAGCTTCCATCGCCATGAGGCCTTTCTGAAGGACCATTCAATCGGAAAATGTGTGGGTGTGTTGTCTTTTTTTTTTTAAGCTCTTTTTAGCTCTCTCGTTCAACCTTCACCGTGGATGCTGACCAGCCTCAAAAGGATGTTGAAAACCGGTGTTCATTATACAGCTTTAAGTATATACTTGTGGTGTATATTAATGCTAGTTGTCCGTCATTTACATCTGTTTATACTATGGATGAAGCAGCTCAGCAGGACGGTTGTGCATCTTTTTGTTGTCCTGAAAATGGGTCCTCTGCATAAAACAAACACTGATTAGGCGTTTATTTTAGTCTCCCGTGTAGTTTCAACCCAGTCGGTGGAATTGGTCCTTTGAAAAGAAGCCTGTGATAGCATGAAAGTATAATGCCGGATCTTTTGATGGGGAGCTGTATTAAAAATAACTATCAGTCTGTTTAAGTTACAGCCTTATTATTGTTGGAAAAATATTCACAGTTTGTGGGGTCACCCTCAGGGGTGTTTGAACCTCTGCTATATTTCATTACACATTATAATATATTATAAATATATGTTGTTTTTATAATTCATGCTTTTAAAATGTCAGTGTTTTATTTGAAAAAGAAATGGAAAAAATAAGGTTTAAAAAAGTTTTAAAAGTTGCAGTAAAAAGGTGATACTCACTGCATCATGTTAGTTGAATATATGTAATGTTTGCTTTTCCATTCTGCAACCTGTTACTCTACAGTAAACTCTTTCCGTACTGAAATCAATTGATTGTGTTTGTGTGCTTTCTCGTGCCCTTCGACTTTTTTCATATTTTGTTATGTAACCACCACACACTTCAGTGTATTTTATTGGCATTTGATGTGTCAAACCAACATAAATTGCATAATTGTGTTAATATAATTACAGGAAAATCATACATGGGGTTTAAATTATTTTGCAAATTAACAAACCTGAAAAGTGTGGCTTACATTTGTGTTCAGCCTCCAATGTCAATGATTTGTAGAAGCACCTTTACTGAAGTTACAGCTGCAAGTCTCAGCTTTGCACATATACAAGCCTAAAATGTTTTCCTGTTCTTTTTGCAAAATAACTGATTTTCATTCAGACTGGATGGAGAGCGTATGCGAACATCGGTTTTCATGTATGGACATAAATCTGTCATTGGATTTAAGTCTGAACTTCTAAACCGTTCTATTAGAGCTCTGGGTGCATTTTTAGGGGCAGTGTTCTTGTCGGGAGTTGAACCTAAAATCCCAGTTTAAGTATTGTGTAGCTTCGAACATGTATTTTTCAAGAATGTCAAATCTTTTTGTCAACCATGTCCCTGCTTAAGAAAATTGTGCTGCCACCATTCAGAGGGATATGTGGTATTAGATTTCTTCCATACATGGCGTTTTGTATGTTGCCCCTAAAGTTCAGTTGTGGCAATTCTAACCAAGTGAAGTTTATTTATATAGCACCTTTCAGCAACAAGCCACCAAGGTGCTGTACACAAGGAAAAACATTACAACGATACAGAAAATCAAACAACAGGTAATTTAAAAAAATAAAGAGAATAGAATAGAATGATGGATAAGAAAATGAAAGGAAAATTGGACTGAAAACTTAACTAATAATGTTTAGATGGCACAGTCAAAGGCCACTCTAAGCAAATAAGTTTTTAATCTTGATTTAAAGCAACTTAGGGTTTCAGCGCTTTTACAGTTTTCTGGGAGTTTATTCCAGATTAGTGGAGCATAAGAACTAAAAGCTGCTTCTCCATGTTTGGTTCTGGTTCTGGGTATGCAGAGTAGATTTGAGCCATAAGACCCGAGAGGTCTGGGTGGTTGATACACTGACAACAAGTCTGTAATGTATTTTGGTGCTAAGCCATTCAGTGATTTATAGACTAACAGAAGTATTTTAAACTCTATTCTCTGAGCTACAGGGAGCCAGTGTGTAGGGACTTTAGAACCGGGTTGATGTGCTCCACTTTCTTAGTTCTAGTGAAGACGCGGGAAGCAGCGTTCTGGATCAACTGCAGCTGTCTGATCGACTTTTTAGGCAGACCTGTTAAAACACCGTTGCAGTAATCAATTCTACTAAAGATGAACGCATGAATTAGTTTTTCAAGGTCCTGCTGAGACATTAGTCCTTTAATTCTGGAGATGTTCTTTAGGTGATAGAAGGCCGACCTAGTTACTACCTTTATGTGCCTCTGAAGGTTCAGGTCTGAGTCCATCACTACACCCAGGTTTCGAGCCTGACTGGTTGTTTCTAGCTGTATTAACTGAAGCTGTGTGCTAACTTTTAAACACTTTTCCTTTGGTCCAAAGATTATTACTTCAGTTTTGTTTTGATTCAGCTCAAGAAAATGTAGGCCCATCCATGCATTGATTTCTTCTAATCATTTACCCAGCACTTGAATGGGTTCATGGTCACCTGGTGACATCGTAACGCATAGCTGTGTGTCGTCTGCATAGTTATGATAACTTACGTTGTTTATTAAAATCTGAGTTAGGGGGAGCATGTAGATATTGAATCGGAGGGGCCCTAAGATGGACCCTTGGGGAACGCCACATGTGATTTTTGTGGTCTGTGATGTAAAGTTACCTACTGACACAAAAAATTCCTGTCCTTCAAGTAGGATTTGAACCAGTTGAGTGCTGTACCAGAAAGGCCGACCCAGTTTTCCAGGCGCTCTAATAAAATGGAATGATCAACAGTGTCGAATGCTGTACTAAGGTCCAATAATACCAGCACTGTGGTTCTTCCACAGTCTGCATTTATACGGATGTCATTGAACACCTTGACAAGAGCAGTCTCTGTACTATGGTGTGCATGGAAGCCTGACTGGAAGACATCGAAGCGGTTGGTCGTTGTTATGAAGTTGTTTAACAGCTTTTTCAATAATCTTACTGATGAAGGGGAGGTTTGATATAGGCCTGTAGTTCTGCAGTAGCAGCTTGTCCAAGTTGCTCTTTTTCAATAGAGGTTTGATAATTGCTGTTTTCAGGGCCTGACAGCCAGACCACCTTCTCGCAGATGCTTGCTGTGTCCCCTACGCTGCTTGTGGTAAACTACGAACAGGACATCTGGCTTTGATTGTGCTCTTTTTTCCATATAGGCCACATTTGAAGAGTGTACGTCTAAAATTTGTTAACATATTTTTACACCTAAGATCTAGGTCTCTGCATCCCTATTTAGCGTTACCATAAGCCTCTGAGCTTCTCTACTTAATGCTCTCTTTGCCTAGCTTGTCAGATTGGACTAGGCACCAATGTTTTGGTAGGTATGCAAATGTGCCATATTTTATTTGTTTTTGGAGGATAGATTGAACACTCGTCTGTGAGATGTTCAAAGCTTGGGATTTTGTTTTATATGTTGCTTTAAACTTCACAGGTACGTTATCCCTGTCTTATCTATCATGTTCCTTGGTCTTCATGATTCATTTTGTTGCACTGATATTCTCCAAAAACTCCCTGAGGCCTTCGCAAAACAACTGGAATTACGCATATTTGGATTTTATTTACTAATTGAGTGTCTTCTGAAAGCAATTTCTTGCACTGGATTTTATTTAGTGTTACAAGCTTCCTCTTCACAATTCTGCACTACTCTGTGTTGATCTTTTGCATAAAATCCCAACAAAAAACACTGTTGTAGTTTGTTCTGCAACAGAAGTGAAAAGGTTCAAGGGACATGAATGTATTTGGATGAAGCTGTAGATAACTGCAATAAAAGCTAGTTTTTATGAGCTTCCTCAAACAAGGTGAATTTCAGCTTGCACCACATTTGTCAAACAGGACCCATGAAATGCACCTCAGCAAATGCAACAAGCCTAATATTCAGCTGTTCTTCACAGGCAAGCACATTACCTGCAACCTACAGAGGAGGAACAGGAAGGATATTGTGGTTGTCCTCTTCTCATGGAAAGTAACCTCAGTTTTTTCCATTAGTTTCCATAATTATTGCCCTGACAGCTGTTGAGACGTCAGTCACCATAAAATATGATTGACATACACAGCTCATGAGGCTGAGAGACAATTACACACTGCTGACTTGCTGGGTGGGTATCAACCCGCATGAAGCATGATTTTTTTCCTATAGAGGGGAAGTGTGAAGGGGACGCAAAACTGCAGGACAGAAAAATCTTTTAAAAATTCAACAGCAGCAGTGAGATTTATTTTAATTCTGCACTTTTATGTGCAGTTATGAGGTTTTGCGGTTGTGATCAAGGTCCTTTGTTTCAAATGTTAGTTTATTGAATAATTCAACATTAAAATGTACCTTCTGGTTTTTGTGAGATTTGCAAATATAAATTGAAAGCGCTTTGCTGAGAAGAAAATGCAGGGTTTTAAAATAAAAGCTAAAAAAATGCTTGTAAACTATATGAATAAAGCTGTCAGTGGAAAGTTCAGCACCGGCACTGACAAACAGGAAGATGGTGTGTCACTGTGTGTTTGTTGCATCCCCATTGGTAGTACAGAGCACGATGAGGTCACAGCATGCTGAAGACTGCAGGAGTGGCCGTTAAAACTCAGAGACCTGTGTTTCTTTTTTCATCTCGCATCACAAGCTTTCGCCAGGTTGCACCTCTGCTCTTTTTTGTTGTCTTTTGCTCTCCACTTCACATGCTGATGTCTACCTGTCTGTCTTGACAGGGTGTGAGGAGTCTCAGAGTCTGCCATGTGGGTAAGGAGCACGCTCTGGATACTTTCAAGGCTCTTAATGCAGGATCAGGCTTTGGAAAGGAACCACAATTACTTGAATTGCTGTTGTTAAAACCTGGAAAATAACTATGTTTCATGGGTGCTATTTGTTTGGTTTAGTGTGCAATCAGGCTGTGAGGGTGTAAGGGTTGGACATGTGATGTGATGTAGGCCAACAGAGAGCAGAAGCCCAGTGCTGATAGTTGAAAATGAATTATTCAGACAATGAAGTATTTCTGAATCAAATGGAGAGGGTTTAGATTAGCGTGTTTAAGAGAGTAAAGTACTATCTTTCCCTTCTCCCCCTCCTTCTTTCGCCCCCTCTTTGTCTGCGTGTCTCATCGTGCACTCTCCATCTGCATAGTTTAATATGAAAGTAGAATCACTGAGAGACTGGACAGTCCTCATCAAGCCAGGGCAGGGTGATTTAGTTGTTTTCAGCGAGAGATGCTGTTTGTGCATTATGCTCAGATGGTTGAGTGTTTAATTGCTCTGTGAGTGCAGGTCAGCAGGCAACAGAAAGACAGATGTGCTGCTATGCTTTAGAGATGGTGCATTAAGTTTTCTGAGATTGAATTTAGAAGAACAGAAAAACATCACGTCCCATTATGTTTAATCATCCTTTATAATAGCTTTATTACAGCATCTGATGTTAAAACTTGAAAACTAGATCTATTTATAGGCCTAAAGATTTATTAAGAGAAAACAAGTAAAAGAAAACTGAAACCAAAGCAAGAAACAAAGAGAGAAAATATTTTTATTGTATTTTTAGAAGGATTTTACAACTTTTATTCCCAGTCTGGATGATCGATCTTCCCGCCAAAAAGTTTACGCATGCAGCTCAGGCCTGAAACATTTTAATATGGTGAATGGATAATTTAATTTATCATCTAAAACTATCTAAAATAAGTTAAATTATCTTAAATCAGACAAATGGAGCTATTATTTTATGAAACATTTATAAAACAAATAAGATGCACCTTAAGATGTTGTAATTAGCCATATGGGTAACCAGTAAGAAGTAACCAGCATTATTCTTAGTTAGGAAGAGAATTTTGCCTCCGAGCGATGATAACACGTTTGAACCATTCCACATATGCAAAATTGTAACCAAACCAAATGTTTTAAGGTATACATATTTCCCATCTTTTCATCTATTGGTTTTTTTATGTTTGTCAGGAAATTTTGCCTTCGCCGTGGACTCTGCGAGCTGAGGCTTACGGAGCGGCCTGACCGAGACCAGCGGCCGCTCTTTAACTATGAGTGGTTCTTTCCAGGACTGTCCAACCTGAGAATGGTGATTTTAGGCTCAATCTCAGGTTCGTCAGCCCATGAAATGCCAACTCTCCTCAGCAGAGTGTATGATGGAGAGCCCCCCTACCCAAATAAAGACACAAACTTTACAAAAAAAAAAAAAACACAAAGCTATCCAGTCTGAGCAAAAAGTCTGAATGCTGAAGTTTGAATCTTCTTGAGATTAAGCATTTTGTTATTTAGTCATCAACGGTAATTTAAATGAAGATCTTACTTCAAAATTCTTGTCAGATAGATTTCTGCTTACTCTCCATTAGTTGGGAAATGACAAACCTTGTGAAGAAAAAAGTAACAGTTACTTTATCCGTAAATGACTTATGAGATTAACTCTTCTAAAATAAAGAAAAATGTCGATTTTCTCCCCTGACCTGCTGCTGCCTGTTAACCAGAAGAGGGAGCAATGTGCACGTTAACTACAAAGGCTTGCAGTAAGTCAAAATGAAGATTCATGATAAAGTTTCTTTTAATTTCAATCTAGAAGATAAATCTAATTACTGTTTATTTGCTTTGCTGTCCTCTAGCTTCAATATTGAAATATAAGACTTTTATGAATGGCTTATAATAATCTCCTTCCTTACCTGCATAAAATATGACTTTGAGTTTAGGAGTAAACACAACCCTCCCTCAATTTTTCTTTGCTGATGTGAATAAAACTGCTACAAGTTAAAGAAAGTTGGTCAGACTAATCAACGTACGTAAACCCATAGAAGCAAATGTTATTGTGTATTTATCTGCTGCCTGCAGACTTCTGCTTGAGATCATAAACAGTTTTCAAGATACACAACAAAGAGGATAATGGCTTGAATATTATCTGCTTTATCAGTTATTGCGTTGTGTAGAAGGAGCATTCAATGTTGGTATTATAAAGGAATTAGAATGCTCTGTTTTATACCTGGGATCAAATTGGATTGTAAGGAAATTCACTTGAGTCGATATAGTTTGACTGTATTAAGCTGGTTTGATTATATATTATATTATAGACCTCTTTTTAAGTGTCTTAAAAAGTCTTTTGTTGTGAATTGGCGCTATTGAATGAAGCTAAATCAAATAGAATTGATAGACAGACTCTTAATATGTGAGAGTACAAAAGTAAGCTAACATTTCTTAAATCTTTACATGTTTTACCATTTATCTAAGGCTAGGTCACAGAAAATCTTTTCAGTAATAAATTACTGTTTGTTTTTGCTTTCTTTCCATTTAGTATTTGTAGATGTGGAAACGTTTGGCGTGGATATTGGTTTCCTTCTAGATTGAATAAATGATCAAAATAAATATTTGTGTTTGTGCTTACATTCATTTATTTTAAAATATCTATGATTTGTTTTCTGAAACAGTTCAAGAGATACAATCTAGAATGCTGCACTATATTTAAACACAGATGTGTCATATGTTACATTTTCTGTTGATTGTGAACCTCTGTGCAGTTTAATAAATTAATAAACTGATATTTTCCTTTCTACTCTCTCCAGTTGAGAAATGTGTGGGAAATTTTGTTTTATGCACAGACCTCTTTTAGTGGAGTAATATCGCTGACATTTACTGACTGTAAAAGTCCAAAACTCACAAGAAAAAAAATTAAGTCCAAAATGAAATAAATTGCCTTTGTTTCTGATAAGATCATTTCTTACTTTTATTGTGTGGGTTTCAACATCTGTCTTATCCACAGCTGAAAATCCATGAAGTTGTCTTAGTTGTCTTCTTCAGGTTTCCTTTCCTTTCTTTTCCTTTCCTTTTTTAGATTAAAAATAGAGCACAGTTTAATTTCTCAGCACATGGACAGAACTCTGAAACTGGTGAATCTGCTGTAAATAATCAGAGAACAAAGCTGAGCTACTCTCTTTGTTGGTTCCACCAAGTCTTTAGTGGGTTTTCCTATAATTGGGTTACAGCTAAATGCATTCACAGTAGCTCTATGTTGTGGATGAAAACTGATTTTGTAAACGTCAATTCTGAGAAAAGTCCCTGCAAACAAACACAAAGTGATTGGCGTGAAACAATGGTAACCTTTTCTTTTTTGCATTAGGGGTCACGCTTGAAAGAAGAAAAAAAAGTCACCAAATCATTATTTCTTATCATATTTGTTTTTATGTGCTGATTTACATCCAAGATGGCGCCGCTGATGGCAGTTTCGTAACTTTGCTCTCTCGTTTTTCCATACTTGAAAAAAAATAAAATAAGTTTTCACTGAGAGCAAAGTGTACCAGAGTCAAATTCCATGTTTGTATGTACAAACATGGCAATAAAGCTGATTCTGATTTAAATTTTCTAATGATAAAATTAATTAAACGTAAAACTTACATACTTTTCTTAAATGTTCCTTGAGGTGCGGACAGATGATCTGTTTCAACCTTTATCTGCTCCAAAGTCTTGTATGTGTGAATCAGCCAATAAATACTGCTGTCTTTCAGCCATGTTGCCTGTGTTATCTGTCTGAGAACAAACATGAGGAAGGACTGAGATGCCAAAAACTGGTGTCCAAGTGTGAGACCATGCTGGCAGGTGTACAACGCAGTTCGAGCCTTGCTTTAGATGGGAGCGTGTCAGACATGCACCTGACAGAAAAATCAATCACTTCACACAATGATATGTTGACCTTTTTTACTCCTCTTTTAAAAATGTGTAGATTGTTAGTGACTTTTTGCCACCAGTAAATGTACAGAAACAGGCTACGTACCTGCTGCTTTCAGGTACACTTTCATGTGGAAGCTGCAGCACATATTTCATCAACATGAATAGTGCATACCAATATTTCTGATCTTTGTCTTTATTAATTACTGCAGACGTGAAGGAATCCCAGAAGTGGGAATAAAAATAAAGACAAACCACTGAATGAGAAGGTGTGTTCAGACTATACGGTCACATTTAATAAATTAGTTTATTGAAAAGTTTATTTATTTCTTTAACTCAATTCACTAAGTAAAACATTATAGATTAATTATACACAGCTTGATGTTTTCAAGCTTTTTTCTGTTTATTAAGATGATGGTCTGCTTACAGCTGATTAAAACCCGACATTTAAGATTAGAATTAATATAAAAATGTGGGATCAATGAAAGTTATGTTTAATATGTTTAAAGGTTGTTATTTTCAAAAGGTACTTTTAATCAGACAAAACGAGCCTCATCAGAACTCATATTCTAATTTATTTAACATAACTATATGTGTATGTGCCTGTATATATATGTGCCAACAGTGGGTGTGTGTGGTTTTGAGTACAAGGTGTTCTTTTCTCAGCATACAATGAGTGTATAGTATGTTTTAACTGGGAGGTTTCATGGTGGTATCTGGTTCCTAAAACACAAATGTCTGTGTTTTACAGTGACAGTTTAAAGTCAAATGATCTTTTTTATATACTTTGTGGCAGAAATCTTCACATCAAAAAAGGCCATATCACGTCTGTCTTTTAATACACTTTTTAAATTCAAATTAAGTATTAAGTATTTAACCAAAATGACCTGAAAAAAGCTTTGACCTGAATGGGACGACAAAACTATGAGCTTCCAAGAAGAATTAAAAGTTAATGCACACAATAAATACATTTTTACTTTAATAACCCTTAAGCAGTGTTTCCAGAAACACCTAAAAATAATAATAATAATAATGTTTCATGTTTCAGGGAAGTTCCTGTGAGTTTGCATGCTTTCCCCTGGAACACAGGTGTTTTTCTGGGTACCCCAGCGTCCTTCAACTTCTCCAAAACAAACTTCTTTCTGGTTAATCTGTGGTATTTTTTCCAGCAGGTGTGAGTAATCCTGGGCTTATTTTTTGTTTGTTTATTTGCTTTAGCATCTGTTTATAGAGGTATGTATATTATATAGAAAATTAAAGGCAAGAAAGAAAAAAAAAGAAAGCACATTCACATTTCCAACTGTTCAGTTTTGGTGGTCGGGGGACTTGTGAGTTCAATTAAAAACATTATAAGAGAATAAAACTCTACATAGGGATATTTTAAGGTGTATTTAAAATTACTAAAATAAGGAGAATGTATTTTTATTTAATTTTGTGTTTATTTAGTAATAATTCCACAGATTAAAGGGCCAGATAAAATTCTTTCCATCTACCATGCAGTAGTTTGGCTGCGGACTAACTCTATTCCTGTTTTAAAAAAAACATAGATACCTTCAGCTAACAGAATGAAGTGTATGTTTCTGCAAAATATGGGTGATCTTTTTTGTATTACTGTTGTTTATTTTTATGTGGACAGTTTACCTTGAATTTTAATGTAGAAACAACTCGATGCAATTTCTTTTCCACTGTCACCGGTTGCTCGCTAGGGAGGAGGGATTGCTGCACACTCAATGACTGAATGCAATCACCTCAACTTCCATAGAGAGACAACCAAATTTGTGTTAGAGCTAAGATCCGTTTAGAAATCTGTCATTAGATTTACAATATATCTTTCTACATGATTGGCTTGGATTGCGTTGCATCTGCATATGTATTCCTGTATAACTTAACAAGACCTGCATATAAAGTTGTTTTGAGATGACTCTTTTAGATTTGGGCTAAGTAAATAAAATGGAGTTGAGCTGAACTGAGCTGAATTGAAACTTGTTGCATATATTTCAAAATGGCTGACAACATAATATTTGTAATGGTAGGAGAAATGTGATTTATTATCAATGTGATCACTTTCAACTACTCTGGTAAATATAAGAAAAATTATGAAAATTAGCAACAAGTGTACTTTGTTCTTTGGGTGAAAATTAATTTTTTCCCTGTAATCTTTTAATAAAATTAACAGACACCGTATCATTTAGTTATCAGTTGTTTGTGTGTGTGAGAGAGAGAGACTTTAAAGGTGTGGTGAGAGTTGTGAGCTGAGGTCAGTTAGTTCCAACCTCGAGGAGAGCACCGCCACGGCCTTGGAACAGTGTGGGGGTGGTTCACTTCCCCTTTCCCTGCTTCACGGCTTCCTGTGAGTGCTGCAACCGTTAACCACACCCTCCTCCTCCTCCATTTTTCTGTCCAACAACCCCCCCACCACCACACCAAGCCCTAAAACACTAATAGACAACTCTCCCCTGTTTCCCCAACATTCCCAGTAAACCCACACACACTCCAACAATAGTCCTTTCCATTATACATCTCACTGCTCTGATTCCCTTTGTCAGTCAGAATATCTCTCTGACCTGCTCCGTCCCTGACCCACTCACAGGTCAGTTATAAAATATGAGCACGGCTGTATGAACATGCCAGCTCTGAAGCCACTGCTTTGCAGGTACTTTCCCTCATGTTCACGCCACAGCATTGAGAAGCACATTCATGAACATCTCTTTGAAACTGTGTGAATCACCACTGAAGGGTGTCTGCGAGTTTATTCTCTGCTGTCTGAACAATGATTACACATCTAACACAAAACTGAGCCACGATCTGCTCCAATGACTTGTTTTTCTGTGCTGTGCATCACACCTACAGCACCAGCATTCCAACACGGCTCCCATCAGTCATCGAGCTGCTCAAATTCAGATTTCTGAAGGAGATCTTGTGTGTCAGTGTGTGTGAGAGTGGGCGTATGTACGCCTGTGGTCTGTGGAGGGACAGTAGAGATGTGTTGGATGGTATCTGTTGTGCAGATCGTGAATCTAAACACAATGGTTGTGTTTTAAAAAAATTTTTTATTATGAGGGGGTGAGGTCTACTCCTCAAAAAGGGAGAGCTGTTCTTGTGGAGGGGAGAGGAGGAGTGGGGTGGAGCAGTTGGAGTGAGTGTATGTGGGGGAGTAAGTGTGGGGGCAGCTAGGCCATCTGGACTGTGAAGAGGCTGAAGAAATAAAAGGAGAGAGTGTGTTTGTATGTGTGTGTGTGTGTGTGTGTGAGAGAAGGAAGGATGAGAAGAGAAACTGAAAGAAGGAGGCAGAGCCAGAACTGAGGTTCTGTGAGAAAGAACGAAAAAAAGGAGGTTTTGGGAACAAACACAAAGAGGGATGCTGATTGTGGACGTTTCACAGAACATCTCTTCACAGAATCCTGCAAAAATATATTGATTTTACTTTACACACACGATGCACATGTGAGCATAGGCTAAGAAGGAACATCAGTGTTTCAGAGCTTTTACATTCACTTATTCAATAGATGAACAGCTGAAAAATCTTATTAGTAATAGATATAGGTAAGGATTAAGTTAATAAATTACTCTTATTTTACTTATTTTACTTTTACATTTTTTCACTGCAGTTATTCCTGAAGGTTTCAGAACAAAAATGTGGTGGATAATGTTTTATTTAAATTACTGATCAATTGGTCCATAATATTTATTGTAAAGTTACAATGAATTTTTTTACAAAAACATTTTTACACAACTATCTTTTGTGGTGGAAAACAATGATTCTCTTGACATCAGATGTACTGCTGAATCCTTCAGAAGGTAAAGCTAGATCCAGGGGCTGTGCCTTGAAAAACTATAAATAACAGAACATTTTTTTCACGCAACAACGAAAAAAGAGTCAATGTATTTTATTGGGATTTAAAGTGACAGGTCAGCACAATGTGGTGCATGATTGTAAAGTGGAAGAAATTTCCATTACAAATAAAAATGGGAAAATTGTCCCATGCTTTTATACTCAGCCCCCCTGAGTCCATATTCTGCACAGCCATCTTTAGCTACGATCACAGCTGCAAGTCTTTCAGGGTGCATTTTTACCAGCTTTGTGCATAGAAGATCTGAAATTTGTGCCCATTCTTCTTTGAAAAATAGCTCAAGGTCAGTCAGATCAGGTGGGACTTTGATTGGACCATTGCAACACATAAATATGTTTAATTCTAAAACTACTATTGTAGCTCTGGCTGTATATTTATAGCCAGATAATTGCAAGATTAATCTTTCCCCCAGTCTCAAGTCCTTTGGGGCCTCTAACAGGTTTTATTTTCTTTTTTTCCATGACTGTCCTGTACAGTCATGTACAAAAGTTAGGACACCCCACTAATTATTCAGTTTTTTTTATCATGTACATATTGCTGTCTAATCTTTTTTGTCTCTGATGTTGCTGTTTATCTCTAGAATAGAAAGTGATTTAATTACAGCTTGATGTCAAATATTAACCATGTTCTTCTCATTAAACAAGAGAAATGTACAAAATGTGTATTCTAGCTTAGTAAAAGGTTAGGACACCCTACTCCCTAAAAGCTTGTGTTACCCCTTTAGGTTGTGAGACACTTTTTGTAGCCATCTTCCAGTCTCTGACATCAGTCTGTGGAAAGTTTTTCAATCTCCTCACTTTCAGCTGTGAGATGTTTTGAGAAATGTCTTGCTTCAAGTACAAAACACACAAGGAGTGCAATATCTGCACTTTGACTCGGCCAAAGACTTTTCATTTCTTAATTTCTAACACATGGTCCTTAAACACCGTCTGATATATAGAATTTGTTGAATGATGAATTTTTAGGGTTTAAGCATCTTTTAGCAGCTTGCAGCTTGCTTTAAGGGTGAACTTACATGGATAGTCAGACCCATTGACTGATACTTTGAACATCCTCCACTGTTTTCAGGAGAGAGGAATGATTGATTTCAAATTAATTTGCAACCTCTTGAAAACCTTGCCAGACTCATGAACCACTACAATGTTCTTCCTGAAGGCCTCAGACAGCTATTTTGATGTCACTATAGTGTTCACTCTCATTTGAACAGACTGGAGCAAGACAAACTAATTGTCTGAGGGGTAAACAGGGCAAACCTCCTTCAAAACCTGAGCAATTTTAAGTGGGAACAAATGTGGAGATGTCCTAATGTGCTGCTCATATGGAATTGTCAGTCAGTCATTTTCTACCGCTTCTTCCATAGTGGGTCACAGGGGAGCTGGTGCCTATCTCCAGCAGTCTGTGGGCGGGAGGCGGGGTACACCCTGGACAGGTCGACAGTCCATCACAAGGCAACACACAAACAACCATGCACACACAGTCAAACACCTAAGGGCAATTTAGAGTGACCAATTAACCTTCCAGGCATGTCTTGGACAGGGGGAGGAAGACGGAGTACCCGGAGAGAACCCACGCATGCACGGGGAGGACATGCAAACTCCATGCAGAAAGACCCAGGACCTTCTTGTTGCAAGGCAGCAGTGATACCAAGTGCGCCACCGTGCAGCCCCATCTGTTTTTTGAATGTTTCAGCATTGGTAAAATTAATATTAAACATTGATATGTCCCAAAATGTTAGAAAAATTTAATACATAACCATATTTAACCCCATTTATCTTTTTATCATCTTCAACCATTTTCCCTGTCCCAGCTGAAGAAAAACATTCCCAAAGCATGATGCTACCACCACTGAGATTCACACTGGAGATGCTGTGTTCTGGGTGAAGTCATGTAATAGTTTTCTGCCACCAATAGTGTTCTGCATATAGGTCAAAAGGTTTAATTTTTATCTCATCTTACCAGAGAGTACCTTACTCAACATGTTTGCTGTGTCCGCTACAAGGCTTGCAGCAAACTGCAAACAGAATATATGTTGGTTTTCTTTCAACAATGGCCTTCTTCTTGCCATTCTTCACCTCTTGGTTGCTTCTCTGATTAATGCTCTTCTTGTCTGGTCAGTCAGTTTAGGTGGATGACCAAGTTGTGGTATGAGTCAAAGCTTCGGGTGATGAATTGAACTTCACAACTTTATCCTTGACCCGCCTGCTGTGTCCCTTAGTCTTTATGATGCTTATTGCCACTAATGTTCTCTAAACAACCTCTGAAGCCTTCACAAAACATTTATGGACTTTAATTACTAATCTGGTGGCAATTGAAGATAACTGGTTGCCCTGAAAAGAGTAAATAAAGTCGAATATAAATGGACTCTCCACTTTTCACATTTTGGTTTGTAAAAATATGAGAAAAAACATGTTTTTTTTTTCTTTTTACCTCACAATTGCGTATTGCTTTTTGTTGGTCATTATCAAAACTTCCTAGCCAAAGGGTTTCCCCTGCAGCAAAAAGGCCCTGTTTTGACTGTGACCTTTCTTTGTGTAATGCTACTTCTGCAGGTGGGGAATTTCTCCAGTTACTCTCATTGTCCAAAATCATGCATGGCTACCTGTCTATGATGTACTCTGCTTCTCATCCATTGACTGCTGGAGATAAGCTCTAGTCTCCTTCGAGACCCTGCAAGGACAAGTGGGTATGGTAAATGGATGGATGGATGACTGTGTTTTATTTCTTTACTGGTAAAGTTATTCTGCCTCTCTGAAAGCTGGTATACGTGAATAACGGGAAACTAAACCCATAGATTACTTTTTAAAGTGGTGATGTTTATACTAGGCTTTTGGTCAAATGCACTGATTGCACTGGACTTTTAAAAATAAGAAGTTTCAAATTTAAGCATATTTTTACCATTAGGTAAATTCTATGTAAACTCTTTATGATTTTTAAGGTTTCCATGCATGTATTATCTGGCCTTTTTATTATCAAGCATTAAAAAATGCACATAATTCCAGCATGTCATTGTCTATTAAACAAAGAGGAAACTAAAATGGAAAGGTTTGTGGAAAAATTAAGTACAACTCATAAACATTAACGCAGTTTTGTTCACAATCTGCAAAACTTTTGAATTTAAAGGGATTGTACGTTCCTTTTACCATGATACCGTGATCATACCATGATATTCTTGATAACTCTGCTGGCATTGTTTTACTATATTGGTTGCAGAATGTGGGTCATTCAAGTCCACTGTCGCTCCAACCACAAAGGGACCAGTGTAGAAAGGCTGTGGTTGGCATTCAGGAAATGTCAATCTAAGAAAAGTTTAACATGACCCCAAAAAAGTTGAACTGCTCTTTCAAAGAACCATATGTCTGTTAGATTTGTCATTGTGATAAGGCATGCAATAAACAAAATATGCTGATTTGTGCAGACGTGTGCAAAATGAACTGCAAATGGGAACTGATGCCAGGATCAAATTTACTAGTGCATTACTAGATTAACACTAGGTTTGAAAATAAATGCCAAATGTGTTAAATTGTATGTTTGAGTTCAGGAAAAACTCCATGATGTGAGACACCTCCTACTGCCAGAGCCTGACAGCATAACACGCCTAAGCAAACTGGTGTGTGGTTAAAAACTGAACCAGCTCTCTATTGGTTGAAATAAAGCAATGCATTTACAATTAGACAATGAAAAATGTATTTACATAATACAAAAATATGTCATTTGCCATTTTTTGGCTAACTTGAATTGAATTCCCTCACTGATTCTGCCGTTTGCTGCTGGCAGGTCCTGAGTAGTTTGGTGTACATACGTAGCTGCTAGCATTTTCCTCTTTACTTCAGTTTCCACATGTTCAAGATTAGTTTTCTTTTAAGTTGTTTGCATTTGGAGCCAAGATGCAAATGTTGGTGAACCATTTGACACCAGTGTTTAGCTGACATTAGTAAATTAGCTTGGTATGTAGCTAGCAATACAATCTTTGCTATCTTAATCTCTATCTTTGCTTTCATGGACAAATATGCTGCATTTTACAGCACATTATCATAGTGGGTGATTTTATCTACTGACTGTCTGATCTTATACTTAATTTGAAGTCAGAAAGGAGAACTGAAACCTTTTTCTTCAACAACATTCAAAATTGTAGAGTAAAGTCCTTCATCATTAGTATCATTGCTGACCTTAATGTGGTTTGGTTATTTTACCCAGCTTATTCGTGTAATTAGTGATGCTTTGCATGATTAATTTGCATGACTTCAATACCAGCATTCCAAATAAAAGGTCTGTCTCAGATCAAATAGAAAAAAAAAATTTGGAAATGTTCACTTTTGTTCAGTAGAGGTTATAATATAATTATAGCTGCATCTTTATCTTTCAAAGCAATACACATTTTGTCATAGGAGGTTAGACACAACCTGATGCACCTCAAAGCAGACGTGAGTCTAAAACTAATAAAATTCAACACACATATGGTGTTTTTTTAAAGTTGCTAAATCTGCTGATAGTAGATTATTTGTGTATTGACAGAAATCATATACATTTTAATGTTAAAAGAGTTCTGTTCCTCACGCTTTGACATTTGAAGCAACAGCTCTCTCATACAGTCTTCTTGTTGGTTAATTGTGCTTTCAGGGTGTCCTGCATCAGTTATGCCCATGATACCAACCGTCATGATTGCTTAGCTGCCACCAGAGTAAATATGTCCTAATTTCCTAAACTAAACTGAATTAAAACAGAAACTTCTTCAGTCATGTGGGATAACTTTATCATTGTTGTTGATTAGTTGGTAAATTGCAATTAAACTATTAAATATTATCTTATTAAATCTAGTCCCAAGAATCACTGATTTTTATCTAACAGTCACTGTGAGTTGTTTGGTTTATTTTTTATAGCTAAGAAACATTGTCAACTTATGATATCTGATGTGTTCCGCTGATCTTAAGTAATTCATTCTTTAATTTTACTTTAATTCATCAGTTATTTAAACCATCTGCGCCTCAGCTAGTCTGCTCTAGAACAATTACAACTTAAAAGATAAAATCAATAAGAGGACTGAGCTATTTGTTGCACATAATTAGATTTTTGCTATAGACTGTGTTCAAGAAATGGACATTGAACAGTAACATTTTCCAAATTATGCATATGGTTATTTTTGTTCTGTCCACTTTACTGCAGGATGTGAATACATGGAGCAGAAAAGTACATAAAAATAGCTAAATCTGATGTTACTAAAATACATTTCTCTGAAGTTTGACATCTACACAAAGTTATAAGGAAGCAGTGTTTTCTATTTACTTTTTAGCTAAACGATAATTTTAAAAGCACAGCTGTGTAACAAATGAAAAAAAACTTTTTTAATTTGTCCAGTGTGCATCTTTGAATTTATGTCATTACACTAGATAGCAAGAATCCAATGTGATCAGCTGGCGTTAGCAACGTTATAGGCGACCTTTGACAGATTCTGGTGTAGCTTTCAAGAATTTTCATCATTGATCAATGTTTTTTCCCCTTAGGAAAAAAAGGTGATTCAACCTTACTTGCTTAAGCTATTGATTGACTGCTACAAATCCCAGGCTATGATTAATGTTGCCATGGAGGGCAAATTTGAGTAAAAAAACAGTTATGTAAGAATGAATTCATTTCAATGTTTATACTGTTTGGGTTAATTGGTTTCTGTGCATGTTTGCAACTTGTAAATGCCATATTCCATTTGTAATGCCTCAACTAATGAGTTGACATGCCAAACAGTGGCACACCATGTCTTTGTGTCGCAAGACAGTTGTTTACCACCTTTCCCACTTTTGACTATGTTAACATTTATTCTTAATTTGCTTTAAGTATTGCGTATTTATACTGAGAAATCTACTCGAAATATTCAATAAAGACAAAACATGTTTCAGATATTTTTCTAAATCAAGAGAATTCAGACAGCTCAGAGAGGTGATGATGAACCCAATGGTCATTTAGGCAAAACAGCACTATTCCCTTTCTGGCAGATTGACCAATTGGGCATGGCAGCTAGCCTGGATTTACTTAAAGGCAATGCTCTTCAAACTCCACCAGCATGTAAAGTATGCTACCAGAGGAGCTAACACACTGGACAAGGTCCACAGCAACATCAAGCTGGGTTATAAGGCTAGGCCACTACCATACCTAGGCCACTCTGACCAGTTGTCCCTGTTTTGAATTCCTACTCATGCCCCCCTTAGGAAATTTGCTTTTACAAGCACAAAAACTGGTAAACTTCGCCAAAAGAATGCCTCCCAAAAACTGCAGGTCTGCTTTGACAGGACCAAATGGGAGGTATTTGAAGATCCAGATCTGGAGGTGTTCCCAGACAGTGTTCTATGTTAAATCAAGACCTGCTAGACACTGTTACTGTCTACCCCAACAAGAAGCCCTAGATGACCAGGTGGGTCCAGCAGGTGCTGAAAGAGGAAAGCATTGCCTTCAGGTTAGGCATTAAGGGTCTCTACAGCACAGCCTGAGCAAACCTGAAGAGAAGCGTCAGAAAAGCCAAATTGGTTTACAGGAGGTGGTGCCAACACAGGCAGCTGCACTACACCATGATGTGAGGTGGACGCTGCAGACTGTCAAGCTGAGGAAGGCTGCTGGACCTGATGGTATCCAAGGAGTCCTCATCAGGATTTTTAATCTTTGCCTGTCCCAATCCACTGTCCCACCCTGTCTGAAATCCTCCAACATTATCCCCCTACCCAAGAAACCCCACATTTCCAACCTAAATGATTACCAGCCAGTTGCACAAAACCAGTGGTCATGAAATGCTTTGAACGCTTGGTCAGGGTTTACATCACTTTTCCCCACAAGTATCGACTCCCACCAGTTTGGCTACAGGGCTAATAGATCCACTGAGGATACAGTAGCCACAGCCAACCAAGGTCCACTGTCCGAGCTAGAGCAGCGGAGGAGCTACATGTGACTCCTTTTTGCGGACTATGGATCAGCATTCAACACAATCATCCCCCACAGACTGGTGGACAAACTAAGAGACATTGGACTGCCACACTCCACGTAGA
This sequence comes from Girardinichthys multiradiatus, assembly GCF_021462225.1. Taxonomy (NCBI): domain Eukaryota; kingdom Metazoa; phylum Chordata; class Actinopteri; order Cyprinodontiformes; family Goodeidae; genus Girardinichthys; species Girardinichthys multiradiatus. The sequence continues at coordinate 30,286,920 of NC_061794.1, forward strand.
TGTAGATCTACAGCTTCCTGCCAGAGGGTCAGACTGGTTAAGCATATACATAGTCGGCTGTCAGCCTCAGCACCGGCTCTCCACAAGCTTGTGTAAACTATCTACACATACAACAGCACCCTTGCTCACCACAACAACACCATTGTCAAGTTCGCAGACGAGCCACAGGGGTGGGACTCATTTCTCTGGGGTAATGAGTCCACCTAGAGAAACGAGATGAAGCAGCTGATAACATGGTGCACAGAGAACAACTTGATTCTCAACATCTCCAAGACCAAGAAGATAATAGTGGACTATAGGAAAATGAAAACAGACATTTCACCACTGATAATCAGCAGGGACTTGAACACCTCTGAGCTGCTAAAAAAAGCCCTGCAGAGACTGTACCTGAGTGTCCGTAGGAACAATAACATTACACAGATGGCTGTTGTCCTTTTATCTGTACTCTTTTGCGAGCATAATGACTTACTTCATCTTTGTGTGGTACACCAGCTGTACAGTGGAACGAGCTCCAGAGGGTCATTAACGTGGCCCAAAAGATTGCTGGCTGCCATCTCCTCACGCTTGAAGAACCTCACAGTTCCCGCTGTTTCCAAAACAAAAAGTCCAGATCATAAAGGACACTTCTTACTCGGATCAGGCTTTGTTTGATCTGTTACCATCAGGCAGATGCTACATATCAATTAAAGCAAGGACAAGCAGATTCATAAACCGTTTCTATCTAACAGCAACAGCTAAACTCAACACAGCCAGAATGTAAAGAGAGATACAATAATGGGAATGTGCAATCAGTATGAATCTGCGTAAGAGTGTTTTCATTTGATCATTTTAACAACTGCTTATACTTTTCTATGTTACATAAATTATGTGTTGCTCATGCACTGACCTGATGACTTTTTTCTCAGTTTTGTTGTACTTGTGACAATGATAATAAAGGATATTCTGATTCTGATCTTCCAACATGACAATGAGTCGAAGCATAGAAAAAAGATAACAAGGAAACAACTTCAGGAGCTGACTGAATATCATTGACTTTAAAGCCAATTGAAAATCTATGGAAAGACCCAAACATTGCTGGGTACTGATGCTCCCCATCCAACCGGACTGATCTTTAAAAGATCTGCAGAACAAATGGTATAAGAAAATACACAACAGAAGTACAGAGAGACCTACCCAAGAGGACTTAACTACTGCTAAAGCTGGTTCAATAAAATATGAAGTCATTGGTTTAATACTCACAGCACTTAAAGGTTTACATTTTTAAAGAAATTACTAAAATGCCTAATAATAATCACCTTGTATCATGGACTAGTTAATTTAAAATTTGTTGCATTTTTATTAAAGAAAACTATATTCAAATTGGCTTTAGAATTAGTCTGTAACAAAACAAAAATGTGACCAAAGTGAAGGAATGTGAATATTTTCTGGTGGCACTTTATAAATCCAGTGTAGTATCTACAATAAGAAAATAATTTTTAGAATTTTAAACATTTGAATTGTGGATTATTCAGAACTTATACAAGTATACTTTACTGGAGTAACTTATTTGCTTCTGTGTGCAGAGAATGTGATTGTTTTTCTTTACCCATTACCTCTGGTGCTGACTGGAATAATGGTGTCACTGTGTTGTTACCTAATTTTCCAGAAATCCAAGCAGCAAAAAATAAAACACCACTGAGTTTGAATAAAACCATGCAAATAAACAGGAAAACAGTGAGAAAAACATTAATGAACACCCTCATAACAAATGTTATGAATTGAGCTTGGCCCATTTTTAAATCATAGGATCGTTTGTAAGCATGTGTTAATGCCCTGATGTGTGGCTTATCCTCTTCAGGTTGGAGGGGAGTTCCTGCCTCAAGTGGAGAAGTTCAAGTATCTTGGAGTCTTGTTCGGGAGATCGACAGACAGATCGGTGCGGCTGCTGCAGAAATGGGGACACTATGCCGGTCCATTGTGGTGAAGAGAGAGCTGAGCTGAAAGTCGAAGCCCTCGAATTACAGGTCGGTCTACGTTCCTAATCTCACCTATGGCCATGAACTTTGGGTTATGACCGAAAGAACAAGATCCCGGATATAAGCGGCTGAAATAAGCTTCCTCTGTAGGGTGGCCGGGAACTCCCTTAGAGATAGGGTGAGGAGCTCGGCCATCCGGGAGGGGCTCGGAGTAGAGCCGCTGCTCCTCCCCATCGAGAGGAGCCAGTTGAGGTGGCTTGTGCATCTATACCGGATACCTCCTGGACGCCTTCCTCGGGATGTGTTCCAGGCATGTCCCACCGGAAGGAGGCCCAGGGGACGGCACAGGACATGCTGGAGGGACTATGTCTCTTGGCTGGCCTGGGAACACCTTGGGCTCCCCCCGGAGGAGCTGGAGGAGGTGTCTGGGGAGAGGGAGGTCTGGGTGTCTCTACTGAGACCCGGTCCCGGATGAAGCGGATGATGACGAGTATGAGTGTGTTAATGCCTAGAATCCATCTTTGACATTCAGATGGATTCTAGGCAATATATTGCAACAAAGCTGTTGCAATCCAAAGCCACTTGAAACATTTACAAGCATCTGTTTTTAGCAGCTTGTAAACACCCACCTTAACAGAAAACTAATAGACATAAACTGTCAATTTTTTATATTATGGTTCATTCTGACTTCTGTGTATTCTGTCACAATTCTTTCTAATCTCTTTACCTTACTCATATTGACGTATTGTTCATTTTATATTCACATCACTAGGTGTTTTTACAATTCTTATCCCAAAATCAGTTTTTCTGAACCTGGCAGATATTAGTAGACACAGTAAAAAGTTTTTTCCATTCACATTTTATGACTGCACAACTTAAAAAACATTTTGCTGGTGCAGTCCTGAGACAACATATCGATCAAATTTAGTGTATGAAGCGTATAAAATTAAGTAATTTTTGATCAAATGTAGTATAGATAGTATAGATTTATTCACAGCACTCCACAGTTGCTTCTGCTCAAACCGTATATAAGCAGATTTCGGCCCGAGGGGAACAGTGCAAAGAAATCAGATCTTTATGTGATGTGTTAGAGCTGAAAAACATCCCAGAAAGAAGTAAAGCAGTAAACTTACCTGATCTCTCTTTTCTCTGCTTAAGGCTGACAGCTTGAAGTCAGTGACTGGATCGTTGGCTGCTGCATAGTATGGAATGGTTGATTTTTCTTTTCACCAAAAAGTGAAGTGATAGTCATTCTTTGAGTATTTTTATCCACAGGCTGCCAGGATGTGATATTTCAATTAAATTAAATTAAATTAAATTAAATTAAATTCAGTTCAATTTAAATTTAGTCTAATAATCCTTCAATGAAAATAAGTGTTGTAACACAACCTAGACAGATTTCTTCAAAGAGTCGTTCTAGGTGCTTAAAGCTGAGAACAAAAAAGTATTTATTTAGAGATTTGTTTTAGAGTGGATCTGAGGAGCCTCTGACTGGAGACAAATTAGTGAAGCTGAAAGGGCATTGTCTTCACCTACACAACAGACAGGACACTAAGATATTTATACCCCTCCCTTACTTCTGTACTCAGCCTCTTGTCCATCTCTAATTCAGCTGACAACTGCTGTCATTTGAGTATTTCTGCAGATGACCTGACTCTCTCTTGCACTGGAAGTTAGAGGTGTTAAAAATTAAAAGAAATGGTGAGAGTACCATCCCCTGTGGTGCTCCTGTGCTGGTGACCACCTGGTTAGGCATATGGCCCCTAAATCTCACAAACTGCAGTCTATTTTTTAGAAAATAGTCATTCATCCAGGTGATTGTGGAGGCCTCCACCTGAGTCTGGAGTTTCCGACAAAGTAAATCAGGTTGAAATGTATTAAATGCACCAGAGAAATCAAAGAAAATGATCTTCAAAGCGCTACCCGCTTTGTCCAAATGACTGTTGGTTTGTTAAGACAGGTGTATGATGGCAGGGTTCCTTGAAGGTGCTCATTTGCTTAGTCAAGTGGGCCAAGAGGAGTTTCTCCAGGACCTTCACTATATGTGATGTCAGGGCAACAGGTCTATAGAATTTGGGACTGATGGATGAGCTTTCTTAGGTACTGAAACAAGGCAAGACGTCTTTAACAGTAGTCGAAACTTCTCCTGGGTCAGGCTAAGGTTGAAAAAGCGCTGCAGAATCCCATATAGCTCTTCCGCACAGGCCTTCAGAACTCTGGGGCTGACACCATGTGGACCTGCAGACTTGTTCCAGTTCAGGCTGTCTATCTGTGTCTTCAACTGACGTCTAGAGACTTTTCATCATCTAACGTCCTCCGATTATGAAACAAGCAATTAGATTAGATTAAATTTACTCTCAAACATTTGATGCCAAAGGGGTAAGATTGCTGCATTTTTTAATTAAAACTCAATTTTGTCATTAAAGGAGTTGGTGTATTCCATAGTCGTCCCTTATTTTTGTACAGAGAGCTTTTTAAAGTCTTAAAAGTTATACAGCACTGAATATGTCTTTGCAGATTCTTTTTGTGTTTTAGTTTTTGCCATACTTAAATGTTTCAGATCCACAGGCAAATTTTATTATCAGACAGAAACCTGAGTAAATACATAAAGCTGTTTGGGTTTCAAATGTTAAAAAAAGTGTTATCCAAACCAACCTGTCCTGAAGTGAAAACATAATTGGCCCCTCAATCTGAAAACTGATTGCCGGTAACAACTACTATCAAGCAGAATTGTTATATTCAGTCTTAGTAGAGAGTTTGCACAAGAATGGCCTGTTTAAGTTCATGCCACAGCATGCCAAAGTCTGCAGGACCTTAGATGTTGTTCTGGGCAATTTTGTGACCTCCTGGATAAGTTGTTGATGCTCTTTTGGAGTAATTCTAGTAGGATGGCCACCTCTGGGAAGGTACATGACTGTTCTATGTCATCTCCATTTGTGGATAATGACTCTCAATGTGGTCTGCTGGAGTTCCAAAGCCTTAGAAAATGCCTTTGTAATCCTTTCCAGATTGATAGCTGTCACTGACTTTATTTTCTCCTCTGTTTTTGAATTTCTTTGGATTGGAGTATAATGTGTTACTCTTTGAAATCTTTTAGCCTACTTCGTGTTGCCAGACAGGTTCGATTTCAAATGGTTTCTTGGTTTTATTTGATTTTTAAATGTACTTTTCAAAAATGATCATGTTAGTACATGTTATTTTTCCATTTTGAGACAGGTTGATTCAGGTAGGTTTTTTTCCTCCGAGTAAATGAGATAATTTTTTTAAAGCTGTGTTTTGTATTTACTCAGCATTTCTTTGTGTATTATTACAATTTGTAATAGGTGAGGGCAGGAACGTAGACCAACTGGAAAATTGAGAGCTTTGCTTTTTGGCTCAGCTCTCTCTTCCCCACGACGGACCGGCACAGAGACCTCATTAATGCAGAGGCAGCACCGATCCATCTGTCGGTCTCCCGCTCCATTCTCTGCTCACTCGTGAACAAGACCCCGAAATACTGAAACTCCTCCACTTGAGGCAGGAACTCCAGTCCAACCTGAAGAGGGCAAGCCAACATTTTTCGGTCGAGAACAATGGCCTTGGACTTGGAGGAGCTGATCCTCAACCCAGCCGCCTCACACCTAACTGTGAACTGCCCCTGTGCATGCTGTAGATCTTGGCTAGAGGGTGCCTGCAGGACCACGTCTCTGCAAAAAGAAGAGACAAAATTCACAGGTCCCCAAACCCGACCCCCTCTGGCCCTTGGCTGCTCCTAGAAATCCTGTCCATAAAAGTTATGAACAGGAATGGAGACAAAAGGCAGCCCTGCCAGAGTCCAACATGCACCGAGAACTAGTCTGACATAGTGCTGGCCAAACTCCTGCTCTGCTTTTACTGAGACAGTATGGCCCCTAATAAAGTGCCCCATACGCCGTACTCTTGGAGCGCCCACCAAAGAGCACCACGTGAGACACGGTCAAATGCCTTCTCCAGGTCCACAAAACACATGTGGCCCGGTTAGGCAAACTCCCATGAACCCTCGCGCACCCTGCCAGTCCAGAGGCACTGTCCCCGATTGCCACAAAATGTTGAAGAACCGCATCAACCATGACACCCCACAACATCCAGAGACTTGAGGTACTCAGGGGTTCTCATCCTCGGTGGTATATCACTCCCAGCGGACCCTCACTATTATGCTCAGGCCTGCCAAATCTGTCCAGCTTCCCCCTCTTCCAGTGGATCCTCCAGCAGAATGACGGCGTCCCCGAAAGGGGCACTATCCAGCATCCCTGACGGGGATGCCAAGAAGGCACCACTGCTCAGCCTGTAGGCCGCAACAACTGTCAGAGACCTGTCCCCGATGCAGGGACCCTCTCATCCACCTGGGTAATCCCCAACATCAGATGGCTGAGCAAACCCACCACAGCCCGCCACCTCTCCCCGTGGGCCACTTCAGAGTAGAAGAGAGTCCAACCTCTCTCGAGGAGCTGAGTTCCAGAGCCCATGCTGTGCATGGAGGTGAGCCTGACTATTTCTAGCCGATATCTCTCGACCACCTGCACAAGCTCAGGCTCCTTGCCCCCCAGCTAGGTGACATCGCTGTGGGGGAGAGAGCCTGAGTCTGAGTCATCAGACTTTATCTTGCCAATAAAAGGCTGATGAATATGGCATTTGTACAATGTCCCCTTTACTCTGGTATTCATAAATAAAATACAGTGCAACCATCTGCCTTCAAGAGTCACCTAATTAGTAAACTCACTTCACCCTTGTATAATTTAATCAGTATCAATACAGCTGTTCTGTGAAGGCCTAAAGGCTTGTTAGAAAACATTAATGAACAAAGCATCGTAAAGACCGAGGTACACAATAGACGGGTTAAGACGGGTTGTTTAAATCAGATTTTTTTATTATGTAAAGAAAAATAATGCTTTTTATGAATTTCTGTGGAAGAAATTGACTGAATGCAGTATAAATATATTTTAGATATACAATACATATCTAAAACAGGACATAGAGTACTTCCATCTCGCTATATTTTAGCATCCTACAAATGTCTGAGTTTACAGTGACACAAAACATGCTTAGGTGTGCGAGAACAAAAGAGTTCTCCTGAGTCCTCTTCTACTGTTTTCAATACACCGCCTCCCTTCCCCCCAATCTTTTTGCCACATCGATATCCCCTCCGTCCTTTTTCCAAACTCCCACAAGACATCACCCCTCCCCTGGCCTAAGCTCCTCAGGTCCTGCTTGCTCAAGGGTTACCGTGGGTCAGGAGCTCATGACTCCCATTTACAAGCTCTTTCCTCTCTTTGCTGACTTTGTGGTTTCATCCATGTTTCTTTTCTCCCATTCATCTTTCTCTTTTCAGCTTAAACACTCACCATTTCATGCCTTATTTTCCCACCCACTTTCCCCCCTATTTTTTCTGTTCCAGTGCCTGAGCTCCTCAGTTAGTTTAAGCTGTTCTTGGTTGGCATATTGATTGGGGTTTCTATTTGCTTCCGCTAACATCCCATTCACTTCCCCCTCAGTCTCTTTTGTTCCCCAGTGTACTGTAATGCTCAAACCTCTTTGATCCATGTGTTTGCATCTGTCTGTCTGCTGCTTCCCTAAATGTCTCCATTTGCTGTGAGCTCTACCTCCATCCAGCACTCAGTTTCTCTCTAGCTCTCAACACACACACACACACACTCACACACACACACATACGAAAACACAGATATCATATCATGCACACTGACAGGTTGATGTGAAAAACTGATGTGTAAAATATAAGACAGCGGTTTGCAAGTGTTTACACCCTTGTCTGATTTGCTCATCCTTTTTCATCACTGTGTGGGTTTGTGTTTTGCACACATGACATAAACCCACAAGTTTCTTGACATTAAAGTCTTACTGTACCTTGCAAAACTACTAATAACCCTTGAACTTTTATACATTTTGTCACTTTACATGACAAACTTTCTTATGTTTTCTTTAGGTTTCACGGTATAGAACAACAGAAATAAAGCATTATTGTCAAGTGTCAGATAAATGATAAATTGTTTTAGGCTTTTTGAACAAATAAAAGTCTGAAAAGTATGACTTTTTTATCTTGTAAAACCACCATTTTCTAAGATTCTATCAGCTTTGAGGACCTAGAGACTGAGCATTTTGCCAATTCTTTTTAAAGTAGGTCATCTCAGTCGAATTGGACACAGAGTGCCTGTAAACATCAAGTTTCATGTCTTGTTGAGATTCTCAATTAGATTTAGCTCCTTTGACCAGCTTCCCTGTCCCTGCTGAAGAAAAACATCCTCACAGCATGCTGCTGCCACCACCATGATCCACAGTAGGGATGTTCTGTTCAGGGTGATGTGCAAAGTTAGTTCTCTGCCACACCTAGCATTTTGCATATATCATCTGACCAGAGTACTTATCTCCATGTTTGCTGTGCCCCCTGCTGTATTTGACTTGTGCCAAACTGCAAACATGATGATTTTCTTTCAACAATGGCTTTATTTTTGCCACTCTTCTATTAATCTATTGATCAACAATCTTCCTTAAAACCCTGTGATCTCCAGTTTGTAGTTGTGCTACACTCACCTAAACAGTGCTCCACCGGATGTTCAAAGATTTACATAATTGTTTATAACCCAACCCTGCTCAAAACTTCTCCATGACTTTCTCCCCAGTCTGACTGCTGTGTTTCTTGGTCTTCATGAGGCTGTTCTTCTCTAATGTTTTCAAACAAACCTCTATGGCCTTCAGAGACCACTGTATTTATACTAAGATTACATAAAACACAGAGAGGCTCTATTTAATAATTAGGTAATGTTTGAAAGCAATTATTTGCACTGTATTATATTTAGGATCATTACATTAAAGGGGACTAAACACAATTGATTCAGATTTGTCATTATTTTGAGGAAGGAGTGCATGATTTGGTTACTTGGGGGATTTACATTCAAACGGGTGAATATACATTACACATGCACACGCGCTCACAGATCAAATCCAAACACAGCCCCTGGGAGTGGTTGTACTTTACTCCCGCGTAGCCGAAGGGAGAGGAGGGCTGTGGTACGAGGAAAAAAAAATTAGAAACCAAATTAGAAGAACTGCTCAGGCGAGGAGGAGAGTGAGAGGAGTTAGAGAGGAAGAGGAGGACTAGGACAAACAGAGCCAGTGACCTGAGGAGGGAGTGTCTGAGAACATAAGGAGTTTGCATCAACAAGGAGGCTGCTGAGAGGACAGAAATGCAAGGTACAACAGTGAAAGCAGCTCAGAGAGGGAAAAAAGAGTCGGTGAACAATGTCGAACATGTTTGTTCGTGTGTGGTGTCTTTTTCCAGCTGTTGCCCTTTGACCCTTGTGTTATCTGTGCAAGTGCCTATTCTTGAAGATGCTTTACCCCCACTACATGTGACCATCAGCCCCCTCAAACCTCAGTGACACAGTCAGGGTTTAATCTCCTGAAGGTAAGATTTTTTTAACTCAAGCAAAGCTTCCCGATCTCTTGACTGGTGCATCCCACGTCTTCCCAGTTAGCCTCTGCTTATGGAGGAGTGTATATTTCTTG